>NC_091475.1:44437672-45049601 GCF_036971445.1 Narcine bancroftii
GCTTGGAACTACGAAAGAGCTCTGATTTGTTTTTCCATGTGATTTATTCAGAAGGAAGAAAGATATGTTGAAATGGTTATTATTTAACAGCATATTTCAGACTTGATTTTGAAAAGAAATGTGGGGGTTGTGAGTACATGGGATGTCACTTGGAACATAATCAGAAGCCTGCAATGTTTCTTTGTGGGTTATTATAACAACAGTGTGATCCCACTCCTTATACACAAAGCAAAGCTTTATCTTCAACAGCAATCAAAAGACTTCCATATAAACACATTAAAGTGCCTTCATTTCACAACAGAGCTCTTCCCTTGATCATCTCTGGAATTTAGTTTGAACTTGACTGATAAATTTGGGCTATGGTGACAAGCTAATAAATATTTTATATCAGTGAATGTTGTGCTCATTAATGCCAGAAGATCATTCCATCGAGGACATCTACGTGAAGCGATGTCTTAAAAAAGCAGCTTCTATCCATCATGACCCAGACCACGCCCTCAGATAGCATCAGGAAAAAGGTACAGGAGCCTAAAGACGAGCACTCAATGGCACAAGGACAGCTTCTGTCCTGCTGCCATCAGATTTTTGAATAATCAATGAACCAAAGACACTACCTTACTTTTCATGCATTATTATTTTTTTTAATTTATAATGTTGTAAGGTGGTGATAATATGAATGTTTGCACTCTGATGCTGTCGCAAAACACCAAATTAAATTCTGATTCTGAAGATCGCAAGAGGCATAAGTTGTAAATAAAGTACCATTGATACAAAAGATCCCAAGTTTCTTTGTTGCTTAAAAAAAAAATCACATGGTACCAAGAGAGTGCATTAATCAGTATGAGTAAAGAAATGGAAAGTGGGTCCTGACGCTGTGAATTGAACTGGGGACATTGACCATGAGTGGCAGTTGTTCAAACAATGGTTCATGCTGTATCTGCAAGCCATTGGATTCAATAGCAAACCAGATGCAGGCATGATTACACTGCTACTTACGGTGGTTGGGCCTCAAGCACTAAAGGTTTTCAACACGTTTGTTTTTGCCAAGGCAGAAGACTGGGGCAAGTTTGACTAGGTTATCAAGATGATTTATGAACACTGTTCACCAAAGAAAAATAAACGTTTGAGAGGTATGTCTTTCGCGCACACATGCAACTACAGGCAGAGAACTTTGATATTTTCTTGACGGAGTTCAAACTAAAAGCAAGAACATGGAATTTTGCATTTCTGCAAGATTCAATGATCTGTGATCAGATTTTTTTTGGGATTGTTGATAAGAAAGTGAGAGGTTGCTGCGAGAGACAGAGCTAAACTTAGCTGGAGCTGTAAAGATATGCCATAGCAGTGAATTAGCTCTGCAGCATGCGAAAAAGTTCAGTGAGAGTGCAAAAGCCAGATGAAGGCATAGTCATAGCCATGGTGTCTGGACACAAACAAAAAAAAAACAGACATAAGAAGCAACAAAAAGATGGAGAAACATTCAAGTGCAAACAATGTACTCAATATGTACCAAAACGATGCCTAGTCTGGAAAAGTCTGTAATAAGTGCAAAGGGCAGAATCACTATGCAAAGCAATGTTTTTTTCCAAAGGGAAACAAAACAGAATTGAAACTGTGCACACTATAGAAGATACTAAAGAAGAAACTGCTCTCATTGATGCATCCTTCATGGCCATGGTTGTGCAGGAAGATTTCAACCCAACAGACACTGAACAGCCAAGCATGAACAGAGTTGAGCAGGACAAGTGGACTGTGTCATTGCGTACAAATGGAGCAAATATTCCTTTCAAGCTGGACACAGGGGAAGAGGCCAATTTGATCTATGAGTGTGACATCAGGGCAATGAAGATAAAACCATACATCCATTCAAATCCTGTTCAGCTCAAAGCCTACAATGGACAAAGCATGGATACGAAAGGTACATGAAAACTCAAGGTGAAACTTAAAGATAAAGAGCACTACCTCAGGTTCACAGTAGTCCCAGATGGACATGAATCACTGCTTGGTGACAAAGAATGTGAAAATTTAAGCCTAGTCAAGAGGGTGTACCACATTAATAGTGCCAGTTCACAGAACAGTGTAGAGAAAATACTGGATCAATTTCCAGACACCTTCAAGGGGTTTGGAGTTCTACTATTCACCAATAAGATACAGGTAAAGGAGCACGCACAGCCAGTAGTGCATGCCCAGAGACGAGTTCCAGCGGCACTAGAAGTAAAGCTCAAGCAGGAACTCGATCAAATGATGGCACTAGGGATCATAAAGAAAGTGGAGGAGCCCACAGAATGGGTAAGTTCAATGGTGTGTGTCAAAAAAAAGAAAGGTGACCTACGTGTGTGCACGGACCCAAAAGACTTGATGCCAATATAAAGAAGGAACATTATCAGATTCCAACCAGGGATGAAATTACAAGTGAGATGGCTGGTACAAAGTTCTTCACTAAATTGGATGCATCCAGGGCTTCTGGAAAATAAAACTGCATGAAGAAAGCACAAAATACTGTATATTTAATACACTGTTTGGGCAATACTCCTGTCTGAGGATGCCTTTTGGAATTTCCTCAGGACAATGGAGCACATCATAGAAGACATAAATGGGGAATGTGTGTATATGGATGACATGATCCTATGGGGATCCACACAAGAACAACACAATGAGAGGCTCATCAAAGTGCTACATCGCATCCAGAAGTATGGATTAAAGCTAAACAGAGCAAAATGTCAGTTTGGTGTGAAGAAAATCATCTTTCTGGGAGATAAACTGTCAGAGGCAGATGTGGAGCCAGTCAAGAGCACGGTGAAAACAATTGTAGAGATGTCCAGACCCACTGACAAAATAAAAGGCATATTGAGAGGGCTGGGAATGATCAATTTCATTAATAAATTCAACCAAACATGTCTTCCCAAGCAATGTACCTTGAGTAAGTTGTTACAGGTCAAATGTGAATTCAAGTGGATAGCCGACCACAAGGAAGAATTGGGACAACTGAAGGCCATTCTAACTACAGAACTGGTGCTTTTGATGTTCTTTGACTCATCCAGAAGGAGGAAAATGTCTATGGATGCTTCAAAAGATGAACTAGGTGCCGTACTACTTCAGGCATGAAGGACAATGACTACATCTGAATGTCGATATGTGGAGATAAAAAATGAGTGTCTCGGTCTGGTCTTTGGACTCGAGAAATTCCACAGTTATGTGCATGGACTACCAACATTCGCGGCAGAGACAGACCACATGCCATTAATAGCCATTTAAAAAAAATCTCAGTGAGATGTTGCTGTGAATCAAAAAACTGATGATGAAGCTACAATGTTATGACTTTGAATTGGTGTACACACCAGGGAAACTTATTGTGTTCGCTGAAGCATTGTCCAGGTCAAAGACACAGAGTGAAGCACACAATGAGAGCTCCACAGAGATAGCTTTGAATCTCCATGTGAATCTGATCAATGAATCTTTTTCCATATCTGACATGAAATACAACCAGATTACAGCTGAAACAGTAAAGGACATAGTTCTACAGAAGGTCATCAAGAATCTGAATGAAAGATGGCCTAAAGGTAAATGTCAGCCATACTACAAGCTGAGCTGAGTGTTGTAAATGAGCTTCTACTCAGTCAGAGCAGAATTATCAATCCTCAATCACTGCAACAAGAGATGCTGAAAAGGTCGCATGAGGGGCACCTTGGAATGGAAAAATGCAAGATGTGGCCTAGAACTGCTGTTTATTTGCCAGGGATAAACAGTGACGTTTGACAGGATGGTTTCAAGCTGTGATACCTGTTTGAAACATCACTTAAAGCAGAATAGGAACCCATAATCATAACTGACTTACCAGCAGAACCATGGCAGAAAATTTCGACTTATCTGTTCCACATGTATAGAAAAATTTACCTGTTGTTATTGACTACCTATCAAACTATCCGGAGATTGTGCTGCTTTCTAATATGTCTGCTGCTTGTGTGATCAAATATATGAAATCGATCTTTGCAACACATGGAATTCCTCAAATTAACAATGGACCCTGCGACAGTAGTAGAGAATTCCAGAACTTTGCAGAATACTATGATTTTCGACTTGACCAGAGGTGCAGGGCTGCTGGAGCTTACTGGAGCGCCACTCTAGCTCCTCACCAGGCCACACTGGCATCTCACCGAGCCGCTTTGGGACTGCTACGTAAGCAGTAGAAACAGAGGCAGCACCCGCCCTCCCACCCCCAGATTTTAGCACCCCCATGTTCTTGGCAGCCCACCCTCCGGTAGCTCATCACTCCCCCCCCTTCCTGTTCCTTGGCAGCACACCCCCACTCACCTTCTCAAGTCTCAACAAACCTGATTCTTTCATGACCAGTCATTCTACTTCGTAATCCTACTGGTCACTGTAAATTATACAGTGGCAAATACAAAATGGTGGCCACCAAGACCAGGTCTCGCAAGAGCACCTTGTCGCCATTTTGATGAGCTCCGGCTCCTATAAATTTACCACTGCACCCCTGCATGTGACTTCAAGTCCTCTGCATTCACATGCCGCTTTCAGGAGCGTTCTCCACCAAGAATGTGCCTGCAGAAGCGGATGCAGACCTGTGGAATAGTCGTTCAGGTGGCAGCCCTGAAAGCGCTGTCCACCTGAAAGGGACAGCTGCAGGAGAGGCGCCTCGGAGCACACTCTGGCTCCTGTCCCTTCGGAGCAGGGGCAGTTGGCACAGGACGTCAGGGCAGGGGTGGCCGGTGGGGGACGTCCACCCCTGCCCAGAAGTCCTGCACCTGCCACCCCAGCCCTGACATCCTGCACCAGTAACCCCTGCCCCGACGTCCCGCGCCGGCCGCCTCTGCCCAGACGTCCCGCGCCGGCCGCCTCTGCCCTGAAGTCCCGCGCCGGGGGGCAGGGGCAGTGGGGAAGGGGTCTGTCAGGCAGTGGGGAGGGGGGGCTGTCAGGTGCGGGGATGGGGGCTGTCAGGCGCGGCGACATTCAGGTGCCTAGGAGGACTTCAGTACTCCAGCGATTATCCCTCCTGGTGGAGGGTTAGGAAGTGCGCCTCAGAAGCGCCTTCTGCTCTTTCAGGTGGATACCCCGAGAGCCGCATGGGGGTAGAATATGCAACTTTACATTGGGTTATTCTGGCCACCTGAAAGAGACTACAGTCAAAAGATAAAGCAAAGAAAGGAGTTCATATGATTAAACAGTTGCTCAATAAATCACAAGACAGTGGCGCAGATCCTTATCTAGCTCTATTGAGTTACCGAGCTTCACCACTTGAACATGGCATGTCTCCTGCTGATCTCGTGTTGAGGTGTAGACTACATACAACACTTCATTACTCTGCAGACTCAAACAAGAACAGTTATGTTTTTTAGACTACAATGTCAGGAAAATCGCTGAAAAAATTAACATAATTACTGCCCATATGGTTGTTCACATTGGGTGCCTATTTAGACTGCAAGTACCTGAGTGCAACAGTCCCAGTGGTTGGACGTGCAGTAGAGTGGATGATCATCAATGATTTTTTCCAGTATGATTTATACTGCAGGCTTCCTCAAAAAAGTTGTAGGATCCTGCAGGATAAATCACGGTGCAGGATTTGACTCAAAATTCCTGCACATTCCTTTTTAAGCTGCCCATGAGGCAGCAAAATTCCTTTATTGTGCTGTTACCAGCATGCAGTCTAAACACCACAAGAAATATCAAATGGAAACAAAAGCATCTGCAAAGGAGACGAAAAGCAAACTAAGACAAGTCAGAAAGAAGCTTAGGGCCACTGGCACAACATGACACAGTGAGACTAAGAGATTCCAATAATTTGGACAAAATGCCACTGTTCTATGGAGAACTAAATCCAAGATCCTACACTGTCAGAACAGAGAATGGTCAAATACTGAGGAGGAATCAAAAGAGCCTGCTGAAAGCACAAGAGACTCTGCAAGAACAGACAAATGTAGAAGATCCAGCCTGCACAGCAACAGAGGAAACACCACCAATGCTCAACACTAGTGGGCCAGCAGAGCCAACACAAGCACCTGTGTTAATAAGATCCACACGCATTGTCAAAGCAACTGACAGGCTAAATCTCTAAAAGAAAAAAAAGAACAGCACACTTAAAAGTTTGTGCTCCTGATGTTTGTCTTATGTTTGTGTTGAACTTTAAATGAATACTGTATTAGTGTGTCATGTTGTTGAAGTAAACATCTTAAGGAAAGGAGATGTAGTGATAAAGTGCTAATGATCCTCCTGACCACTAGAGGCAGTCAGAGATGAATGTTTAATTTTGGTTAGATTCAAGGTGTACAGAACATGGCTGCACCACAGAGTTGTGAGTTGTAAATAAAGTATTGTTGATACCAGAAGAACCAAAGTTTCTTTATTGCTTAAAAGAAACATCATAAATGGGTCCATGTTGTATTAGTCCAGACAGCATATGCTGTCCTCTCTTACCTCTGCTATACATTCTGATTCTGTGCAGTTTCCCCATGGGAGCTTGGCTGGTTGGACCAGCTCATCTCTTGAGGGGAGATGGCCAATCTCACAGGATTGGGGTTGCCCACACAATCCACCCAGTCCCCCCCCCCCCAACAATGCTGCTGAACAAAATGCCACTGGAGAGGCATCGAAGACTGCAAATGCTGGAATCTGGAGCAACAGACAACCTGGTAATAGCAACTCAAGTAGTTCAAGTTGCACGTATGGCGGAGAAAGCATTGTCAAGACTAAGGCTGGGGGAGATGCTACACTCTGAAACATTGACAGTTCTTTTTCTCCCATGGATGCTGCTTGACCTGCTGAATTTCTCCAACAGAGCGAAATGGCAGATGGCTAAGCCAAGCACCCGTCTCTTGTTGGGTTTCACTGCAATCAGACCTACATATTCAGAAATAATCATTAACTATTGGTATGTTTAAGCAATTTTGAAAAAGAATGTTAATCATTTTAAAAATAAACACCTGAAAATTGCTAAAATGTGTAAAAATCAAAAAGTTAAAAATAAGCAAAATTGATACACTTTGTGTTGCCTCACATGACTACTCTCCATTGAAAACAACCTGTACCAGATCTAAACACAATTTGCAGGAGGAACTCAGCAGGTTCACCAGCAGCTTTTGAAGAAAAAGAATGGTCAAGGTTTCAGGCCCGTGCCCTTCCTCATCATTCCTTTTCTCCAACTGATGCTTCTTGACCTGCAGAGTTCCCCCAGCATATTGCGCTTGGCTTCAGATTTCACCATTTGCCATCTCCGATGTGTCTTCTGCTCTTGCAAATGATTCCCTTTCTGGGACCCTGCTGGACTCCAGGGACTTCTACACTGAGATGCCAAAGTTGCTGTCAATTACAAAGTGAGAGGTCATCAGTCAAAACAAGCAGCACGACACGGTATTTCCCCGCAAACTAGAAAACCACAATAAAGGTTCACTGGATTGATCTTTGACATGTTTGTCTCATAAGAAGAGGTGAAGAAGCCTAGGTTTGTGCTCTCTTGAGCAAACAATGAGAGTCTTGTAGGAGCTGAGTGGTTCAGGGAGCATCCATGGTGAGAAGTGGTCAGTCAATGTTTTGGGTCAGTCTTTGAGACCCTTAGCCTCTCTTTTTGTAGATTAGAAGAATAAGAAGTGACTTCACTGTTCTTTACCAAAGGATAAATGAAGTTTCAACTGGTTGAAGCAAAGGCCACAGTCTCAAAATTATTCAGAAATGAAATGGGAAGTTCCTCACCCTATCTTTAAAATTGCTTCCCTGAGAAAATACTGGAGGCTCAGTTGCTGACAGCATTTAATGCAGATAGGATAATTTTTCTATGTGAAGGCGATAAGAGGATACAGGTTTAGTGCAGGAAAGTGGCACTTAGGTAAATAATTATCCAAGATCTTATTATGTAAAGGCTCAAATGGCTGCCTTCTGCTTCTATTGTTTATGTTAAATCTGGGCTACTGTTACATCAAATCCATCAGCAGCTTGCTGGCTTCTTGTATTAAGGCATCTAATGAGGAATTCCATTGTCATATTCCTTTGTAGACTCTCTTCAATCAAGAGTTCTTACTGTTACCCCTATCTGTTGCACATTGCCATTACTTTGACAAAGGGCTCAGGTCCAAAATGTTGATTCCTGTTTAATTCCTTTTGATGCTGCATTACCTGTTGAGTGTCTCCAGCACTCTTGTGTACCATACTACAATAACAGTGTCTGCAGGCTTTCCTGTTTGACTAGTTCGCCATCAGAAAAGAAAGGATGACATGTTTACAGAGGATGCCAGGAGTTCCCCAAGAGTTGCTCTTTACCACATGGATGCACACCATTTTTCATGCAAACAGTACTGTGGAACAGCAATGGATAGTAGAGTTCTGTTGTCAATCATCTCCCCCTTAACATCAATCAGTATAGCCATTAACAATCATATCTAGCTGTACCAAAGAGAATGAATATCTCAGAGCATTAGAGACATCACCAGGAGAGTGCGAGCTCTTAAAGGTCACACCAAAAATCTAAGCCCACAAGTACATTCAAAACTGTTAATTGTCAGCAAGTTTTGTACTTACTGCGATCTTACAGTGAATGGAAATTGCTTCTTCCGAGGGAACTGATTGTTTTCAAGCAGATTTCTATGCTGTCGTTGTTGACTGCAAATGGCCTTCATTTTGCATTGATACAATGGCATCACCTCTGAAACTGAGCAGCCAGAAAGCTGTGGGCTTACCTGTCTCAATATGTGTTGATTGCCCTCTGCTGGAATATTGTAAGCACTCCTGATCAAGTTCTTGGCAATGTGGAAATAATACACGGAGATGATGAAAAGTGGGATGACATAGAGAATCAGGAACGATACCGTGGAGTGGATTTTTGGATGTAGATCATTGTCATGTGGGAATGGGGCACATGCCTTAAATGTTTTATTGGTATGAGGGTCATAGAAAGAATGCAAGTCGGAATACACAGCATCGGGAACAGCCAGCAGCATTGAAAAAACCCAGATGAGTGCAGCTTTCACACAAATCTTCATCAGGGCATTGGTAGTTTGGATATCCATCGGTCTGACAATAGCTTTATATCTGCAAAAGGAATCAATGAACAACATGTAAACATGCTCAAAATTGCATAATTTACTTCATAACGATTACAGAGAAATGGAATACAATGCATACATGCAGTGGTTAAAGAAAAGAGAACATCTCCAGATTTCAAGAGGTGGCAATAATTAATTGTAGGCTATTCCACATTTCTTATATGAATTAAAAGTAAATTATAACATATTATCACAGGGAGAAATCGTGGAAAGAACCTAAGGTGATAATATATCTTTGTGTGCCCAGCATTTTGCAATTACTCCTTCAGCTGACCCCTTAAATTTTGGAGATCCCATCAATATAAAATGATACTAAAGAAGTGGACTTGAGGTTCAATTCTCTGAAGCCAACAATATATGAAGAAAAGTACACTCTACACTGACACTGACCCTTTTAACACCAAGTTTAATTGCATGTGATCTACAATTCATGATCCCACAGCTCAGACACATGGTAAGGGTGAATCAATCATTTATAGGGATATTTTTTCCACAACTTGCAAAGGTAGCCTTATCATAGGCCCTGCCGTGCTTTGGCATTGATACGTTGCTGATACCAATGTGATAAAATGTTCTTTGCAGTGTTATTAATGCCCTTGTTACAAATGAAGCATCCATTAAACAACATGAACAGAACTCGGTGATATTTGCACACAAAAGTTTGTGTTAATGCAGTATGGTTTCATCAGACTTTTGAAAGAATGTAATCTTTTGATTGTAGGAAGATTTATGTTGCCCAAAGATTGAATTACCTATTGAAACATGGGTAATATTTACATGGACCCACTTGTGAGGCATTGATGATTTGCAATTAACATGAACCTGGATGCATTGAAGGAACCAAAAACCTATTTCACAGCAGAATTCTCATCAAGAGGTTTCACACAACTGTAAGCAGGCAAAGTGGCCCAGTATAATATTAAACTATGTATCAATCTTTGCACAGAGACCAAGGCCCTGCCTTTCATTCAGTGTTGTATCCCCATGTCTTCTGCCCCAGTGCCCTGGAATCCTCCTTTTTAAATTCCTCTGCCTTTCCCAAACCCCACCCCACCCCTCATGACACATTACCTCTTTGCCTGATAATAGATGTGTGTTCACTTTGGGAGGTTAGATACCCAGTATAAGTGGAAATAAAGGAGCTGTCCCTGTAGATGCTTCTTGATAACGATTTTTAAGAAGGGCTATCTGGAAATTGCTGATAACCTTTCTTATTCATTCATGGAATAATGGGCTTGCAGTTTGAGCCAGCATTTAATTGTCCATCTCTAATTGCCCTTGAGAAGGTGGTGGTGAGCTGCCTTTTCTAAAGTGCAAATTATTATCATCTGATTGTATACAGATATATATATATATATGTATATATAAAACCCGACGAAACAGCATCTCTCCAGACCATGGTGCACACACAAAAACACACAATACACAGTACATAAAGATCACATAAATAATCAAAATAAATATACATAAATACTTGGGGTGATTGTCATGGTTACAGGATATTATTTATCAGTCTCACAGCCTGTGGAATGAAGCTATTCCCCAGCCTGGCCGTCCTGATTTTGATGCTCCTGTACCTTTTTGATGGCAGTGAGTTGAAGAGATAATGCAGTAGATTGAAGGGGTCTCCTATAATTCCTTGGGCACTGTTCGGACAGTGCTCTCAGTAAATAGGGTGGCACGGTTGGCATAGCAGTTTGTGCAACGCTGTTTTGGCACCAGTGATCAGAACAGGGGTTCAAGTCCTGTGCTGTCCATAAGGAGTTTGTACTTTCTCCCCATGTCGTTGTGGGTTTTCTCCAGGGGCTCTGGTTTCTTCCCACCGTTCAAAACATACCAGAGGAGTAGGTTAATGGGGTGTAAATTGGGCAGCACGAACATGTGGGCTGAAATGGCCTATTACCGAGTTTTTATGTCTAAATTGAAATGTTAAGCAACAGAGGAAAGGGGGAACCAGTAATCCTCGGCTGTTTTAATGATCCTCGATAGACTTCCGGTCAGATGCTTTGCAGCTTCCATACCACACAATGACAGGATAACCTCATTGGTGTTTCTATGAAATGTTGTCAAGGTAGAGGTCGGTAGCCTTGCCCTTCTCAACCTTGTAGGCACTTCTGCACCTTTTTGACTAATGATGAATTGTTTTGTGTCCAGGATAGGTCCTCCCTTATATATACTTTGTGCTCTCCACTCTTTCCACAATGGAACTGTTGATGTGTAGTGAAGAATGGTTGACCTTCATTTTCCTTAAGTCCACAATCATCTCTTTTGTCTTGTCCAGGTTGAGAATCAGGTTGTGGTTCTAACACCATTTTATGAGCCTTTCATACTCCTTTCTGTGCTGTTGTGGATAATTACTGTTGTATCATCTGCAAATTTGATAATTCTATTAGAAAGGTTAACTCAATCTGTCAGAGCAGCCGTGAGTCAGCAGGATGATATGCTTCACTGCTCACCTTGATGGGACTTGAGATTTTGCAGCCAACCCAGACTGACTGTGGTCTTTCCATCAAGAAGTTCTTGAACTGCTACAGTCTATGTTAAGGAGATAGTTTCAAGCTTTTGACCCAATTATGGTGAAGGTACTGCAATATATTTCTAAGGTATGTGACTTGGAAGAGCAACTTCCAGATGCTGGTGTTCTCATTCTTTTTTCTGCCCTTGTCCTTCTAGCTGCCAGAGGTTGTGAGTTTTAAGATTTTGAAGTGCTTCTAATTATTTGATTTCTTTGGTATTTGTTTTAAATAAAAGCTCAACAAAAATAACTTAAAAATAAGAGGTTGGAAGATGCTGTCTGAAGTGAGTCCTGGAGTGTATCCCGCCTGTAGATGCTACAAACTGCTGCTGCTGTTTGTCATTCTGTCACACAAATAGATGGCAGACCGCATCCTGGAGGTTGTACAAGAATTTTATTGATGCTCAGTCTCCTGGTTCGCTGATCTCAGTTGAAACTCAGGCTGTTGCACAAGGTAATGCTTCAACCAGCTTTCCATGCTGTGTAATCTCTCAGGCACAGATCCTTGTCTAATCTCTGAAGCTGCACAGCACTGTCCCTTCTCCTCCAGGCCACTTGCCAGTTTGGGTCTGGATGTTCACTTCATGTGTAGTGCTGCTGGCTCCAAGGCTGCCCATTCGCCTCATTACAATCTCAAATGGCCTTAGCATCAATTGTTATTGTGCATCACATGGGCACTGTAATTAGGAACACAGATGTGGATACTCCAGAGAAAAGCTGGAATTGTTCAGAGGTGATTAAGGGGAGATTAAAATTTATATGAGATTTGATGTACTAAATTGGAAAATCCATTTCCACTGGCAGGAGCCTTGATAACCAGCAAGCACAGGTCTAAGGTCATTGGTGCCAGAAGCAGATAGAAAGAGAACAGGATATCCTTTATATGTTCAATTGTTATGAACTGGAGTACACTGCCAAAAAGCATGAGAAATGTACAGATTTCTGTCAAACAAATAAAGACTTTAAGGGCACACATTGGAAGAAGGAAGCTGGGTGATTAGACTGAAACATTGTAAAATAGGAGTGAGAGGAGCCCTATGAGGCTGCTCTGCCATAGAGATAATCATTACGAGTCCTCTATCCTTATTCCCATATTCCCAATTTCTTCCATTATCTATCTCCTCATAGATCATAGAGTATTACAGCACAGTATAGGCCCTTGGCCCATGATGTTGTTCCGACCTACTTTAGGGTGACAGAGTTAGCGTAGACGTTGGCGCGGTTTGCGTAGTGGATAGCGCAACGCAATTACAGTACCAGCAACCCAAGTTCAAATCTGGTGCTGTGTGTAAGGAGTTTGTACATTCTCCTCGAGTCTGCATGGGTTTCCTCTGGGTGCTCCAGTTTCCTCCCACCCTTCAAAACATATGGGTTGTAGATTAATTGGTGTATTTGGGCAATACGGTTACCATCCTATATGTCGACCTTTAAATTTTACTCAACAGTCTAAACCTACCCTACCTCACATCCATAACCTATTTTTTCTGCATCCATGTGTGTGTCTAAGAGTCTTTTAAATGTTCCTATTACACCAGTCTCCACCACCACCCTTGGCTATGCATTCCAGGCATCCATTAGTCTCTGTATAAAAAACTTACCCCTGACATTTCCCCTAAACTTTGCTCCCCTCACCTTAAACACATATCCTCTGGTATTTGCTACTGTCACTCTGGGTGTTAGTTATTGAAAAAGTTGTTGGCAAAATGGCCAGCTTTGGTGCTGTGATTCCATGATTGTACATCTGACAAATGTACTGAGTGATTTATCCTGGAACTACAACCGTTGACTTCATCCATTTAATTCATGATGCTGGGCATCTTAAAGAAACAATGGAACCAGTGCATTGGTTATTGTAAACAACAAATACATCTCACTAATACTCATGTTGTACATGGGACAAATATAGCAGCTGCTGTGATTTTTCTTTAATATATTTGAGGAAACACTCAAGTAGGTGTGCTAATAGGGTGTGGCCATGCGACGGACCTAGGTAGACTTGGGTTGGAAGGGCTCTCTGTGAAGATTGATTAAAAGGACAATTTAAAGTCACCAAATCAAAAATTTTTTTGTAAAAACAAAAGAATGACAGATGAGAAAAATAAAACCCCAAAATAACCTGAGGAAGCTCAAAGGTCGCTGAGATTCATCAACAGAAAGTCCACAAGGGAGTGGTGAAGAAGGTGCCACCATAATGTCAGAAGAAACCCAAAGAGATGGGGGGATTGACACAAGATCTTCAAAAAGTGTTAGAAAAGATGGAGATTTTGAGTGGACGATTTTCTAAAGTGAAAAATGTACTGAGGGGGGTTGCAGAAAAAATAGTGGTGATATTGACGGCAATTGAAAACCTAACAACTCGGGTGGGCCAAGTCGAAAACAGCTTGATAATGACCTGTGACAAACTAAAGACCCTGGAAGAAAACGCAAAGAAATGGAAACAGGATAAACAATAGCTGCTAGATAAAATTAACCATATTGAAAACTTCAGTAGAAGAAATAATGTCCAAATCATCAGACTAAAAGAAGGTACTTAAGGGAACAACCCGATGAGCTTCTTTGAGGAATGGATCCCATGAATGTTGGGAGCAGGAAGATTCAAGGAGAGCCTGCTTGTGGAGAGAGCTCACCGGACCAACCTCAGTGCCAGAAAACAGTTGGATCAAAGACCTTGACCGATCCTGGTAAGATTTTTAAGTTACTGGGATTGGGAAGCAACATTAAAAGCAGCAGACAGGGAAAATAATGGCCAAATCGTGTCAGACGGTGAAAAACTACTATTCTTTCTAGATTTAAATGCAAACTTGTTTAAACAAAGAATATGATGGTGTTAAAAGACAATTGAGAAAATGGAATATAACATATTCGATGGTATAGCCAGCGACGCTGAGGATCAATGTATCAGAGGGACCCCGAAGATTTTATAAATCTCCAATAGAAGTAGAGAAGTTTCGACAAAAATTATAAGGGGGACCCACAAATGAACTCCAGAAAGAAGAACAGGAGAAAGACAAAGTGAACTGTAAATGCTAAAGTCTGGATAAAAGTAAAAAGAGAGTTATATTTTGAATAATTTTGACCGGAAATGTATATAGGAGAGCTCAATTTAGGAAAATAGTAGCAAGGCAGATACTCCAAATTAAGTGAGTTAATGGCACTGAAAAAGGAGAGTTTTTACAAAATGCTGCTGAAGTTAAAGGGAAGGGTTCTGGCACCATAGGCTTTTCCCATGGGCTTCCGGGGTTTCTTGTATACGTCACCATCAGAGCAGGTACATTGGACGTATTTTTTAAAAGGGAAAATCACTGTACTGTATGGATAATCAAAAGGCTCATATTCTAGAGCTGGATATGTGTAACTATGAATATGAGTAAAACATTAAAATTTATTAGTTATTAACAGTTTAAACAGACCTGTATAAAGGAAAAGAGATATATAATTTTCTTACAGCAAACACACACCTTACAAAACTGAAACATAATAAATTTAAAAGGGGATTGGGTGGGACAAGTCATATCCTCCTCTTTTAATTCCAAAGCAAGGGGGTAGCAATTTTAATTAATAAAAATACACCAGTGTTGGTTGAAGACACATCCATTGATCCAGTAGGAAGGTTTGTAATGGAACATTCGTGATTATATGAAGAATCCTGGAAGTTTATGAATATTTATGCTCCAAATTTTGATCATGAATTCTTTATACAGAATGTCTTTTTAAAAACAGTAGAAGGAAGACAAAATGTACTGGTTGGGGGAGATTTTAATTTTTGTTTAGATCCTATCCTTGATAAATCAGCAAAGATAATGACAAAGCCAAAAGTTGAGAAAGTTATTTTATCTTTCATGAAGGATTTAAACCTGATAGATGTATGGAGACAGTCACACCCCAGGGCGAGAGATTATTCATTCTACTCAAAAGTTCACAATTCTTATACGAGAATTGATCTTTTTCCATGTCTGCACATTTGAAAAAACACAGAGTGGTTGAAATGGAATACCTAACCAGGTTATTATCTGACCATGCTCTGCTGATTTTAGCAATAACGATGTGAGAAAGGCAAGAGAGTGTTTATAGCTGACATCTTAATCCCACACTGTTGAGAAGGACAGATTTCAGTAATTTCATTAGGGCACAAATAGAATTGTTTTGTGAAATGAATTGACCCTCCACTAACAATAGTTTTTTTTAAAATATGGGATACTCTCAAAGCTTATTTAAGAGGACAGATAATTTCATATACCAAACAAAGAAGGAGCATATGGCAGAGGTCAATGGTCTGGAGAAAGATAACACAGAATTGGAAAAAGAATACCAAAGAACAGGTTCGAAAGATAAATACAAAATTTTGGAAAATAAAAATTGGACTATAATACATTATAACCATATAAAATAGAAAAAAATAAGTATTTAAAATCAAAGCAGAAGTATTACAAATTGGGAGATAGAACACATGAAGTTTTGTCATGTCAATTAAAAGCGGAGGAGACATCAAGGATGATCAATGCAATTCAAATAGAGCCTGCCAAATTAACATTCAATCAGAGTATTGGAAAAAGTGTGGGGACATCACCAAAAGCAGTACTGAGCCAGAATTAACTATTGCCCATGAACTTGGGTAATAGAATTCTAAATATTTGGTATGCAAAAGGAATTAGATATATGTTAGGAAGAAGGGCTAACGTATGTCCTTTGAATAATTAAAACAGAAATATGATTTGTCAAATGGAACCTTCCACTGCTTTCTTCAATTAAGGTCTTTTCTGTGAGAGAGATGGGTTCCCACATTTGTCCCACCCTCAAGTAATGAAGTGGAGGGGATGCTTTGACTGGGAAATACACCTAAATATATAACTAAGATGCATTTTGTTCTCCAAGGGGAAAGCACTAATCCGGGCCTACAAAGGTCAAGGAAGAAGTGAAAGTTAGATCAAGGAGTTATAATACCAGAGGAATGTTGGTCTGATTGGTGTCTGAATAGTATGACATAAACGATAAATGCAAGATATGGATTGGTACAATATAACTTTTTACATCAACTATTATAACTTGCGCCACAAAAACAACACAAATCAAAATTTGAAATTTGAACCTTCCTACATTCTACATAGTTGTGTGTGAAGGTAAGATCATTCTGGCATGATATCGCTTAAACACTAACAAAAATAACAGGAGTGACCTTCACATACGACCCAGAGCTATACCTTCTGGGCAATTTTATGGAAGTGAAACTGACTAAATTTCAAATTTGTTTTGTTGAAGTAGCCCCTGGCTGTGTCCAAGAAGTGTATAGCAATCACTTGGAAATCCGACTCTTCCCTACTTATTGGCCGATGGACCGTGGAGATACGTAGCTGTATACCCATGGATAAAATTACTTATACCATAAAAAATAAATATGATACATTCACTAAGATATGACAACCACATCTGGATTATGTAGGGGTCCAATTATAAATTTGGCCCTTCAATGTATCAATGTATATATGTAAAAATCTTGAAAACAAATGAGAGCTCTGACAGTGTGTGAAGTGATGTTTTTGTATTTGTGGGAGGGGGATGGAAAAAGGGGCAATATTTTGTTCTGTTTTGTAAACATTTAATATATGTGATGTGCATAAAAGTTTACAGATTGTATGAATATATTTCTGGAAAATTGAAAAATAAAATATTTTTTAAAAAGTAGGTGTGCTAATTACAAGAAAGCTCTGCCCGAAAAAATATTCACATTAATTTATCTTAAAGCAGAAAGGTTAAATAAAACTTCAACTTTTGTTCCTAATCTGTTAGAAAGGATGACGCTGATGACAAATCTGCTCCTATTGATTAGTATGGGAGTACTGTACATAGTGTGTTTTCCATCCTCTTTATCGGAACTGCCAGAGGCCTAAAACACAAAATGGAAATTCACTTTTGTTTGATATCTTAAATTAGATAAATGAACAATAAAATATTATGATACATATTACTCACCAAATCAGATATGGCCATTAGTGTAATATACAGATATTATAAAACAGTCATTTAAATCTTACAATATTCTCAATGAGACATTATTAACAAAACATTATTCTGGAATTCTTAACTCCTTTGCTGTTATGTATGCCACAGGGTCCATTAAATGTGCAATTAATTCATTACTTTCTCTTTGTGACTTGCATCTTTTGAAGAGCGGGATTGAAAACAATAAAAACAGAATGAATATAATAGAAAATTCTGGAAATATTCAGCAGGACAGACTGCATCTCCGGGAAGAGAAACGGTCAATATTTCAGGTGGAGATACTTCACCAGAACTCACATAATGATGAGACTACATTGGAGAAAATAATGCAGGGCACCGGTCTTCAGCTTTCCCTGCCGCTTCAATTCCCCATGCCACGGCCACTCTGACCCATCGGAATGTGGCCTTTTTTTACCAATACAGTGAAGCCCATTGCAAGTTTGAGGGTCAGCACTTCATTGTCCATCTAGGCATATTGCAGCCTTCTTGACTCGATAATGAACCGCACCATAGAAAAACATAAAGACTACAGCTGGTGGAATCTTGAGCAAACAAAGAATTGCTGGAAGAACTCAACAGATCAGACACCATGGGTCAAAATGATCAGTCAACATTTTGGATCTGGTTCCTTTATCAAGACTAAAGAGAAAAGGGTGTAATATTACATGTATCAAGGGGGAAGGAACCTGGGGAGGGAGCCATAGGGTGACAAGGTATTAGACAGAAAGTGTTCTTGGCCTCATCCAGTGTTCTTTACCCACTCTTGTACTTTATCATTATTACTATTTCCTATTTTTTCTTGTCGTCTCGCTAAACTTTCTTCTCATCCACTACCAGTGCTTTCTCTCTCTTTCCGTCTCTCCTATACGCCATCACATTGTCCCATTCCCCAGGATTTTCCCCCTTATATGTTACATCAGTCTCGATAAAGAATCCAGACCCGAAACATTGACTGACCTTGCTCAGTGCATTCTACAACTTCACTTAATTTATCAGTTATATCATCTGTGACAGAAGTTCACCTTGATCTTTTTCTCTTCCTTTTTTTTATCTCTGGGAGTGGAACACATACCAAGACCTGCTGAACAGCAGATTTTCATGTTCTACATTTTACAACTTCCATATTTTACCTTTTATCCCCACTCCCTGATCATTCCCTTCTCTCACTGCCCATAAAGTCATACTAGATTCATCCCTCAGCTTTATAAGCTTCTTTTGTTTCCTTTTCAGCTTTGGTGAATGGTATCTGATCTGAAACATTAGTGTTTTTTAGAGGGCAATGTCAGAAAAATCTAACATAAATTAACATAATTACTCACCTTGTAGTAATTTACACTGCATGCCTTAAGTCCCAGTGCTTTTATGTGGAGCAATGTGGCCTGCTTCATCAGCTGTATGTCGAATTCATGAGGTGAGTTTTGTGATGCAATTTAGACTGCAGGCTCCCCCCCCCACCTCCGAAAATTAGTAGGGGTCCTGAAGGATCAATCATGGTGCAGGAAGTGACTAAAATTTCCTGCACTTTCCTTTTATGGACTGCCCATGTAACGGCAAATTTTGTTGATTGTGCCATTACATGCCTGCAGTCTAAAAACCCTAAGTGACACTGTCTTTCTTCCAATAGATGCAGCCTGTCCGAATGTGGTCTTTTGTAAATTAAATATGCAAGTTAACCTTGTTAAAGGGAGGGGTTTGATTAATGGGGAGGGGGTGTTCCTTTTTTTAGTTTTCTTTATTTGAGATATTTTGACAAAATGGGTTTGATTAAGAATGGCACACAGAATTTATACTACATATGTATAATTAAGGTACTATTTGAGAAATACAAATTATCTGTCTTTTCATATAGTTCAGCCCATGTATTGGATTAGTATGTGTGTATGTTTATTTTTTATTCAACTCAATAAAGATATTTTAAAAAGAAAACTTAAACACATTAGACAAACTCCAAGTCATCCAGCCCTTTCACAGAATGGGAGTCCCAGTCAATATGTGAAAAGTTAAGATCTCCTACTATCCCAACTTTCTGTGTCTTACGTCAGTCTGCTATCTCTCTGCAGATTTGCTCCTGCATTTCTCTCTGACCATTGGGCTGTCTGTAATACAATCCTATCAGCTCAATCCATATGGCATCTGTAGACAAGCCCTCTGGGCTGTCCTTCCTACACGCTGCTGTGCAACCAAGTCTCAGTGATAGCAATAATGTCGTAATTCCATGAGCCAGTCCTCATCCTAAACTCATCTGCCTTACTGACAATAGTCCTTGCTTTGAAGTAGATGCACCTGAGAACATTCCTATCATGTACAAACCTCTGATTTCTGTCTGTACATGCAGTCCTCACATGACCCTTATCCTCCTCCATCACACTATCAGTTCTAACACTCTAATTCCACTCCCCCTGCAAATCTAGTTTAACCCCCCCCCCCCAGAGCAGCACCTGCAAGCCTACCCGCAAGGATGTTGGTCCCCCTTCCTATTTTTAGCCTCCTTTGAAGAAGACCGCAGAGCCCACCTCACTGACAAAAGGCAAAGGAGGAAAAACCCAACACCCAACCCCAACCAACCAATTTTCCCTTGCAACCGCTGCAATCGTGTCTGCCTGTCCCGCATCGGACTTGTCAGCCACAAACGAGCCTGCAGCTGACGTGGACTTTTTACCCCCTCCATAAATCTTCGTCCGCGAAGCCAAGCCAAAGAAGCACATGGCACGGGTAGCAATCCTAAGATTGCAACCCCGGAGGTCCTGTCCTTCAACTTTGCACCTAACTCCCTAAACTGTACTTGCAGGACCTCTTCAAACTTCATTCCCATGCTATTGGTCCCTACATGGACCATGACATCTGGTTGCTCACCCTCCCTCCTGAGAACTAGAAAAAAAATCAGATGGAGGAATAGATAGGATGAAGCAAACATCTCTGATGGGATGAGGCCAAGTTTGCAACAACATTAAGATGTTGATGAGAGATTTTGAGGGGGGTAAAAGGCAAAGAGAGATAAGTGTAAAAGTAGTTAAAGGTCTCAAAACCTCACTGTGTAATTGAATCCTGGATTTCTTAACCTCTAGACCACAATCAATGCAAATTGACAAGAACTTCTCCTGCACAATCTCCATTAGTACCAGAGTACCAGGGCTGTGTTCTTAGTCCCTAATGCACAATCAATTAACCAAAAGACTGAAATACAGGAACTGAAGGCTTTTATTAGCTAGAGATGGACAGCATCCCTTGAATTGCTGGCTCACACTGACCCAGGTTCAAACTGGGGAATGAAGGGGAAGAGTCAAAAGCCGGCCAGTGAGAGCAGGGTCGAACATACAAGGTCAAGGTATTTACATTAACAAATGGTTTTACCACATTCATCCTTTCTTTTAAAAATAAGTCCCAGGTGGTGTGGTGCAGTCAAGTGCCCTCATAAGTCTAGTCTGTCCATTGCCTCCTTGGCATTGTGACTGATATACCTCCGGTACTTCTTGCCAGTGGGGGGCAGGGAGTCTGAGTGGAAAGCCCTGCAAAAGGTATTAGGCACAGCCAAGTGCATCATGTGTAAAACTCTCCCCATCATCCAGAAAATCTACATGGAATGCTGGCATCAGAGAGCATCAGCAGCCATCAAGGATTCACATCTCCCAGGACATGCTGTTTTCCCTGCTGCCAGCAGGAAAGAGGAATAGGTGCCACTCGACTGGTGCCACAAGACTTGTACCACCAGGTTCAGGACAGTTGCTACCCCTCCACCATCAGACTCCTAAACAAAACTCAATCAGAGGCTCATTTAAGGATTCCTACTTTGCACATTATTTAATTTACTGAACATTTATCTTCTGTATTGCACAGTCTGTTTACATTTCCTTCTTTGTTTACATTTCTCTTTTGTATTCATATCTTTCTTCCTGTGTACAGTTTATAGTTAATGATTAAAAAAAACTCATGGAGTGATTTCTGAATAAAAGGAAGAGTTAATTTAAAAGAGCATGCTTCACAACTTTGAATTTTCTCAAATCAGTCCACAGTCTCTTTTGTTTTTCTTTCTCATTGTTTGGGCTTCAGGCAGTGTTAGTGGCACATCTTTGTGTGGCTTTATTGCAGGCAAAAGTTGATGTGTTACGTGTACTACTACATTTTGTGTATTAGTTTACATAGCAATAAAGGAATCTTGCATCTTGAGTTAACAAAGTTTTACTGATGTATTTGTAATCTATGGAAATAAGGCAGTTAGTTAGTGACACCTTGAACAATTTGCTTTGAAAGATTTGCATTGGGTGAGTGTCTCAAAGGGGAAAGATATTGTAAATAATCATTTTCAAATGAACAGAACAACATAAAAGTAATAGCTAGAAAATGTGTCTGCATTTAGTTTTGTTACCAAGCGAAATTTGGTAAAATTGGAAAATTAGGTTATAGGTCAGTCATTATCATTTTTTAAATACCTTATTTAACATTTTAAAAAAACCATGAATCATAAAGTTAATAGACACAATACAAAATATGTATTAATAAGTATACATGGCATATAACAAAAACCCTCTATCCCCTCCTTCCTCAATAAAGCCTTCCCCTTTATATACCCCTTACCTAAAATCACCCCTTAACTACCCCTTCTAAAAGAAAAAGGAAAAAGAAAAGAAAGGAGATGTAAACTATAAAGACATAAATAAATACTGTGGATTGAGGCATTTCACCACACCAAGGCAGAAGTATTGAAAATTTTAAGCCCATATAATCTAAATAAGGGCTCCATACTTACCGACAAAAATAATGATCTCGTAAATTATGTTATTTTTTTCCAATGGTATACAAGATCTCAATTCTGTATGCCATCGAAATAAATTCAGTTTTATTTGGTTTTTCCAAGTAATCGCAATACATTTTCCTGCAGCTGCTAATGCTAATCTCAAAAATGCTATTTGAAATTTATTTAATCTTAATTCCAAACAAATCTTTTTAATATTACTTAGCAAAAATATTGATGGATCCACTGGGAATTTAACTTTAAAAATATTTTGTAAAAATTCCTTAAACCACATCTGAAAAAATGTCACCATTTCACAAAGCCATGTTGAATGTAAAAACTTTTATTTTTCTCTTTGGCATCTAAAACATAAATCCATAGAAAGTAAATTATGTCTTAGGAGTTAAATATAATTGGTGTATAAAATTATAATGAGCTAATCTATTACATTCACTATTTTTGTCATGCTCTCTTTACACAAATTTCTCCAATCCTCCTGAGTAATTTATGTTCCTAAATCTTTTTACCATTTTAATCTAGATTTTTGTAAATCTGGCTTAAACATTTTATTCTGTAATAATGCACATATTTCTGATATAATATTTTTCCACCATCAGTAATTAACATTTCAAAATTAGTCTGTCTAGGTAACCTCATAGTATTCCCAAATTGATCCATTAACAAAGCTCTAACTTGAAAATAACAAAAAAAGAGTGTTCAATGGTATTTCATATTTTTCTTTCATTCTTTGTAAAGTAATAAAATAACCTGCTTCATTATAATCCTGTATAATTTTAATTCCTTTTTGATCTCATATTTTCAAAAGTTGATAATTAACTGTAATAGGAAAAAGTTTATTCTGAATCAAAGGTATCTTCATAGAAACTTTACCACGTGTACCAATCTTTTCATTTATCTTATTCCATATTTCCATCAAATGCATCAAAATTGGTGAATTATATTTACATAACAACTTCAAATTCCATTTATATACAAATTGATCCCTTTTATTCTCATTAATTCAATTTATTTCAATATCTGCCCATACCAATTGAGTTTCAAAATCAAACATTCTATTAATAAACTTTAATTGTGCCACCTTATAATAATTTTGAAAATTCGGAAGTTGTAAACCTCCTAAATCATACTTCCTCGTTAATTTTTGTAAAGATACTCTTGGCATTTTATCTTTCCATAAAAGCTTCCTAACTATAAAATTCAAATCTTTAGAAGTATTTTGAGGAATTTTACAAGGAACAGATGGAAAAATATTCATTTTAATACAATTAACTCTACCTATTAATGTTATCAGTAAATCTTTCCATTGATTTAAATCATTCTTAATTTTATAAAATAATGGTAAATAATTTAATTCATATAAATTATTAAAATTTTTTATCAACTTTGATACTTAAATATTTAATTTGATCTGACCATTTAAATTTAACAATATTCTTATATCATCTTCAAATTAATGGCAAAATTTCATTTTTTCCCAATTAATTTTATAACCAGATATTATTCCATATTTTTCCAATCTGTCATATAAAAATCTCAAAGATTCTTTTGGTTCTGTTAAATAAATCAAAACATCATCCGCAAATAAATTAATTTTAAATTAATCACATTTAACTTTAATGCCTTTAGTATTACTATCTTGTCTTATTAATTGAGCCAGAGGTTCAAGAGTCATTGCAAACAATGCTGGTGACAAAGGGCAACCCTATCTAGATGACCTCTCCAATATAAACGGTGATGATATCTGCACAACTCTAGCCATCGGCTTTTTATATATTGCCTTAATCCAACTAATAAATATTGGTCCAAATTTTTTTCCAACACTTTAAATAAAAATCTCCATTCCACTCTATCAAATGCTTTTTCAGCATCTAATGATAAAACCATTGGTACATTATTAGTTTGATAAATATTTTGCAAGAGATATCTAAACTTTGTAATATTATCAGCAGAATAATAGTCAATAAAGGTATCAATAAATCTTGGAATTTCTTATAAAACTCAACCATAAACCCATCTTCACCTGGAGATTTCCCATTAGGCATTGATTTAAGTGATCAGTTATGAAATTATCGAAAGGCAGAACAGACTCAAAGAGGTAAACAATATCCTCCTGTTCCTAATTTTCTATCAGAAGGTGACAGTAAAGTTGCTACCTTATCTCTTTCATGCTCTGTGATGGGTATTTTTCCTCAGCAAACATTTTGGGTCATGGGATCACACTGTACTATAAACACACTTCTATTGTACATTAAATTGCTCCCTCTTTCACAAATGGCACAATAGAAACATCTCCATCAACAAGCCAGCTTGCAGCAGCTGGTTGCATCATTCAAATAATGGTGCTATAACAAAACCAATTTTCTTCCCAACATTTGTGAATTGTTATCATGCTATTCAGAGCAGGTAGATGATGGATAATGAAAGCAAGGAGGTCTTTTGCATTTTGCGGAGAAAGTTCAGACAGTTGTTGCTTCACTAAGACAGTTGTTGGTTACAGCCATCATTTTACAAACTTTGAAATGAATGTAATATGCAACCTTTGTTTTATCATCTGTTGACAATATTTTCACAAATATATAACAAGTCACCCCTGAAAAGACCAATCAACTTCTGGGACTGAGTTCTCACATTATGTTTCACTCAAAGATGTGTGTCATAGGCCATCACATAAGCATCAATATTATCTAAAAGGAATGAATAAATTATCATCTTCAACACACTCGTTTTGTGTAAGTTACACATGTAGTCATGTTGCAATTATGCCATAGCAAACTGTTTCAGGATTATAGACTGAAGCAGTGAGATCTGTTCTGTGAAGTGTGTTCAACTGATTGATCTCAAAGAACTCGGAGGAGATAATTTATTGCTATGCTTGCTCTTTGATCAAGGATTAGCTATATTAAATTAAGATCCATTTAATGGAAAGCATACTTAACATTCTAATGGTATGGCACAAAATGTCAACAAATCCCATTTGTCAATTCTTTATCTATTTTCCAGATGATATTGCTGGCAAGGTGCACACTGATTGGCTATTTTTCAGCTCATCTTTATACAGGATGACAAGATAATACTGTAATTAAGTTACTAGTTGTGCTGGTAAATAGGAAATGACTTTATTGATTAAATATCTGATGATGGGTAAGATGGCACAACTACTAGAGTTCCTCACTTTCCTGAGGAACTCCTGTAGCTGTGTCTACCAGTGAAATAGAGGTAATAGAGAGTTCATGGTTGGAAAACAGGCAGTTTAGCCCACCAAGTCCACACCAATTATTGAGAACCCATTGACATTAATTCCATTTTTATTTCCACCAACTATCTCAAATTCTACTGTTCACCTACACACTAGAGGCAATTCATTTCATATGATCTGCATTTTAAAAAACATATGAATATGTATCTGTACATGAACATATGCATGTTCTGTATGTGTGTATATATATTTATACTGACATTTGTTCAGACACACACATACACACAAATATGTGTGAGTGTGTCTGTAGGCTCTATACACACAGTGAGGAAGTCTACAATGACAATAGCTGTTGGAATTGGAACTGTGAATCAGCAACTCTATAAGATGTGCCATTCTGCCACTGAACAACCACAATGTACTTTCAACCACTGAACAAATTTCCCTCTGACCCCATTGCCTTCATTTTTAATAGGGCTTCTACAATAGCTGCTAAGCCTCCATAATACCAAAAGTGATCACTCTCACCTCTGTGTAGAATTCATTGCAGCATTTATGCTGAGATCAAGACAGGTCATCAGGTCAAGACAGCAGCCCCTAATCTGACAAACATTCTCAGGTGTAATTAACCATCACTCACTTGGTAATATACTTTGATTGCCCTGTTTTCCATTGCCACCACTTCACTTCAGGGTCCAGCTCTGCCTCTCTGCAACTTTCTGTTGCCCTGCAAGCTTTTGAAAGCCCTGCCCCCATCCCCACTGTTGTGGGCCCCACCAATCTTCCAAGCTATATCTGCTAGAATTCCCTTCCTGAACTTTTTCCAGTTCATTCCTGAAACAGATGAATGTTTCAAATGTTAATTTGTCATCAAATGAACATATTTATAATAATTTGATCTCTCTTTTAAGCTCATCATTTTGAACAACTCTGATTCACCCACCCAATTATTTTATTTTGCTTTTCACTCAGTGCTATTTAATTTTATTCCTTTAAAACAGGGTTTGACACTTAAAGCTCTGTAGGTTCAAATATTTTTGCTGCTACATCTGTAAATGAGAAACTGCCAGCTGTGTAACTGCAAGCTAGCTGTACATCCACATAGATCCGACATTAATAGATGCAATGTAACTGTGGTCTTAATGGATAAATCACAGGATATGGGCATCTGAAATGAAATGTCACATGGGGTAAATTGCAGCAGGTTTTATTTTTGAAAAAAAGAGATGTCTAACATATTTACTGTATAAAATCTGCCATCTGTCTGAAATAATTCAGATAATCTAATGGGGAAGTCTATCGGGAGTCATGCTGTTAACTACCAGATAGATCTGGGAATTTTTACAGGAAACAATGCCTGTCCTTATTTGGATGTGTGCTTTGAGGCAGTGTGCTGGTGACTTGAATATTTTATTTAAAACAAAGCAACCTAGCTTGAAGAGGTATGTGAGCATATCCATATCCCCAGAAATCAGCTGAAATAGAAACTTTAGAAGGTAAAGGGTCAGAAAGCTTACATGATTATATTCTACTGTTTAGTTCAGTGGTTCTCAACCTTTTTCTTTCCACTCACATTCTTCTTTGGCTTGGCTTCGCGGACGAAGATTTATGGAGGGGGTAAATGTCCACGTCTGCTGCAGGCTCATTGGTGACTGACAAGTCCGATGCGGGACAGGCAGGCATGGTTGCAAGGGAAAATTGGTTGGTTGGGGTTGGGTGTTGGGTTTTTCCTCCTTTGTCTTTTGTCAGTGAGGTGGGCTCTGCGGTCTTCTTCAAAGGAGGTTGCTGCCCGCCGAACTGTGAGGGGCCAAGATGCACGGTTGAAGGTGATATCAGCCCACTGTCGGTGGTCAATGTGGCAGGCACCAAGAGATTTCTTTAAGCAGTCTTTGTATCTCTTCTTTGGTGCACCTCTGTCTTGGTGGCCAGTGGAGAGCTCGCCATATAACACGATCTTGGGAAGGCGATGGTCCTCCATTCTGGAGATGTGACCCACCTAGCGCAGTTGGGTCTTCAGCAGCATGGATTCGATGCTTGCGGACTCTGTCAGCTCGAGTACTTCGATGTTGGCGATGAAGTCATTCCAATGAATGTTGAGGATGGAGCGGAGACAGTGCTGATGGAAGCGTTCTGGGAGCCGTAGGTGATGCCAGTAGAGGACCCATGATTCGGAGCTATATAAGGTTGAGCTATATAAACTGTAGAGACTGGACAGTAGAGGTCAGTCTTGGGGAATAGCTCACTGTGCAGGTGACCTACGAACTAACGACTGAACCAGAGCTCTGTTAAGCTTTATTCTTGTGCTGTGTAATAAACTGATTGTTGAACAGAATACCTTCTCCTATCACTTCATTTAACGAACACGCTGGACTCAGATGACACACAAAGACTAAATTAAGGGTAGGGTAAAGCCAGAGTCCGACAATGGATGGAGGGGAGGGGTGGTGGAGAGGTGGGAGGTTGTTTGATGACCATGTGTGGAAAATAAGATTTGGGATTCATGTTGCTTTTTTTTGCAAGAAGCTAGCTGATGATTGGCACTGACTCGGGGCCAAAGGGCCTGTTTTGTTGCTCTATGGCTCTATTCTGGCAGAAAGCTTCAGAGTAGGGTGCCAACGGAGCTTTTACATTCAACAGAGATGTGAACTCAATTTGGTGTGACCTCCAAAAGACATTACAATGAAACTGAATCCAGAATACAGAAGGAATCAAGGGTGGATCTCTATGACACTAATAATTATTTTTCTATTTTGTTCCACAAAGATGTCACCGTTTATAGATATCTCTCATATAAATACACACACATACACCATTAATTTTCTCTGTGCATATTTTAAAATGTTTGTTTTGAATTGGTTTGTTCTGTTTATTATGCACGAGGGAGTGGTGTAGGTTATGTAAGCTGTGAGCTAACATTCGTCTTTATACTGAATGATAAACTTTGGCCTTAAGTCCCTTCACAATGAGCTGTTAATAAATAAGATAACAGGCATCTGGAAAATATCCCAGACTGGTGCAACCAGAGACCAAATGGGTTTAAAAGAGTCGCTGTCTGAGGTGAAGGTTGTGTGAATGTAAGAACCTGCCACTTATCAATTGAGTTTCATTCTCAGACAAAAGGGCCACTTTTGAATCTCCTAAGCCATGAGAAAAATATGGCTCAGTCCACATAACCAATCAGCAATGCCTCGCGAGGAACTGAGTTTAATCTTACTTACGATTGGTTCTCCCACTTGAAAAAAAGTTTGTTACACTTTGCTCGTTCCTATTCCAAGTCTGATCAGATCACCAGTTGCTAACGGATGTTGAGCGTCCGAGCGCGCACGACCAACAGCTTCTTGCAGGCGACGCAGTTTCTGTTTTAAAATATCCCGCATACTTCATCAACCAACCTGATGAAGGTGATAATTTAATCGTCGCGCAATTCTGCCATTTGATCCAAACTATTTGTTTCGACCAAGGATGTGAAAACATCAGCCCAACTGCAAGTTCAAAGACCTGTATCACGCGTTCTGCTCTGGAAATCGGATATTGGAGGGGTGCAGCCCGTCCCGCCGACTCCCTCCTGTAACCCTGCACCGCGGGCTGGACGAATGGCACGAAGATCACTCTTCTAGCGTTAAAATAAGGCTTTCGATCGCAGGGACTCTCTTCTTCGAACAGCACGAACATTGAAAGCACGTGTATTGCTTTCACGCCTGGTTCACGCGTGGTCCAAGTGCGCTCTGTGCCCTCCCTGTCGGTCCGAGTTGTATTACCACTTTATCCCCCTTTCTACTCGTGGACTGGACGTTCCCCGTCTTTGCTGAAACTCGGAGAATGTTTTTATCAGGCGAAGTAATAGAAGAAGAGTAGGGGTTATGCTTCAACCACCGACCTTATCAAAGAGAGATTAAAAATCATGGCAGAGACGAATAATGTCTTAATATTGCTGTGTGTCGTTTCTTTCAGTCATGGGTCCCTTGTTGCACATTTTCATTCCGAATTGCGGATTTGGCACGAACTGCAAATTTCGCAGCTATTCTCTCAAATGCCACACATCTCCCTAAATGCAACCGGCTGGAGAGAGGAGTTTTGCCAGTCTTTTCCAACAATTTGTACTCGAACATGGAGAGTTTCGGGTTATTAGGGCGTGTAAGCGATCAATTTAACACGCGTGATTAAACAAACATGGCACGGTGTAGCATAGAAACAGGATATACGCAGTGTATTCTTCCTTTGCCACGGCAGACACCTAGATCACTTAGACACCTAGTAACCCTTGTCTTTCCATACTGGTGTAAAACATCCGCGAGTTTCACATCGGCCCCATTTTGATTTCTATTGAGATCGGCATCGACAACATTTGCCCACAGACAAACCTGGATTAAGCAAAATAAAGAAACAAGGGAAGGGAACAGCAGAGTTTTCTTTTCCCCTAGTGCCGGATTTACCATAGTGCAGACAGTTCACCTAGGGCCCCACAATTTTCATTTTTTCCTATTCCCCTAGTTATAAGTTAATAATGACCTTATATTGTTCACTGTTACTTAATGTTAAATATTTAAAAAAAACAGGTTATATTTAATATAGTTCTGGGGTCTGGCCTGGAAAATTTTTAAAATTAATTTATTTTTTAATCTTTTACTTCCCATTCAGCACTTACTGAGTCTTAATGTCTTGTCGAAGGGCAACCATTGTTGGGTTGTGCTTAGGGCATCAGTTGGCCTTAATCCGGGCCTGACCACAGGGAAATCTTCACAGAAGTTAGCCGGCAGTCAAAATGTTCTTGCTTTTTGAATCCTGTGAGTTCTTCCAAAATCCCGAGGACCCGCCTGGCTATACTTATTCATGGCCACTTTTATTAGGTTTATTTAATCATTTTCAGCCAGAAAGGGGGCTTAATATCCGGAGAAGAACCCAGCGAAGGTGCACTGCACACTTTCCCTTGGCATCATGGTCACCCACAAGGACTGAATGTACCCTCGTACATCTGAATCGGGTCCTCACAGATTCCCCGAGCACCAACAAATTCCTTCGCTGACTTTCCCCTCCTTTGGCCGATGGAGTCTCTGTTCACATTGCACTGCAAGGTTCATTGGCGAAACCAAAACACGAGTTTGAGCCGCAGGAGTCTGCTCCGCGTGGTCACTGAGAAACCAACACCTATATGTTTGGCATTTCAAAGAGTCCGATCAGGAATGATAGAACAGGACTAAGAATTCGCGGAGTGAGTCGGTTTTTTTGGTTTGTCACCTGGCGGGTTAAAGCGACAGAGAGTTCCGAGAAAATGCCAGATTCATTGGTTTTACTACATCAGCGCAACAAATGAAGGAAGCTATCTTTTTCCGTGTTTCCTCTGTGGCTCTTGGCTCGCTGCCTATACTGGGCTGCAGTGGGGAGTGCAAGTTGCCTTACAAAGACTGAAGCAGCTTGAGGTAGACCATAGAGGAGACCGTGACAATGGTGCAATGCTAAAACTAAGTTCACAGCAATGTCTCCAGTCGGCTTCAGACGGGTAATGCTACTCGTGCCCACACCTCCTCCCTCACCACCACTGGGGGCCCCAAACAGTCCTTCCAAGTGAAGCAACTTGTAAATCTGCAGGGGCCATCTACTGCGACTGGGTTTTTCTCCTCTACCCTCCCATCCTTATCCACCTCTGACCTCTCGCCCCTGCTCCTTCTTCCCTTCTCTACCCACTTTCTTATTCAGACGTTCTGCTCATCGCTTGTCGGAGGGCTCAGGCCCGAAACGTTCCTTGCTTCTTTAGATGCTGCGTGACTTGCTGAGGTTCTCCTGCATTTTTGTGCAGTGTGAACCGAATGCTGTCGCTCCATCCTCTCTGGCCTCAGTTCCTGAGAGCTGACAGTGGTCTCACACGGAGATGTGGAACACAGAACTAGCGCTTTCTTTTATCACACGGTGCACGGCGCCGCCGCTCACTGGACCACGGTATTCCGGGCAAGTTTCCCAGCCGCACCTCTTTCCCAAACATTTCAATATGTGAAGGAAACAAGATGGCATTAAAACACATACACGAGCGCGAATTACAGCACGCAGCAGATGGGATGATCTGCACCAGTTAACATTCACCGATACTTAACGGAGGTCTGTGCCGCACCAGGGACTTCTGGAGAAAGTGCAAGACAGTTTTCCCGTTCAGGGTAGTTGCCCCTTACTACGTAAGACTTTCCGGAGTGGGAAAGGACACTCACCTGTCCGCGCTGAGCGCCGTCAGTGTGAAGACCGACACCCCCACCGAGGTCAACTGGATGAAGGGGATGAGTTTGCAGCCCACCCGGCCGAACAGCCACTCTGCGGCGATGTACTTGCTGGCATCTACCGGAGCACAAGTTATCAACAACAGCAGGTCGCCCAGTGCTAAGCTGGTGATGAAGATGTTGGGCACGTTCCTCATGGACTTCACAGTGCAGAAGATCTTGATGAGGGTTACGTTGCCGACCAGCCCCACCAGGATGATGAGTCCGTAGACGGCGGGGATAGCGTAGAAGATCGGGGAGCTTTGGGTGTCGGGATCGGCGCCCTCTCCACTCTCGTTGAGGGACTGGTTCAACTCCTGCAATTCCCAGTCCGAGTGGGACACGTCTCCCGTACTCATTGTGCCGAGCGCTGAGGGTTGACCACCACTCCTTGGGGCGCACTTATGTGGTTTAAAAGAGGTTCCTCTGAGCGGAGACGACGCCTCCGTCAGCCGGCGGCTGGACCATTGCCTCTCTTCTCCTGTGCGGCGAACCACGGCCGCGGCAATATTTAAAGTGCCACCTCTCAGCTGGCGTCCCTGCCTCCCCGCACTTGCCTTGTGCATCCACGAATGGGCTGGTCTTTGCAACCACCACTGGCACACGGAACATAGCCACCTGCTGGAGAACTCGGCGCCCCCTCTCCTTCCCAGGCAAGAAACCACAGTACGTGTGCAACTCAGCGAACCTGGCTTCACCTGTGGAGCAATACGACGAGTTATTTCAGGTTAAAGGCCCGCCATCAGTAGGGGCTTCATTCATTAGTTACCTTTCCCAGCTTCTCGATGCTCGGTATTATGTGTTTTAATTTTAACTTCTTCCAATGTCTATTTTTTAAAAACAAATAAAGCAATCAAAGTCTAAAATGCAGGTACAGTAAGTGATTAGAGCAGAATAACACAAAAGACTGGAATCTGGACTTAAAAAAGCAAACTGCCAGTTAGAGGAAGTCGGCGGGTGCAGTACCGTCTGTCAAGGGGGAAAGGAACGGTGTGTGGAGGGGTCAACGTTTCCGGTCCAGACCAGGCACCAGAATGGAACCTCTTTAGGTGGTGATACTCCATGTATGTGGGGCGGTTTGACTATATTTGGAGTCATGTATTCAATATTGAACGATGTAAATCGATTGGATGCTGTTTCAACAGAATAGGTGGCGATTAGAAGAATGTGAGACAAAATTGTTGATAACTGAACACCCATAGAAGCTAAAAATGTATTATTTAAATCTACGCAATAACTTGGACTTCTCAAATGTCTATGGCGACCAATTCCACAGATTCACCGTTGTGAATTTTCCTTATTTCTGATTTAAAGAGACTTCCTTTCATTCTGAAGCATTCCTCTCTGGACCTCGACTCTCCCACTATTGGAAACATCTTCTCCAGGTCTCCTCCATCTAGCCTTTTCAATAATTGGTAGACAGGCAGACAGGTGGATAGATCGATAGACAGACAGACATGCAGATAACTATTCTTTACAAGGTCAAAGATCCCCTCAGATATCCTATCTATATTCAGCACACTCTGTTCCAAATCTGCAGCTCCTCCGTCTCCATTGTACTTTCTCCAGTGATGAGACATTTCACACAGATATTTTGGAGATGTTTTTCTTCTTACTAAACAGTGGTTTATCCTCCACCTGTCTTCATTATTTCTTTATATAAATTAAATTATGTTGCTTTATTAAAAAAGGATTTGATTAAATGGAAAGATCTTCTGTTAATGTTAATTGGTCGAGTAAATTGTATTAAAATGAATATTTTTACTCGAATCCAATATTTGTTTCAGACTATACCTTGTTTACTTTCAAGGAGTTTCTTTCAGGATTTGAATAGCGCAGTAAGGGAATTTTTATGGAAGGGGAAATTAGCACGAGTAGCTTTACATAAACTTACATGGAATATGCATTGGGTGGTCTTCAATTACCTCATTTTCAAAATTATTATGAAGCAGCTCAGTTGAAATTTGTTAGTAGATTGATGGATATGGACCAACCTCCGAGTTGGGTGAAGGTGGAAATGGCTTGTATTTCTGAAGTTGAGGTACATCAGTTCATATTTAAATGGAATATAAATTAATTGCAGGAATGTAATATGCTGGTATTAAAATATATGGGGTAAAAGAAATATGGTTTTAGGGTCGAAGGGTAAACTATCAATTCAAACTCCGTTATACCATCATCAACTTATTCCCTTTTCAATGTTTAATAATCATTTAAAGAGATGGAATTCTAAGGGTATAAAGATAGTTCAGGATTGCTTTGAAGAAGGATAGTTCCTTTCCTTTAATCATTTGAGAGAGAAATTTGATATTTCTGTAAATTCTTTATTCGTGTACTATCAACTCAGAGCTTTGATAAAAGATAATAATGGTAAAGAGATGAATTTATCCATGTTGATGAAATTTGAGTCTTTGATTTCCTCTATACCAAAGAAAAGTTATATTTCAGATATGTATCAATTGTTACAAGATGGTATGGATAAACCAGAATGGGAGAAATCTAGGCTTAAATGGGAAAATGATTTAACTTATATTTTTCCTGAAGACATTTGGGAGGTTATGTGTCATGACAGTGTAACTAAATTGATGAATGTAAGATATGGAATGGTTAATTATAATTTTTTTACATCAGTTATATTCGACTCCAGTGAAATTGAAAAAATATGGATTCTTGTTTTTGATGTGGACTAAGTACTGGAACTCTTTTACATGCTGTTTGGTCTTGTGTTAAAGTACAACCATTTTGGGAAGGAATTAGATTGTTCTTGGAAAAATTATTTAATATTAAATTACCATTAGACCCATTGATTTTTTTGTTGGGCTATATGGTTTCTTTGAAGGGATTTGGGTTGGATAAATTTCAAATTGCATTTGTACATTTAGCATTATCTGGAGCATGAAAATGTGTAGCTAGTACCTGGAAAGATAATGTGGAGATTAATATAGGTCGTTGGCATAATGAATGGAGAGTTTGTATTCCGTTGGAAAAGATTACATGTAACTTGCATGATAATTATTCCTTCTTTGTTAATATGTAGTCTTCCTATTTGGAGTATATGAATTTGGAAATACTTTGAAATATTCTATATATTCTGTTTTGTTTTTGTATTTGGCTCCCCTTAAAGGAGCTGGCTGAAGGGCTGGGAGGGGTGGGGAGGGTTTTTCTTTATGTATCTAAAAATTTCTTGCTGTTAGTTGATTGTATTTTGTTTAAAAAAAATCTTTTAAATAAAATTTGAAAACAAAAGAATTAAACTTTGTTAAGTATATTAATTAGATAAAAGTATTAACTTTGCTTGTTTCCAACCCTCAAACAGACACTAGAAACAACTTTAATTCTGATGGTTCAGCTGGTTTGGATAGTATCCAGATAACTTATTTGATAAATCATAACCAATGAGCAGAAATATTTTCACCTGATCTTGATTGCAAATTTCTAATGTGAAACAAGTGATCCTGCTATTTTTTCCAGTTTCATTCATAAACCCATAACTTCCTTTTAATTGCTTCAGAATTATCCAAAGAGAATAAATCTAACTTCTTTCATTTTTTTTCCCCCCATGAAACAAAGATCAGTTTGTTTGTTTGGTTTTGTACCCTCTCAGGAGTCATTTAATACTTCCAGCAGACAAGACAAGGGGGATCACGTCTGATCAGGATCTCTGTCAGATCTTTTGAATTTATATTCTTATGAATGCAACTCAGCCATTGATGGCTTCTTCTTGGATTCACCTATTTTATTAACCTTGACACCTTTCCCAATTAGGATGTATGCCTGCTACATTAAGGCCCTGCTTCCTGGGGATTTTGTGATGAGTGACTCACCTCCAGAAACTCCAATGTTGTGAGTGTGGTGGAATACTTAGATTTCAGATTTATTGTCACATGACATCACATGCAACCTTGAGATTCTTTTTTTTTCTGTGGGTGAGGCAGAATTACCAATTATTGGTATTGCAAAAAAAAACTGTTCATAGCATATACATGTTAACAAATAAAGAGCACTGCAAACAGATAACAAATGTAAACAAACTCCGCAATACAAAGAGAATAAAGAAAATCAATGAAGTGCACAAATAAGAGTCCTTAAATGAGTCCTTGGATGAGTTTGTTGTTGAGGAGTCTGATGGTAGAGGGGTAGCAGCTGTTCCAGAACCTGCTGGTATGAGTCTTGTGGCATCTATACCTCTTTCCTGATGGCAGCAGCAAGAACAGACCATGTGCTGGATGGTGTGGATCCTTGATGATTGCTGCTGCTTCTCCAATGGCAGCATTCCCTGTAGATGTTCTCGATAGTGGGGAGGGTTTTGCCTGTGATGTCTTGGGCTGTGTCCACTACCTTTTGGAGGGCTATATGCTCAGTGGTATTTGTGTTCCCGTTCCAGACCATGATGGAGTCAGTCAGCACACTTTCCACCACACATCTGGAAAAATTTGCCAGGGTTTCTGGTGTCATACCAAACATCCACAAAGTCCTGAGGAAGTAGAGATTGATGACTGCAAGTTCCATCAGTTCTCTGAAGTTCACTATCAAGTTCAAGGCAGCCTGTTTGATTGGCTATTTGTGCAGCCATTCAAATATTCATTCTATCACTGAAGAAAAGCTCCTACAGTGCAAACAATTTAGAAATTACATTTACTCCAAAAGGTTTAAAAAAATCAGATCAACTAAGTCTGCAGCAGTTCATGAAAGTGGCTTACCGCCAAGTTCACAAAGACTGCTGCACCAAATGAGCCCTGATCTAAAAGTCCGTGGCGGTAAGCAATTAGGCAGGTGAACCAGCCCCGACCTAGGCACTGGGCTCAGAAGCCCGTGCTTGGGGACCCATGTGATGCCCTGGTGACATCGCCTCCCCCAGCACGGTTCTCAGACAGGTCAGGGCTGGGAGTATTAGACCAGCCAGGCAGCCTGCAATAAATCAGTTTTGTTCACTAAACTCAACCCGTCTGGTTGTGCGATCCTTCAGTTAGCAGTGTAACCGCCACTACAAGTCAAGCTTTATTTTACAGTGCACTGCCTGATAGTTGCTCTGACTGACATCTTGCAAAGCAGTAATGCATGTACCTCCACAACTCTAACTCATACAGGGTACTTACCTTCAGTAGCAGAGACACAGAATGCAAGAGGAGGAAGGTCATCAAACAACATTGTAAATCATAGCTAGAGTACTGGGCACATTTCTGCTTTCCATATGAGAGGAACGGCCTGATTGCATTGGAAGTGCAAAGTGGGTGCCACCATAAGATTTAAGTTTCAAGATTCCTTTATTATCGTGTATAAAGTACGGACTATCTAATATTACACAAAATTACCTTCTGCCTGCCGTAAGGAAGACAAAGAGTCACCATTTGTGCCGCCCGGCGCTCCTGACAGGAAGAGAGAAGGAGAAGCAAAAGAGAGTCAGAGGCCCCAAATGTCTGTGGGTTCACTTCCAGGGCTCCTGCAGCTTCTGTTCAATCCATCAGCATCCAAGGTGCTTCGGGAGTCCTTCTTGCTCTCAGCCACACTGATGTGCATGGCCGGTCGTTGTCTCCGGATGGAATCCCAAGGGAAACAATTACCCTACTAACAGCACTAACAATGCTCATTGTCGTGCTTCTAAAATTACTTTCAGCTGTGCAATTTAATGAAGATCAGGGACTCTGACTGCCTACCCCACATGACCTGCCGGATTCTCTGCCGAGTACCTGGCCGGCTCCGCCACTGGACCCTGAAGAGGACTAAACCCTTCGCCGGCACAGAGGTCTCCCAGCTCCTGTCCCACGTCTGAAATGTTCCCCGGCCGCGTGGACAAGCCCCCCCCCCCCCCGAAGTTGGGACTAGGGGCTTACTCTTGGTATGTTCCTGGGCCTTCAGCGGCGAGCTAGGTGCAGTGCTGGAGAAACCCGAAAGACCCGACGACCCACAGGCAGCTGGAGTCAAACCTTACTGGCCCGGCCTCCCATGGGCTGCTACGAATGAAGCAGACCACCCTCAAGGGGCCGAAGAAGTCGGAACCCATCAGGACTGAGCAGCCACGGACACACCACCCCCAGGTAAGTGCTGTCCCGATCAGCCGCGACCACTTCACCGCATCTCTCAACGTTAAACACGACCCAGAGGACAGAGTAATGGGCAGGCGGAGGGATCTCGCCCCTCCAGCTCAACACGAGTCTAGGCAGTTCGACAGGCTGGATGGAGACTCCGTCAATCTCGTCACTTTATTCCCTTGAGCCCAGGTACATCTCGCTCTCTCTGACTGGTAAACCCACCGTCGCAAACTCATCTCCCTGCCAGGCCATCCGTGAAGCACTGTGGAGTAGTCTCCCACAATTTCTACACGCACCAATGTCAGATCAAAACACAGTCTCAACGAAAATGGCTCTATTCAACATCAGGTCCTTGGCAAACAGGACATTTATCCTTAACAATTTCTTCACTGCCCAAGGTCTCGACTTTCTACTCTTGATAGAAACCAGACTTCCCCTCCACATTAGCTCTGTCCTGAGAACTGTAGCTTTCTCAGCACTCCAAGCCCCTCCAAATGGGGTCTAGCCATTGTATTTAAAGACTGATTCAACCAATGCGTAGTAAACCCTGGGGAATTCTCTTCCTTTGAGGTCCAACTTATCAAAGTGGCCTGGTCAATTCCTTAATTGTTCTCCTGTACTGCCCACCAAAAATACACAAAAGACTTCATTACCCAATTTGCCGGCGTCCTCTCTAACACCACGCAAAACTTTGACCGGGTTCTGATTCTCTGAGGCTTCAATATTCATTTTTTTTTTGCCCATCTAAACTCCCTGGTAGGTGAGTTAATGCACCAACGGTATCCTTTAACTTAGATCTGCTGGACTGAGATGAGGAGGAACTGCTCTTCCCAGAAAATGGTGAATCTATGGAATTCTCTGCCCATGGAAGCAATGGAGATTCCCTCGATAAACTTATTTAAGACCAAGATTGGATCGATTTTTGCATAGTAGGGGAATTAAGGGATATGGGGGAAAGATAGCTGGACATGAGCCTATCATCAGATCAGCCATGATCAAAGTGGAATGGTGGAGCAGACTTGACTGGCCTATACATTTCCTGATGCAGCCACACACAAAAGCAGCCATCGTGATGGGGTCACTTTGGGTATATTTTTGATTCTTTCTCTGGAAATCTCTATACTACATCTCCACAAAAACTACTTTAAATCTCATGAAGAAATGCAGGATGGTTCTGGAAACGGATGCAATGCAGGAGTAGAAAATAAGGTCATACCTGTGTCAAGTGCAGCAAGACTGAGAGCATTTCACACTTGATGACCTGGTTCTTTCCTTCAATCAGGGAGAAGAGACTCAGTGAGGACCTTGTTAAGGTTTAAAAAATTATGAGGGTCATTGTTGATCAGGTAAATATTTGCAGTCTTTTTTTCCCCCCAGAGTAGAGGGATTCAAAAACTAGAGGGCACAGACTTGCATTGAGAGAGGGAAGATTTAAAAGGGACTAGAGGGGCACCTTTTTCTTACAGAAGCTTATTGGTATGTAGAATGAGGTGACAATTGACACTTGGTGCATCTGATATTGCTGGGAGTCTGACTCGGTGCACAGATCATACACCTCTGGTTTTCCTTTCCTGAAGTCAACAATCAGCTCCTTGGTTTTGGTGACATTGAGTGTAAGGTTGCTGTTGGTGTGCCATTCAGCCATGTTTTCCGTCTCCCTCCTGTATGCTGACTCATCACCCCTTTTTATACAGCCCAATACTGCGGTATCATCAGCACATTTGTAGATGGTGTTGTTGTCATACTGAGCCACTCTTTACACATAGGTGTAGAGCGGGGGCTGAGAATGCAGCCCTGTGGTGCTCCAGTACTGATGAAGGTTGTGGAGGAGATGTTCTAACCAATCCTCACTGATTGTAGTCTGGAAGTGAGGAAATCCAGTAAGTGTTGAGTCCCAGATCTTGGAGTATGCTGATCAATTTTGAGAGGATTTGAATTTTAATGCAGTGTCTCAGAGGAGCATTGACAAGCAAATTTTAACACTGAGTAACATAAGGTACGAATGCAAAAGTTAAAACTTTTGGTAGAAGGCTAGGTTTAAAGCATATGAATGATGTTTTAACCTTGACTTTGGTTGAATCACCAATAGCATCGGAGCCTAAGCTCAAGCAATTATTAAATTACAAGAGAATTTCTTTTTCTATGGTTTTTCATGAGATTGAGGGAAATGGAAATTGGTTTGAGTGAATTCAGACTTGTGATTGATAGAACAAAGGAACAGGCCACAAGTCCACAACAGATATTCAGGGCCAAGTATTGGAGTCATCAATTGGATAAAATCATTAATGAGAGTTCCTGAGGTGCATGTATTGGATTTAATATTTGTAGTCAGAGGGTCTTCTTGGACAGGGAAAAATACCGTCAAACAGTGACCGGTTTTATTATGTTTCAGAGTGTTGCTAGGGAGGGAAAACGTTTCAACAACTTTAGAATGGAGTTTGTAGTGGGACTAAGGGTAGCTAATTTCATTTATTTCAGATTCAATTGGAGAATGTTTCTCTTCAGCTGGTATGTTTTTTTTTGGACAAGCAGTCTAACAAAACCAAAATAGTTAAGAACTTTCTTTTTCAATTTTTTTTATTGGATTTTGTAGGAAATACTATACAATGCAGAAAAGTGAACAAAACTAAAAATACAATATCACATGTCTTGACAAACAATATAAATTTGACCCCCCCCCTCAACTGCAATGGATGAAAAAGAAAAAAATGTAAAGTATTTGGGAAAAAAACCCAACCTAACCTATTCTAATAATAAAAAAAAACAACTAACAAAAAGCAGCTGAGCAGCCTCTCCTGAGGGTTGCATATATTTTGTAGTTTTTGGTTCCTACTGTAAACAAAAAAGGTTTAAAAAAAAACAACTTTATCTCATCTGGAAGAGTGAGTACATCTAATCACATGAGAAACATTTACATCATGAAAATAAGACATAAAAGGTCACCATGTATCTTCAAATTTCACTGATGATCAAATACATGATATCTAATGTTCTCTAAACTTAAACAGGGCATAATATGAGAGAACCATTGAAACACTGTTGGAGGTCTAGAGTCTTTCCATTTGAATAGGATGGCTCTTCTAGCCAACAATGTAGAGAAGGCCACAACCCGTTGAACAGATACAGAAAAACTCTCTATGTCTGGGTTAATAACCCTGAAACGAGCAGTTATTGGCTTTGGTCGTAGCTTCACCTGGAGTACAGTTGAAAAGATATTAAAATTACTTTCCAATAGTTTTCTAAGGATGAACAAAGCCAAAACATATGTGTCAATGTAGCAATTTCAGATTTGCATCTGTCAGAAATAGGGTTAATAGAAGAAAAAATTATGAGCCAATATATCTTTGGACATGTGAACACGATGGACCACTTTGAATTAGATTAAAGATTGTTGGGCACATATAGAAGAGGATTTACCAGTTTAAAAATCTTGTCCCATAAATCCTCCAATAAAGGTCTTGTAAATTCTAGTTCCTGGTCAAGAGCTGATGCAGTGGAACTGGGATGTTGGAATCTGTCATTGACAATACTCTTTTAAAGAGATTCCACACAGCCCAATCTAATTCAGAAGAATTAGTTAACCAAGTGCATTTTATTTCAATTGCTGCAATATTTAGAATAGCACCATTTACTCAGTTGAGGAAATTATTGGCTTTAGTTGGAAATGAGAAAGCCTATTCCTGTATAGTGTCAAAATGTATAGCTGAGTCCATGTTTTCTAGGCTACTTCTCATATGAAACAGTGGAACCTGGAGCATTCTGTAAGTAGAGAGCTCTCACTCACAGTCATTGCTTCCCTGAAAGGTGAGTTCAAACTTACCTTTTGCACATCTAGCCCTGTCAACCTCTTGACTGAAGCCATGCCAGCCTTCATTAGTAAATTCCTGTGTGCATTTCATTGGTCTTGTGTATGCAAGTCCTATGGTGGAGAGAGGGAGGGGGGGATTACATTTCAGAGAAGGGCCCACCCATGACCCAACTGGAAAATATTATCAGACAGTTCTATTGCTCCTTGCCAACCATTAAACGTGGCAAAAATGCCCTGTTCTGATTAAAATGTGTCCAAAAGTCATTAAAATCTGAATGAATAAAAGACAAAAGTATTGCAAACTTTTAAAATATAATAATGATAAAACAAAAACACAGGAGCATAAAAATAGCTTTCAACATCTCAGTTAATTCAAAAACGGGAACTTGTTCTCTTACAGCTGTTCTTTTCTTTTGGTGACAACTACATTCATTATGTTAACAAATGCAAGTTTAGAGCAATTGATTTCCAGATTTAATGTTCCCTGCTAGACTCCATGACAGTGTCTTAAACTCACAGTGAAAGTGGGAACCATGGCAAGTACGTTTGGGACATCCCATCTTGATGGGACTTGCCTTTGAATAGTGGGGATTTCCCCACAAAGTTCAGATTGTCACTTTCAGCCCCAATAACAGTCAAACTGTATTTCAGTTACTGTAGATTTAACTCAGTTATCTTTTGAACATGGACTCACAGAATTTCAGAACACAGAAATAGGATAATTGGCTCATCATGTGAGTGTCAACCTTTTTGTCCATCCATACTAATCCCATTTTCCATCTTTAGGACTGTATCCTTCTATGCCTTGCCTATTCAAGTGGCTATCTAAATGTCTCTTAAATGTAATGATTGCCTCAGATTCTATCACCTCCTCCGCAGCCTGTTCCAGCTATTCATCCATTAGCTGTTCCTTCATTGCCTTCAGCAGCCAGAGTAGTTGTTGCAAGTTGTTGTTTGAGACTGATGCAGCTATTGTAAGGTAAATATGACAAATGGTAGCATGGATACGCCAAGCCCTAGCATAAATCAAATTAATAGATAGTTATTTAGCTATGCTTTTTGAACCTGCTTTTATTGATGTCAATACAATAGCCCAATATCATAAACTCTTTTCTGTCCATCCAGTTGGCTATAATTGCCCACTACAATGGCTGATATCTTGACTTTAACTGCTTATTCCCCTGCTATTTCTTTATCTCTCAGTGCACTTGAATAGTTTAACAAATAGGCACCATACAATGCATTAAGTCAATTTCTCTATTCCTGGAGAGAAAGGATTTTGCACTAATCTATCATTGTCCGTTCGTGGTTGTAAAATGTTACATCTGGGCCTCCATTTTGCAGACATATATGACCATAAGACATTGGAGCAGAAATAGGCTATTGAGTCTAACCTACTATTTAATCATGAGCTGATCCATTTTCCCACTCAGCCCCTCAGCCTGGCCTTTCCCCACAACCTTTGATGCCCTGGCAAATCAAGAACCTATCAATCCCTGCCTTAAATACACCAAATGACGGCCTCCATAATAGTTGTGGCAATAAATTCCACAGATTTACCACCATCTGGCTGAAGAAATTCCTCTGCTTTTCTGTTCTAAGCAGACATCCTTCAATTCTGAAGTTGTGCCCTTTTGCCCAAGATTCTCCTACCACGGGAAACAACCTTTCTACATCTACTCTGTCCATGCCTTTAAATGAGATCCCCCTCATTGTTCTAAATTCAATGAGTACAGGCCAAGAGCTGTCAAATGCTCCTCATATGATAATCCTTTCATTTAAAATTCCTGGATGTCAACATCTCTGAAGATCTATCCTGGTGTCTTTCATGCTAATTCAATCATGAAGAAGGCTTGGTAGTGGCTATATTTCATTTGGAATTTGAGGAGACTGGGAATGTCACCAAAGACTTTTGGAAATTTCTTCAGGTGTACCATGGAGAGTATTCTGACTGGTTGTATCATTATCTGATATGGAGGAGTCAATTCAAAGGAAAGGAAAAGGCTACAGAGAGTTATGAACTCAGCCAGCCTTCACTTCATTAACAACATCTGCAAGAGGCCATGTCTTAAGAAAGCAGCCTCTATCCTCAAGGACCCTCACCACCCAGGCCATGCCCATTTCTCACTACTGCCATCAGGAAGGAGGCATAGGAGCCCAAAGAACCTACATCCTCCATCATCAGATTTCTGAACGGACAATAAACCATAAAAACTACCTCACTTTTTTCTTCTTTTGCAAAAATTTTTTTAAAAATAGTACATCTCGTGAAATATCATTTATAGCAATTTTTGCACCTGTAATCCACAATAATGCTGTGGCAAAACAACAAATTTTGTGAAACATGTTCATGATATAAAATTGATTCTGATTCAATTGCAGAATCATCCTTGCAAACCTCCTCTGAACCCTCTCCAACATCAACACATCCATTTTTAAACGAGAAGCCCAAAACTGCCCACAATACTCTGTGAGGTCTCACTGGTGCGTTATCAAAGCCTCAACATCATATCCCTGCTCCTATATTCTATTCCTTTTGAAATGAATGCCTTCTCAATCATCAACTCAACATGCAAGTTTACCTTCAGGTATCCTGCATGTGGACTTCTAGGTCCCTTTGCATCTGGGTGTTTTCAATTTTCCCTCCATTTTAAAAAAAATAGTCTGCCTATTTATTTTTTCTACTGAAGTACCTAGCCATACATTTTCTGACCTTATATTTCATTTGCTACTTCTCCGCACATTTTCCCAATCTGCCTCCCTGTTTCATCGATACTACCTGCTCCTCCTCCTACCTTTTGTATCATCTGGAAACTGCCATGAAACCATTCATTCCACTACCTAAATAATTAATATACAACAGAAAAAGAAGCAATCCTAACACTGACCCCTGTAGAACACCACTAGCCACTGGCAGACAACCGGATTATGATCCCTGGATTCTGATTATCTGCTTCCTGTCAATCAGCTGATGCTCTATCCACACTAGTATGTTTCCTATTATACCATGGGGTCTTGTACAGCACGTTGTCAAAGGCCTTCTGAAAATCCAAACATCCACTGCATCTCCTGTATCTAGCCTGCCTGCCACTTCTTCAAATAATTCCAATAGATTTGTCAAGCATGAAGGTTTCCTTAAGGAAACCATGCTGGCTTTAGCCTATCTTGTCATGAACCTCCAAGTACTCCATAAGCTCAACCTTGTCAATTGACTCCAACATCTTCCCAACCACTAGACATTAGGCTAACTGGTTTATAACCTCATTTCTGCTGTCTCCCTCCCTTCTTCAATAGTGGGATGACATTTGTGATTTTTCAGGCCTCCAGGATTGTACAAGAATCTGTGGATTCCTGAAAGATCATTACCAATGTCTCCACAATCTTTACCATTAATTCTTTCATAACCATCTGGTCCGGCAGACTTATCCACCCTTAGATCATTCAGGTTTCCGAGCATTTTCTCCCTTGAAATAGTAACTGCATTCACTTCCTTGATAACATTCAGCATCTGGACACTGCTAAAATCTTCCACAGTGAAGACTGGCGAAAAATACTCTTTCCTGCCATCTCCTTGACTCCGATTCTTTTTTTCTCCAGTGTCATTTTGTAGTGGTCTTGTATCTATTCTCATTTCTCTTTATATAATGAAGCTTTTTGTTTCATGAATTAGATTTAGCTTTATTGTCAGGCTACTTACATGACATCATTTCCAATCCTCAGATACTTTTTTTCATGTGGGTGAATTACCTCTTATTGATAATGCAAAAAAAAAGACACAACATGCACATGTAAACAAATAAAGAAATGTAAATAAACCAACTGTACAATATAGAGAATAATTTTTAAACATCGATAAAGTGAAAAAGAAAGAGTCCTTAAATGAGTCCCTGATTGAGTTTGTTGTTGAGGAGTCTGATGGTGGAGGGGCAGCAACTATTCTTGAACCTGGTGGTTTGAGTCTTGTGGCACCTATAACTCTTTCCTGATGGTAGCAGCGAGAACAGAGTGTGTGCTGGGTGGTGTGGATCCTTGGTTATTGCTGCTGCTCTCCGATGGCAGCATTCCCTAAAGATGTTCTCAATAGTGGGAAGGTTTTTTCTGTAATGTCCTGGGCTGTGTCCACTACCTTTTGAAGGGATTTACATTCAGGGGTATTGGTGTCACCATACCGGACCGAGATGCAGCTGGTCAGCACACTTTCCACCACACATCTGTAGAAATTTTATATCAGTGCATATAACAATGAACACCTATTTTTATTATTTCTCAGGGTAACATCAATCAATTTATGAAACAAAGTTCTAAAACAAATTCATATTAGACACATTTTTCACCAATTGTTTTTCAGTAATTATTTGTATAGTGAACACTACTGTGATGGGACAAACTGAATAATATTGCATTCACTTTACAATGACACTGGCACATCTCATTTATACGGCCTCCTAGGGTTAGAATTGATGTCCCATGGCACGTCGCAGGGAATCAGTTGAAAATAAACATTTAGCCAAAGGCAAAGCTAATTAGAGATCAAGCAAAACTTGATCAAAGAGTAGGTTTTAAACACCATTTCAAAGAAGGAGGAGTAATCAATGTTGCATGGTTTTGTGAGGGAATTCTAGTCCACTGAACACAAACAGCTACAAACAGAGCAAAGAATGATCTGATACGTAAAAATCCAGAAGCTTCTCAAATTGTACAATAAACAAGATTGTATTCGCTTTAAAAAAAAAGTCAATATCTACTTCTGGGGGAACCATGATCTATCATTGGGCCTCCATCATTACTAGAACAGTCAGTTGCTTGCAGTAGATTTCAATGGATAATCCACTGACTTCAACACAAATAATGCACAGTAAGAGAACATTTTAACTGAAAAAAATTGTAGTGTCTATTGTTTGGTTACCAGGACTACTAATAGGCTGGGACTGTTATGCGCGGTTTGTATTTGGTACGATCATAGAAATCCTGTTCCTGAAAAGATAAGAAACAAATAAAAGTCATATTGGTATTTCAGGGGTCCTTGGTCATTTGATAATTTACCATTGAATAGTTGTACTGAATAAGTCCGAAGACTGACCTTGCTCTTTACTGAAGGTGGATTACAGAACATTTATCATGTGCATCCTTCTCCATGGCAGAACCTTCTTACTGTTGTATTAGTTTACATCTCCATTATATTCCATCAGGCAGTGCAGTGTCCTTATAGGCCCATTGTCCCACACTACGATTTCTCATGGCAATTTATTGTGCAAAGTAAATTTTGTGTGAGTTATCTTTGTGACTTCTTTAGAGACACACATTCTCTCCGAGTATATTGATGTGTTATTTCAGATTATATCCTGCCCTTTGACTTGTATTTCACTTTACACATCACTGCTACACTTTCTTTCCTCTGACATGATGCTCCATCTATTACATTTTAATGTAGAAGGCCAACTGGCTCTCTGACTCTATGCCAGCTCACATCGGTCACATTTCCCCACACTTTCCTGTACCCTATTCCCTCTCACATGCCCATCAGCTACACTCTGATTACACCTAGGGCATCTATAAAATTTGCTTGAACTTGAGCTGCTACATTCTCCTCTTGTCAAAACAGAATGACGTTAGCCAAGCCTCCTGGTGTTTACATATGTAATCTCCTACTTTGGCTTGGCTTCGCTGATGAAGATTTATGGAGGGGTAATGTCCATGTCAGCTGCAGGCTCGATTGTGGCTGACAAGTCCGATGCGGGACAGGCAGACACGGTTGCAGCGGTTGCAGGGGAAAATTGGTTGGTTGGGTTTGGGCGTTGGGTTTTTCTTCCTTTGTCTTTTGTCAGTGAGGTGGGCTCTGCGGTCTTCTTCAAAGGAGGTTGCTGCCTGCCGAACTGTGAGGCGCCAAGATGCATGGTTTGAGGCGATATCAGCCCACTGGCGGTGGTCAATGTGGCAGGCACCAAGAGATTTCTTTAGGCAGTCCTTGTACCTCTTCTTTGGTGCACCTCTGTCTTGGTGGCCAGTGGAGAGCTCGCCATATAACACGATCTTGGGAAGGCGATGGTCCTCCATTCTGGAGACGTGACCTACACAGCGCAGTTGGATCTTCAGCAGCGTGGATTCGATGCTGTTGGCCTCTTCCATCTCGAGTACTTCGATGTTAGGGATGAAGTCGCTCCAATGAATGTTGAGGATGGAGCAGAGACAACGCTGGTGGAAGCGTTCAAGGAGCCGTAGGTGATGCCGGTAGAGGACCCATGATTCGGAGCCAAACAGGAGTGTGGGTATGACAACGGCTCTGTATACGCTAATCTTTGTGAGGTTTTTCAGTTGGTTGTTATTCCAGACTCTTTTTTGTAGTCTTCCAAAGGCGCTATTTGCCTTGGCGAGTCTGTTGTCTATCTCGTTGTCGATCCTTGCATCCGATGAAATGGTCCAGCCGAGATAGGTAAACTGGTTGACCGTTTTGAGTTTTGTGTGCCCGATGGAGATGTGGGGGGGCTGGTAGTCATGGTGGGGAGCTAGCTGATGGAGGACCTCAGTTTTCTTCAGGCTGACTTCCACGCCAAACATTTTGGCAGTTTCCGCAAAACAGGACGTCAAGCGCTGAAGAGCTGGCTCTGAATGGGCAAAGGCTACACTAATTACATCTTTACACCAGTCTTGTTTACTTTAATGTTACTTTAACAATATTTTAACTATCAGTCAGTGAAGCTTTGAGAACAAATGCTGCTTCCTATCTCCATGCCTGTTTGCTTCAGACCCTGTGGTAGAGAGCTGCAGTGTCATAACCTTTATCATGATGTTTGCTGCCATTTTCACAGAAGCTTGGAAGGTTTTACAATTCCTGGAACATAGAAGCGGAGATCTTTTTCATCCAACTTGTCCTATGGTTCTGTTAATGCACTGATAAGTACAAATGACCCCATTGCTATTTGTGCTCCATGGTGAGGTGGCAGCTCCGATTTCTCCGGAGTATGGGTACACATGCTGATAACTTCACATGATAATGTTCCTCTGTCTTCTGACCACATGAACTGTTTATATACAATATACAAATACTTTGCAACCTGCATTTAATTGACAACAACTGAAGATACAAGAGCATGCCAAATCAATATTCCAAATGATATGCACTATGGCAAAGATAGCCAAAATCAGCTAATTTCTCTCTGCATTCCTTTAGTGCTTTATCCTGTGTATATTCTGTGACAGGCTGCAAGAACTGAGGGAGTGGCAGAAGTACAGTTTGTGTGATACTTTTTCCAGGTGGATGAGACTATTGAAGCCTTCAGAGGATGACGTTGAGTTGGTTAGAATGTGATATCACAAAAGTGCAAGATATAGGAGCAGAAGTAGACCCAATGGGCCATCAAGTCTTCTAACCATGAGCTGATCCATCTACCATTCAGCCCCACTCCCTGGCTTTCTCACCATAACCCTTGATGCCCTGACTAATCAAATACCTGCCAATCTCTGCCTTAAATACACCCAATGAGCTCACTTCCACAGCTGCCTGCGGCAACAAGTTCCACAGACTCGTGACCCTCTGGCTAAAGAAATGTTTCCGCATCTCTGTTTTAAATTGATGCCCCTTTATCCTGAAATTATGTCTTCCTATCCTAGAATCCTATACCATGGGAAACATCCTTGCAACATCTACTCTGTCCAGACCTTTCAGCATTCGAAATGCCTCTGTGAAGTCCCCCTCATTCATTCTGTACTCCTCATATACTAACCCTTTCATTCCTAGTATCATTCTAGTAAATCTAATCTAAAACTTCAATGCCAGCATGGTTTTCTCAAATATGGTGCCTAAAACTGTACACAGTACTCCAAGTGAGGTCTCACCAGTGCTTTATAGAGTCTGAACGTTACATCCGTGGTCTTGTATGCTATCCCTCTAGAAATGAATGCCAATATTGCATTTGTCTTCTTTGCCACTATCTACAACCTGGAGGTCAACTTTTGGGTATCCTGCATGAAGACTTCCAAGTCCCTTTGCACCCCGGAATTTTAAATTTTCTCCCCATCTAAATTATAGTCTAAATAATAAAAAAATGAAGGGTTGCAGTTTTGTAATGTTGACTGTTTCACTTTTCACAAATGCTGCTTCCCTTGCCAAATGTTACCAGTAGATAAAGAATCTTGGTAAAGAGTTTTGACTCAAAATGTTGACCTCCCATTTTTCCCCATGACCCACAATTGTTTGTCTGCTCAAGATTCCATCATCTGCAGTTTTGGTGTTTTTCTATTTTTCGGTTTCTATTTCTGATGTGAAAGATCTGGGTACACATTGCATTATCTTAATGTGGATTGCGGCATCACGGATGATATGAGCATTGGGATGGGGAGCAAGTAAGAAGTGTATGTTTACACAATCTATGGCTTGTAGATCAGAAATGATGTTGGGATGAGGGTGAAATGGGATGTGAGATGGAGTATACTGCCCCTTCAATGCTGGCCACAGAGTCTGACAGCCAATCCAATAATTGCTGGCACAACCGTTGCTTCACTGCTCTTTTTTTCCCACCATTCTATGTGGGGCTCTTCAGAAATGTTTGAGTCATACAATAAGACATTCATAAATTGGTTTATGAAATTTTATGTCTGATCAGTAAATAGAGTCTCCAGGAAACACTTGACATTGAGTCAGTCACTCATATCCAAGATACGTTTTTTTAAAACCAGTGTTTTTCCTCTATTTATGTCCTCATTTTGATATCCGATTTTCATTTTAAGTAGATTTACATCCCATCTCATTTCAGGACAAATGCATTTCCATTACTCCCAAATTCTTTCTCAATGCCAATGCTTAATCTCAAATAATTGACACCACAGTAAACCATAAAGAAAATGAACTAAAACTACAATGGAATTTTTATCAACGGGGTCAGTGATCCAAGGAAGGTCAGATAGAATTTAATTCAGGTAAATGTGAGGTCTTTCTACAAGCGAGTCCACCCCCTCTGCATTTGTGCCCTTGGTGGGAGAGTGTTGCACAAAGCAGCACCATGCAGGTTGTAAGGTAAAACATCATGAGATGGGAATGTGTAAGGAGTTACCCTGTACAGGGCTGTAACAAGATGTGAATGCATCCTTGTACTTACAAGATAAGAGAGACATTGATGGATTGAGAGGCAGGAAGCTAGCAGGGAAAGGATAGCAACAGTTTTAGTCATTGGACAAGTAATGATATGATGATGTTCTAAGCATGTATCCAAGGGTATAAAAAATCACCATTTTGCTGATAACGGCAGAATGCATTCTCCGACTAACATGGTTAGTTGCAAGTGTTACAATCCGGTAATAAAGAACAAAGAACCCTGATTTCGACTCAGTCTGGTGTTTGTCTCACTCATTCATGAACAAAGCAGACCTAACAAGGTGAAGGGCATCTAAATCACATGCTGTTTCTGCAGCATGAGAGGCTCTGTGTGCCACTTATATGTGGAATTATGTTTGAATTTTAACAGGGTTGCTCCTCAACTTCCAGATATCCTGTAGCCCCACATTGCCAATCTCGGACATTGAGCCAGTCAGAGACTACCTTGTCAGTTTACTCCTCCATTTCACTAAGGAGACCCTTTGCAGCTCCAATTCATGGGCTGTCGGTAGACCCAATATCCTGATTGCCTGACTTCCTCAGAGGTAACACTTGCCCACATGAATCCAGGGAGAACATGGCGTTCACTGGTTCACAAGGACTTTTGCAATGAGTGAGAATGGAACTCTGGGGCTGGAGTACATTGCAGGAGCACTGGACAATCTTTTGATTTGTTTTAATTAACCTATACTAACTATAATAAAGTACAAGAAAAAACCCTTTCCATATTATACGAAAAAGGGAGAACACCCTCTGATGTCTTCCAACAGATCAGCCTCTCTAAGCAGGTGCAGCTGGTGACCTAAAGAAGACCAGCAACATGTGTTGCAAGAGTTGATTGGGAGTAGAGATTGGAAAGGAAAGAAGCCAACTGCTCAAAATGCACAGCTCTAAATGTCCTGACTCCTCCTGGCTTTGAGTCTCTTTAAAAACACCCTCAGTCAGTCTACAAAGCCAGTTTCCCTCCATTTTAATTGCCATTAACTAGCCCAGTGACAATTTATTAGGATCCAAATGAACAAATGTATCCCCACCAAAGTTTGTTCATGAGACTCTTCCTTGTTTCCAGCTGATGTGTTGAGTTCTTTTGTAATGCCCCGTGTGGTTTCTGAGCTATTCCCATCAAGCATATTCACCTTAAATCAGGACCATGATGTTAAAAGATTCTTAGGAAACTAGGAAATGTCCAGCACAGAGCTGTAAATTCCCAGAAAAAAAAAATGATTTGGCCACAGGGCTAGAAGTCTGCACTATATTCTGCCTTCTAATAAATTAAAACTCGCCAGAAATGAGGTGGGATTTCCATTCAAATTTTAATGAAAACCATCTAAAACACAAATAATCTGCAAAATACATTGAATTAAATTCTGCCCATCAGCTTTCTTCTCCCATTATCCTGCTTCTGTGTCCTTGTTGACACTTTTAATTGTAAATGAAGAATTAAATGAATTATGGGGGAATTCCAAAAAAAGAGTAGAGAAACAAGGTTAAAAATATAGATTTACACAGAGGCTTGTGAAGTTGTTTTTCTTATTTTAATTTATTCTTGGAATGTGGGCATTGCTAGAAAGGATTTAACAGGCCTTGCTTCCTGCCCATGAAAAGCAAATGATCAGCAGCATTACTGAATGATTAAGTCCTTCTTATGAGGAGAATCAGACAGTGGGCTCCAGGATTTGGACTCAGAAACAATTCACCTTGGTTTGAGACTTGAAAGTAACTGAAGGTGTTTTTATGCCAGGCCTCCGCTTCGAGGTCGGCTTCAAACATGGATAAAAATGTTAAACTTTTATGCGGAGCAACGCCTTGGTGTGTTGTCTGTAGGCAGGGAGACTGTTGTCTGTAGGCAGGGAGACTGTTGTCTGTAGGCAGGGAGACTGTTGTCTGTAGGCAGGGAGACTGTTGTCTGTAGGCAGGGAGACTGTTGTCTGTAGGCAGGGAGACTGTTGTCTGTAGGCAGGGAGACTGTTGTCTGTAGGCAGGGAGACTGTTGTCTGTAGGCAGGGAGACTGTTGTCATTGTGCCGCCTGTCATTAATATGCAGCAGAATAATGGCTGTCTTCCCTACCCATAATCCCCCATGTAGCTGGAACTGCACTGCGTTTCCAAGAACAGTTCCAGCTACATAGGGGATTATGGGTAGGGTAGACGACCATTGCTCTGTCGCGTATTGAGCCGCTGGCGCCGACAAGTGGCCCCAAAGGCCAATAAGGTGAGGTGCTGGAGGCCAGAGCACCAGTGGGGCTGTCACAGCCTGACCTGGCCATCTGATGGCTCCACTGGCTCAGCTGCCCATGACAAATCTTTCCGGCCCAGCTGCCCCTGGCCTGAGGGATTCATGGAGGGAGAGGGGTGAGTGAGTGGAAGAGAGAGAAGTGATATGGGTTTCAGGCTGACAGCGTCATTGCAATGCCATTAACCTACCCTTAGCCAGCTGCTTTCAGTGGATGTACTTTTATGCAGTGGATGTACCTTTATGCAGTGGATGTACCTTTATGCAGTGGATGTACCTTTATGCAGTGGATGTACCTTTATGCAGTGGATGTACCTTTATGCAGTGGATGTACCTTTATGCAGTGGATGTACCTTTATGCAGTGGATGTACCTTTATGCAGTGGATGTACCTTTATGCAGTGGATGTACCTTTATGCAGTGGATGTACCTTTATGCAGTGGAGTGGAATGCACCGCTCCACCTCTAGCACTACCTTGGAGAGGGATTGGAGTCGTTGCCTTGCAGCCACTCAAGGTTCATTTATGACGGTAAATCTTCCAATGTGAAGTCTCTGCCTTTATGTTCAGATTATTTTGCTTTATAAAAGGACCTTGAGAGGAAGTGGTGTTCTGATATATCATGCTGACTTTATCGATGGTAGCATTTCAAGATTTGAGAGGTCCTGTTGAAAAAGCCCTGGTAAATTAATAGAATAGTAGAATGATTACAGTACCAAAAAAAGCCATTCAGCCCATTGTTCTCATGCAAGATCTTTATGAGAAAAATTCACTAGTTTCACCTCACTCTAACTGCAATTTTTTTTTACTCTTCATGTATTTATCCAATTCCATCTTGAATGTTAGAATGGAAACTAAGATGGACATCTGCAGACCTCATCCCGGAAACAAATTTCAAAAAACTCCTCTTGACCCTGCCTAATGTTCCACATCCTTTCATTTATGTGGAGAACAGAATTTATTTTATTTTTATCTATTTTTATTTCCGAGTACATACACGACATCACATACAACCCTGAGATTACTTTTTCCTGTGGGTGTGGCAGAATTACCACTAATTAGTTGTGCAAAAATAATCTGTACAGTGTAAAACATGTGAAACAAAGAAAGAACTGAAAACAGGTAACAAATGTAAGCAAACTGATTGTGCAATACCGAGAGAGCAAAAGAAAATCAATAAAGTGCACATGGAAGAGTCCTTAAATGAGTCTTTGATTGAGTTTGCCATTGAGGAGTCTGATGGTGGAGGGGTAACAGCTGTTCCTGAATCTGGTGGTGAGAGTCTTGTGGCAACTAGACTTTTTTCCTGATGGCAGCAGTGAGAACAGAGCACGTACTGGGTGTTGAGTAATGTACCATCGATAATCACAAAAGGCTGATATTATGAAACTATCAAACTTTTATTAACTAAGGGCAAGAACTACCAACAACCTCGAAGCAAAGAGAAAGGAGAACATGCAAGGGACTATGGGTAGAATCCATAGAGAGGGTCTTTGATGATTGCTGCTGCTCTCCGACGGTAGCGTTCCCTGTAGATGTACTCAATAATGAGGAGGGTTTTGCCTGTGATGTCCTGGTCTGTGTCCACTGCCTTTTGGAGGGCTTATTAATTGCAATGTTCCAGTTGTGGCCAGACCAGAGTTTTATAAAGGTTCACCACGACTTCCCTATCTTTATGCCCAGCATCGTACATAATTTATTAACCACTTCCTCAACCTGCCTTGCCACTTTCAATGAATTGTGTACCGAAAGGCCCAGGATACTATTCTAAATGATTTTCCTGATTCTTCCCAGCAAAGTGTTCACCTTACAATTCTCCATGCTAAACTTTACCAGCCACATATCTGCCCTCACAGAAGGCTGATTATAGCCTGCTGCAATATATTACTATTCTCTTTGTAGAAATCGTGGCTTACCACCCCAATCCCAGGCCTTAGATCAAAAAAGCCAATAGGCCGAACATTGGTTTCTGGGGAAGTGCCACCTATTAATCTTCCTTCAATGAATAAAACAACTACAACCCTCTGCCTGTGGCTTAGCTAATTTGTGTTCATGCTGTCAATTACACCAGTGTTTTAGGTTTGCGATATCTTATTAAAAACCACCTGGAATCCTTGCACTGCATTATACTCTATCCATTAGCTCAGCAAAATTTTCTATCAAATTGGTAATCATGATTTGCCCTTAACAAATCAATGCTGGCTTGCCTTTAGTAATCCATTTATGTTGAAGTGACTGGAACTCCTACTCAATGTTGCTAAAGACTTTTCTACATCAGATGTTAAATTAACTGGGGTGCAGTCCTTGAACTAAGCCTTATTCTCTACTTTGAACAACAGAATAATATTTGCCACTCTCCAATTCTCTTGCACCACACTCTGCATCCAAAGAGGATTTAAAGCATATCCCCAGTACCCTTTCATTTCCTCCTGTGCTTCCCTTAAAATCCACGGATATAACCCATCTAGTTTTTATTCCATACCTACTTCATTTTTTCTAATACGTCCATGCTAACATATTGAGTATCTCAATTATCTTTTCGTTCCCCTTTTACTTTGGAATTACCCTCTTCCTTGGTGAAGACAGATGCAAAGTATTAATTTAATACCCTCAGCATTCAGATGGAAGTTTCTGCTCTGATAAGTAATACATCCACTCCTTTTACTGTACACACACCTTTTGAATTCCCATTAACGTTGGCAGCTAATCTTTTCTCATACACTCTCTTGACCTCTCTTAATTAATTTATACTTGCTCCCTGACTCCATTTGTCATCAACCTGGTTCTCACAAATATTTACAATTTGATCCCGAGCTTTTTTTTGTTCCTTTTATCTTCATCTGTATCTCTTCCATCATCGTGAGAGCAGTGGATTTGTTTCTTTTATTCTTCATGGCAATTTGTCTCAGCTGTTCCTGAACAATTTCCTCCTTGATGTTCTCTTGCAGTTTTGCCTGTCAACCTTTATTCCTTAGAAACAAATCTGGAAATGTTCCTTTCCTTGTTTGAAAGGTACCTGGGGATATTCCCTAGAGTGAAGGAGGCTGACTTATTAAAAGGGTCATGGATAAAGTGAATGCTCACACTCCTTTTTTCCAGGGTAGACAATTCCAGAACGAGAAAGCATAAATTTATGATAAAACGTCAAAGATCTAGGAGGTACCTGAGAAACAGTCCTCCCACACCCCCACCCCCACCACACACACACACACACACACACACACACACACACACACACACACACACACACACACACACACACACACACACACACACACACACACACACACACACACACACAGAGTGTTGTCTGTATCTGGAATGAGCTGCCACGGGAAACCAGAAGTGGGCACAATAACATTCAAAAAACATTTGGATAGATTTATGGAAAGGACGGGCTTGGAGGAATGTCGCTCATCCATCGTCGTTGATGAAGACCTCAGTGCCATAAGTCCCTTTAGGTTTGGATGCGGTGTGTCCAAAGATGATTGGTCAAGCCAATTCAGGCACGGAATGTCCTGGCACATGTTGGGCAGACATGAAAAGGCTCTGTAGTTGTTACGCTGATGGCTCTGGATGTGCACAGCTCACGCTTATGTTGTGCTTCAGCAGTGGGACTTGTTTCGAAAGCTTGACAGCCCATGTGGATAAGGCCACACCAGGTATGGGGTTTTGTTCCAGCGTTTCCCAGGTGGTCATGATTATGTCAAGCGATTTCAGGGAGGCCTTTTAGTGTGTCTGTAATATTTCTTCTGCCCTCCATAGGAATATGGACCAAATGTCAGCAAATAGGATTAGCCCAGAATGTCAAATTGATTGGCACATACTAGTTGGGCCAAAGGGCCTGTTCTGTATGACTCTATGCACTTGTATAATCACCATTATAATTCCATAATTTCAATGTTATGCCACTTGGATGCAATATTTAAAGACCTTTAATTTGCACAGTTTCTATAGACTTGCCAATCTGCATGTATTCTCATAACCTTCAATTGCCTTGTCTCGCTAGGCCCGCAGTGAGCGGAAAACCACGCAGTCGAAAGAAGGTTGCACCAACTGCTTTACTGATCCAAAAGCAGTGTGCTTAAGAACCCTCGCTCAGCAGCCCCTCTGACCTGCGGGTTGGAACTGACATCAATGGGCTTGCCCCACACCTAGAGCTCTTACAATCAGATCTGCCGCAGATTTGCCCACGACTCCGTGAGCCAGTTTGCCTGTTGCGTGGCTGAGCCACCACAACTATCAAATTCATTCTCAAAAGTTAAACGTATGGTTCAAGTTTCTTCTTCATTTGGGTAAATGTGGAAATAAATTACCTATCTCAAATTTGTAGCAATCCAACACTGTGTGATAGGGAATGCTACTCCTCAGATGTCCTTTAGCATACTAAAGAATATATTTTAGAGAGTGGTTCTCTGAAGATTTAGAGAATCACTGAGTCACATGATAGGGCAGGATGCACATGCTTCACAAGTCAAATCTTTTCAATCCTGTAGGAAGCATTAAACTATTGTTGAACCTTTCTCCATTACACTAGCTGTATTTGAAGTTCACTGTTCATCTATAATGTCCAGCCTGCAATGTAATGCTGGACTTTGTAATATTTACAGAAGGAATAGAAAAACTGCATCCAATGACATTAAATATCAGTTCATCCTTCCTACTCACAACTAGATATGCTATAACTTTTGAACGGTTGGAAATAACTTCAATTATTTAAAACAAAGCACCATTCTTCTCATACAGGCCTCTTTCCGTTTTGCGTTGTGTATTCACTTGATCACTTATTAAGCCACAAAAGAGAAGCCATTTAGCCCATGATGTCTATGATGGCTCTCATCAGAGCAATCCAAGGAATCCCTGAGTCTTCCATTAATCGCACAACTTATCCATCCCGCTACCTTATTCTCTCTCATATACCCACCAGCTCCCTTTTTGTTCTTTTCCCACCCACTGACATTATTGACTGTGGTCAATTAGCCTACCAGCACATCTTTTGGAAGTTGGAGGAAAGCAGAGCGTGAAGGAGGAATCCCGGATGGTTGCAGGAAGTCCATGCCAATTCCAGTGATCTCTGGGGCTATGTGGCAGCAACACCAACTGCTGCATTGCCTTTATGAGTATTCTTGGTAGGGTGAGCATTAATTATCTCTCCTTAATTGCCGTAGAAAAGATGGTAATCAGCACCACCTTGCTCTATTCCACAACTTTTATTGTTAATGATGCAAATTCTACTTCTCCCTGGCATCATTTGGATTCATTATATCTGAAAGTTCAGTGGCATACTTAGCAGAGTACTACAGGCATTGAATCCAAAGCAATGCTCACATATCCCAAGGAGATTGGCCGTAAGAAATTATATGAAGCTGATGTATGTTTCCTGCAACAAAATAACACTCCTGAAAGACATAAATAATGGACATGTACAGCTCTGATCACTGATTGTGATCAACAGAAAATCCAAGAGATTTGCAATCTTGACAATTCTATTGGTTGGGGGGGGGGGGGGGTGGGGGGAAGAATTCCAGATTTTCATTCCCTTTTATCTTAGAATGTCTCATTTGCTCCAAATTGACTTCTCCACAAAAAAAATCTATCTCTCTCTCTCTCCTCCCAACTGGCATTTTATGCACTGTTCATTTGGAGCACTTTAAGTTGATGCCATTGAACTTGTCTCGTGGTTGCAAACACCATACTGGACCTCAATGATGACATCCAGTGATTCAGAGAGCTAAAGGGAAAAGGACTCTGTGATATCCAAGCTTTAGCAACACAATGAAATTACAACAAAGGGTTGGCCCTGGAAACAGGACAGAAAAGGAGTGGAACAACAGGACCTAACACAGATTAAATCTGAAGAGATATCTGGGCAGTGAGAGCAGAAGTCAAGGCATCAGAATATTAATAGATGCCCAGACTGATGAAGAAAGTATTTTAGCTCCTTCTGCATCTTGACAACTACCCTTCCATTAACCGTGGAAAGATACTAACTCCTAAAACGTATCTGTTTGTGAAAGGATTGCTTACATTCTTTTGGTTTAAGGACTTTTGCTCATTCACGTTTTTTTTAGTAAAAACATTTCTAGGATTAAGTTGGCAGGTGAAAACTAAACTGAAAGGCTGTGAAACAACAGGAAGCTGAATGTGAATTTGATTCTTCCTATTCACCAACTGTGAACTTTGGAAGCCAATGGGTCTGTTCTCCATCAACTTTTCCATCCTTTTCTGTCAGGTATTACCTTTTGAAGGAGACATGAAACAGTTCCCCCTCAATAGCTGGCCAATATTTATCCTGCAATCAACATAAATGTTCTGAGCATTATCTATGAGATCCGATTATGCAATAATGCGTTGTTTTGTTTCATATATTGCAACAGTGGGCACACATTAAAAAAGGGAATAAGGATAAACCCAGCATCCACAGTTCAGACAGTTTAAGATCAAGAGTGGGAAATTTTTTGGAAAGATTAATCCAGAAGCAAAGTCTGAGTATGGAATAATGGAAACTGGCAGGAATTTGAGGAAAGTGAATTATTCTTCGATATTCTGATGAGATTGATGGGGCAGTGTGATTTAAAAAAATATATAAATGGAAAAGATGATGGATAAAATGCCACATAATAAGCTTTTCAACAAAGTTGCAAGTGAGCAGTGGGCAGCATTGGTAGGAAATGGCTTTTGGTAGAAAGTAAAGGATTGTGATGAAGAGTTGGTATAGAAACCAGAGGAAGGTGCATGGTATTATTCCCAGTAGTAGGATCACTCCTTTCTGGGTTTTGGTGTCCCAGGGGAAATTTCAAAATATCTGTGTCATAGCAATTAGTTGAATAATGATTGGCCTCATTGGGGTAAAGTGCAAACACTGGCCAACTGAAAGTGAATGGCAAAAAGTACAATTGTCTGTATTTGTTTTATGACTGGTTTGTGTCTGCGTGTTTTTCACTAAGAACTGGAGAATGCTGTTTCATCAGGTTATCCTTGTGCAATCAAATGACAATATGATGACTTGATGGCTTAACTTGACATGAAAAGTTGAAGAGAAAGACTTTAAGGCAGTGAGCAGCAAGGATCTGAGGTGAATTTCAGATTGAGATAATTGAAGGCATTTTTCATTATGCGAAAGAAAACTTCTGTGCAACGTGTAAAGGAAAGGGATTGGGAAAAGCTTCATTGTCCCCTGCAGAAAGCAACTATGGTTTTGAAGGGCCAAATGGCTTCCTTGTAAGTAGCTAAGTAGCTATGATTCAATTGTTCTCACAAAATGCTTCCATCCCTCCCTAATTTCCACTCCACTCAGCAGAGCTCAGATTGTCTATCTAGAAGACAGAAAATGAGATGAGCAGAGAGTCTCCAGAGTTGGAAGATGAATATTATCCTTTGTTTTACAGTGATTGATATGTTCCTGTCTATGTTTTGGCACAATTTAAAGGAAAGCACTGAATACAGTAAAGTGAGGTTTCACGTTGATAGTTTTCTACTTTGCTATTGCTGATAGAATTCTATCACCAGATTTTCCAATTTCCTCTCTGGAGTTCCCATTTAGAGCCAAAAGTGCTTTGGATCACCCAAAGGCAAGTATCTGAGCTGGAATGGATCGAGGAGGCTGAGACAATGTTTGCAGCAGTAATACCATTGAAAGAGGCTTTGTGATCTAGATGAATATACCACCCACCTCTCTCAAAGTTACCATTTTACATTCTCTTCATCAACTCCCCCATCACTCTGCTAACATTACTGTTTTGTCATAGCATGGGAGGAATGGGTAACTTATCAGCGTCTTCCAGCCAATCTTCCCTTCTGCTCATTTGTTGCAATTTCTTTAAGAATTTCCACACAGACATTTTTTTATTGGCAACACCATGAGCTCTGCTTTTAATCTAACAATATTCTTACCGTACTGTAGACATGAAAGAATCAATTTTCTCATGCAGTGTTTATTTATCAGTGGAATGTACATTCATTTGGAATTTTGAAATCCCACTTTAAATGCTTGCCATTATTTATCTGCTGATTAATATTTCAGAATAATTTTCCAATCTTCCTTCGTCAATGCATCTCTCATATCCACAAAACTAATTTTATCTAAGGTCTCCATTTCAATTTTTGACTGATCTGAGCCTTCTCAAGGAGCATGTAAAATTCTATCATTTTATCACTGCAAGAATGTTAATTAATTTCCTAGTGTCATGACTTATTATTCCAGAAAACTAGTGGGAATGCATTATATGTACTCATCCTATAAACCACTTCTGCTGACTTGATTTGTCCTGTTAATGCTCCTTTAAAGTCCTTGTGTCACCTTTTATATAAACATTTATTACTTCTTGATTAATTATTTCTCCAACTGTGTTACCACTTTAGGTGCCAGCATAAGATTCAGTCCCTTTTTAATCTGTTATATCTAACCTGACTGTTTCTATGCTCTATATTTCTGAGCCAAGATCATTCTACCTTATTTTTTGTGTTGTTCAATATTGTCGGGGTTAAGCCACCGCCTTTTCCATTTTGCCTGTCCTTTGGAAATATTTGAGGTAATTTCCAAACATGGTCATCATGCAAGCAGATCTCAGTGACAACTCATAGGCCAAACTCATCAATTTTTATTTGTACAATGTTCTCTGTTTTTAAGTTTTTTATGCATTCAGACACAGTGGTTTGAAAAGGTTCGTAAGTAGCTGCAGCAAGATTAATGGATAATTGGCCTTTTTGTAAAGGGTGAGGGGCTTGAAAGTAGGGAAGCTTTTAGGCTATGTTACAGAGCCCTGATCAGACTACATACAAAGTACTACATTCAGCTTTGTATTTAATAAAAGGTACGCTTGTAATGGAGGCATTGCGGTGAAGTTTTATTAGGTTGATTCCTGATATGAAGAGGTTGATATATGAAAAAAAAATTGTTGAACAGGTTGGATCTACTTTTTATTGACATTTAGAAGAATCAGATGATCTTATTGAAGTGTGTAAAATTCTGAGTGGATTCGTTTAACCTTTCTCTGGTTTCTGTTTACTTTTGGTCAAAGAGCGACTTTAACCTCACTACACAGTCTGGTCCCCTTCATTATTTTAAAGTGCATTAAAATCCACCTGACTGATTCACCAAGGGACCAATGCTAACCTATTTCAGTGGCAACGTGGAGATCATTCCAAGAAAATGGATTTCTTGTTCCCCCAATACCGATGGAAAAATCCCATGAGTAGAAACACATTCCTTCCTCAAACAGTGCTTCATCTCTCTGATCTGTTTTGATCCTTTGCCAATTAACAATCTATAGGTTACTGTCTTTGAGGATCTGCGTTTTATTTTGGCCCCTGGTTCTTCAAAGCCTCCCCATGGAACATGACATTGCCTGAATTCTGTCATCGGATCCAAGAAATGGGTCCCCTCTCTCCCACGAAGGAGGATTTCCTTAACTCTGGTACTAGGCAGGCTCTTGGTTTGGGGGGGTGGGGGGGTGGAATAGTATCTGTTCGCTAAACACTAAGATATTATTTCTCATACACTACTCTCTCCAGCCCATTTGGATGGTCTCCTCTACCAGGGTGCCATGTTGAGCACTGTGTCCCTCAGAATCTTTGGGGATGTTTCAGAAAAGAATACACAGTGGGAGGCTTCAGCTTATAAGTGAATCAAGATGATGCAAAGCGGAATTGATTGAATCTCAGGGTATTGGAGAAAGAAAGAATCAGCATGGATATGATTCATACCTGCAGGTAGAATTATTACTTGTTCATCTGTCTTGGCAACCACTGATAGACTCAAATATGGATTTCCCATCCTCTGCGATACCATGTAATCAAATAGACATAATCATTGAGTAACTAGTACATTCTAGTACCAGTATGAATGAAACTAATGCATAAATGGCAATGACTCTTCAGTTGAATCAAACTACTGCATTTAAGCTCAATGTGAGATGATAACTGACTATGTATTACATTATTACAATCCACTATGATGTCAAGACCCTGTGTTGATAAGGATTGCATCTTAAGTATTCAGCAATTTTTAAAAAAATGAGAGACACAAGAATAAAATGTTCCAAACACACATTTTGTATGCCTGACATATAACATTGCTCCAGGATTCTCTTGGCCAACATTAAGTTTATAATTACTGAAATAATTTGGTTTTGAATTGTTCCGTGTTTGAAGCCAGGCACTTTGAGTTTAGGATTTGATGCTGGATCAAGTGCCTGTCTTCCTATCCACTCCAGGAAACTCTGTGGAGCAAGCACTGCTGCACTGGTGTCCAAAGAGAATGACCACATTTGGTAAAGTGAGGAGAAATCTTGCATCCTAGCCTAACCCCGCCCCATGAGGTATTTGAGCCTTTTAGGTTTGTGACAGCCCACTTCTCCATCAGTGACTCCAAAGATCAAACACCGTGGAAAACCTTCTCACCCCGCAAGTGATAGAATTTGATTTTGGACCAGCTGCGGGAGACAACTACAATAGATGGATGATCAGGACAATCTGTCATTGTTTGCTCAATGGGAAGAAACCCTTTGAGTTGAAGCTTGGGACAAGTGACAATTTTGTGCATTGTATCCCAAGGACAGCATTTGGATGTAAGCTTTTGTGCTTCCAGGAATGTTTGTTCTTGAGAAATTGAGTTAATCTTTAAATCTTTTTCTTTTATATGAATGCATTGCAACTTTAATTCATTAGATTTATGGATAAGTTTTAACTTATGTTCTGTTTTCTTAAATCACTGAAATTTACCTTCGGGTCATTTGGAGAAACATTCAAAAACTTCAGCTAAAGTTTTCTCATAGTAGAGGAAGGACTAATTTTCAATGAAATGCTAATGAATTTAAATTTTTACTTGTGATGTGTTACTTCTTAGTGAAAATTAATACCTCCCTTATTGACTGCAAATTCTCATTCATATAATTTCTAATGCAGTGGATTCAAATTATTACATTGGCAATGTAATAGAATGGGTAAATCTAGTGGTAACGTAAAAAAGGCAAAAATACTGGAAGAACATTTCGGGCCTGAGCCCTTCTTCAAAGTAGAGAAGGGCTCAGGCCCAAAATGTTAGTTAGATACCTTTACCTCCTATGGATGTTGTGAGACCTGCTGAGTTCCTCCAGCATTTTTTTTGCTTTTAATACAATCACAACATCTGCAGACATTTTTGTCTCACACCTTGTGGTAACATATTGAGAGAAAAATATTATAATTAAAGTAAATGAAGAAATTGCTCACTGTCACCAGTCACTGGGAGGTCATGGAGCCTGTGGTGCGCTGTTGTACAGAAAAGCAGACACAGACTGATCAACTGGCTTTATTCCACTTAAAGTCTCTGCTGTAGTTAGCTGTAGCTCCTAGTGACTGACCTCGAGGGGCTGGCTGTGGCTTGTATCCCAGCAGATTATTGGCAGCCGACTGGGTGGGGCTTGGTCCATTCAGGTCAGCTGATTGACAGCCAGCCAGGTGTTGTCTTGTCCTCCAGTGCTCTTCCTGCAGGTACACAGGTGACAATATTCATAAATACTTCACTGTTGGCACATTCTCTTCAGCTGCCTCCAGATTCTACCACTCAACTACATAGTAAGGATCCAGTTACAAAGGTTATTTAATCTATCCAGTCCCATGTCCTTGGGATGTGGGACGAAACCAGAGCAGCAGGCGCAAAGCCACGCCATCACAGTGAGAACATGCAAACTCCATCCAGACATGACTGGAGATCAGGGCTGAACCTAGATTTCTGGAGCTGTTCACTACTGGTTCCACTAGCTGTACTGCCTGATTTAAAATTCAGATCGGTTACCCAAACCATCAGAACAATAAAAAGAATAGTCTGGCATCTTTTCATGTTATTACTGCTACAACCAATATATTCACTTGAATGAAACAAGGCATATTGCCAAGTTAGATTGCTGGACTTTGTGCCAAACACAGCAGTGACAATCAGCTTCACTGACTCTTGGGCCTGAAAAAGGCTGCAGTTGCACAGTAGTTTTGTTCAAGAGGGCATTATGGGTGTTTCTGGTGGGGTAAGGTTATCTGTGCCTGTCCAGATTTATTTTTCATTCTCTCTGAGTATGTGGGAACCACTCCCAAGTCAGTAATCTAATGGTGTCTGGGTGGTGAATTCATTCTCATTGTGGAGGACAATACATAGTTCCATGTTGTTGACCAGTAAGAATGAAGAAATGTTAATAATTTTGTGTGAATCCAGCTAACATGTGACCTTGAGAGGAATTTGGAAATGGAGCTGTTCCCAGTAGCATTACACCCATGACCTTGCAGACAGTAGAGGTTGTGGATTTGAGAGGTACAAATAAAGTCTCGGTTCCTCCACAGTGCATACACTGGTCACAATTTGCAGTGGAAGAATGAGCAATTAAGGTTGTGGATGGGATGAAATCAAGCTATGTCCTGGATGATTTAAATTAAATTTTAATTTTACATTTAGATATACCTGGTACAGCACAGTAGGGTGCTAGCCACTCAACAATCTCAACAGGCAATTGGCTATCTCAATAACAGTTCTTCACATCACAACTGGTGTCAAAGGACAGCAGAGACTATGACATGTCACAGTCCATTCCAAAGTGCTGGAAAGGGCCTACAAAATGTGCACACAATGGAGAGATTACAACATTGATATCTCCTCTACACAAGAGATTCATTTTCACTTTATCATCAAGTCTACGGACTTCCTCCACTCACTCTGTTCTTGTGCTTTCCAGAAAAGAGGTTTTAATATCAGGCAGGAAATGCTGGAAGTCCTCAGCAAGGCATTATCTGGAGGTGGGGGAGGTGGGGGGGGGGATCAAAGCTGATGTTTTACTTCAATGACTTTCCATCGGAGTAGCAAATAGTTTAGAAGTAAAGGAAGTGTTGAAACTCCAAGGAAGGGACAGAGAAGATGTGAGATCGAGGAGGTGGCAGGAGAAATTAAAAGACAAAAGGGAAAATGGAGCCTAGGGCCAGAGGGCTGTAAGGCATTCAGAGAATAACCAAAATGCAGATATAAATTTGAGACAAATGTGTCTGAAATTCAGCTGAGAAGAGGAGAAAAATGAACACTGGAATTATGAGATGTAGAGTACAATTGCTAATGACCTTAAATTGCTGAATTAAATGTTAAGTCCAGAAGGCAGTAATATTCTTAATCAAAAGATGAGATGTTTTTCCTTGATCTTATTATTGGCAGATTAATTCAGAGATCAAATTGGGAAGGGCTTGAAGAATTAGTGACAGGCAGAAAGAGGGATTGAGAGAGAGAGAGAGAGAGAGAGAGAGAGGAGAGAGAGAGAGGAGAGAGAGAGAGAGGAGAGAGAGGAGAGAGAGAGAGAGAGGAGAGAGAGAGAGGAGAGAGAGAGAGAGGAGAGAGAGAGAGGAGAGAGAGAGAGAGGAGAGAGAGAGAGGAGAGAGAGGAGAGAGAGAGAGAGGAGAGAGAGAGAGCCATGTGATTAATGCCTGGTCAGTATCAGCGCAGAAGCATTATAGCTTTTATGAGAGACAATGAGAGCATGACAAAGTAACATAAAGATGTCCAGGAACTATCATCCAGTGGGCATATTTGGAATATAAACCACAAAGCTCTAGAAGGTGCCTATTTAATTAGATAACTCTCTCTGCCTGATTGGAGAAACAGTGGTTCCTTGTTCCATGATCCTGGAATGTCCATGGTGAAGAAGCATTCTTAGAAAGGAAGTCAGAGAAGAGAATGGACTGTGGAGTGGGTAATGTCTGAGTCCAAGCCATGAATCTTGTGATTTGGTGTAAGAAGTGACACTTTGGAACTGTAAACCAATTGTGAAGTTATTGGAAGCTAGCTGAATGCACCCATGCTTAAGTCACATGAGTGATAATGATGAAGTTGCACTAAACGTTGGTGTAAAGTCTTGTTCAAGCACATCAGTTGTCACCCTACAGAGGTAATGGAGTCAAAAGGGCCATCCTCTCTTATGACTCAGTGAAAGAAAAGCAAGGTTTGAGGATGGAGCTCCAAGTGTGCACATACATGGACATCACCTGCCCCCTGTAGCAGGATGGCCAAGGCTGGTGTGACTTTAGTTCCGGAGAGAAGGGGAAGAAGGTTGAACAGTTTCCTTATTGATTGAAATGAAGTATTGCAGTGAGGAAGATGTTGAGAAGATGATTGATTTGAGCATACACCTGTCCTTCACCCAATTCTTCCCTGGGTGTGTCGGTAAGGATTATAGCTTGCATGGCATCGTAGATTAGATTGAGAATGGTGAACAATTACTGAAGGCAGCCAAATTTCAGAAGAATGCTGCATACTTCCTCTCATTTACTGGAATCAAGAGCTGCAAAGAGCAGTTGATGCTGAACCAATTAATTATAATATTAATTTTATATTAGTGAACTGTAATTAAGCTCTGAGTCAAGGCTTGCATACTCTAGTACTATGTTTGGATTGCTGCATATCTACTAGAATCGTGCATACCAAACCAGCGATTACCAGCACATCTGTACTTCTGGGAATGTGCATAAATTACTGAGATGTCACTGCATCGGGTTATTTACGTCTTAACAAGCACATGCATCAAATCTCTCTTCCTTGCCATTGTTTTCACTCCATAATAGGCTTGGCTGTCTGAATGAAATACATACAATTTTTAAATGTACACTTTAAAACAACCAACATTAAATCTTGTATCCATTCAGTCTTTTTACAATCTTGGAATGTGTCTCTTCTTTATATTGTGAGTATTAATAGCACACAACTCAAGTTTCAGGATTCTGCATGAAAGCAAAACTGTGGAGGTACTTGGCAAGTTTGGCCCCTTCTCTGGAGCGAAGAACTTTGATGACCTTTCTATCAGATATGGAAAAGGGAGAAAACAAGTGTCATCAAGTTGGAGAGAGGGGAAGAGGAATTGTCTTTGATAAGGGGTAACTAAGGTTATCCAAGCACTGTTGGTGCTGTCTTGAAGAGCGAGCTGAATGCTTGTTAATTACAGCTGAACTGTCCAGGGAGATGTAAATAAGGGGAGATGAATGAGAGAATTAAAAACAAAGCTAGAGTTTGTGAAACAGATACAGCAGCTGCTGAAAAGCTAAAATAAAATAAATGCCCAGCAGACCAGGCAGCGTTGTGGAGAGGACGAACTAAGTTGATGTCCGTGCATCAAACTGAAGGAGTTCTGACATAAGCAATCTCAAATTTCTGGATTCGACACCGAATCCTCAGTGGCAACATGCCAGATGGAAGATGAGGTGCTGCTCTTGAAGCTTGCATTGGAACTGTGCAGGGGGTCAGAGGAGGAGTGGAATTGAGAATTAAAGCAACAGGCAACTGGAACAATAGCCCAAATGGAGGAGTTTTGCAAATTGGGCATGCCAACTGCATTTGGCTTCTCCGGAGAAGAACATCAGGATCACGGAATGCAAAACACTAGATTGGAAGCAGAGTAGGTTAGGATGAAATTAAGTTTTCAGTTCATTTCATCCAAAGTACATTCTGAAGATCTACAATGGACGAGATCTCTGTACTATATGGGAAGCATGATATATAATGTTCTTCTTTTCTTTGGCTTGGCTTCGCGGACGAAGATTTATGGAGGGGGTAAAAAGTCCACGTCAGCTGCAGGCTCATTTGTGGCTGACAAGTCCGATGCGGGACAGGCAGACACGATTGCAGCGGTTGCAGGGGAAAATTGGTTGGTTGGGGTTGGGTGTTGGGTTTTTCCTCCTTTGCCTTTTGTCAGTGAGGACCGCTAAACTAGCACTCTCAACAGAATAAGTGTGCTTTATGATTTGTAGTGGTCGTGCAATGTTCAATGGCACTCAATTAACTAGGCAGCTGCTCTCTGATAAGATCTCAGATTTATAGATTTCAATTCCACTAATAATACCAAGGGGAAAATAAATTCTATTACTTATTTATCTGCAAATGTCTATGGATGAAAATGTCAGCAGATGAACCAGAATGTTTGTAAGGAAATGCAATATAAATTGAATTATTAAGTTGGTGCAATGATTCTAGCGTTATAAAGAAATACATCAAATCCACCCTTTTCAAAATAATTCCCCTGCTTTCCCACCATAAGGTTATTCTAGCAAGCAAGACCGTTTTAAATGTGTCCAATGAGATTTATTTTGCCACATCATTGCTGAGGGTGTTGTGATGCATGTGCTATGTTGAACTACATTTCCCAGCATGCAATGTGTGTGGTTGGGCGGAAACAGGAAGGGGCTTATGGAGGGTTGTCGGTGGTAGTTTGTTAAAGCAGTTCATTTAAAAATAAAGTCAGCTGAGTGTGAAACCCACAAAAGTTGTTTTTCTTGAAAGGACGAACTTAGCATGGAAAATTATTCTTTTTCTCCACATTTAACAGGCAAAGTCATTCTTAAAGTGGTACCACTTTTATTTTTGAGGTTTGAACAGGACAAATTTCACACCAGCAAAAATGTCAGACAGTCACACAAACATGAACCATATAAATGTTGCAGCAGAACTTGTCCTTTTATATGGATTTCTTACCTGGACTGATGTTCTCCTTGGCAATATAGGTGGACTGACAAATGCAACTTTCAAGCCATTCTTTGGATATTTGCACCTTCTCCACCATTTTCAAGGCCTTCTCTTTCACTGCCTCAAACCCTTCGGTTATAGTTCTGGGATACAAACCCTCTGAACTGTAGAGATCAGCTTGTTTCAGTAGCTCATCAATAATAAGCACATTGGATGTGGTGCTGTCACCAGCCATGTCTCCTGAGCTGTAGCCACTTTAACTATTAAAGAGGCAGTTGAATACTATATTTCTTTTTTTTTTCTTTGGCTTGGCTTCGCGGACGAAGATTTATGGAGGGGGTAAAAAGTCCACGTCAGCTGCAGGCTCGTTTGTGGCTGACCAGTCCGATGCGGGACAGGCAGACACGATTGCAGCGGTTGCAAGGGAAAATTGGTTGGTTGGGGTTGGGTGTTGGGTTTTTCCTCCTTTGCCTTTTGTCAGTGAGGTGGGCTCTGCGGTCTTCTTCAAAGGAGGCTGCTGCCCGCCAAACTGTGAGGCGCCAAGATGCACGGTTTGAGGCGTTATCAGCCCACTGGCGGTGGTCAATGTGGCAGGCACCAAGAGATTTCTTTAGGCAGTCCTTGTACCTTTTCTTTGGTGCACCTCTGTCATGGTGGCCAGTGGAGAGCTCGCCATATAATACGATCTTGGGAAGGCGATGGTCCTCCATTCTGGAGACGTGACCCATCCAGCGCAGCTGGATCTTCAGCAGCGTGGACTCGATGCTGTCGACCTCTGCCATCTCGAGTACCTCGACGTTAGGGGTGTGAGCGCTCCAATGGATGTTGAGGATGGAGCGGAGACAACGCTGGTGGAAGCGTTCTAGGAGCCGTAGGTGGTGCCGGTAGAGGACCCATGATTCGGAGCCGAACAGGAGTGTGGGTATGACAACGGCTCTGTATACGCTTATCTTTGTGAGGTTTTTCAGTTGGTTGTTTTTCCAGACTCTTTTGTGTAGTCTTCCAAAGGCGCTATTTGCCTTGGCGAGTCTGTTGTCTATCTCATTGTCGATCCTTGCATCTGATGAAATGGTGCAGCCGAGATAGGTAAACTGGTTGACCGTTTTGAGTTTTGTGTGCCCGATGGAGATGTGGGGGGGCTGGTAGTCATGGTGGGGAGCTGGCTGATGGAGGACCTCAGTTTTCTTCAGGCTGACTTCCAGGCCAAACATTTTGGCAGTTTCCGCAAAGCAGGACGTCAAGCGCTGAAGAGCTGGCTCTGAATGGGCAACTAAAGCGGCATCATCTGCAAAGAGTAGTTCACGGACAAGTTTCTCTTGTGTCTTGGTGTGAGCTTGCAGGCGCCTCAGATTGAAGAGACTGCCATCCGTGCGGTACCGGATGTAAACAGCGTCTTCATTGTTGGGGTCTTTCATGGCTTGGTTCAGCATCATGCTGAACAACTGAAAAGTGGCAAAGCAGCAGGTATGGATGGAATCCCCCCAGAAGTCTGGAAGGCTGGCGGCAAAACTCTGCATGCCAAACTGCATGAGTTTTTCAAGCTTTGTTGGGACCAAGGTAAACTGCCTCAGGATCTTCGTGATGCCACCATCATCACCCTGTACAAAAACAAAGGCGAGAAATCAGACTGCTCAAACTACAGGGGAATCACGTTGCTCTCCATTGCAGGCAAAATCTTCGCTAGGATTCTACTAAATAGAATAATACCTAGTGTCGCTGAGAATATTCTCCCAGAATCACAGTGCGGCTTTCGCGCTAACAGAGGAACCACTGACATGGTCTTTGCCCTCAGACAGCTCCAAGAAAAGTGTAGAGAACAAAACAAAGGACTCTACATCACCTTTGTTGACCTCACCAAAGCCTTCGACACCGTGAGCAGGAAAGGGCTTTGGCAAATACTAGAGCGCATCGGATGTCCCCCAAAGTTCCTCAACATGATTATCCAACTGCACGAAAACCGACAAGGTCGGGTCAGATACAGCAATGAGCTCTCTGAACCCTTCTCCATTAACAATGGCGTGAAGCAAGGCTGTGTTCTCGCACCAACCGAATACTATATTTACATTTCTTGGAACAGCATGTTACAGTCTTTGGTAAGTTTGATATCTCCAACACCAGATACCAACATTTTCATGGTACCTTTATGGAGTGGTACCTCTCAAGTACTATGATGTGCTTCCATGATAGTCAGTTTATCCTGTAGATCTTTTAGCTCAGCATGGAAATTCTGTAGAATTATTTGGGCACGGGACTAGTCTTGTTGTAAGCTGTGTATCTGCGTGATTCTTTGTCCAAGTTCTCCTTGTAGTTTCTGAACCGTTGGCTGAAGTTTTCTGTGTGACATTAACACGTACACTAGAGTTGCTCCAGAATGGAGGACCATCGCCTTCCCAAGATCGTGTTATATGGCGAGCTCTCCACTGGCCACCGTGACAGAGGTGCACCAAAGAAAAGGTACAAGGACTGCCTAAAGAAATCTCTTGGTGCCTGCCACATTGACCACCGCCAGTGGGCTGATAACGCCTCAAACCGTGCATCTTGGCGCCTCACAGTTTGGCGGGCAGCAACCTCCTTTGAAGAAGACCGCAGAGCCCACCTCACTGACAAAAGGCAAAGGAGGAAAAACCCAACACCCAACCCCAACCAAGCAATTTTCCCCTGCAACCGCTGCAACCGTGTCTGCCTGTCCCGCATCGGACTTGTCAGCCACAAACGAGCCTGCAGCTGACGTGGACTTTTACCCCCTCCATAAATCTTCGTCCGCGAAGCCAAGCCAAAGAAGAAAAAGAAGAAGAAAGAGTTGCTGCCATTTGTTACTTTGCTTAGAGTCTATTAAATGTTGAAAATTTGCAATCTTCTGATTTTCTTTTTCTTCCATCATTTCAATATAGTCATTCAACATTATTATGTGGGCAAGACAAATTCTTTCTCCTTTTGTTCCAATACTGACTGTACCAGAGAATATTTAGTCTTATGCAGTGTGATAGCCTTCCATAATTGAACATTTTGTGAAATTTCCTTTATTACAATAAAGAAACTTGAATTCTTTTTAAACAACTAGATTTATTAACTAAAGCAACAGCACTAATAACAGAAAACACACAGGCAGATCCTCAGGTAGAGGCATCCATCTTGAATCAAGATGCAACAGTATTCCCAAGATGCAACATTCCCCAGATACCACACACTTCATCTCTGACTACTACTGGTGGTAGCACCCTATTACTATATCCCCTTTCCTTGAGATGTTTTATCAATAACCAGCAAGTAATTCTTTCCATCCATGTGGAACAGATCAGCCTCAACCTTCTGCCATGGTTCCGCTGGTACGTCAGTTATTATCAGGGGTTCCTTTGCTTGCTTTGCGTAATGTTTCAAACAGGTCTCATAGCTTGAAACTATCCTGTTAATGTCAGCATTTTTCCCTGGCCAATAAACAGCAGTTCCGGCCCTCCTCTTACATTTTTCCATTCCAAGGAGCCCTTAATGTACCATTTTCAGTGTCTGTTGTTGCAGTGATTGAGGAATGACAATTCTGCTCTGTATGAGTAGAAGCCCATTGACAACACTCAGCTCTGCTCTGATGTTGTAATATGGCTGATATTCATCTCTAGGCCATCATTCAATTCTTGATGACCTCTTGTAGAACTGTGTCCTTTTCTGTTTCAGCTGCGATCTGCTTGGATTTCAAGTCAGATATGGGAAGAGATTCAATGATCCGATTCATGTGGAGATTCACACCTGTCTCTATGGAACTCTCAATGTGTGCTTCACTCTTTGTCGTTACCCTAGATGATGCATCAGCTAACACAATAAGTTTCCCTAGTGTGCTCACTAGTTCAAAGTCATAACATTGTGGCTTTAACATCAGCCTTTGAATTCTCAGCAACATTTCAGTGAGATTTTTCTGAATATCGCTATTAATGGCTTGTGGTTTGTCTCTGCTTCTAAGGTTGGTAGACCATACACATAACTGTGGAATTTCTCTAGTCCATAGACCAGACCCTGACATTCCTTCTCGATCTATGCATATCGACATTCACATGTTGTCATCGTCCTTGATGCGTATGCCACTGGCCTCCAAACTTCTCCTGTAGCCTATAGCCCTGAAGTAGTACAGCACCTATTCCATCTTTTGAAGTGTCCATAGATGTCACACTCACAGATCAAATTGACCTTTGCCCCTGTGTCCATCTTGAAAGGAATGCTTGTTCCATTTGTTTGCAATGACACAGTTCATTTACCCTGCTCAACACTGTTCATTTCCTGCACTACAATGCCCACAAAAAGTGTATCACTGAGAGCAGTTTCTTCTATAGTGTGTACACTTTTATTTCTGTCTTGTTTCTCCTTGGAAAAACATTGCTTTGCAAAGTGATTCTGCCCTTTGTACTTATTACAGACTTTCCCATAAGCTGGGCAATGCCTTAGTGCGCATTTTAGTGCCACGTCATAAAACAGTTGAATATCTCTCCTTCTTTTTGTTTATGTGTGTGTCCAGACACTTTGGCTACAACTGTGCCTTCATTTTCACCGGATTGTACACTATCACCAAAATTTTTTTGCATGCTGTAGAACTATTTCAATGGCATGGCATATTTTCAGAGCTCCAGCTAAGGTAAGCCCTCTCTCTCACTTTCTTATCATTAATTCAAAACATAATTTGATAACAGATAATTGAATCTTGCAGCGATCCAAAATTGCATGTTCCTAGTTTTTTAACAGACATAAAATTAAAAGCACCCTGTAGCTGCGTGCGTGAACAAAACACATACCTCTCAAGTGTTTCATTTTTCTTTGGTGAACAGTGTTCATCAAGTATCTTGATAACCTTGTCAAATTTGCTCTGGTCTTCTGCCTCGTAAAAATAAATGTGTTGAAAATCTCTAAAGCTTTAGGTCTTTCTTTGGCTTGGCTTCGCGGACGAAGATTTATGGAGGGGGGGTAAAAGTCCACGTCAGCTGCAGGCTCGATTGTGGCTGACAAGTCCGATCCGGGACAGGCAGACACGGTTGCAGCGGTTGCAGGGGAAAATTGGTTGGTTGGGGTTGGGTGTTGGGCTTTTCCTCCTTTGTCTTTTGTCAGTGAGTATCTAGTTTGCTATCGACTCTAATGGCTTGCAAGTACAGCATGAATCTTTGCTTAAACAACCTCCACTCGTGGTCGACATTTCCAGTCCATTTTACAGCATCAGGAGTTTTTAAATTCTCCATACTTTATCTGCTGTTATTGATTGTTACTCACTATGCAGGCTGTTGTTTCTTTCACATGCACATTTCCAGTGTGTCTTGCACTCCTGGTACCATGTGATGTTACTTTTATTACAATAAAAAACTTGGGTTCTTTTTTAACTAAAGCAACAGCACTAAGAACAGAACACACAGGCAGGTCCATCTTGCATCTACCGAAGATGCAACAGCATTCCCAAGTTGCAACATTCCCCAGATACCTAACACTCTATGTTAGACTCCTCCTGGTGGTAGCACTCTATCATTACAATTTTCAGAGCTGGCATCATATCTATAATGTAGTTCATCCTGTAAATGCTCATCCTGATATTCCAGGGTTGTTAGATGCTCAATGAGATGCCCATTTTCTTTTTCTTGTTTCTTCAAGCTGATTATCAAACACTTGTATCTCATGTCTGTTATTCTGCTTATCTGTTTTCACCACTTACACTGTGTGCCTATCTTGAGCAGCTCCTTAGCTTGTGTTCGTGTGGCCTCTGCCGCCCCACGCACACTCACGGCCTTTTCCAGAGTCAAATCTTTTTCTAAGCCCATTATCCGCAAATTATTCTGTCTCAAAAGAGTGAATTTTTCAAATCTCCAAATTCACAGGACTTACTCAGTGTGCGCAGCTCGGCTAAGTATTAGTCAAAATTTCATACCTTGTTTCTGGTCACTGGAGAAAAACTTGAATCACTCAAACATGACATTTTTACTTGGAGGGTTATCGAAGCTTGGAGAGCGGTCCAGAAAATAGCAGATGAAGTTTAATGTAGACAAGTGTGAGGTGATGCATTTTGGAAGGGCAAACCAAGGTTGGAAATATTACAGTAAATGATAAGGGACTAAGGAATGCAGAGGGATCAAGGAGTACAGATACGTTGTTCCCTGAAGGTGGCATCACATGTGGACAGGGTTGTAAAGAAAGCTTATGGTATCTTAGCCTTTATAAATTGAAGTATTGAGTATAGGAATTGGGATGTGCCAAATTTGGAATGTTGTGTGCAGTTCTGGGGGCCTAACTACAGGAAGGATATCAATAAGATTGAAAGAGTGCAGAAAAGATTTACTAGAATGTTGCCAGTCTTCAGGAGTTGAGTTACAGGGAAAGATTAAACAGGTTGGGACTCTATTCTTTGGAGCGAAGAAAAATGAGAGGAGATTTGATAGAGGTTTGCAAGATTATGAGAGGTATAGTCAGCGTGGATGCGAATAGGTTTTTTCCACTAAGATTGGGGGAAGATAAATACAACAAATCATGGTTTTAAGCTGAAGGGGAAAGGTTTAGGGGGAACATTAAGGGGAAGTTTTTTACTCAGAATGGTGGGAGTGTGGAATGAGCTGCCATCTGATGTGGTGAATGCGGGCTCAATTGTGTGTTTTAAGAGTAAATTGGATAGGAACATGGATGTGAGAGGATTGGAGGGTTATGGTAATGGAGCAGGTCAGTGGGACTAGGAAGATGATGATTGGGACAGAGGGGCTGAATGGTCTGTTTTCTGTGCTATTGCATTCTACGTTTCTGTGGTTCTAAAATACTCCTCAAATCTTGTCATCAGTGTGTCCAATGTGAAAACTGCCTCATCAATTTGATCAATATAGATATCCAAGGCATCCTCACTCATCACGTGCAGTAACATGGATGCTTTCTGTTTTTCATTCTTCCAACCTCTAAATAAATGTTGAATCGCTGTTTGAAGCATTTCCAATTATCAGCTAGATTGTTGGTAAACTGCTCTGTGTGGGAGAACTTATCCATAATTACAAACTATTGTCTTTTCTTACTCTCTCAGACACTTCTGACATCATGTTTCAAGAAGAACAACTTTTGTGGGTTTCACATTCAGCCATATTTATTTTTAACAAGCTGCTTTAACAGTCTACCACTGGCAACCCTTCATGTTTCAGCCCAACCACTCACAAAGCATGTTGGGAAATGTAGTTCTACCCGGAACACACCTTGTACATATAAACTTTTCAATGGGACTTTTCACAGCAAAGGTGTATTCTTCAGCATCTAGGAGTGGCGGAATATATCAGAGGAGGCAGAATGCTCATCGAGCATTTGCTCTCTCTGAACGAGCTCCCTTTCTACCCTTATTAATCCTGTTGCAAAATTCCCCAGGAGCATAGCAACCTTTTGCTAGTCTTTTGATGGCATCCAAAAGAAAGCTTTCCATTCAATCCTTGAACATGAGGCAATAGTCAATGCATTTAAATCTAAATTAAAACCCTCTATCTCATAAATTACCATTTACTTATGCTTGTGGAGACAAGGAGAAAAGTGGAGATGAAAACAAAGATTCAATCAGCTCTGATGTTATTTAATGGTAGAGTAGGATCAAGAAACTGTGGCAACTTTCCCTTCTTTCATTTCCCATGGTTTAATACTGATATTACTTACTATTTTATTCTAACACTTTTGTGTTTTACTAGTATTTTATACTATTATGTCTTTTTGCCAAGAAAGTTAAAAACATGAAGAGATTAAACATGTATCTACAGTATAAATAGTATCAACACTATGATTAACCTTTGAAAAATTAAAACAAAGCTCCACCAGTTCACCCAACTAGCGTCACCACCTCCAGAACTTATACCTGCATCATTGGTCGTCTCTCCTCATGGACTATAAGAAAACCTGTTCTTTGAGGCATGTTTTTGCTGCAAAATCATTTTACTGAACAATTGAACTCTTTGCAAAGGCAGGCTTCAATAGGGATAGATGGAGAAAGAGAGAGATGAGGGCAGGAAATTACTTTATTCAGACTGTTTTGTTCAATCCTTTGCTATAGAGATGAAGGAATATTGTTGAATCCATTCCTGCAAATCAGTGCCAATATCAACATAGATGAGATGTTTAAAGTGCAGTTTTCAAAAAAGTTTTTTGTCAGACTGTGGAAAAACTACCTTGATCTTTAAATATTCACTGTTATGTGTGGATCATTTTCAGCCATGAATAACTAGTGAACCATCATAAGTCATGTCTTTGGAAATCGTTCTCAATCACAATCCAAGACAGTGCAACTTGTCCAAAACTACAGATAAGCTCAGCAGTGTGTTAGAAGAACAATTAAAATGCATGTTTTCCTCTGTAATCCCACAGTTGCAAGAGGACAATATTTTTCCAAGCACAAGAATATTTGTCATCAGAATATTTATGCAATAAAAATTAATGATAATTCAGTAACATTTATAGAATGTATAATTCATTGAATCAGTATCCAAATTTATTGTCATGAACACGTCATGAAATTTGTTGTTTTGTGGCCGTATAACACTGCAAATATTGATATAAATTGCATTACAAATTAAATAAATACTGCAAAAAACTAGGGGGAAATGAAGAGGTGTCTGTGGTTCTTGTCCAATCAGAAATCTGATGGTAGAGGGTAAGAAGCAGTCCTTGTGTAGTGAGGTGCTTGTCGTCAAACTCCTGTCCATCCTTCCTGATGGTAGCAATATGAAGAGGGCATGGCCTGGGTGAATGGGACCCTTGAGCATAAAGCCTACTTTCTTGAGACATCGCCTCTTGAAGATGTCCTTGATAGAGTGAAGACAGGTACCCTTGATGTTGCTGCCTGATTTAACCACCCTCGAGATTTTTCCTGTCATGTGCATTGGCACCTCCATACCAGACGGTGATGCACCCCGTCAGAATGCTCTTTACGATTCACCCTTAGAAACCTTTGAGAGTCTTTGGTGGCTCCTCAAACTCCTTAGATAATGTAGCCACTGGCAAGCCTTCTTTGTGATGCATCGAGAAATCCTCAGTGACGCTGACAACCAGGAATTTGCAGTTCTTGACCCCCTTTACTGCTGACCCCTCAATGAAGGACTAGTTTGAGTTCTCCTGATTTTTCTCCTGACATCCACAATCAGCACCTTGCTTTTTCTAACGTTGAGAGCAAGGTGGTTGTTGTGACACCACTCAATTAGCTGATCTTTCTTCCTCCTGTCCACTTCCTCATTGCCGATTGTGATTGTGCCAACAACAGAGGTGTTATCTGCATATTTATAGATGACATTTGAATTGTGCCTTGCCACACAGTTGGGCTGTAATGTGAGTAGAGCAGTGGGCTAAGGACACATTCTCGAGGTGAGCCTGTGTTGATCGTCAGTGAGAAGGAGACATTGTTTCCAATTCATTCTGAATGTGGTCTTCTGATGAGAAAATCAAGGATCCAGTTGCAGAGAGGGGAGCAGAGGCCCAAGGTTTGGAGCTTGTTGATCAGCCCTGAGAAAAAAATAGTGTTGAAGGTTGAGCTGTTGTTGATGAAGAGTAGTCGGATATATGTGTTGCGGTTGTCTAGGTAATCCAGAGCTGAGTGGAAAGCCAGTGAGACAGCATCTGCTGTGGAGCAATTGATCGATTAAAAATATAATAACCAGAAATCTTATTCATTTGAGAAATAACCATTGCCAATGCATACAGTCCATAATCTGGGGAAATACTCTTTAGATTTTAATCATACACAGCCTTAATACCACGAGCTATCAGGTCTGTAAATGGGGAAATAAAACACAAAAGCACAAATATGCCTGTTTATCCAAGGGACTAAATATATATATAATATGCTTTGGGCTTGGTGTCACTGAATGACTAATTCAGAAAACATGGAGTGATGTGTAATGCGCGTCGAAAGAACCAAAGACTTCTTGATCCAAACCAAGGCTTTTATTAACTAAAAGGCTGGAGCACATCACAAGTAGGTCGACCAGTCCAGAATGATCTGGTCTGGCTAGGAGCAATCCTTTAAGACCTGCCAGTAGGTATGGCTACGCTCTCAGCCAATCACAGTCATCCTACACTACCATCTGTACATATACACATTGGTGATAGAATCTGTACCATCACATGATGATCCAGAGTTGTCAATTCAAATCCAGCTGTGACAATTAAATAGCTCCAGATTAAAATGATACTAATGGTGACTGCAAATTTTATTTTAATATTTTATTAAAAATCATTAGATTCACTAATGTAATCTGATAAAATATTAATCTAGTCTTTTCCTGGTCTGTTTAGGATTTGATTTCAATTTTATAGAAATAAAGTAGACTCCAAATCGAGCTAGTAAGCCACTTAATTTGAGAATTAATTTAATTTGATGTACATCCAATGAACCCCATCTCCTGTAAGTGTATTTTAACAGCGTGTTTCTTGATCTCATGTGGAGTGAAGCACATTGTTCTCAAGAATACCTCTGGTGATAGTGGGGAACCTGAGATGGCTCATCTCTGGCATTTTGGGTGAAAGGGCTTGCTTAATCTTTTGCATTTGTGCTAGACTCTGCCATCACTGAAGAAAGAGCCTCCTCCCCATGAATTTTCCATTCGCCTTTCACGCTTAGATATAGCAAAACTTCGGAAATTTGATCTGGCTCTTCGTCTTGCCTTATTTAAAGCAGACATACTTCTGTGAGAACTCATTTTTAGGGTTTGCACAGTGATCCTCCTTGTGTACACATTGATGTTTAAAGTAACAATGCTGATTAATGATAAAGAATATTGTAAATTGCACTGAAATTTATAATTGCAGCAGCCAAACAGGTACTCGGTTGCAAAAACAATAATGGTATTTGGCACTTAACTGTATTGAAAAGAGACAATAAATATTAAAGTTAGATAATAAATGCAGTAAATCCCCTGGTATCAGTCACCTTTTGAAATTGATATATGCTGGTTAAATGAATTTTCTGGTTGTTCGGGATTGCATGTTGTGTTTCTGGTGAGGTGTGTACAAATTTTTAACTTCTGTACGTTTTGCTTATTTATTTTCTGCGATTTAAAAATTTTTAATTTTTTAAAAATTATTAGCCAGTTGCTGAAGTTCTAGATAAGTTTTTTTTTACTCAGTTAACCTAGTTCCAAAAAAAGGTCACTTTGCAATAATCAAGACAGGCCATTTGTGGTGTCAGTGCAATCTTTTATTAACGTAACAAGGGGAAGTTAAAGTGGCTGAAATTGTTGGAAAGAAACTGTTCTTGAACTTAGAGGTGCTGGTTTTCGGGCTTCTGTACCTTCTAGCCAAAGATAACAGTGGGAAGAGGTGGCGTTCAAGGTGAAGGGGGTCCTTTATGACATTGGACACCTTCTTGAGGCAGCGTCTCACATATATGTCAGCAATGGGTGGGAGGTCAGAACTTGTGATGGACCTGGCTATGGTTTCCCCCTTCTGGTGCCTTCTGGCCCATTCAAATTCCAAAACCGGCTGCGATGAAACCAGTGAGCATGCTTTCCACAGTGCCGCTGTCGAAGTTTGATGGAGTATTTGAATACATGCCAAAGCTCAGAATCAGAATCAAGTTTATTGAGATGAATGTGTGTCATGAAATTTGTGGTTTTGCTGCAGCAGGTTTGTGCAAAACAAGATGCAAAAATGGTTACCAATTACAATTTTGTAAATACAAGATTTAAAAAAATAAATAAGTGGTACAAAAAGAGAGAAAGTGAGGTAGTATCCATAAATTCATTGTCTGTTCAGAAATCTGATGGTGGAGGGGAAGAAGCTGTTTTTGTATCGTTGTGTGTCTTCAGACTTCTGTACCTCCTCCTTTTTGATGATAGCAATGAGAAAATGGTATGATCTTGGAGGAGGGTCCTTGCTGATAGAAGCTGCTTTCTTGAGGCACTGCTTCTTAAAGATATCATTTATGGAGGGAAGACTAATGCCCATGATGGTGCTGGTCAATTGTACAAACCTCTGTAGCTCGTTCCAGTCCTTTGTATTGGTATCTCCATACCAGAGAGTGATGCAACCAGACAGAATGCTCTCCATGGTACATCTGTAGGAATTTCCACGAGTCTTTGAGATACTAAATCTCTTCAAATTCCTATGGAAATATAGCCACTGGCATGCCTTCTTCATAATTGCATTGACCTGCTTGTCCCAGGATAGGTCTTCAGTGATGTTGACACCCAGGAGCCTGAAGTTTCTTACCCTCTCCACTGCTGATCATTCAATGAAGTCTAGTTTGTTTTCTCCTTGCTTCCCCTTCCTGAAGTTCATAATGAATTCCTTGGTTTTACTGATGTTGAGTGCAAGGTTATTGTAATGATACCACTCAACTAGCCGATTCCTGTACGCTTCCTCATTGCCACCTGTGATTATGCTGACAACTGTGGTGTCATTGGCAAATTGGTAGATGGCATTTAAATTGCATTACAAATAACCCCATAGTGATGATTGTAGAGAGGTGTTGAAAGCTGCGCTATAATTGATGAAAAGCGGCCTGATGCAGGTATTTTTGTTGTCCAGGTGATCCAGGATTGAGTGGAGAGCCAATGAGATTGCATCTGATGTGGAATGATCGAGGTGGTAGGCAAATAGCAGTGGGTCCAGGCCTTTGCTCAGCTACGTTAATTCTGGCCATGACCAGCCTCTCAAAGCATTTCATTACAGTAGATGAGAGAGCTACTGGGCTCAGATTCTAGAAAGTAGAGGTGTGCTTTTTTCACTGTTTATTTGGTTACCTGCAATAACAGTGACAAACAGGTTATTTCTTATTTGCCTTTCTTAATGTAATAGTGTGATAATTCTATAAAGTGACTAATGGGGACATTGGTATATCCATCATGCCCTTCAAGGATACAGGACCTCTTTGTTTTGTTGTGTACACACAGAAGCTACTGAGCATTCACAGTGCTATGCACTTGTTTTGATAGCACATGGAGCATTTTCATTGTCCAGGTGAGCAATGAGTGGAACACAGAAGCTGGCTTTAACTGCAGCTTTGAGGATCGCCATTGATTTTAGTCTCTTCTGGCTGCGGAATGCTCTGCACATGCTTCATTTGTGAGGGGACATGTTTCAGATTTGAGCCAGGGTCTCATCTTGAAATGTCAATCAATATGATAGAAGCTCCTGATTTTTTTGATTGGCTCTTCCAGTTTCACTTTTTCGTTTGGAATATAGCTTTTGGGAAAAAAAACGGTTTGAATTATTGAGAAAGTTACTCAGCTGCCTGACATATTCCCTGTTTTACAGATGGAACATGAACTGTGGGACAGGAGAATGTTTTTTTTTCTTCAGATTACTGACTTTTCCAGACATAATTCTGATTAGGAGCCATTTCCAGATATACAGAGAAATTCTGCTTAAAATAGACGATCGTAAACCTCAGTGAGAATAACGAACATGAATCAATAATTAAATTAAACGTAGACAAGCATTGAGTAGTTCCAGCTGTCATGTACAGGACTAACATGAATGAAGTTGCTACAGGGTCACTTCTATATAAAATTCTATCAACTCAATAGACATCACAATATACTGAATATTGTCTTTGCTGCATCAAATTGTAAAGCAATCTGATTTGCTCTTCTTTCCAACTTGTATTTGGTAATATGCAGTGAAGGATCCCAATTACAGAAATTAATTAATTGTGAAATTAGGACTTACCTACCATGCCTTTTAAATTTATTTGACAGCAGCTCTAATTATGTTTAAAAAAAAATCTCTTTCAACTTAACCATGATTTTGAAAATATAATTTATGGTTTAAAATTTCATTGCATATAGGCTTTATGATTACTGCCTCATTTAATCTATTATAAGTATTTGAAATGCAATTTAAAATAGCAATAAGTCTTACGATTTTTTTAAGAAAGGGGGCCACTGTTCTGATCTAATTAATTGTAGATATAAATCCTATTACAGAGGAAAGCAGTTTGATTGCCAAGCTAATAAAACATAGAACTCAGTGACAAAAATAATCTAATGTTAGGGGCAAATAGTGAAAAAATTTGAGAACTTGAAGCTAAAACGAAGAACCTCATGCACATAAATAAGTTTGCATTTTCTTTGCCGTTCTCCCCATTGAAGCCTCGTCAGGACCTGTTGATCATTAAGGTGGATGATTTCACTGATGCTTTAGGCAGTGTTTCAGTGAAAAGTTTATGTTTATGAATATTAGTTCCTGTCAGTTTGAGCAGTCTGACATTTCTGTAGTTTGCACGAGTCCTAAAATTGCTGCTTAATCATTTGTTCATTGTGCTTGAGAACTTGCTTTGTTGTTGGGAACCATCTGAGGACATTATGATGAGTGTTTTGTGATGGGAGGAGTGGCTGGGAGAGTGTCGCTGTTTGCTGTGCTCTATGGTTAGGGAAGAGAAATATCACAGGTTTGTTGTGACAAATGGAAAACATCAATGGTTCAGACATTCATGGAGTTGTGGCAGCAGAATGGAGATGGGGGCAGGGTTGGTTTGGTGCAATGGGAAGGATAAGTAAGAGGCTTCTCTGATCCATATCCCAGCCTGACACTGCTCCGGGAGGACCATCTTACCAATGATGGTTGCAGACAAGACAATGTGGCCCAAATAACTCCCTCCCACCCATTCCCCCCACCCCGGGTCCTAAAGGGGAACAACCTCAACATGACTGAAGTATGTATAACAACATCATTATGAGTGTAACTCACACAGACATATGACTTGTTGAATAACTCACAATGATCTATGACAATTATTGTGCGGTGTTTCCAAGGGGTTGGTTCTCAATAATAAGTAAACAGTGTTCTGGGACCTAGTCTTTGGGCAATAGTTTTTAACAGAAATATCAGTCACCATCCATCCCCAATACCAGTCAATCTCATGACTGTAGATAGATAGTTTAAATTTGGATGCAAATGTAGAGTTTGAATGAGAAGCTATCACTGATGGTGACCAGAAAGCTATTAAATTGTCACAAATAATAATGTCTCACCAGCAGCCTCGAAGAAAAAAAATGCTATCCTTGCCGTCTTTGCCCAATATCTGTGTCTACACACACACACACACACACACACACACACACACACACACACACACACACACACACACACACACACACACACACACACACACACACACACACACACACTCTTAAATCCCTGTCAAATGACCCTGGAAGATCCTCAGTTCAGCAGGTAGCTAACGATGGGCTATGATTGCTGGCCACATCTCACAACAGCACTATTGCTGTTGTGGCAAAGCTATTGATATGCAGTCATTAAATCTTTCTTAAAAGCCAAGGTCAAACTTATGCTGTTTAAAATACCAAACTTATCAGATATCATTGTTAGGATCAGCAGGGGCAAAAGTTGATTAAGCTGCACACATGACTGCTTTGAGCAGGATTAGGAAGTTTTATAAAACTCAGGTGGTAATTGCCAAAAATGGAAACTTTTCCCTCTGTTGGAGCCAGCAATGTCCTGAGGTAAATGTACTCATGCCAGTTGTTCGTAAAAATGTCAGATTACTCTGCTGTTTCCAATTCATTGCTCTCACTGTCTCCAACTAACTCGCATGCCTTGCAGATAAGTGTTTTGAAATGGAAAAAATACCCCAAGTGGTCAGCAAATATATAATGATTTACAAGTTTTCCAGTGATGGCAGGGAATGTGGGAATAGTGAACCAAGATGTTTAACTGACTATGGCAAAGTTCATTTGTAAAAGTCAGGGCGGAGAGAGGTCAAAGCCACTTAAACAACACTACTTATTTAGGTTACACCAAGCCAAACATTAACTTTACTTAAAAATGATAGCTATATTTTCTTTCCCTTCCAAGTTAAACAGTATGTATTATTTCCCAGTTCACACAGTCAATATTTTGTCATTTCATTTTATAATATCAAAAGATTGACAAAAATATCAACAATTCTTTACAAAAGAACCTATTGATGCAACATTCACAAAAAAAACTTTTAAAGCTTGTTAATAGCTAGTAATTCTGAATATACTTGCTCTCAATCTTATGCAAGATTTTGAATTAAAAGATGATCTGTGTCTGGTCTAATCTTTATTTTGTTACTGGAATCCATTATTAGAAGGATACTAATAAAGCATTAGGGAAACCACAATGACTAGGCAGAATCAACATGCTTTATGAAATATTCAAATAATCTATCCTAGATCCTTTCTCATTTCCACAAAATTGGCCTTTCTCCAACTTAGAATCTCAACTCAAGGACCAGACCTATCCTTTAATTAACTTGAGACATATGGTCACTGGACCCAAAATGTTCACCTGCACATACTTCTGACACCTGGTCTGTCTGGATCCTCTCTCATTGGTACCTCTATATGTTGATTTAGAAAACTGTTATGAACACATATGACAAACTCCAAGCCATCCAGCCATTTTAAACAATGGAAGTTCCAGCAAAGATGTGAAAAGTTTAAAATCTCCTACTATCGCAACATTCTGTTTCTTACTCCAGTCTGCTATCTCTCTGAAGATGTGCTCCTCCAATTATCTCTGACCATTGGGCTGTTTGTAATACAATCCCATCAGTGTGGTCACACCTTTCCCATTCCTCAGCTCCATCCATCTGGCCTCTGTAGACAAGCCCTCTGGGCTGTCCTGTTTATAAAAAAAAAATCACACACACTGCTGTGATATTTTCCCTGACTAGTAATGCCACTCCTTCCCCTTTCATCCCTCCCTCCTCTATCATGTGTGAAGCAATGGAACACTGGAACATTGAGCTGCCAGTCCTGCCCTCCTGAAACCAAGTCTCAGTGATAGCAATAACATCGTAATCCCAAGTGCCAATCCACACCCTAAGATCGTCTGCCTTTACTGACATAAAAATGTTCTCAGGTCAATTTATTTAAAACTCATACAAACCTTTGATTTCTGTCTATACAGTATACACAGTCCTCACATGACCTTTATCCTCCTCCACCTCACTATTTAAATCTAACACGCTGGTTCCCATCCTCCTGCCAATCTAGTTTAAAGCCCTCGGAGCAGCACTAGCAAACCTATGCACAAGAATATTAGTCTCCCTCCAGTTCAGATGCAGACCATCCTGTCAGAACAGGCCCAACCTTCCCTGAAACAGAGCCCAATTGTCCAGAAACATGAAGCCCTCCCTCCTGCACCATCTCTTTAGCCACATATTCAGCTGCATTACCATTCTATTTCTAGCTTCACTGACACATGTTATGAGGAGCACTCCTGAGATCACAACCCTGGAGGTCCTTCCCTTCAACTTTGCACCAAACTCCCTAAACTCTCTTTGCAGGACCTTCCTACCCACATCATTGGTCCCTACGTGGACCACGACATCTGGCTGCTCACCCTCCCTCCTGAGAATACTGAGAACTCGATCCGAGATATCACGGTCCCTAGCACCAGAGAGGTAACAGACCATTCAGGATTCTTGATCTCTCCCACAGAACCTCTGATCTGTCTCCTAACAATCGAATCCCTTATCACTATTGCTCTCCTCTTTTCCTTCCTTCCCTTCTGAGCTGAGAGTCCAGTCTCGGTGCCAGAGCGGTGACCACTACAACTTGTCCTTGGTAGGTCATCCCCACCAACAGTATCCAAAACAGTATACCTATTGTTGATGGGAACACCCACAGGGGCAACATGGCTGATATGGACCAAGCTGTCAGAGGATGTAGTGGTGGGTACAATGAACACATTTAAAAGAAATTTAGATCGGTACTTGGACAAGTATATTTTAGAGAGATATGAGCCAGTAGAGGCAAATGGGAGTAGGATGGATAAGTTGGGCTGATGGGCCTGTTGCTCAAAGTACAAATTTATTATCAGAGTACATACATGACATCGCATACAACTAAAAGATTTTTCTGCAGGCCAGGCAGAATTTCTAATTACTGGTAACCGTAAACTGTACTCAAAGAAAGAAAGAATTGTAAAGAAAAAATGCAGATGTATAAATAATGAGCAAAATTTGAGACTTTAAATGAGTCACTGAATGATCAGGACTCATTTAAGTTCAGGAATCTGATAGTTGAGTAGCAACTATTCCTGAATATTCCTGATGGCTGGAGCGAGAACAGAGCATAGCCTGGGTCATGTGGGTCCTTGATAATTGCTGGTGCTCACCGACAGCAACGTTCCATATAGATATTTTTAATGGTGTGGAGAGTTTTGCCTGTGATGCCCTGGGCTGAGTCCACTACCCTTTGCAGGAGTTTTGCTCAGAGGCATTGGTGCCCATACCAGGCCACGATGCAGGCAGTTAGCACACTTTCCATTATGCACCTGTAGAAATTTACCAAGATTTCTGATGAAGTAGAGGTGTTGATGTACTTTCTTGGCATTGGTACAGTGGATCCAGGACAAGTCATTCAAGATGATTCCCAAGAATGTAAAGTTGAAGACCCTCTCCACTTCTAATCCCCAAATGATTACTGATTCATATACTTCTCATTTTCCTTTCCTAAAGTCTATCATCAACTCCTTGGGCTTAGTGACATTGAGTGTGTGGTTCTTGTTAATACACTATTTAACCAAGTTTTCAATCTCTCTCCTGTCTTCTGTCTCATCCCCTCTTTTATACAGCTCCTTGCCGTGGTATTATCAGTAAGCTTATATATAGTGTTGTTGTTGTACATGGCCACATAGTCAAAGGTGTAGAGTGAGGAGAGCAGGGGGTACGTATATAACCCTGTGTTGCTCTAGCACTGGTGGAGATTGTGGAGGAGATGGTTTTACCAATATGCACTGATTCAGGTCTGGAGGTGAGGAAATCCAGGGGCCACTTGGATAATGGGGTATTGAGGCCCAGGTCTTGTAGTTTTCTGATCAGTTTTAAGGAGTAGATGGTGTTGAATACCAATCTGTAATCAATAAAGAGCATTGTGATGTATGTGTTATTGCTGTCCAAGTGCTCCAGGACTTTGTGTGGAGCCATTAAGATGGCACCTGACAGAGACCTATTGCTTCAGTAGGTGCAGTGAACTGGGATTCACTGGGAGAGTACTGCATTGATGACTGGCCCCGCCTCCCGGCTCCACCCCCATTTACCCATATATAACTCTGGTTTCCCGCCTAAACCCAGAACCCCTCTGAAGCCCACTTGTGAAAGCTAATAAAAGCGTTTGTTCTCCCTCCAGTCGTGTTGAGAGCTTTAATCTACACTACAGTAGGCAAGTTGAAATCGATCCATGTCGCCTCTCATACAGGAGCTGATATGATTAAACACCAGTGGGTCAAAACATTTCATCCCTGTGAATGTGAGTACTAATGATCGATAATCAGTTAGGCAGGTTACCTCACTCTTCTTGGGCACTGCTACAGTTAAAGCCTGTTTGAAGCTGTTGGGCATCATGCTTTGTCAGAGTGAGATGTTGAAAATATCCGTGAATACATTGGCCAGTTGGTCAGTACAAGTTTTCAGTACTTGGCCAGGTACTCCATCTGGACCGGACGCTTTTCTTGGACTCACTCCTGAAGTCTGCCTGCATGTCATCTTTGAATACTGATAGCAGAGGATCACCTGGAGATGTGGGCATGCACAATGGTTCCTCCTTGTTCTGGTGGTCAAATCAGGCATAGAAGGTATTGAGCTCATTTGGGAGTGAAGCTTTGCTCTATTGCACAGGATTTGGTTTGATAGTAAGTTATGCCATTTAGGCCCTGTCACAGCTATCAGGTATCCTTTATTGTTTCCATTCTCATTCGGAATCTCCACGTCACCAGGGAGATAGCTTTCCGTAAGTCGTTCCTGCTCTTTTTGTAGTGTTGTAGATCTGTACTGTGAAATTCTATGACCCTATGATGTGCCAGTTTATATAGCTTCCATTCCTAATCTAATGCTTTCACAATTTTGGTTGTTGTCATCAACATTCTTTCAGCAACAGGAGTGCTTTTATTTTGTGTGTTTTTGGCCATGCACGGGAATACTCCGCTGTCAGAATGCAGTTGCACTGATGATGTCTAAGATGAATGGATTTACTTATTATTCTACAATTCCATTAACTTTACATATTGGCATGAAGAAATATTGCTATCATCTGATCTGTTGCCCTTCAGATGCCTTTAATTTCTCATGCATATTATTTTCCTTCCATTTAAGTCATTACAATCATCTTGGTCCCCTTATACTCTCAGCAGTAGTTTGTAATACTGATAAAGGTGTAGTGATACTGTGATCTATCCTCTTTTCCAAAGGCCCATATCTTTGCACAGGTTCAACAATTTCCACTGGGCTTCCTGATGCCCTGTTGTCTATTGCTACATTCCTTTACTGGAGTCTCTGTCCTATTCAGAACCAGGAGTAACCAAATCGATGAATGGGGATTCTCAACTAGCTGGAGAGGAAAATGAAATGATTTCTGTATTATATTTTCTATTTTTATTTTTTTAACTGTTTACCTTAATTTTAATAGGTCTTTAATGGTTTGAATGCTAGAGACATTTAAAAATTATTAAATCTTTTATTGGGGGTGAAGCTCCACTCGCAGCTTTGCTTGCTGTGAAAGATCATCAGTGCGTTCAATGAAAAAGGGCCTCAGTAATATGCCACCTGTGATTCACAATCCACCTGTGCATTCTTTTGAAATCAATATGATTTGGCCTATTCTCCCTTGTTATATTCAAGAATCAGAGGTTATCTCCCAACTGAATTCCCTTTTTTGAAAATCTATTCTGATATTCATGCTAAATTATTCTTTTATAAACGAGTTTTTTACGAGCCAAAATTTCTTCCTTGGTTTCCTTCAGAAAGGACAGTTCACTGCATTCACCCATTCCTGTAGAATTTAGGGTCTTCACAGTCTCTGTGGAGTTGCTGAGCTGGTGAGGTCTGTCCTGATCTAGGACCACCGAGGCTAGGACCCCGGAGACTCCATACTCCTCACTTGATGCCTCCACCATCCTGGGTTGCCCTGCGTGGGTAAGATGGCATCGACCTTGTGGTGTGGCAAGATGGCCGCCCTCCTTCCTCCTCCGATGATGATGATGGCACCAAGTTTGAATTTGGGTCATGGCAAGATGGCCGCCGAGCCTTTTCGTGCCGTTTCCTCACTGCCACGGCCACCCTCCGTCAGTGTGTAGCGCAGCAAGTGGGCTTGGATGAATTCGGGGCAGATGACTTGGGACTGGAATCTGATCCGAGAGCTGTGCAGGCCACGGATTTCCCCGGACTTCCCCTTGCATGGCAAACCCTCGCCCAATGCCCTTTCTTGCCACAGCTGGAACACACTGAGTCTTTAGCTGGGCAACAAGATCGGGGATGCTGGCTCTTGCCGCAGATAAAGCACTCCCTAGCATGGGAAGCAGCAGCCATTAGGGCTGGTGTGGCAGGAGCAGCCGGTCCTTGGAAGGGGTCACCTGGGTGAGCGAGCTCACTGGCTTTGCGGTCGTCCTTCTCAAGCTTGGCCTGTTCCAGCGATTTGGGCTGTTCAACATGACTAGCCAGGTTTTTCTTTCCCAACTTGAGCAGTCGCTGTCTCATGTACATTGAGTGGACCCTCACGACTAGAGTGTCCTAGATCTATTGTTCGTCACAAACGTGCCACTTCACTTCTTGGGAAGTGTCCACAGTTCCAGCAATTAGTCATCGATGGTCTCTTCTGGCTGCTGGCAATGCAGAGCAAGTCGGTCCCTCACTAGGACCTCGTTTTGCGACTTCAGGTACTTGATGGCAGCATCATATTATAGAGCAGTCCCTGATGACTGCATACCCTTTCGTTCCTACCCTCGAAACAAGTGCAGACCTCCTGAGTTCATCGGTGCCGAAGACGTCTTTGGTTGTGTTCAGGTAGGCCTGAAAGCAATCTAGCCAGTAAGTGAACTCCTCAGCCACATCAGGGGACAGAAAGTCTATCAGTAACATACCAGGCTTGAGTAGTGTTTCTATCATTTAGGGAATAGGCTAATAAAATTGCAGCACAAATAAAAGCTCTCACAACTGGAGGGAGAACAAACACTTTATTAGTTTATAACCATGGGTAGAGTTTCACAGTAGTCTTCGGAAGGGTTCTGGGTTTAGGCGGGAAACCAAAGTTATATGTGAGCAGATGGGAGTGGAGCCAGGAGGCGGGGCCAGCCATCAGCACAACACACGACCAATGAATCCCAGTTCACTGCAGTGGGACATCACATTCCTTTCCTGTTTGGGCCCGGCAACACAGCTCACCCTTTTACACTTGCCCTGCTTCACCTCTGATGCGACCTCACTTGGCAGATAAAAGGCATGTGTGAAATGATGTAGGTCAGGCATATTAAAGGCGAATTAAACCCGCTTGAAGTATCAATGTATAAAGGGTATCTGATTTATGTCCCATCATAAATTAAAACCCAGCTTCATTCCAAAAAAAGCTAACAGGCTGTCATATCTATTACAATTGAAAATATAGTTCCCAAGTCAGTTACCATGGACATAAAAATAACAAACATCAGAAAGTGTGTAATGACGTAGGTTTGGACAGCATTGGTGTCCTTTTCACTTGTGTGTATGGTGTGAAATAAAAGGGGACATGAACCAGGCCCAGACGAGGAATTACGTTTAACTCTACAGGTACAAGGAACATTACACACGTTACTAGGTGATAACAGATGTGGCAAATTTGGAGAAATTGAGAGAAGGGAATAGAATCCTTATAGGGGACAGAGTGTGAGGAGGTGTAGTCAAGTAGATGTGGGAGTTGGTGGATATGCAAATAATATATGCCTAACACCAACATATAATTTCTCCGTCTCATGACTACATCGGGGCTGCCTCATACATCTGCAATGAGCTTGTCAACTTCATTCACTTTGAGGCTAATTTCCACCCTGATCTCAAACTCACCTGGTCCATCTCTAACAACAATCTCCCCTTCCTGAAACTTTCAGTCTCCATCTCGGGAGACAAGCTTTCCACCGACATATATTACAAACCCACCAACTCTCACAACTACCTGGACTACACTGCCTCACACCCTGTCCCCTGCAAGGATTCAATTTCCTTCTCTCAATTTCTCCATCTCCATCACATCTGTTCCCAAGATAAGGTTTTCCAGTCCAGATCTCCTGAAATATCTGTCTTCTTCCACAAATGTGGCTTCCCCTCCACCACCATCAACTCAGCCCTCACCCATATCTCTTCCGTTTCCTGCTCATCTGCCATGGCGTCCTCTGCCCCCAGATTCAACAAACACAGGATTCCCCTTGACCTTATCAACAACCCTCCAGCCTCCACATCCAACATATTATCTTCCAGAATTTCTGGCACTTAAAATATAATCCCACTACCAGATACAGGAAATCCACTCTCCTCCCCTCTTTGCCTTCCATAAGGACCACTTCCTCTGTGACTCCTCTTGCACTCATTCCTCCCCACCAATCACCTACCCCCCCCCCCCCCCAACCTCAGCACCTTCCACTGTGGCTGTAGGAAGTGCCACACTTACTCCCACACCTCCACCCTCACCAAAGTTCGTGGTCCAAAACAGGCCTTTCAAGTGAAGCTACATTTCAATTGTGTATCTGCAGGAGTGATCTACTGCATCCGGTGCACCCTTCTTCCTTTGTGGCCTCTACATCAGAGAGACTGGACACAGACTGGGAGATCGCTTTGCTGAGCACCTTTGCTCTGTCCGCACCAGTGACAGAGACCTCCCAGTAGCCAACCATTTCAGATCTGTGTCACAATCCCATACTCACATGTCTATCCATGACCTTGAACTATCCCACCAAGGTCACTCATAAATTAGAGGAACACCACCTGATTTTCTGTCTTGGCACTCTCCAGCCAGATGGCATTAACGTCGACTTTTCTGGCTGGTTTCTGCTAACCTGCTCTCCTTTCCCCCTGTTAGCTCTCCATCCCCTTCCCTCTAGGATAATTGAACCTTTATTGATTATATTTTGTTACAATCTCCATTTTTGGTGGGAACATGTGTTCCTTCTCAAGACAGGTACTGGTCATTCCTGGAATGTATTGAGAGGGTAACAAGTGCTTTTAGTTCAATGCAAGTAGTCTCATATCTTATTTCATTTGTATAGCTGAAATGCTTGAAATCTGACCAATGTATTCCTATAAATTAATACAAATTAAAGCACCTGTGCAAAATGCTATGAATGATATTAACAAACTAAATGTGTTACTGGTCCGAATCATGGTACAAGCAGTCCATGAATTACCATAACGTTATTTCAAGAGAAAGCATTACAATTGGTCTCTGTCCTTGTAAATTCAAGATAAAATAGCTGAGATTTTTCTCCCTCATTGCTAACTGACGACCCCTGGTGGACACGAATGGTTGTGAATCTGGGAGATAACAACAACCACCCAAGTACTGAAGCAGGAAAAGCCTTTTAAATTGTTTAGTGGACCTTCAATGTGAAGAGTTAAAGAGTTGCCATGGTTAGACCTGCAGTTGATTGACAGACATTGGGAAACGCACATGTTTTTTCGATCTTCGTGCTGGTTTTGATAGGCAGCTGCACTTCCTAAGGGAATCAGAATCAGAATTTATTGCCATGAACATGCCACAAAATTCTTTGTTTTGTTGCAGCAGTACATTGCAAATGTCACTATAAATTGCATTGCAAAAATAAATAAATAGTGCAAGAAAAACAGAAGTTGTCCTTGTGCCGCTGAGTGTTCATCTTTAGGCTCCTGTAGCAGTGTGAAGAGGGCATGGCCTGGGTGGTGGGGGTTCTTCAGAAGAGAAACTGCTTTCTAAAGACACAACCTCTTGTATATGTCCCTGATGGCACGAAGACTGGTGCCCATGATGTTGCAGGCTGAATTAACAACTCTCTGGACATATTTCCTATCTTGTGAATTGGCACATTCATACCACGCAGTGATGCAACCAGACAAAATGCTCTCCACAGTACACCTGTAGAAATTTTCAAGAGTATCAGATGACATATCAAATCTCAAAATCTCCTGCTCGTGAGCCGTCTTCTTAATTGCAGTGACATGGAGGTCCCAGGACAGATCCTCAGAGATGTCGACACCCAGGAATTTGAAGTTTTGGACCCTCTCCACTGCTGACCTCTTGATGAGGACTGGGTCATGTTCTCCTGATTTCCTATTGAAGTTCTCAATTAGCTTGATTTTATTAGCATTGAGTGCAAGGTTGTTGCTGTGACACCACTCAACTAGCTGATCTATTTCCCTCCTATACACTCCCTCATTTATGTCGCTGATTCTGCTGATCACTGTTGTGTCATTGGCAAATTTGTAGATGGTGTTTGCATTGTGCCTGGCTACGCAGCGAGTAGAGCAGTGGGCTAAGAACACACAGCCTGAGTTGATTGTCAATGAGGAGGAAATATTTCCAATTTGTACTAACTGTGGAGTTCTGATAAGAAAGTCAAGGTCCATTTGCAGAGAGGATTTCAGAGGCCCAAGCTTTGGAGCTTGCTGACCAGCACAGAGGGAATAACAGCTTTGGTGGTGAAGAGTAGTCGGATTTATGTGCATACAGGAGGGAAATTGAAAACTTGGCTGAATGGTGTACTAACAAAACCTCTCACTCAATATCACCAAAACCAAGGAGCTGATTGTGAACTTTTGGAATTGAAAACCAGAAGTGTATGATCCAATGATCATTGGAAGGATAGAGGTGGAGAGGGTGAGCAAACTTAAGTTCTTGGGAGTCACTATGTCCAGGATCTTTCCTGGACTCAACACACTAATGGCATTGTGAACAAAGCACACCAGCACCTCTGCTTCCTCAGGAGCTTATGAAAGTTTAATATGACATCAGAAACCCTGGAAAATTTCTACAGATGTGTGGTGGTATGTGTGTTGACCAGCTTTATCATGGTCTGGTATGGGGACACCAATAACCCAAGTGGAAAGCCTGCAAAATGTAGTGGACACATCCCAGGACATCACAGGCATAAACCCTCCCCACTATCGAGAACGTCTACAGGGAACGCTGCCATTGGAGAGCCACGGCAATCATCAAGGATTCACACCACCCAGCACACACTCTGTTCAAGCTGCTACCATCAGGAAAGAGGTTTATATGGCACAAGACTCGCACCACCAGGTTCAAGAACAGTTGCTACCCCTTCACCATCAGACTCCTCAACAACAAATTCAATCAGGGACTCTTTATGTTTCATTTTATTGATTTTTTTTCTCTCTGTATTACAGTCAGTTTGTTTACATTTCTTTATTTATATGTGTACAGTATGAATCTTCTTGAGTAGAGTTATTTGCACTACTAAAAGTGGTAATTTGCCGTGCTTGCATGAAAAAGGAATCTTAGGATTGTGATGTCATGTATGTACTCTGACAATAAATCTGAACTGAACTTTGCTGTTGTCTAGGGCAAGGGGTGGGCAACCTTTCTTTAAAAAAAATCACATTGGACCTTAAGCAATCCTTATGCCATAAGTGCTCTGTGATTGGTAAAGGATTGGGTAAAGTGGTATGTGAGTGGGAAGGGAAGTTTGAGAACCACTGCTGTAGACCCAGTTGTTACTGAAATATTTTGCTTGAGAAAAATTGTCATTGGCCCATTTCCTTTGGAGTTAAGAAACCATGCATATAATGAGCCAATAGGTACGATTGAAATAATGGTTTTCAAACTTTTTTTCCCACTCACATACCACCTTAAGCAATCTCTTAGAAATCACAGAGGACTTATGGCATTGGGAATTCTTAAGGTGGAATGTTAGATTTTTTTTTAAAAAAAGATTGCCCACCCCTGGTCTAGGTGGTCCAGAGCTGAGTAGCGAGCCAGTGATCTGACGTCTGCTGGGAAGCAATTTTGATGGAAGTTGAATTGGTATGTGATACCAAAGCATTTCATCACAGTAGATGTAAGTGCTACTGGATGATAGTCATTCAGGCTGCTCCCTTTGCTCTTCCTGGTGCCCTTTTGATGCAGTTTTGAAGCAGGTGGGAACCTTTGACTGCTGCAGGAGAACAGTGAAGAATACCACATTTCACCTCTTGACCTTTCAAGCACTTTGTGGCTGTGCCAGAATATGGCAGTGGTCACAGGGACAGGGGAACAGAGAAAGTACGAGTGTCATTTAATTTCTGTACAAAAGAAGAAAAAAGCAGTCATCCCTACACATGCATTTTTGGGGATCATGCAGAGGTATGGAAAGGATGGAGGTGATTTATTTTGACTGGATCACACAAATAGAATTATCCCCACCACATTGGCAGTCTGAACAAAGCTGCTTTTATTTCCTTTACTATTGTTTCTCATGCTTGTTGGTGGGAGGCAGGGTGTGATGGGATGATCAGAAGGGAATTGAGAAGAATGGGGCAAATAATGTGTGATTGTGAGGGAGTGCAGGTTGCTTATGAGGGAAACAAGAATGTCTGAGTGAAACACACAAGTCTGCAGATGCTGTGATCATAGTAAAAACACAGAAATGCCAGAGAAACTCAGCCAGTCTCGCTGTGTCCTTAGGAGGTAACGATATATTACCAATGTTTCAGGTCTGAGCCCTTCTTCAAGGAAGAACTCTCACCTCTCAAGCTCTTGTAATAGGAGAAGCATTTTGTGGCTGCACGAGAATAGGACAGTGGTCACACGGGTGGGGGGGGTACAAGTGTCATACAATTTCAATACTGTTACGGGATATGTTCGAATGGTTATAGGTTAAATATGTCTTTAAAAGATATAGATTGTGGGGGCTTAATGTAGGTTACACTTCACAAAAGGCATCTCATTTAAAATGTAAGAGCTTTGCTGAAGCTAGACATTGTGGCACCAGTGGCTTTGCCGAGACAATGGAACTCATTTGGAACGGACTTCACAAGGAGACGCAAATGGAATAAAGTCCAGGCTCAGGGATACTAATAAGACTATTGTGTTTGGAGCCCTGGAAGAGGTCATGTGGTTTTACATGCAGTGAGAGGAAAGAAAATTGGATTCTTCTCTTCGAGAGAAAAAGAGAGAGAAAGAGTGAAAGAAAGAGTGAGAGAGAGAGAGAAGTCAGTTCTGCAATTGAGGCTGCAACATGGCAAGCTGGCAGGCTTGTTGAAAACCCCATTTTGAAGATGGGTTGTGAGTTCTGAGTTCAGCCTGTTGAAAAATATTGTAGTCCTTACTAGAGGAAATTACTGGCTAGAGTATTTCTCCTGAAATAAGGGAAACAAGAGGAACTCTGGTGACCTGGAAGAAGAGGTTATCATTTGGAAAACCCATGATGGGGCAAGTTTCTTTGGCAAGACACTGAAGTGACTAATTGGAGGAAATCAGTTTGTGTGTGTCCAACAAGCAACAAATTTCTCTCTGAAACCAACAAGAACCTTCTTGAGTGGTAACCATTTACCTTTAAGCACCAGAGCCTGGTGAAGATTCATAAATGTTAAATTCTGTGCACAGTGTAAGAATTGCCTGATACCGGTAAACTTCGTGCACTTATAATTAGAGGGGGGTTAAGTTAATATTAATAAGTTAAAGTTTGATCCTGTTATTATGTTTAAAAAAAATTAAAAGCAACTTTTGTTTAAGTAACCATTTGTCTTGGTGAATTTCCTTTACTGCTGGATTTTGGAGTCCTCTGGGCTCGTAACAGTACGAAAAGAAGAAAAAAGTAATCTTCTGTGCACGTCATGCAGCATTCATAGAAGGTTAAGATATATAACCAACATTTTGGGCCCTTCTTCCAGACATGAGCAAAATGCAGGCAGGCAACTGAATAAAAAGGCTGGGGGAGATGGGAAGAAAGGGCTGGTGGAGGAGTACAGGCATCACCAGCAACAAAACCCAACAAGTTTCTAGAGTAACTCTCAGCTTCAGTGCCAGATTGGCTCAGACCGTGGGAATCCAGCATGAGGAAGTCAATCAGACCATTTCACAGCTCTCACTGGGTTCTTGACAGCACCCAGCAGAACAGTGTGTTGAGGTGGGGAATGTGCATTAGAGTGTGCTCCAAATCAATAAAAAGCAACCCCCGCACCTCCCCCCCCCCCCCCCCCATCATCATCATCTCTTCTCCCCTGGACTTGCTTGTAAGTTATGGATCTGTATATTTGTTTGATTTAAAATATTAACTCTGTTTCTCCATCTATCCTGACCAGCTGAGTGTCGACAACATTTCCTACTGTCAGTTCCAATGTACACCTTCACTGTGTTTCATATGCTATCTTGTCACCTCGTAGGAAACGTCACCAACATCTATCGCTGTCAGCATCCAATGGTGATGATGGGAAGAGCAAGGTCCTGTGGTAAGGGCCTTTCAGCTCCAGTGACCCAGTTCAATTCTGACCTCCGGTACTAACTCTATGGAGTTTGCATGTCTTCCCTCTGATTGTGTGAGCTTCCCCTGGATGCTCCTGGTTCCTCCTTCATCCTGAAGATTTGCTGATAGGTAAGTGGCCTGTTTGTGAAGATGGTTTGCAGGAAGATCAAAAGGGAATTGATGGACATGTGAGAGAAAATAAGTTGCAGGGTCGGGGGAAAAAAGGACAGGGGGAATGGGACTGATGGGATTGCTTTGTTAGAAGGCACAAATGATCCTGATGGGGCCCAATGTTCAGATTTATTGTCAAGAGTATATACATGACATCACATACAACCCTGAGGTTCTTTTTGCTGTGGGCCAGGCAGAATTACTACTTACCAGTAGAGCAAAAAAAAAACTGTGCTTTATTTGTTTACATTTATCTGTTTTGTATGCATATCTTTTCTTGATGTAAACAAACTGTGTGATACAGAAAAAAAGATCAATAATCAATAATGTGCAAAGTTTGAATCCTTAAATGAGTCTCTGATTGAATTTGTTGTCTAGTTCTGATAGTGGAGGGGTAGCAACTGTTCCTGAACCTGCTGGTACAAGTCTTATGGCACCTATACCTCTTTGCAGATGGCAGCAGTGAGAACAGATCATGTCCTGAGTGGTGTGGATCCTTGATGATTGCTGTTGCTCTCCGACAGCAGCGTTCCATGTAGATTTTCTTGATGATGGGCAGAGTTTTGCCTGTGGTGGACTGTGCTGTATCCTTTACAGGGGTATTGATGCCCCCATATTAGAGCATGATGCAGCCAGTCAACACACTTTCCATTACATATCTGTAGAGGTTTGTCAAGGTTTCCAACTTCATACCAAACCTCTGCAAGCTCCTAAGGAAATAAAGGTGCTGATGTGTTTTCTTCATAATGACATTAATGTATTGGGTCCAAGAAAGGCCCTCTGAGATAATGACTCCCAGGAATTTAAATTTATTCACCGTCTTGACCTCTGATACCCCAATGAACACTGGATCATAAACCTCTAGTTTCCAATTGCTTCCTAATTCAGCTCCTTGGTTTTTTGGACATTGAGTGCAAGATTGTTGTTAGTGCACCATTCAGCCAAGATTTCAATTTCATTTCTGTATGCAAATTATTGCCCCTTTTTATGCAACCCACTACAGTGTTATTGTCAGCAAAATTGGAGATGGTGTTATCATACCAAGCCACACGGTCATAGGATAAAAGTGAGGACTAAGTACGTAGCCCTGCGGTGCTATTATACGGATGGAGATTGTGGAAGACGTTCTTACTAATCCACACTGATTGTGGTGTGGAGGTGAGGAAACCCAGGATCCAAATACACAGTAGGGTATTAAGACCCAGGTTTTGGAGTTTGCTGATCAGTTTTGAGGCGATGGTGGTGTTGAATGCTGATCTGTACTCGATACAGAGCATCCTGATGCATGAATCTTTGCTGTTGTTTTTTTAATTGTTGTAAAAATGGTTTAAGTGAATGTTTGCACTATGATACCTCCGCAAAACACCGAATTTCGTGACTTGTTCATCACAATAAATTCTAATTCTGATTTGGATTCTTCAGATATAAATTAATCACCAGATAATTGTTTAAGTGCTACTGGTAAATATTGGCCAAGGCTTGGGAGATCTTTCATGTTCTCTGAAACAGCAATAATGGAAAGAGAGTTAGAAGGACTTGATTCAATCTCCTGCAGAGCAATCGGAAATGCCTGCTATAGGGATTTGGTTCCCTACTCAAGTTGACTGAGAGGTGAGGATACTGAGACCTTCTGGTGCTTCAAGATATCACTGATTGGGAGGCCCTGAGCAGGTTTAATCAAATAATTACTAGCTGCAGAGAAACAGCAGATGAGGAAAGAAAATGAACATGTATCTGGTTCTGCATTGTTATCTTAAATTTTTGATAAGCTGTTTTTATTCTGAGACCATTTATTTTCATCAGACTGCACCAATCTCCATAACAAAACAGAAGAACCGGAGGCTGTAAGGAGCTATGTACAGAAATGATTAACAATAAATGGCTCCAGAAAATGGAGTCTGAGAATGATTCATTGCAGGGCAGAAAACATGTAGAGAATATTTTTAAAATAAAAAGGAAATGAGAGTTACTGTAGAGTTAAACAAGAAAATCTGCAGATGCTGGGATTGTAGTGCAATACACAAAAATGCTGGAGAAACTCAGCAGGTCACACAGCATTTATAGGAAGTAAAGGGAAACCAACATTTCTGACCTGAACCCTTCATCAAGGTATGAGCAAAAGGCAGGCTGAGTAAATAAATGGGTGGAGTGGAGGGGAAGGGAAAAGGGGCAAGGAGGGGAGTACAATTGAACAAGTCATAGGTGGATATAGGTGGAAGGGTACAAGAGTAGAAAACTGAGGTGATAGAGGGAGGGGCTAGCTTTCTGAATGAAGAGGGAAGGGGTGGGGAGCTAGAAGAAAGGAGACAGTGGGGGGAGGGTTAAACAGAAACTGGAGAAGTTAATGTTAATGGTGTCTGGTTGGACAGAATATTGGGTGTTGCTGCTCCAATTTGCAGGTGACCTCAGTTTGGGAGTGCATGAGGCCATGGATAGACATGTCGGCGTGGGAGTGAAGTGTGGAATTAAAATGGTTGGCCACTGTTATTGCAGCAGACAGAGCAAAGATGCTCAACTAAACGAACTCCCAGTCTTTCCGATGTAGAGAATGATACAACTGGAGGACTGGATGCAGTCGATGACCTCTGCAGATTCACAAGTAAAGTGTGGCTTCACTTGGAAGGGCTAACTGGGAACCCGAATGGTGGTGAGAGAGGAGGTCTGGGTGCAAGTGTAACATTTCTTGCACTTCCTGGGGTAGGTACCAAGGGGATGATTAGTGGGAAGGGATGACTGGATGAGGGAGTCTTGGAGGGAGGAGTCCCAGCAGAAAGTGGAGCAAGGAGGGGAAATTTTGTTTGGTGGTGTAATCACATTGTAGCTGGCCGAAATTGTGGAGGATGATATTTTGGATGTGGGGTGGCACACCTTGACCAAGGGCTCAGGTCCAAAGCGTAGGTCACTCTTTACTTCCTGTAGATCACACATGTCAAACTCAGGCCCGCAGGCCAAATTTGGCCGGTGATATAATTATATTTGGCCCGCAAGATCATATCAAATATGTATTAGAGCTGGCCCGCTGGCCGCCGCGCCAGTATAGCGCATGCACAGCTAATACTACAAATCCCAGAATGCTTTGCAAATGCATTGGTGCCAGCCCCTCAGCCCGCTAATCGCCCCCATCTCCTCTCTTTACTTTCATTAGCATCTGCGACCTGTCGCCCAACTCACATGTAATAAACCCCTTACGAAAAATGGCCAAACGAAAGACAGAAAACAGGACCTTTCAAGACAGGTGGGAGGCAGACTAGATGTTCATCATTTTAAAAGACAAACCTGTTTGTCATTGAAGCAAGTTGTTTTTTTTTGACTTGTTGGCTTGTGAAAAAAAATACATTTAAAAGGAGCTTAAAGGCTATAGAGAAATATTATTTATTGAATATTTTATTTCTCATTTATTAATGCTTCTTCTGGAAAGATTTTAACCAAAACTATTATTAAACATTTATTTTAATAAGAAAAAGTTTAACACTACATATGTTGAAAGAAGAGAAAACATGCAGATGTTGTTGAAAATTTTCAATAAATATTTAGTTTGGCCCACGACTTAGTCCAAGTTTTTAATTTTGCCCTCTGTGAATTTGAGTTTGACACCCCTGCTGTAGATGCTGCGCGACCTGTTCTCCAGCACTTTTGCGTATTGCATCGGATTTACTCTACTAAATAGAAACAGAAATGACAATAGCTTTCAGTGGCTTGACAGGATTTGTACTCCAATGGGATTGATCAATGCACCAGTGAATTGAAGGTGGAGGATGAAAATTACAAAAAATATATGAGCAACGTTACTGAACAGAAGCGGAGGCTTTAGGTCCTGCTGCCCGTGCTGTAAAATGTAGAACTCGATTCACAAAACAAAAATTACAATGCCAAAATGAATTAGCCAATGGATAGAGGGTGATATTCTTTCATTGTATGGATATTCACTTTCTCACTTGATATTTTAAGAAGCATATCAAGGAAGGAAATGTGATTGTATTTTGTAACAGATATTGAACCAGACAGATCAGTAAAGATAAGGAAATGTCCAAAGAGGAGAATATAATATGATTTTGGTGGTAATAGGTAAGTATGAAAAGTTTATTTTAATGGTTTGAGAATAGAATTGAAATAAAATAATATTGGCAAATTATAATGCACAGCACCAAATACAAAGACTGTGGTCAATGGAGGTCAGGGAAATACATGGTCTAAATATCTTCTTCTTCTTTGGCTTGGCTTCGCGGACGAAGATTTATGGAGGGGTAATGTCCACGTCAGCTGCAGGCTCGTTTGTGCTGACAAGTCGGATGCGGGACAGGCAGACACGGTTGGAGCGGTTGCAAGGGAAAATTGGTTGGTTGGGGTTGGGTGTTGGGTTTTTCCTCCTTTGTCTTTTGACAGTGAGGTGGGCTCTGCAGTCTTCTTCAAAGGAGGTTGCTGCCCGCCGAACTGTGAGGCGCCAAGATGCGCGGTTTGAGGCGATATCAGCCCACTGGCGGTGGTCAATGTGGCAGGCACCAAGAGATTTCTTTAGGCAGTCCTTGTACCTCTTCTTTGGTGCACCTCTGTCTTGGTGGCCAGTGGAGAGCTCGCCATAGAACACGATCTTGGGAAGGCGATGGTCCTCCATTCTGGAGACGTGACCTACCCAGCGCAGCTGGATCTTCAGCAGCATGGACTCGATGCTGTCGGCCTCTGCCATCTCGAGTACTTCGACGTTAGGGATGAAAGCGCTCAAATGAATGTTGAGGATGAAGCAGAGACGACGCTGGTGGAAGCGTTCTAGGAGCCGTAGGTGTTGCCGGTAAAGGACCCATGATTCGGAGCTGAACAGGAGTGTGGGTATGACAACGGCTCTGTATACACTAATCTTTGTGAGGTTTTTCAGTTGGTTGTTTTTCCAGACTCTTTTGTGTAGTCTTCCAAAGGCGCTATTTGCCTTGGCGAGTCTGTTGTCTATCTCGTTGTTGATCCTTGCATCCGATGAAATGGTGCAGCCGAGATAGGTAAACTGGTTGACCGTTTTGAGTTTTGTGTGCCCGATGGAGATGTGGGGGTGCTGGTAGACATGGTGGGGAGCTGGCTGATGGAGGACCTCAGTTTTCTTCAGGCTGACTTCCAGGCCAAACATTTTGGCAGTTTCTGCAAAACAGGACATCAAGCGCTGAAGAGCTGGCTCTGAATGGGCAACTAAAGCGGCATCGTCTGCAAAGAGTAGTTGACGGACAAGTTGCTCGTGTCTTGGTGTGAGCTTGCAGGCGACTCAGATTGAAGAGACTGCCATCCGTGCGGTACCGGATGTAAACAGCATCTTCATTGTTGAGGTCTTTTCATGGGCTTGTTTTAGCATCATGCTGAAGAAGATTGAAAAGAGGGTTGGTGCGAGAACGCATCCTTGCTTCACGCCATTGTTAATGGAGAAGGGTTCAGAGAGGTCATTGCTGTATCTGACCCGACCTTGTTGGTTTTCGTGCAGTTGGATAACCATGTTGAGGAACTTTGGGGGGCATCCGAGGCGCTCTAGTATCACATGGTCTAAATATAAGCACACACTAAACACTAAATGGTGCAAAAGAATTGGGAGTGATGAAATAAGTATTAATTAAATATCTAAATAGAATGGTGGAATGGTGAAGAGGAATGTGTAGCAGTAAAACAAAAAAATATTGGAATGGCAAAAAAAGTCATGCAATGAAATTATCGCAAATTACAATTGCAAAATTTTTTACAAATGTACAAACAAAACAAAGGGAAGTCAGAATGGGAATAAAGTGCTGAGAATTGGAGCTCTGTAAGTAATGCTAAATAATTATTTTGCTTCATTTCCCAGGAGACAGAATGTGTAAACATGAGATCAATTCATGAGATTAGAAATCACATTTAAAATAAAAGCAAGAAATATTACACTGAGTAAACCAGATATAGAGGATTAATCTCCTGGTCTTTGCATTTAAAAAGATTTACACAAGAAAAGAAAGATGCTGAAATTCAGTGAGTAATTTGTTAGAAAAACTTATCACTCCTGCAGTGATGGATAGTGGATTAATAAGGAAGTAAAATTTTCCAGGAAACTGCAAACCAATTGGTTTATTTTTTAGCAGTAGGGGAAAAAGAAGAAACATTCACAGAAAGATATAAAAAAACAAATCCATACTAAATAATATTCAGTGCGGATTATAAAAAGATATGGATCATATCTTTGAAGAGGTAACAGAGAAAGTAATCAAGGATAATAAAGTGAATGTAATGTATCTTGACTTCTGAAAAGGACATAATTGATTGAAGAATAAGATCAGGGCATGCATGGTCAGGTGAACAAGTCACAGAAGATAGAGTGCAGAGAGAAAGGATAACTATCTGTATCAGATAATGAACTACATCCTTTGTTATCCATAATTTATATAACTAGAATCATTGAGTTGTACAGTATAGAGACAGGCCTTTCAGCCCATCATATCTATACTGACTATGAGGGTTCGCACTTTTGGAATCAAGAAACACTGGCTCTAAATTTGTTGCTGATACTATTTTGGGAAAAGAGCCAATAATGAGGTGGGATGTCACACCTTACAAAACAATGATTATAATCTCTCAGAAAAGGCAAATAAATAGCAAGCAAATCTGTGCAAAGTTACAAGTAAATTTACATTTTACTAATAAAATTAAGCAGTCAAATTGTTTAGAAAAATAACATTTCATCATGTTGGACAAGAACAGGATCTTGGAGGACAAGTACACTAATAAAAATAATACTCAATGAAATGGCAATATTTATTTCCAGAGGAAAAGCAGGTGCATTCTAAGTCTCCATACACTTGAACACTGTGTACACTTCTGGTCACCATGTTACAAATAATGATATAGAGGCAGTAGAGCTGGTGTGTGGAAGATTTACAACAGTGAGGCCAAGTTCGAGAGGAGAAGAATAAACAGGTGTTTATTAAACAGGATGTGTCCTAAAGAACAGAGGCCTAAATCTCTCTTCAGGTAATGGACCTTCCACACCAGGAGTTAATCTAGTGATTCTGTGCTGCACTCTCTTTTCAACAAGAACATATAAGGTGACCAAATCTGTAACAGTATTCACACTATGGTCTCACCAATGCCATATCGAAATATAGTGAAACACCCTCATCCTCTTGTACTCAATTTCCATAGCAATAAAGACGAACATAACTATTTGTCTTCCTGTTCATCCGCTATACCTCTCTCAAGATTGAAAGTCTCAAAAGTCCAGCACCCTTGGGACACCTGCTTGGCACTGGACCACAAATGTTGCTTACTAATCATCTTCCTCCGAGCAGGAGGACTGTTTAACATTCTTTTAAATGTTTCCCCAGGTTATATCAGGGTTCTGAAAACTGTACACAACCTGGCATTTCTGTCAGTTGGGAACATTGAGATTGCAAAAGGTGTACTTGTAAATTAATTGGCTATAGATTAGTATGGATCTTACTTTTAGATTGTAGTTAGGATGATTGAATTAGTACAGCCCTGTACAGCAGATTCAAAACATGTCAGACCCTGGAAGTTGCAGCATCACAGAAAATTTCAGATCCCTTTGAACATCAACATTTTTCAAACTCTCAACATTTACAGTCATTATCATTTCTGGTGGGTGGGTGGGGGGTTCTATTCAAGTGAATAACTTCATATTTTTTCCAGGTTCTACTCCACCTACTAACATTATTGCTCATTCACTCAGCTCCTTTGCATTTTCATTATGACACTCACTCTCATATTGCGCTTCATGTCATCAGGAAATTTAGCATAAGGGAAATTCCCCCACCATCCCACGTCCCAACAGTGAATTATGGGGACCAAGCACCAATCCTTGAGGTACTCCATTATTCACAACTTGCCAACCTGATGAGATCTTTTTTATTTGTCTATTGAGCAACTCTTAATTCATGTATGACCCTAAATCAGTGTTCTCTAACCTTGTTTACCACTCTCCTGTCTGAGACCTTAAAGCCATCCAAAAGCTAAACACAAAGAATCTGCAGATATGAAACAAAGGCAGACAATCACTCAGCAGGTCAGGCAGCATCTGTCGGAGAAACGGTCAATGTTTCATGTCAGAATTGGCAAAGGAAGAGAGCAAGTTGGCATAGCAGGTGGGCAAGAGGGGAATGGAACAAATAGAACTTCCCTGATAAGGTGAGACCAGGTGACTTGATATTGACTTGTTATTGATTGTAGGATATCCCCAGCTGGTCAGAGTACAGAAACAAATAAGAAAACTGAGCCCAAAAGATAACAGGCATACGTGACCAGTTGTGCTGTGGACAAAAAGAGTAAGTTACCCAAAGCTGAAACTAGAAGGCTACCAGGCGACAGATGAGGTGCTGTAATTCAAGCTTGCATTGAGCCTCATTTAATATCATGCTGCATCACATTCATTGGTTTTCCTTCATCATGAGTGGGTCAACATGATTTCCCTGCGTTTAATCAATTTTAACTCTGCTCAATTGTATTATTTTCTAATTGACTTTGTGAGAGCACTGGAGATGAAAAGACTGATGCTTTTAAGAGGGTGTTGGGCTAACATTGAAAGAGTGGATTAAAAAATTGAGGGGCAGGCATAGGAAGGATAGTCATGATCTTTTCCCCATGTTTTATAAGGTGAGAAAGAACTTTAAAGGAGATCTGAGGACTAGTTACTTTCCACACATACAGTATGTTCAATTTGAAGTTCATTGTCATATGTACAAAGCTGCAGTAAGAAAGTTTGATTTTTAATCACTCCCATACAGGATGAAGCAAGTAAAACAAAGTACAGAGAGAGACCAGTTAGGTGGAACAAAAGCAACATAACTTTCCTAATGTGTGATTTATTCTGGAGTCTGATAACGGCAGAAAGGAGACTGTCCTTGAATGGGGTTTTTATATGGAATAAGCAGTCAGAGGAGCTGATGGAGGCAGGTACAAATACAACTTTTAAAAGACATTTGGCAGAATCTGGATAGAAAAGACATATTTCCTCACGCTGGACATTGGAATTAGCATAGACGAGCATCGCATGTTTAAATGACTTAATTTACCTATGAAGTATTTGAGTTAAAATCCTAAATGATTCATTTTTTTGTACTGTATATACAATAAAATTCTACTTACGACTGCAATGTAGAGCTGCATTGCCCATAAGTTATCAATTAATATATGGTAAACGATTTGATCCACACCCTTTCGATAAGTAATGAATCAGTAGAATTTAACAATCTAGATAAATAAAGCTTGGAATATATTTTTTAATGATTCCATTTCTAATTAGGTAACTCTGACTTAAGTAAAAATGCTTATCGCAGCCTGCAGACCAAAATGTTCATTTATCAGAACAAAGGACGAGCTGACTGGAATGCCCCTGGAAAGTTGTTGATTTTACTTCTGATTTCCTGCTATTCAGCCCATTGAGCTGGTGTCAGCACAAGATATATACCCATCATTTAGGACTTGAGCCCTTTGTCAAGTATTTATCAATAGAACGGGTAAACTTCATTTAGTGTACCATAGATCAGGATTGAACCCTAGTCCCTGGATCTATGTGGCAGCAGGGCTAATATATGTGTCGCTGGGCTTTAATTATCATAATGGCAGTACAGAAAATCCCTATGAAGATTGATAAATGCCAGATAAGTGAATTTTATGGTTGCTTGAGACTGCACGTCGTGCAGATTGGTGAACTAACAGCGAGGTGCGCCAATTTTAAACTTCCAGTTTTTTTTACCTATTTATTTTCCATGTTTTTTTGGCAGTTGTTTGAATTCTGGATAACATGGGTTTTACTGTATATTTGGATCATTATAATTTTAACTACTCTGAATCATTGCAATACTGCTGAGAAAATGTACTCACTTTCAACGTTCATGAAAAATTACCTGACCGGAGAAGGGCTGGCTAGCATTGTGTGAGAGAACTGGCTGCCTATGAATAGAACCAGACACTCATGAGCTGAGTATAATAGACTGCAGATGCCCATTCCTCTTTTAGCATGAGAACTAAAGACTAGATTATCCTTGATTTTTTTTTCACATAGCTTTTATTTTTGTACCGAACCTCCAGACTTATTCTGGGCTTTCCGAAACAAAGATGGAAAATGCTGGAAATACTCACCAGGTCTGACATCATCTCTCGGCAGAGATGTCAGGTTCAATGTTTCAGGGCAGAGACCCTTTGGCAAAGCTGAAAAGAGTCAAAGGAAGCATGTGAAGCTGCAGGGAGAGTGGGGGAGAAGATGCCTCTGAGAGGATGAAACTGGGGTGGCCACGGGGAGCAACTGCAAATATGGTTATCTGAATGGACGCAGCTGGAGAGTGAGAACATAGACAAAGAAATGTGGGAACTGCGAAGACATACTTGGCAGGTTAGGTTAGCATCTCTTCCATTCCCAGAGGGCAGAGGGAAGGGAAAATAAACAAATGGATGAGAGGTAATGTCGCAGTTCTATAAATCTCTGGTGAGACCACACTTAGAATATTGTGTTCAGTTCTGATCACCTCATTACAGGAAAGATGTGAAAGCTGTGGAGAAGATGCAGAGGAGATTTAGCAGGATTTTGCTGGATTGGAAAATATGTCTTATGAGGGCAAGGTTAGTAGAGCCAGGGCTTCACTCTATGGAGTGAATAAGGATGAAAGGTGACTTAATACTGTAGATGTCAACAAGATTATGAGAGGTAGAGATAAGGTAGACAGTCAGCATCTTTTTCCCCAAGACAGGGGTAGCAAACACCAGAGGGCATCTATATACAGTAAAGGGAGGAAAGTTTAGTCGAGACATTAAGGGTAAGATTTTTATGCAGAGAGTTGTAGGTGCCTGGAATGCATTGGCAGGGATGATCATGGAGGCTGGAACAATAGGGGCACTTAGAGATGCACATGGATGAAAGAAAAATAGAGGATTATGAGGTAGGGAAAGGGAATGAGTCTCATTTCTGTTCTGAACTTTTTACATTACGGGAGTTTTTAAAAATTTTCCATTATGCAGTGGCTGTGTAAAAACCATAAATGTATTTCGAGAGGAGTGCCCTGACCTACTAAGTATTTCCAGCATTTTGTTTTACTTTTAGGTAGCCTCTACAGATTTATTTTGTTGATTTTCCCTGATTCTGGGTCTTGCCTTGCATGAATAGGGACTAAAGTGGAGCTGAAATTTTAATCCTCCACAGTTCAGTACACCCTCCTCAAACTAAGATCCAAGCTGACAGTAAGAAAATGAAAGGGGAGACAAATGCAAGAGGGCCTGCAGATTACTCCAGTGAATTCTGCCAGATGTAAACAAAACTGTATGCTGTCCTGCCAGTATTTTTCTTCGGTGTATTCTAAGTAATTTTAAACTGTTTTCCTTGATATTTTTAGAATCCTCTATGAGGTAGAAAAATGTACTGTTGTGGAGTTCACTTAAGCACCGTCAAATTGAGAATAAATATGAATTTTGTACTGATTCTCCATCATTCAATCAAATGTTGCCTGGGTTTCAGCATCTGGAATACAAGGAGAGATTGAGCAAATTAGGTCTTTATTCCTTGGAAGGTAGAAGGCTGAGAGGGGATTTGATAGAAGTATTTAAGATAATGAGAGGGATAGATAGAGTTGATGTGGAAAGGCTTTTCCCATTGAGAGTAGGAGAGATGGATACAAGAGGTCATGGGTTGAGAGTTGACAGGCAAAGGTTTAGGAGTAACATGAGGGGGAACTTCTTTACTCAGAGAGTGGTTACTATGTGGAATGGGCTTCCGGGAAAGGTGGTGGAGGCAGGGTCAATTTTGTCATTTAAGAGTTGGATAAGTATATGGATGGGCAGAGTGCTGGTAAGTGGGATTAGAGGAGGGTACTTGGCCAAATTGGCCTGTTTCCGTGCTGTAATTGTTATATGGTTATACCTTAATTAAGACCAGGGACAATTATGCACCTCTATTCATAATTTGTGTCAGTGGGATTGTAAAATCACTCACCATTTCCCTGGTATTTCTTCTGATAAATATCAATCAAATGTTGAAGGATCACACTCTTCAAGATTGAATGTACCAAGCTCCCTCAGTGAGAGAGTTGTAGAGTCCAACTCATACACACCAACCAAGATGCCTACCTGAGTTCATCCCATTTGCCTTTTTTTGGCCCATATCCCTCTAAACCCAGCTAATTGTCTTTTAAATGTTGTAAATGTACCTACCTCTATCACTTCTTCTGCTAGTTCATTCAACATACCATGTGAAAAAGTTGCCCCTTAGGTCCCTTTAAATCTTTCCCCTATTGGTTTAAATCTATGCCTTGTAGGATTAGACTCTCCTACCATGGGGAAAAAGATTGTGACCATTCACCTTGCCCAAGCCCCTCATGATTTTCTGTACCTCTATAAGATCACCCTTCAGCTTCCAACCCTCTGGGGAAATAAGCCCTAGCCTATCTAAATTTCTCTTTTTTACTTAAGCCCTCAAGTGCCATCAGTGAAACCCCTTCACATTTGCTTGAATTAAATTTCTCTGTCCATTTGTGTCACCACCCTATCTCCAATTGTGTCCTTTGATAGCCCTTTATGCTGTCTCCAATACCACTGAGCTTGCGTGTTATCTGCAAGCTTACTAGTCTATCTAATTTTGAGTTACTGAACACCTGTGAAAGTTGAGTGATGAAAAGGTGTATTATGAATCAATTTTGCCAGAGGAAACAATGGAAAGGGTATGAGTTTGACACTCAAAAGACATTTGGACATGTATAGGGATAGGAAGGGTTTGAAAGGATATGAATCAAATGTAGACAAATGGACTTAGCCCAGAATGCCAACTTTGTCTGGTAGACAGGTTGGGCTAAAGGGTTTCTTCCATGCTGTATGGCTCGACAAGACTCTGGCTCGATGACATGAATCTCCAGGCACTAACCTGCAACCCCTTCCTAATCCCTAGTTTTTCTCAATGATGACTTTGACCTTTGATTTCTCTGTTTTTCTTTGCTTATTCTCCCTGAGAGAATGGGAGAATTACAGAACAGTATTGCCACAGGTGAGCATTTGAGTGCCAGTGTAGTTAACAGAGTGAGTAATGAAGGATTAGGGCATCACTGTATATGTTAAATATAATGGTAGCAATATATTGATCAATTTATTTACCTGTGCTCTGTTAGGATTTCAGCAAAAATGACCATCTTAAATTTGATGCATCGTTAGATGCATTAAGTACCAGGGAAATTGCAGAGGCATTCACCAGCATGAAACCCCACCTCATTCTCATGTGGTATGCAGATGGTCGTAGGCAGCTTCTCACACAGTAGACCCCCTAACAAGTGTAAGGGCTGCCCAAGGGAATTCAGCAATGGTAACCATTCAGGGGCAGTTGTAAATATTGACCTCTTTACCCCCCCCCCACCCCCATTCCAGCTCTCATAAGTCCACAAACTCCATGCGCTCTCTCAAATGGAATTCCCCCTACTCTGAGCTGGACCCATGATCCACCTGATGCAGCAGGAAGAAAAGCTGCTCACTGAGTTCAAATGACATGACGTTGGATGTCAAGTGATGTGAAAGTTTACATGGGTGGCACGGTTAGCGCAACACTGTTACAACACCAGCGATCGGGTTTCGAATCCTGTCCTGTCCGTAAGGAGTTTGTACATTCTCCCCGTGTCTATATGTGTTTTCCCTGGTGGATCTGGTTTCCTCCCTCCGTTCAAAAATGTACTAGGGGTTGTAGGTCAATTGGGTGTAAATTGGGCTGCACGGGCTAATGGGCCTAAAGGAACTGTTACCATGCTGTATGTCTAAATTAAAACAAAATTTTTAAAAATTGACATAGCTCCCTGACTAGCCCAATTTATCCTAATGGCGATCTTAAAAAGTATCTTTCACATTATAGCAGAGATTAGTAATTTATTAATTCAAAAAAACAATGTCCTTAAGTATTAGTTACCCTTTGATGTACATTGAATTGACAATAATACATAGCACATTAAGGCAATACCAAGCACTTGCAGTCTCCATCATTATCCAAATCGATGGATTAGTATAATCATCTTCAGCTCACAGGGTCATCATATGTTACAAAATTATAAATAATTAGGAGTAAAGTAATTGAAATTTGATGTGTGGTACAATACATGGCTGGACAATATTGTACTTTTAGTACACGCATCTGAGAATGAACTTGTGTTTGTTCCTACTAGTCAAAATCTAACAAAGTTTAACAGAAAAAGGCTTTCCTTTTTTTCCTATAAGTTCTTTAATTCTTCATGACAGCAAGTAGCAGAAAAATTTAAATAGCTCTTAGCACGCAATGCACATTGGGTTTTGCTCTATTTAATTCAGTCTCTTCTACACTTGTAAATATGGCATATATTTTGTTATACACATAACTAATAAATAATAGGTATGAGAGCCTTGTAATTTCTGAGAAGAATAAATAGACAAAATACTAATGCATTTTAGTAATCATGCCTGTACGGCTCTTGGAATAGAGGGAATGAGTTCAATGTTATTGAAAGCAACACGTTTCATGGACTAGAACTAAGAATCAATGTGTTGGGCTCCTGTGTTATGATAATAAGGAAATTTAAATTTTGACGTTTCAGAATGGGTGACACCACCATTGTTTCATCCATACTTGACATGGTGGGAACAGGATATACAACCTCGAATAATTCAGTACTCAGAAACTTGTGACAAGCTTTAGGAATGATGCACCACAGTAGGTTTTGTGCTTTATCCTCATTGCTGAACTAAGATTGTGTCGAAGGAACCCACTACTGGTTACCATTACTAAAGGAATCTTTATGGACCTCACAGAGGCCTCTTGACTAAATCTGCTCAGATAGCAGCAGAGGCTATCATGGCATTGCTGGGTATGAGCAGTTTGGCTCTGATCAACTCTGACCTAAAATTATGAAAAATAAACATTCAACTACATCATGAATTTACCTATGGAGCAGGAACTTAACATAGACATTTAAAACTGCAGTTCAGCAGTAATTGTGTCAAATCTCAGCAATGGCTCACTAGAAATTAATTTATCAGTGAGAGATTCCACAATGACAAAAAGCAACTAATTGCCTTTCATCATTAAAATTAAGCTATCACTGAACAGTTTGCCTTGTGCATAAATTCTCATTACTACTGATGCTCTCTGCAGCATTCCACACTTTAAAAAGTTAACAGGCATTGTCCATAAAACTCTCATAGTCAAGAAAAGCTGAAAATACTGCAACCAAACATGATCAAGTCTTGTTCAAACTTCTCTTTGGAATTAAGATTGCATCTTATGGTTCCAACCCATATTTAGAATAATCACATTCGTTAAGTCTCTATTATGTTGGGTAAATATTAACAAGTCATTGATAAATCATTTTATGAATGAAAGCTTTATAGATTTCTCTTTTGGGAACTTCACAAGCAAGTTTCCACATTCAGACACGAGTGCTTAAATGTTGCATGTGTGCGGTCTATTCTGTAGCACGTGCCTCACTTCAAGGACTGTGGATGGTGACAAGTTCCTTGGTAAACAGTGCAAGGGGAACTTCCCAGTCTCAGCAGCAAAATTCCCTAAATAAATCAGAGTGAAAGCGGTGTGAGCAAACTGTTTGATCTGAAATTTTTTTATATATCGATGCAAATGTACACAATTCTGCAGACTAACTGTGATTGATACAACAGATGTGCCTTATCTACTTAAAAGGCAAATCGGTGACCCAAAAGCCTTTTGCTCCAGTTTAAATGACTAATTAGCAGCATTTCTTGAAAAAGTAAAGGAGAATCAAAAGATCGGAAATGAAGACAGAAAATACCGCAAAATGTCAGGTCTTAAAAGAGAAATAGAAATAAAATTTCACCTCTTCATCTGAAATAGAAAGAGAAAAAAAAAACTGCGTTCCAAGAGATACGAGAGGGATGGATGGGAGAAAGAGAATATCCCAGATAGGTGAGGCCAGGATTGCCAGGGTGATATGCTGTTTGAATAGTGTTAAGTTGGTAACTAGTACTGAAGATTTTATTAGTTCACAGCGTAATCACTAATAATGAAATGATTTTGTTATACAGATTGATGTGAAGAGGTGGCAATGAAGCATTACAAACAGAGATCATTGAATTTATTGAAAGGACCTTGCTGTATTGTTAGTTCTGTTACTATGTTTTTTCATCCTGCAGCTAGGACTGGCCACTGGTTGAAATGGAAAGCTTAAAGTGAAAATGCAAAGGCCAGGACCATAGTCCATGGAGACTGTTCCCTATAACCAGGAACCCCTGTAGATAGGTGGGTGATGAGGGAGTGGGGTTGGTGAACAGAGGCATAAAGATGGAGAGTACAGAATCAGACCGAAAATCAGAAAGGAGATGCGATCACAGATTTGAGTGGGTTGATGAGTGTTCTCTCTCCTACAGGAGCTGGCTCTTCCTTAGAGTGGTGGAAAGCACTAATCCCCGATTTTCTTTGCCGTTGCATTTCCCAAATGCTGAGAAGATTGGCCAGGGTTATATTCAAGCCACTGCCAGAATCTGAAGATAGGGAGCTTTAAAACAATTATTGACCTCTCACCTACCATCACTCAGAATGGATTATATTATAATGTTTCCGTTGAAATGTCCAGCAAAAAATGGGGAAGAATAAATAAAAGTGGAGTTATTTTGAAGGGGTTGCAACTGATTTTCCTTTTGGTCAATGACATGGAGTCCAACAGGTCATTAATTCAGCTCACTGAGTAGTGTGACAATTACTGGAGAATGGAGCCCTCTCTGTTCTGACAAGCTCAGTATTGACAAAGATATCCATTGAATACTGGGCTGGGTGAACAGGCTGCAAGCCTTCTACACTGAATGAAGTTCTTAGAACTTTGTATTGTTTATCCATTATAGCTACTGTACATTTAACTAATACATCCTAAAAAATCTTGTCCAGCAGTTAGGTGTGACTGGCAACTCTTGCCATTCTCTAATTCCCTCTCCTTCCTTGCCAATCACTGCATCATGCTGGAAGTTTGATCACAGATTTGTGTAAAACCTGCTCAAATTACTATTGACGGAGCTGCCATCTTCCACGTTGGCTACTTGAGTGTCAAGATAATGAATTTCAAAAATCCTAGCATTTTATTTCAATAAATCTCAGCCACCCAGAATGAACTTACATGTTGATGAACAATGAGTCAACAGCTTTAAAACTTAGCACCTATGGAATGGAACCAGAGAAACAGATTAATCATCATTTAAAAGGGTGTTCCTTTAAACACAGCATGGGAATGTGTTTATTATTACTAGTTCTTTTGAAGCACATTGAAAGCATAATTCTGATACCAATGCCTTGTATATGAACGTCTGCACTGTGCAAACACTTCACACCTTCAAACAGGTTAGTAAAAAGCCAGTGCAACTATCTCTTGTTGCAGAAACAAGAGAGAAAAAATGTTTACAGATAATGGAATCTTAGGCAAACAAAGGGTGTACTGACAATAACCACACCAGCAGTGCGAGTATGACAGCTTTAATAAACTAATATGTACATTAAGAGGTCTTGTCTCTGCAAGACAAACCTGGAAGGCTAGACTGCAGCTCTGGACTGCTTTATATACAAGGTCACCGGGGTGACCCCTGGTGACCTAGTGGTGTAATTACATATCACCCACAAAAGGCTGCTGGAAGAACTTAGAATGTCCGGCAGTATCCCTGGGTAGAAATGGTCAATCAACGTTTTGGATTAGGAAACTTGTCTGAATCAAAAATGTCGAGTGACCATTTCTACTCATGAATGCTGTCTGACCCACTGAGTTCCTCCCACCATGATTACCAGCCTCCCCACATCTCCATCGGGCACACAAAACTCAAAACGGTCAACCAGTTTACCTATCTCGGCTGCACCATTTCATCAGATGCAAGGATCGACAATGAGATAGACAACAGACTCGCCAAGGCAAATAGCGCCTTTGGAAGACTACACAAAAGAGTCTGGAAAAACAACCAACTGAAAAACCTCACAAAGATAAGCGTATACAGAGCCGTTGTCATACCCACACTCCTGTTCGGCTCCGAATCATGGGTCCTCTACCGGCACCACCTACGGCTCCTAGAACGCTTCCACCAGCGTTGTCTCCGCTCCATCCTCAACATCCATTGGAGCGCTTACATCCCTAACGTTGAAGTACTCGAGATGGCAGAGGTCGACAGCATCGAGTCCACGCTGCTGAAGATCCAGCTGCGCTGGATGGGTCACGTCTCCAGAATGGAGGACCATCGCCTTCCCAAGATCGTGTTATATGGCGAGCTCTCCACTGGCCACCGTGACAGAGGTGCACCAAAGAAAAGGTACAAGGACTGCCTAAAGAAATCTCTTGGTGCCTGCCACATTGACCACCGCCAGTGGGCTGATAACGCCTCAAACCGTGCATCTTGGCGCCTCACATTTTGGCGGGCAGCAACCTCCTTTGAAGAAGACCGCAGAGCCTACCTCACTGACAAAAGGCAAAGGAGGAAAAACCCAACATCCAACCCCAACCAACCAATTTTCCCCTGCAACCGCTGCAATCGTGTCTGCCTGTCCCGCATCGGACTTGTCAGCCACAAACGAGCCTGCAGCTGACGTGGACTTTTTACCCCCTCCATAAATTTTCGTCCGCGAAGCCAAGCCAAAGATTTAGATACTACTCAACATCTAAAAGTAAGTACCATTAAGGGACCTTTTATCTTGTGGGCACTCTGGATATTTTGCCAAACAAAGGTGATAGTGACCGAATCATCAATTTCATAGGTAAATATTGGTCTGGACACGAGGGAAAAAGTCTTCAGAATACGACGTTCACCTTACGGGAAAACTAGGCTAGATCTTAAAGATGGCCCCTCGCACGTGTGGCTTGGATCTTACAATCTTGTCTTCGCAGAGTGATGACTAAAATGGAGATCTTTAAGGAAAGTAATCTATCAGGATTTCAACGGCATTGATTGAGAGTCATGGTTATTCATGGATTATTCTTTCTTATAAACATGACCTACTTGATTGATGTGGTGCATGTTGAGATGCAACAAAGTAGAGGTCCATAGTGGCTGAGAGGTATCACTCACTAACATCCAGGAGGAGAGGGAAAATCAGACCCAAAATTTCCTTCCTCAATTGGCCCGGTGAGAGGGGAAGGTGCTGGGAAATTACACTGAGACCAGAGGCAAAGAAGATGGGAAGCATTAAGAAAAAAAATTAAAGTTGGTCTGATTTTTGGAACAACTTTGCAAACCATGTATAATTCCAGTTACTGATGTTGCCTAAGATAGATTTTTATAAATATGTGACGTACTGTAAACTTGGCTATTATATATTATGAAAGTAATGTTTCTCTTCAAGATTAAAACATCTTGGGGAAGTCATTTAATGAGTTTATTGGTATCGGGTATATGCAGTAGAATTGTTGTTAAATTTATATTTCAGGTGAAAAGATTATGAAAGCAGTATTTAGTTTCTACTGGGACACCCCGCATCACTGCAAATTTTTGTCCCCCGCGTCACCTCGTATTTTACGACTACCCGAACTGTTCCTACTGAGCGATAAATACGCGTATAAGACCAACTTTTTTCCCTAAAAATGGGTCAAAAATATCCCCCGGGTCTTATGCACGAAGTTGAAATGAGGGTGATAATGGTGATTAACACTGACAGTGATCATTGTCTCTGCGTGGCTCACTAGCATCACCACCATCTATCATTGGGGGCTGGTGACGGGCTGTTGTGGAGGAGTGGGCAGTGGGATCAGTGTGGGGCTGGTGGCAGAGTGTCGGAAGACTCTCCTGGTGGCCCAGTATGGTCCCTGCACTGGTCCCTCCTGACAGCCCACCACCAGCCTCCACACTGATATCACCACCCATTCCCCTCCTGCCAGAAGAGAGCGGGCTGCGGGAAGTGAGTAAGACCAGTGTGGGGACTGACAATGGGCTTCTTGGAGAGAAAAGGATCAGAGTGGGGACTGACAGTGGGCTGCTGGGAGAGAGAGGGACCAGTGAGGGAATGACAGTGGACTGCTGGGAGAGAGAGGAACCAGTGTGGGGACTGACAGTGGGCTGCTGGGAGAGAGAGGAACCAAAGAGGGAATGATAATGGGCTGCTGGGAGAGAGAAGGACCAGTGAGGGAATGACAGTGGGCTGCTGGGAGAGAGAGGAACCAGTGTGGGGACTGACAGTGGGCTGCTGGGAGAGAGAGGAACCAAAAAGGGAATGATAATGGGCTGCTGGGAGAGAGAAGGATCAGTGAGGGAACAACAGTGGGCTGCTGGGTGAGTGCGGGACTAGCTTGCTTACCGATAAATACACTAAAAAAATGCTTAATATTCCATGCCATCGTCAAAAACTGTATATAGTTCCTGATATTTTTATATATATATGTATGCTGCTTTATTACTTTGTTATTAATTTGATGGTTCTTATTGCAATTTGATAGTTTGTTCCAGAGTTGAATATCTTAAATGTATTCACACTTTTAACAACTATGTGCACAAGATAAAGACTTTATTGTAACTACTACTGCTGATAGATGGGTGTAGTTTGCCATCATTTGCTTGATTGGAAGCTTGTTAACTTGCCTTATTAAATAACAACATAGATAAACATCCCACAGCCCCACAAGCAATTCTATCATTGATCTTGTGTTATCTTGTGTGGAATTCTAAACTAGCAATAGAGCTGTGTTGTTCTCTAATAAATAAGAATTTCAAACTTGCTTCTTTTTAAAAAGAAAACACATACTTTTAATGAGAAGAAATTTTAATTAATGTTAGTTTTCCTTTGATTAAATTTATTTAAATTAGATGTTATCATCCTTATTGGTAGAAGAAAAACCAAACAATGATGTGGTTACAATATTGTTCACACCAACTTTCCCATTCTAAGTGAACTGAAATTCTAATGAGAGCAGTAAACTGAGCAGAGCATAAATTTGTCTCGCCCAGTTCAATAACATTCTAGGGCTTTACTGGCCCTAAAAATGGGATGTTCACTGGTCCATTTGCAAACCATCTTGATACAATGTGACAATGAACAAAATTGATCTTTAAGTAGTGTTTTGACATGGTGTACCCTGTCTGCATGTGTGGTTAGATATAAAATGGGATTTCACTCAAGTTATTTGTTTACTTTTGGTGCTACAATTATTATATTAAATATCAAGTTCAGAGCTGTCAACGTCCCTGGAAAATAAAATGAAGCAGAGCAGCATCTTGTTGCTTTTTAACCACTTTATGCCTATTTTCACCCAAACCTCAGGATCATTAGTGTACAAACTGCACCAAACTAGGTGGGACAATGTGGATTGTTGATGCGATAGAAGGGAAGAATTGCTAGGGCCATTTTTTTCTTGGGTAAATATAATTATATCATATTTGTACACGATATTATTCAATTTAAAGTACAGGCCCATGTTTTATGTGTTGGAACAAACTGGGACTAAGAGTACGATTGAACTAATAGGTTTATTTATGGAGTCCATCATAATTAATGCTTGACAAAACCACAGTGACATTATGGATATCAAAGAAGCTGAATAATACATATACCCTGTATATGTGAATGGAAAGGGATCTCCGCAAATTAGGTCCCTTTCAGATGTGACCTAAATGCGTAGCCAGGTTCTAAAGTTAGGACCAAAGCAGGGAGGGGGTGTGGTGGTGGAGTCAGTCCAAAGCAGGGTGGGGTGGGGTGGGCGGGGGGTGCTGGTGGTGAAACCGGACTGAAGTGGGGGATGGGGGTGGCTGCTGAGTCAGACCGTCATCATAAAACATCCCACAGCATTTCCTACCAATAATAGTGAACAAGATTTACACTGAGATCAAGTTGGAAACAAACCATGGTTCATTATTTCAATTAATATGCAACAAGACCAGGTCAATCAAATCCATCATACACACCATTTACGTTGGGATAAGAACGATAATCTTTGGCCAGAAATAAGGAGGAATTAGACTGTAAGGAGTTATTGGATGTTGAGTACATGGATTGGACCAAAGGCTGCATCTTCTTTATATTATTTGTTGCTGTTTTACTCCAATCTACAGAATAAACCAGAGCATTTTAAAAGAATTAGTCATAAAGTTTAAACTCATGATAAAGGCCTTTCAGCCCAATTTGTCCACGCTAACCAAGCAAATCTCACTTGTCAGCAGTTAAACAAGAAAGTCTGAAGATGTTGGCGTCATGTGCAATACATAAATGAGCTGGAGAAACTCAACAGGTCACGAGCATCCAGAGGAAGTAAAGGGTAGTCAATGGTTTGTCAGGTATAAAAGAAAAAAGCTGAGAATTGATTGGGGAGAGGATCGCGGCTGCCCCTGTAATTTGTATCATCAGATTTCATCTAAGTTTGAAGCAGAGACTAAAAAATGCCAAAATAAAAGTAAATCTTAATCCTCATCTTCTCCTTTTCTTCTTTTTCTCCTTCTCTCCCTTCACATTCCCCTTCTCCTTCCTGTTCATCCTCTTCCCCACCTTCTCCTCCTCTTCCTGCTCTTTTTCTTTCCAATCCTCCTCCTCTTCCTCCTCCTTCTTGTTCTTTCTCTCACAGATAGCGTAGCAGTTAGCGTAATGCTATAACAGAGCCAGCAATCCAGGTTTGAATCCAGTGCAGTGTGTAAGAAATATATACGTTCTCCCCTGTCTGCAAAGGTTTCCTCCGGCTGCTCTGGTTTATTTCCACCCATCAAAAATGTATGTGGGTCATAGGTTAATTGGGGTATTTGGACTACACAGACACATTGGCTGGAAGGGCCTGTTACCATGCTAAATCTCTAGAATAGTTGGACACTAACCAATGTGACTATTCCCTGAGATTATGATCCAAGTTGGTTTCTATGGCCTTACCTGAATTCTCAGACAACCTCAGCTTTCCGCAGCACAGGTACCTCCTCCACTGTTTCTGAACAGTTTCTTTGGTCAGGCAGTGAAAAATGAAAATAAAAGCTCCTGGATAAATATAAAACATAGGGTAGTTATATAGAGATCAGATGGGACTCAATCGGTGGTAAACTGCTGAGTGAAGAGATCCTTCCTCTGGAGATTTGACCATGGGATCCTAAGCTGACACACATCAGTACAACACCAAGTGATGGCTGCATGTTTGATTCAGTCATCTTTCAGGTGAGGCATAAAGTAAGAGCAGGTCTGCTCTGCTGAGTTGTGTAAAAAGCGCTGTGCTAATATTTCAAAGAGTGAATGAGTTATTCCTGGCAACCCACCTAATATTTGTCAGTACTTCAAAGGCAAATTACTTGTTGATATCTTGATGGTTTGCTGACACATACGTTGACTGTTTCATTGCTGACACATGAACAAAACAAAATGAGTGAAGTACCCCATCTAGCCCATCCACCATGCCCTGGTTTGACTCATCTCTTCATTACTTCCAGTTTCCCACAGCCCTCAAATTCTCAATATTTCAAAAAATGTGTCTATCTTCCCTCTTCAATGCCCAGAGTGGAGTATTCCAAAGATTCACCACCCTCTATGAGAAAAAACACCTCGGTTTTAAATGTTCTCCCTAAATCTTGCAATTATGGTCCTTCATTCAAGCCATTCCAACCAGCAGAAATATCTCAACATCCACTATCATGGTCCCTTAAGATCTTTCAAGCTCACACCTCATGCTTCTTAACTCAGAAGTATGCACATATAATCTTGTTAACATTCTTGATAAAACAACCCTCTCAAACTAGGAACGAGCCTCATGAATCTCTTTTGGGAGGCTCCAATACTATTATACTGTATCATAAATAAGGTGACTAAAGTTGTGCAGAGTACTTCAGGTGTGCTCTCAATAACATCCTGTACAATCACAACAATGTGCTTTTCAGCTCTAACCCCTGGTTATGAAAGTCATTCTGTCACTTGTCTTTTTAATTGCCAGCTACATCTGATTTCCAAGGATACAGGGAAGGCACAAATAAATATGCAACTGGGCTGCACTGCAGCAAGTCATGTTCAAGGCACAATGGATTAACTTGTGGACAAAGGGACTTATTCTTTAAAAGTGTCTCTTCCAAAGGGGAAGATGCACTGAACACTAGATTTAATGGACATTCAAAATTATGGGATGCTTTGATAACATGGAGCTGTACCTAATATGCCCGGCTTCCTCTTCCAGGAATCAATGGGTTGCTGGGACTGTACCAATGGTTAATATTTTAAGCAACCTTTCATTAATGAATCCTATCCATTCAGTAACAGAATTGAGACGAACGCTCAGTCTGTTAATTATGTGTTTACTTAACTGAAATGCAATAATTAATGAGTACCTTGCAAAGTATTGAAGATGGCAAAGAGATACATAAATGAAATGTTTACTGGGCCCCACGCAAAGAAGGCAAATCCCCAGGTGATTCCAAGCAAGAAAGTGAGGCCGGTCACACTTTTCATGTCTTGTAATATGCTCCTCTGTGCATTTTGATGTTGCTTTTTGTTTTTGATTCGGTAGAGTTGATTCATCACCACAATGAACATACTAATGTTCAGGAGGAACATTACACAGAAATAGCCGACTACAGCAATGTAGAACACTATGTCTTCCTTGATCCAACAGCTGTAGTACAAGAGAAAGACACAAAGCACATTAGAAAACAGGTTTCAATACTGTCAAACATCTCCTTTATTTTAATGATTAATCTTCATATAGTGGAATGACCTAACCTTGTGCACAGCAACTTTATCTCACACTGAGGTAACAAAGGTTCAGTAAAAGGTTTTTTTAAAGAACAACTAAAGAATGTATTAGAAAATAGAGTACTCGACAGGTTGTAATGTGGGCAATGGGAGAATTTATAATGGACATTAGGAAATGGCAGAGAAATTAAACAAAGTCTTGCATCTGAATTCAAAGGAGCAGAGACAAAAATAACCTTATGGAAATATTAGAAAATTGGTGACCTAGTGAGAACAAAGAAGAAAAAGAAATACAAGTTAAAAAAATAAATTCCAAGAGAATTTGGTGACCTTGAAAGTCCAATGATTGATGCCCGTTTTAAAACACAACTGGGTATAGAGAGAGAGGTTATCATCTTCCAAAAGTCTATAATTTTTATAGAATCATTCCTTTGTATTACAGGGTTGCAAATATAGCTTTGCTATTTAAGAAAAGAGAAAGAGAGGGAACTGCTGACCTCTCGGCCTAATGTTAATGGTTGAGAAATGGTGGAATCTATAATGAAGGATGCAGCAACAGAACTCTGAAAAGAATATGATTGAGCAGAGTAGGTCTGGATGCTTGGAAGGAGAATCGTACTCGATTTATCTAGTGGCATTTTTTGATGCTGAGACTAATAGGATAAACATAAACAGCAAATCAATGGAGAATATATAATTAGATTTTCAGAAAGCTTTTGAGTTCATTAACAAGTTTAGAGCTCAAGGAATAGGGATAATGCAATGACATGGACTGAGGATTGATTATCATTCAGAAAGCAAGGTGTAGCATGAATAAAAGCTCTTATCACTGGAGGGAGAACAAATGCTTTTATTAGCTTATAACTAAGGGTAGGGTCTCACTGTAGTCTTCAGAAGGGTTCTGGGTTTAGGCAGGAAACTAGGATTCTAAGTGAGCAGATGGGGGTGGAGGCGAGGCCATCCATCAGAACATCACACTACCAAGGAATGAAGACAGAGAACATGGGTTCAGAAAATAATTGGTTGAAAAATATGTAGTTATTTACAAATTTACAGATTTAAGTGGTCTGGGGGTCTGGAGATCCTGGTGGAGCACCTTAGCACCACAGTGGCCTTAGACTCTTTGGGTCTCCTGGTCCCTTTGTGAGAGAGGAGAGGCGGGTTGGATCTCAGGCTCAATGGTGGGGGGGATGCATTTTCCTTCTGAACTGGTTCCCCCAAGGCCCCTAACTAGGGGTAGCAAAAATGAGTTCCATAGCTCACAGGGCTATTGAGGCAATGGACTCCTTGTTCCGATGGGTGTCAGGTCCCTAATGGAGACGATGTCCTCCCTGCCATCCGAGTACTCCACATAGGTGTACGTGGGATTGGCGTGAAGCAATTTTACCCTTTCCACCAGGGGATCAGTCTTTCTTCTCCTCATGTGCTCCCTGAGAAGGACAGGACCAGGAACCGTGAGCCTGATTGGGAATGTAGTTCCCGATGCCGACCTTCTCTCAAAAGTGAATAGGAGTTCGTGAGGAATAGTATTGGTTGCGGTACATAGTAGTGACCGATGGAATGGAGCGCCATAGGAAGGACTTCCTGCCAGCGTGAGTCTGGAAGGCCTTTTGACTTCAGGGCCAGTTTGACAGCTTTCCAGACTGTGGTGATCTCCTTTTCAACTTGCCCATTTTCCCAGGGGTTGTAGCTAGTAGTCCTGCTGGATGTGATGCCCGTCACCAGCAGGTACTGATGCAGCTCATCACTCATAAAAGATGGGCCCTGGTCACTATGAATATAGCTGGGATACCTGAACAGAGCGAAAATGGAGTCTAGGGCTGTTATGACTGACAAAGTGGACGAGTCTGGACATGGAATGGGGAACGGGGATCAGGAGTACTCGTCAATGATAGATAGGAAGGAGGTGTTCCTGTTCGTGGAGGGGAGGGGGTCCCTTAAAATCAATCCTGAGCCATTCAAAGGGCCTGGATGACTTGACCAGGTGCGCTTTTACAGGGCGGTAGAAGTGCGGCTTGCACTCTGCGCAGACCTGGCAAGACCTGGTCATTTCCCTGACGTCTTCCATGGAGTAGGGCAGATTGCACGCCTTGACAAAATAAGCCATGCGGGTGACCCTGGATGGTAGAGCTTATTATGCATAGACCACAGTTGGCCAGTGTGTGCAGAGGCACAGCTTCCTCTGGATAAGGCAACTGGAGGGTCACGATAGGCAATCTCATAATTCTTGGTGGAGAGCTCGATCCTCCACCTAGCAATCTTGTCACTGTTGATTTTGCCCCTCTTAACATTATTAAACTTGAATGGGACCAAACGCTGGTCAGTGAGGAGCATAAATCTTCTACCAGCCTGATAGTGTCTCCAGTGCCTTACAGCTTCTACAATAGCTTGAGCCTCCTTTTCCACCAATGGGTTCCAGAGCTCGTGGCCTTGTAATATCTACAAAAAACATGCAACTAGTCTGCCTGTCAGGTTGAGGGTAGCAGGCAGGGCTACATCTGAAGCGTGGCTTTCCACATGCATGGCAGCTTTCGCAATGTGGTTCTGGAGGTAGTTAAAAGCTGTTTGAGCTTCAGCCGTGTGGGAGAAATTAGAGGTGAACCTTATCAGCATATTGAAGGATCCACTGGGCGTAATATGAAAAGCCCCAGGCATCTCCTCAAAGCCTGGCTGTGTGCAAGGGTGAGATCCTTCTGGAAAGACCTGGGGGATAGTCTGAAAAAAATTACAAAGGTGGACTTTCCACAGAATCCATTGTATCTCCTAGGGGACATTGGGGAAGTACAGTTTAGACTGTCCAAACACCAAATTCAGTTTGTGAAGGTCATCTTGTCAGTAGCCAGGAAGTGTACAGCAGTTATGTGGAAGTCTGACTCCCAGCTAAATATCGCATGATGGAACATGGAAATACAGTGTTGCATTCCCCTAGAGAAAATCACCTATAATTTACGGAAGAGATATGACAAATTCGTTGAAGTGGAGCAACTGTGGTGCACAGATATAATTCATAACCCCCTTCCTCCCCAAATAAGGGAAAAGAAACAATCCGTCCCAGCAGGTAAAGGATTAAGAGTATGAAATGGGGAATGTGGCACAGACGATGTGTGTTCTTGCCCCAACCTATTTTTATTTAACATCTGAGTTCCTCTCGCCTCAAGGAGGATCATTGTCTTTCTCGGTATTTAGGTGGTTTTTTATGTTCGTACTTTTGTATTTTTATATTTTGGTATTTATATAATTTAAGGGATAGGGACAGGAGGGTATAAGGAGGGGGAAATAGGGACTCTGTAAATCGTATAACATGGAAAGAGAATGTAATATTTTGTCTATTGGATTTGCATGTGTCTTTGGAAAATCCAAAATCTAATATTAAAAAAAGTCCTATCCATGCACTGTACACACGTTGACAATGGCTAATTACCTACCACACATCTTTGGAATGTGAGAGGAATCTCAAGCTCCTGGAGGAAACTTGCACACGGAGGATGTGAAAACTGCACATAGACAACACCAGAGATCGGGATTGAATTTGGGTCTCTGGTACAGAAAGGCAGTGGCATTCCAGCTGTTTCACTGTGCCAGCCCAAATTGCAAGTCTTTGAAATTCTTGACCTTGGAGTGTGGTGGAGACTCAGATACTTAATGCATTCAAGTTAGAGATTGACAGATTTCTCAATTTCAGGCAAATGGAGATACAGCAGGAACTTGGGTCTGAGATTGATGTTGATGAGAAAAGCAGGCCTGGATATTCCTGCTCCGCATGTTTTTATGTCTGAAAGAAGGAAAGGGTGAATTAAGGGAAGAGGATCCAGAAACCTCATTTTTGAAAGCCAAATGCATGTCAGCTAAATGTGGCCTAATTAGACTTTGGAATAATGAAAAGATCGGAACTAGAGGATTGCAGATTAACTTGTAGAGCTGTGGGAGGTTAAAAATGGAGAAGTTTAAAAAAAAGAATTGAGCCGTGTCTTGGCCAGAAGCCAGCAATGAACTGTGACATCATCTGCGATTAGCGAATGGGATTATATACAGTTATAACAAGGACAGAAGTACTTTGAATGCCTCAAGTTTACAAAGGAGACAGTTGGCCAAAGGGCCTGATTCCATGCTTGCATGATATTACAGGTTTATGACAAGGGAAGCCAGAGAAGAAAAACTTTGGCACAGATAAGAGTTTCAGCAGCAGATGAGCAGAGACAAGAGTGAAGTTCCAAGGGAAATGTTGTTATAGCAATTATATTGAATTATAGCATTCAAATATAGTCTCATGGCTCAAAACAACACCAAGTTTCCCTTTAACATTTACCGGAAGTCAATTGTCACTAGGATCATCCAGAATAGGACTTGCTATTCAAATGACAGTTAAGTCTTTTTTTTCTCTCCTTCACACTGTTACCCACCTGGTAGGAATTCCTTCATTACAGAGCTGCAGTTTGATGGTTGCAGGCTTTCTAATAGTTAGTTCAAGGAATCATTTATTACACACAAGCTCAGATGTATGATGTGTCAAGAAGCTACAGAATTCAACTTAATCTTTCACATTGAATAAAATTCAGAAGTTCCCACCCTCAGTTACATCCTGTGTTCTTTTGTTCTTTCAAGTTCACAGCACTGCAGCCAATAGGTTAACCAATCTGAGATGATGACCCCATTCAAGTGGCAGGAAGCTCTCCTGCCTTGCACTATAACTTCTTAAATTTTATCATTGAGTTTACGATGTCTCTGCATGTGATATGTAGAGGAAATGTTTTATGAGAAAGGGCACAATAATAGGTAGAACTAATATTTTCTTTGCTACTTCATAGGGATATTATGATTGCAGTCATAGCAGTGCAACAAGAGGAGGTGTTTGCTTCCTCTGGCAGACCCACTTACAATGTATCGATGGTTGAGTTGCTGTTTTTGTCGTAGTCCCCAAGTCCATAGTTGTGTGGGTTATTGAGGACGATGCTGATCACAATGATAGGAATACCTAATACAGACAGGAAGAAGATCAATGTTAGATCCCAGTTGTTAGGGAGTCATTTAGACAAGTACATTGTTATAACCTAGACTGTGAACATTTCTTCAATTCAATTCAGGACAGCAACAAATTAAGGTCAATTTCTGGAACATTTACTGTTCAAGGTATAGCACCATAAGTCATAAGGTGACACAGTGGCCTCGAGCTCAGCTGCCTCTGCTCCATCCCGAATTCCAGTGCTGACCCTGTGGATTCTGTACATCCTATGATCAGCTGCTCCTGTTCCTCTCACGTTCCAATGTGGTACTGGTTCATGGGATGACTGTGAATTGCCCCCAATACAAGGAGGTGGGAGAAAGATCAGTTTGGAGCTAAACAAGAAATCTGCAGATGCTGGGGTTCTAGTACAGAATACAAGTGATAGAAAGGAAAGGGAGTCCTGCATGATTTTGGATATTTTGGATCTGTGCCCTTTGTCAGGAGACCTGAATAAAAAGGTGACAGGGGGGAGGGAAGGGGGAGGAAAACAGGCTAACTCGTAATAAATAGACGCAGATGGAGTAGGACAGAAAGAAGCTGAGAGGGCAGAGGGTTCAGAATGATAGCTCTCAGAAGGGGTGGGGAACTTGAAGAAAAGAGACAGAGGGATAAGGGAAAAGGAGATATCGGGGGGGGGGGGGAGCCAGTTGATGAAGTAGACAAAGACGCTGTGGTCAAACAATAATCATGGCTTTTATTTGCAGAAACTCATGCTACAATAATGAAAGACAATAGGTGCATATACAGTTATATCCAAGGGGAGTGTCCTTAACAGTAGAGATAATGCACAGCCAATATTACTACAGCAAGACTCGCCAGAGGGGAGACAGGCAGCTTGGCAGACATTCGCCACAGTTTCCCCCGGCAGAAGAAGGGTTAAAATCAAAAGGACAGCTGCTGGAAAGACTGAAGCAAGTGATACATGGATACCATGTTTGGCTTGAGAATACTCTAACAGCCAAAATACACCAGTATCTAACAAGCAATCGAAATATAATGAGATGTTTTATGAATATATCGGCCTATCAGGTTGTTTATGAATTCTGGTGCTTCGTCTCAAAACAGGTGGCTCCTTTGCAACCTTGGGAACTGGTAAAGGTCCTGGGTCTGTAGTGTGGGAAGGACTGACTTCAGGACCCGCTCCAGAATCGCCAGCATGAGGCGGTGTAGCCTCAGCATGGCCATCTGAAAGCTTACTAGGGGTCACAGGCGGGGGAGGGGGGGGGGGGTGGTGAGTCCAACCTCTCAGGCTCACTCTGAGTAGGCATGCGAGGAGGGGTGAACCAGGCGAGGCCAGATCTCTTAGGGTACAGTGTCAGTACTCCCCGAGTCTATTAGACAATCAAGAGTCTCACCATTCACCTCCCCCTTCATAGTCAGCCGTTCCAGTCCGTAACATCCCCCAAGCTTTGGAGTCAATTGAGCTATCACAGGGGATCTCACCTCGCCGTCACTTGAAGTCGATTCAGCCTGGTCGTCTGAAGATTCCCCCTTTTCACAGTTGTGTTCCATTCCTGCAGCTCCAGGATGCATTTTCATGGTGCTTCTCTTATCAATGGGAGTACTTTTCACCTTACATGCTTTAGTGAAGTGGCCGAGTTTCCCACAATAGCTGCAGGTAGCAAATCGAACACTTCTGTCTGGGGTGCCAGCTCTTATCACAGAGTTCGCCTTTTTCTTTCCTTCAGGGTTCCAGCACTCCTGGATGTTTCCTTTTCGGTTTCTAGCATTTCACTGGACCTCATGGCACTTCTCAGTGTTTTGGCTAGAGTGACTGCCCAGTCATAGGTTAAGGGCTCCATTTCCAGTAACCTCTGTCGGGTGTAACTGGAGTCAATCCCGTTGACAAAAGCATCTAGCTTCAAGGCATTGTGGTGTTGTTGCACATTGACTGCCCTGACATCACATTCATTTGCCAGTGAGTCGAGGGCCAGTGCATAGGCAGCATCACTTTCCCTGGGATTCTGGCGCCTAGTCAGCAAATGGTGTTCAGCAAGCAACACATTCCGTGGCACTGCATAGTAAACAGTCAGATGTTCCTGGGCTATAGCCAGATTGGTAGTTTCTTGCATTATGGTGAAAGGGACCTCACTCAGCAGAGAGTTCAGTTGGCCCCACTGTATCGCCTCATTGATCACGTTGTTTTGAGCCATGTAGTAATCAAAACAAGCAATCATTATTGTCCCATGAGTTTCTGCTAATAAAATTGAAGTTCCAGTTGATGAAGTAGACATAGACGATGTGGTCAAGCAATAATTATGGCTTTTATTAGCATATACAGTTATATCCAGGGGGAGTGTCCTTAACAGTAGAGATAATGCACAGTCAAAGTTAGTACAGCAAGGCTCGCCAGAGGGGAGACAGGCAGCTTGGTAGACATTCACCTCAGGGGGTTAACATAATATGAAGTTCTGTTTGGAAATTATGGAAATGGAATAGAGAGTGTTGTTTTTCCATTTTACAGGTTGCCTCAACCTGACAGTACATGAGGCCATGGACAGACATGTGTGGCAATGGTATGTGGAATTGAAGTGGTTGGCCACTTGGTGGTCCTTACTTTTACAGCAGACAGCGTGAAAGATCTCAATGAAATTACTTCCCAGTCCATGTTCAATCTGTCTGATGCAGAGGAAGCTACATCAGGTGTTCCACATGTAGTGAACGACCCCTGCAGATTCACAGGTGTAATGTTGTTTCTCTTGGAAGGATCATTTGGGGCCCTGAATAGTGGTAAGGGAGGTCGTGTAAGTACAAATGTCACATTTCTTGCTGTCATAGGGGTAGGTATCAAGGGGGCAACTGGTTGGAAAGGAGTTGCAGGGAGGGTCGGGGAGGGGAAGATGTGACAAGTGGTGGGATCTTGTCGTAATTGTTGGAGGTTGCAGAGAATATGTTAGACGAGGAGGCTGGTGGGGTGATCCCTGTCCTTGTTTGTCTTGAGAGGAAGGGTGCCAAGAAATAGAGGAAATGCAGATGATGGCTGAGTTAATGGCAGTGGAGGGGATGCCGCCTTTTATGAAGAAAGAGGATATCTCAGAGGTCTTGGAATGGAAGGCCTCATCCTGGGAGCAGATGCAGTGAGCACAGTCGAATTGAGAGACACGAGTGGAGTCCTCCCAGGAGATAGGATAGGAAGAGGTGTGGTCAATGAAACTTTAGAGCTAATGGAGAGAGAGAGAGAGAGAGAGAGGTTAAAAGGAAGTAAGTTTGGGAAATGGGGATGATGGGACAGTTCTTAGACTTGATCTGCCAAATGGCCTCCTTCACTAGGGTGGCATGGGTAGTGGACCAATTAGTGCAACATTGTTGCAACATCAGTGATCGCGGCTCGAATCTGGTGCTGTCGGTAAGGAGTTTGTGTGTTCTCCCCGGGTCTGCATGGGTTTCCTCCGGGCGCTCTGATTTCCTCCCACCCTTCATAAATGCACAGGGGATTATAGGTTCATTGGGTGGCACAGCTTCATGGGCCGAAATGACCTGTTACCATACTGTATGTCTAAAAACAAAAAAAATAGTATGAGGTCATCGAAAGATACAGCATAGAAACAGGCCCTTCAGTTCACCAAATTTGTGCTGAGCATCAACCGTCCATTAATCCTATACAAAGCCCATCTCCCCAGTTCCTCAGCAACTCTTCCAATATTCTACCTATCCCCCTCCAATTTACAGAGGCCAATTAACCTACTGACCTACCAGCACATCTTTGGGATGTGTCAGGAAACTGAAGCATTCAGAAGAAACCCACAAGGTCACAGGGAAATTATGCAAATACTACACAGAAAGCAACCAAGGTAAGGATAGATCCCGGGCTTCTGGCATTGTGTGGCTTGGTCCTACTGGTTGTGCTCCTGTGCCATCCACTATGTCTTAGAATTAACAGGGCTTGGGACGCATAGGTCACGGCAGATGCAAGAATCTGGAGCAACAAGCAATCTGCAGGAGGAACAGCATCAGTGGGAGAAAAAGAATAGTCCAATGGGTTCCAAGCTGGAACCCTTCTTCAAGATCTGTCCGCATTAATTGCACTGAAGTTGAAAGAGAAGATAGCTTCAAATTCTTAGAAATAAATATCTCCAATGACCAGATCTGGGGCATTGGAGTAATTGGTGATGCGACTGTCAAGGAAGCATGCCAATGCCTCTACTCTCTCCCCCTGTTCCTCAACAAGTTCTGCAGTGGCACTACCAAAAGCACATCTGCTGGCTGCATCACAGTGTGCTCTTCTGCTTATGTTCAGTAGATGCTGCAGAAGGCAGCTCAAAATATTAAGCAAACAAGCCTCCTGCCTGGACTCCATCTACACCTCACATTGCCTTGTAAAGGCGAGAGACAGAATGAAAAACCCATCACACCCTGGGCACCCTCTCCTTTCCCTCCTCCCATTGGGAAGAAAGCTTAAGAGTGTGAAAGTATGCACCAGCAGGCTTAAAGACAGTTTCTTCCCTGCAGCCATCAGACTCTCGAGTGAACCCCATAACGGTGGTATCTTGCTGCCTTTGCTTGGTGCTAACTGATCTTCCTTGTAACCCAATACTGTACTCTGTAAATTCTGCTCTTTACACGGCTGATTGAATATTAAAGATAACCTATTAGTCTGTTCACAAAAGAACCCCTCTCACTATACTTGGTGTTCCATGACATGTACATTTAAACTTAAATAACTGCATGATCTGAGCATACCATTGAAGATTCCTCAAGGTGTAAATCTGTAACTGCTGCAAACAAATGGGTAAACCTTACAATTTATCCTGTTACCCACCCAGGAATCACACAGGGTGAACCGGTCGGACCAGGCAGGGCCGGTCAAAATCGATTGGGCTCTGAGACTAGGTTGGGGGATACTCTCTGAGCCTGGCCGAGTTCACCCGCCAATCCCCTTGCGGTGGTGTGAGCCAACAAATGGCTTAACGGGAAGACTTTGTGACATCAGCACTAGCATGCGAGTGTCACATAGGCAATCTGCCTCTTCTTTTTCAGCAAGGAGTCCATGCCCAATACTTGGCAATTTTGACAAGTTTAAATGACAGTCCATCCCCCCATGGTATGTTAACATCTGTCCTGTGCTACGGGGACGTAAGCAGATGTGTAATCAATTGTCGCTTACTTTGCGAACCTTTCACACATAGAGGTTTTTTTTTAACCCTGTTTATGATTTCTGATTTCATTTGAGAACGAGGCGTGTTGGCACAAAAATCTGGAATTTATTACCCTTCTCTCGGATCGTGGTGGATTGTTGGGTGAATATTTGGAAAATGTTTGACATTTCTGGACAAAAATCAAGTTCATCAGTGCTCGTATTGACAAAGTCGTCAGAATGCCCAGTAATGCCAGAACAAACCAAAAGCATAACTAAGGATTCCACTTTAACAATCTTATTCTGACTTGATTTTTAACAAGACTGTCTTATACAGCACAGTCAACAAAACAAAATAGTACCGAACAATAAATGTATGCTCTTACAGTTTCCCCTTGTATATAATATCCTTCATCAAATAAAATGACAATAGGGGGAAGGTGCCAGGGATGGGGGAGGGATGAGTGCATGAGGGAATTGCAAAGGGAGGGGTCCCTGTGAAAGGCCAAGAGGGAAGGAGAGAGAAAAATGTGTCTGGTGGAGGGATCCTGTAGTAAGTGCTGGAAATTCCAGCAGATAATGTGTTGGATGGAGAGGCTGTTGGGGTGATAGGTGAGGATGAGGGGGATTCTATGTTTGTTGTGTCTGGGGACAGAGAGGGCCAGGGCAGATGAGCGGGAAATGGGGGAGATGTGGATGAGGGCTGAGATGATAGTGGTGGAGGGGAAACCACGTTTGTGGAAGAAGTCAGACATTTTGAAAGCTCTAAACTGGAAGACCTCATCTTGGGAACAGAAGCGGCAGAGATGGAGAAATTGAGAGAAGGGGATGGAATCCTTGCCAAGGGCAGGGTGAGAGGAAGTGTAGTCTGGATAGCTGTGGGAGTTGGAGGGTTTGTACTATATATCAGTTGGAAGCTTGTCTCCCAAAATGGAGAGAGAGATATTCCGGAAGGGGCGAGTGTTGTCCAAGATGAACTAGGTGAGCTTGAGATTGGGGTGGAAGTTGGATGTGAAATGGATGAAACTGACAAGCTCATCACGGGTGCCTGAGGCAGCCCCAATATAGTCGTCTATATTTTGGAAGAAGTGTGCAGGGGTGGGGGGAGGGGGGTGTCTTGCCTTTTTTTTTAAACAAGTGAAGTGTTGCTTCTCATGAAAGGCCTATTTGGGGCCCCAGACTATGTTTTTTTTACTGCATCTGGTGTACCCTTTGTAGCATTCTCGATATCGGAGAGACTGATTGCAGACTGGGAGATCACTTCGTTCAGCACCTCCACTCTGTTCACAATCACAGCGACCCCTCCCAACCATTTCAATTCCAAGTCGCACTCCTGTGCTCGCACGTCTGTCCGTGGCCTTATGTACTGTCCCTCCCTGACCACCCACAGATTGGAGGAACAACATTTTACTTTCTGTCTGGGGCACCCTCCAGCCAGATTGACTTTACTACCTTCCACTAAAGCTGTTTGCCTTTTTTTTCCCCTTTTACTGTCTTTCCAGTTCACCCACCCAGTCTTCCCTCCTCCCCTTCATTGCTGCTGTCCCCTACCTCCTTTCTTCACCTATCATCTCCTCCCTTTGCCACCACCCCCACTCTTTTGTTCAGTCGCCTGCCGGCATTCTCTCATACCCTGATGAAGGGCTCAAGCCTGAAACGTCGGTTATAAAGGATACTGTTTGACCTGCAGAGCTTCTCCAGCATTGTGCATGTTTTTACTTCAACAGAAGTGTCCACAGAATTTTATGATTTACTTTTAATACAATAAACTCATTGGTGTAAATATTGAGAATACAAACCATTGTGTACTTATCTCACAGGGTGAATCATCTCAGATCACAGATAGAAACCTACCAACTCCCACAACTATCTTGACTACACCTTTTCCCACCCTGTCCCCTGTAAGGATTCCATTCCATTCTTTCAATTCCTCTGTCTCCGACGCATCTGCACCCAGGACGAGGATTTCCATGCCAGATCATCAGAGATGTTCTCCTTCTTCAAACAATATGGCTTTCCCTCTATCACTAACAATTCAGCCCTCCGTTTATCCTCCTTTACCTGCACAACTGCCCTGAACCCCTCTGCCCCCATGCACAACATGGATAGAATTCCTCTTGTTCTCCCAACCACACCACCCGCCCATGGCCGGTGGCAAGGGGGTGGCATTCAGGGGTATTTCCCCCCAAGTGAGTTATTGTGCCCCCCCCCCACACCACTAGCATCATTAGTGTCACTAGCACCATGTGGTTTCATCTCCGTGCGCTATAAGCACCGGTGCTTGTCTGTTACGTTGGAGGGAGGGGGAAGTGTGATGGCGGCACACAGAGGAGGTTCTTGCAGATATGGCTCCTGTTCCTCCCTCCCCCACCCCCACTGAGTGAGTTTTCGAATGTCAGTTTGTGCCCCCCTCACACCTGCGGTAACCCTAATGCCCCTTATTAGACTTGTTCTGATGTCGACTCTGCATCCTTTTCCACCATTTCCACCACTAGACACATATTCCCCTCTCATCCCCTCTCTCTCTGCAAGGTCTGCTCCCTCCATGACTTCCTTGTCCACTCCTCCCTTCCCACCAATCGTCCCCTTGGTACTCCTGTGACCAGAGGAGATGCTTCACTTGCACCCTCACCTCCTTTCTCACCACCATTCGGGGCCCCAAACTGTCCTTCCACGTGTAAGAACATTTCACTTGTGAATCTGCAGGGGTCATCCACTGCATCTGGAGCTCCCATTGCTGTCTCCCCTACATCAGAGACACTGGGCATAGTCTGGGAAATTGCTTTGTAGAGCACCTCGGCTCTGTTGCCACAATAACATGGCCACCCATTTCAATTCTCCATCCCATTTCCACACTGACATGTCTGTCCATAGTCTCATATACTGCAAGACTGAGACCACATGCAAATTTGGTGAACAACATCTCATCTTCCAACTGGGCACCCTCCAATGGGATGGCATTAATATCAACCTCTCTGGCTTTCATTAAACCACACACACCTCCCTCTTCTATCCCCCCCCCCCCACTTGCCTTTCCCCTGCTCTCTCTCTCCCTTTTCCCTCTTTCCTTTCACACAGATATAATCAATTCTCACCTCTTTCCTTCATATCCAATTAACACCTTTTCTTGATTTGGACTCCTCCAGCAGCCAGCCCCATCTCTATTCTGAGATTTCCTGTTTTTTGCTTATTCTTTGCTTGAAGAAGGGCTCGGGCCCGAAATGTCAGCAATATATCTTTGTCTCCTATGGACGCTGAAAGACCATCTGAGTTCCTCCTGTATTTCAGTGTGTTTTTACATGGATATTACTGACTGAAAAGTGGTTGAAAAGTGTCATGGAGTGGAATGCGTGCAGGGAGAAATGAAGTGATCCAAATCTGAAATCTAAAATCCAAGTTACTAAGGACAAAGGTTACTTAGAGATCAGAGGTTGGTTATTTTAAATAATTTTTGCCTGGAAAGGACAATACAAGGAGTCAGGAGCTCAGCAGGGAAAGAGATTCTACAAAAATTTCTAGCCCTGATTGCTTTTCAGACCTAGGGGGCATTCTGGGCTGTTCCATCTGATTCCATTTAGTTCACCTCCTTCTCTATCCATATATCTATCCAAATGCATTTTGAATGTTATAATTGTATTTGGTTCCACAGCTTCCTTTGTTGGTTAGTTCACACCACTCCTGAGTGAAAAAGTTTCCCCTCAGGTTCTTCTTAAATCTCTCCCCATTTTCTACTTCTTTTGTTCTATAAATGACAGAAATGCTGGACATCATGCAGAGTTTAGAAATTAACTTCTTTGTGGAATTTAACTTCTTTGCAATTTAAACAGAATGGCTTTGAAGTGTAGTAAGAAGAAAACACAACTTAGAAACTGATATGTAAAGAACTTGTACAAAGAGATACAAGACTGCAGTGATGTAAACCATGGCTAATAAAGATCTCACTTTACAAGCCAGGTGAAGGGCATGCAAGGAAAACTATTAATAGAGTGAAACATGATCAGCTGCAGACACTGTGATTGTAGTAAACACACAGAATGCTGGACGAACCCAGCTGGTCTATTCAGCATCTATAGGAGACAAAGATAGATTGCCAATGTTTCCGGCCTGAGCCCTTCTTCAAGGAAAGATCAGAAAAGGCAGAAGCAGGATATATCAAAAAGTCTCAGAATTCAAACAATAGGGGAGGAATCCAGTCCAACAAAAGGTGTTATTTGGATATGATAAGGAACTAGGAGAGAATTTATCATGTTATTGCAAAAGGAGACAGGGAAAGGAGAGATGACGGTGGGGAAAAAGGGGGTGAGGGGGTGTTTCAACAGAAGCCAAAGAAGTTGATATTAATGCAGGGGTGCCCAGTCGTAAGATAAGGTATTGTTCCTCCATTTTACAGGTGGTCTCAGTCTGGCAGTGCATGAGACCATGGACAGACATGTGGGCAAGAGCATGTAGATTTGAAATGGTTGCCACTGAGAGATCCATGCTATTGTGGCAGACAGAACTGAGGTGCTCAACAAAGTGATCTCCCAGTCTGCATCCAGACCACAATGGGAGCACTGGATGCAGTAGATGACCTCTACAAATTCACAACTGAAATGTTGCTTAACTTGTAAGGACTGTTTGTGGCCCCAAATGGTGCTGAGGGAGAATGTGTGGGCGTAGGTGGAGCATATCCTGTGGTCACAGGGGTAGATCCCAAGAGGACAATTGGTGGGGAAGGAGAAGTGGACAAGGGAGTCACAAAGGGAGCAGTTCCTGTGAAAGGTGGAGAAGGGAGGAGAGAGGAACCATTTAGTGGTGGAATCAATTAGTTGGTGGTGGAAATAGCGGAGGAGGATGTGTGTAGGATGTGGAGCTGGTGGGGTGGTAGATGAGGACAAGGGAATCCTGTCGTTGCATATGGAGGCAGAGGGGGCCAGGGCAGATGTGCGAATAATGGAGGAGAGTTGATGGTAGTAGAGAGGAAGCCATGTTGATTGAAGAAGGACTATTGATAGAGCCTGTCCTTGAAACTTTTGGGACAGGGAATCCATTTGGTGGATGTAGGTGTGGAATTGACAATTGTAACTGCTTCAATTAATAGGGTGCCTTGAATTGAGAATAGATATGAAGTTCTTTGACTTGTAATTTTAACCTACATAAAGTAGTCTTAAAAATAGTTCCCCAAAATGGCTACAGTTGAGAGGTACTCGCAACAGTTTTTACAATTGTTCCTACAATACAAATTTTGTGAGCAAACCTGCGATGTTTCTCCAAAGTAGAAGCACAAAATTGTATTGAAACCAGATTGAGGATTTGCGAGAGAAGCTAGATTAGCAACTGGGGAAGGTGGGTTGTGACCTGGGATTGGGTCACTGAAGGAAATATTTTCTCTGGAAGTGGTTGTGATTGAAGTGGGAGGGTCTTTGAAAAGGAAGAGGGCTAAAATAGTCAGGATGAGGATTCTTCAAAGAGGACTGGTACCTTGGTTGGCTGATGGAAAGGGAAATATTGCACGACTAATCAGAACAGGAATCCTTCTCACCACAACAGTGTTCACCTGCAGCATACAGGGGTCATCTTTGTGTGTGACATTTTCTTTTTTAACCACAAAAGTGTTGGAACTTACTCACCCCAACCGATGATGCAGAATTTCAAGATGTATCTTCTCACGTATGTGTTGAATACTTTAACAAGAGACAGGTACATGTGAAAGGCTTCAAGGCTCATCCATGTGAAGGAAACCAGTAGGAAATAATGGAGGAGTACAGCCACAGCGATGCATAGACCGTCGATGTTGTATGTTGAGATCCAAGAATCAATGAGGAATGTCATGTTGAGGAGTAATAGAGCGACACAGAGATTTATTAGGATTTTTGAGGGATAGTCCCTACGAAGTTTTCTGAAAGAAAAAAATGCACGTTGCTTTATTATTCATCATTCATTTAATAGCAGCCACATTTCTATTATGTTATGTTACATGTAGTTAATCCCGAAGAAGGAGAAGGGAGAAGTAATTGAATTGTGCTACATCCAAGTAAATAAATCTCAGAAATTGGAAGTTATTTTATTATAAGCACAATATAAATTGGTAACAATCTAGATCAGACTAAAGTCTGTAAAGTCCATTTATCAGAAAATGTCCCCTTATGTCCAGTGAACAGAGGAGGCTTTCACCCTACAGTCTTTGACTAAATTGAAACCCAGATCTCCGAGAGTGCTCCAATCCCTGTAACCTCCCTGACCTGGTATTATGTGTGGCTTGCAGAGTGTTGTTGAATACAAATTGCAGATGCAAGGCATCCTTAACAAAGGAAAAATATTGCAGATTACATCACATAGTGACATCAGTGACCAAAATGCTATCAAACATGTGGCTTTCAAACAGCACATCAATGAGTAGAGAGACCTTGGGGCCCTAGTTTTTGCTGTTGAGTTTATGTTGAATCCAAACAATGAAAAAAAATACTCTTGCCATTTCAAAGCTAATTAACTTGAGCAATCCAAGCAGAAAATAACCTTGATATATTGCTGCAAGTCTTTATTTTGTCAGTGTCATAACTTCTCATAAACACAGACAGGTTCTTTGTGTAGGAGAGGATATGTGATTTAAAGCAGTACATCTCTCATGATGACTCCTTTCTCCCGAGCAACTCTTCAGTCTGTCAAATGTCACATTAATCCTGGACAAGAATAGATCAGGGAATGGCACTTTTAAGATGAGAGGACTTGCCAAAATCCAATAGAAGTGCTGGCCTATGATCAGCTCTCCCTACGCATTTTGTTCAATGCTATTGTACCAAAAAATAAGTAGCTCCAGCAAAATCAGGTTGAACCTTTGAATTAAATCATAATTCCCTTCTCGTCTTCACCCAGTGGTCGTGGATACTTTGTAGTATATTATGCAAAATTACTTTGAATATGCCTGTGAATGGATGGTGAATGTCAATGAACTATTTGAAATGAGGTCATCAGAATCATCTCAAAGCCCAGAAACCTAAGATGATAATGTGATAAAGCATTTGAATGGCTAAAACTAAATCAAAATTGTCTATGGTCTACATGATCCAACAATTCATGAACTATTCCGTATTGACAATATGTAACTGTTGATATGCTACCATTTTAGAGATTAAAAAATGCAAGTGAATAACCATGTGGATTGAAGACCAATGGCATGTTGGCTTTTATTACACAAAGAATTGAATGCAGGATGTTTTCCAGTTGCATGGGATCTTGATAATAATATGATAAATCTTGTATCTCTACTTGCAATTTAGGAAGTGCAGCAAAGATTAGATTCATCCAATAGTTTAGCATAAAGAAAGATGATTTGGTCCAACTCTTCCACATTAATTCCATCACTCAACACTTGGCACACAGTTCTCCATGTATAAGTGATTCAGGTCATCAGATTGGTTCCTGGGGTGAAAGGACTGTCCAATGAGTAAAGATTAAACATTCTGGGTTTATGTTCTCTAGAATTTAAAAGTATGATAGGTAATCTCACTGAAACAAATGATTCTTACAGAACTTTCCATGGTAGATGAAGATTCCACCAGTTGGTGATTCTAGATTGCAGGTTGTCACAACATAAGAGGTTGGCCATTCATGTCAGTGATGCAAGAAATGGAGAAGAACTGTCTTCATTTAGAGGGTATTAGATCTTTGAAATTCCCTCTGCAAGATCTATGAAGGCTGAGTCATTGAGAATATTCCTCAGAAATCAATAGATTTTTATATATTGCAATAATCAAAGAGTTAATTCCGGGTTAGTGGGTGAGCTGAAATATTAACCTTGATCTAGTTAAAACAGATGCTTGTGTCAGCTCTGCTGGTCCACTAGTGTCTAGCACTGGTGGTGTTCCCTCTGTTGTTCTGCAGGCTGGATCTTCTGCATTTGTCTGTTCCTGAGTGTCTCTTGTGTTTTCAGCAGGCTCTTTCGATTCCTTCTCAGCTTTTGACCATCTTTTGTTCTGACAGTGAAGGATCTTGGATTTACTTCCTCCAGAACAGTGGCCTTTTTGTCCCAAATGTTGGAATCTCTGAGTCTCCCTGTGTCATGTTGTGCCAGTGGCCCTAAGCTTCTCGCTGACATGTCATAGTTTGCTTTTTGTCTCCATTACAGACGCTTTTGTTTGCATTCAACATCTTTGACATCTCTGTTCTTGTTTGGGTCTGCAGATAGGGATGTGTGGTATGTAGTTTACGTTCCAGGAAGTGTGGTGCATAGTCTACTTCCCATCAGAAGCTCAGCGGGAGACATGCCATGTTCAAGTGGTGAAGGTCTAACTCAATAGAGCTAGATATGGATCTGCGCCACTGTCTAGTGCTTTCTTGAGCAATTGTTTAACTATGTGAACTCCCTTCTCTGCTTTACTGTTTGACTATGGATGCAGAGGATTTGAAGTCACATATCGAAAATCATTCTCTTCAGCAAAGTTCTACTTCTGTAGGATGGTCCATTGTCACTGTAGACATTTTGAGGAATTCCATGTTTTGCAAAGATCAATTTTATGTATCAGATCACACTAACAGCAGCCATATTCGGAAGCAGCATAATATCCAGATAGCTCGATAGATAATCAATAACCAGCAAGTAATTCTTTCCATCCATTTGGAACAGATTAGTCCCAGCTTTCTGCCATGGTTCTGCTGGTACATCAGTTATTATCATGGGTTCCTTTGCCTTTCTTGTGTGATGTTTCAAACAGGTCTCATAGCTTCAAACCATCCTGTCAATGTTAGCATTTATCCCTGGCCAATAAACGGCATTTCTGGCCCTCCTCTTGCATTTTTCCATTCTAAGGTGCCCCTCGTGCACCTTTTTTAGCATCTCTTGTCACAGTAATTGAGGATTGAGAATTCTGCTCTCTCTGAGTAGAAGCCCATTGACATTCCTCAGTTGAGCTCTGATGTTGTAGTATGACTAACATTTATCTCGAGGCCATCCTTCATTCAGATTCTCAATAGAACTGTGTCCTTTTCTGTTTCAGCTGCAGTCTGCGTGGATTTCATGTCAGATATGGGAAGACATCCAGTGATAAGATTTGCATCTGTCTCTGTGGAACTCTCGTGTGCTTCACTCTGCATCTTTTCCCTGGATAATGCATCAGCCAACATAATAGGTTCCCTGTGTGTACACCATCTTGAATAGGCTTAGGTTTTCACATGCTTTGTCACCCAGCAGTGATTCATGTCCATCTGGGACTACTGCTCTTTATCTTTAACTTCCACCTTGAGTTGACATGTACCTTTCGTGTCACTGCTCTGTCCATTGTAGGCTTTGAGCTGTACAGGATTTTCATGGATATATGTCTTTATCTTCATTGCCCTGATGTTGTGTTCACAGATCAAATTGACTTTTGCCCCGTGTCCAGCTTAAAATAAATATTTGTTCCATTTGTACATAATGACACAGTCCACTTGTCCTGCTCGACTCTGTTCATGCTTGGCTGTTCGGTGTTTGCACTACCATGTCCATGAAGAGTGTATAATTTGTATAGTTTCACTTCTGTTTTGTTTCCTTTTGGAAAAACATTGCTTTGCATAGTGATTCTGCTCTTTGCACTTAGTACAGACTTTTCCATAGGCTGGGCACTGTTTTGGTGCATTTTGAATGTCACATCATTTACAATTGAATGTCTCTCCATTTTTTGTTGTTTCCTATATCTCATTTTTTGTTTATATGTGCAGACACACACTGTGGCTACACCTATGCCTTAATTTTCACTAGCTTTTGCACTCTCACTGAAATTTTTAATGTACGTGGCATATCTTCACATCTCCAGCTAAGGTAAGCTCTGTCTCTCACAGCAACCTCTCTCTCACTGTCTTATCAATAATCTGAAACACAATTTGATAACAGATTATTGAATCTGGCAATGATTCAAATTATATTTTCTTGCTTTTAATTTTGTCTTTTAAAAAAGTATCAAAGCTTTCTCCCTGTAGCTGCGTACGGGTGTGAAACATGTACCTCTTGAACGTTTCATTTTTCTTTAGTGAACTGTGTTCATCAAGCATCTTGATAGCCTTGTCAAACCTGCCCTGGTCTTCTGCCTCAGCAAAAAATAAATGTATTGAAAATCTCTAGTGCTTGAGGTCCAGCCATGGTAAGTAGCAGTGCAATCTTCTGTGCATCAGGTTTGCTGTTGACTCCAATGGCTTCCAGGTACACCATGAATCTTTGTTTGAATAGCCTCCACTCATGGTCAACATTTCCAGTCCAATTTACAGCATCAGGATTCTTCACACTTTTCATTTCTCTGCTTCTATATCTACTGATTCTCACTCCTGGTACCATGTGATGTTTCTTTCATTGTAATAAAGAAACTTGGGTTCTTTTAAAACAACTATATTTATTAGTTAGAACACACACAGACAAGACCTCGTGGAGGCATCTATTTAGAATCTACCCTAGGTTCAACAACTCATCTTCTGACAACCCTTAATGGTCAGGATTAGCACGGTACTCTCACTAGCACTCCATCAGTACATGTGTTTTCTCCTTTCTTTATTTCTTATGTTCTAATGTAAAGACTTCCATGACCTTATCACATCATAACACACTTGACTGCCACTGAATCACATTCGGAGTTCTGAGAAGGGGTGGGCAACCTTTTTTTTAAAAACTCACATTCCACCTTAAGTATTCCCTGTGCCATAGATGCTCTGTAATTAGTAAGGGATTACTTAAGGTGGTATGTGAGTGGGAAGGGAAGGTTGAGATCCACTGCTAGAGACCCGATTGTTACTGAAATATTTTTCTTGAGAAGAATTGTCATTAGCCCATTTGCTTTGGAGTTATGAAACTGTGCACATAATGTGACAATTAGGTATGATTAATGCTGTCCAAGCTTTGGGAGCTTCTTTTTTGAATAAAAATGTTTGGGATGGTTGGTCTTAACTTCTATAGAATCAATGTTTGAGAACTAAATTTTGGGATCAAAATAAGGAGTTGTCCATTTAAGGCAAAGATAAGGTGATTTTTTTTCCCAAGAAGTTTATGAGTCTTTAGGATTTTCTTTCTCAAGAAGCAGAATCTTTCAGTAATTTTAAAGCAGAGGCGAATCAGGAAGCAATGAGATCAAAACTACTAAAGCTAGGTGGCAATGCAGAGTTAACGTTTGTAACCATGTCAGCCATGATCTTATTACATAATGGAGCTGGCCTGACTGCTAGCTGGTCTAATCCTGCTCATATGCTCTTGTTTGAAAATGGAGGTCACCTCAAGTGTACACAATACCTGCTCTGAGATGTGAGTAGCACGGTAGGTTAAATCTACCTTTGGAGTGGAATGCCAAACATGTTACATGCAATAACCAGTTTAAATACATGATTTAATTTAGTAATGTTACATATTGTAATAGAATGGTTTTAGGCAGAAATTGCTCAGTTTGAAAATCTTACAAGGTTTATGAAGAAAATAAAAGACTTACTCAAAGGTAAGGTAGGTCAGCAGGGTTACAGCCAACAGAATTGAAGATAGGCCACACCCTATATAGGTGATGAAAGTAAGGATCAGGTTGTTTGTTTCATCAATGTCAAAGTCTCTGGAAAGAGCCTGTTGAAACAAAAGCAAAACTGGAGAACTATGATCGTTCGTTCATCTTGCAAGGTAGCAAACCAAATAACTACATGTTATACTATTTCACCCATAAATTAAAGTTGTTTGTCATTAAATACTTATGCCTCTTCATCTAAAATTTTCTCTTTATAATGTTTTAAAGTAAGTATCTAATAGCTTTTATTCTTTGGGTTTGAATGTTAGCTATTTATTGCTGCCAAATTGGGCTGGGAATAATTTCTCGCCATTATATCCTTAGCAAATGCCCAATGTAAAGCTAATGTTCCAGGCCAAGACACTCCCAAAGTATTCCTTTCCAGCCTCCAATAAATGATCACTTTCAACTTTGTGGGTTCAAGAATTTACTGGTTAAGTTTGCTTGGCTCTTGATATGAGCCAGCCCCAAATAACGCATCCAGTTTGAATGCACAACCAAGCTGTTCATAAGTTGCTTTTTTTGGTGAGAACTTGTTATGAGACATTCAGATAGTAGAACCTGTCAAATTATCATTAAACTTTAAGCATTTCATTAGTTGTAAAAGTTGAGAGTGCTGAAGATATTTAAGACAGCAAGTATAACAAGATAAACACACACAATTGCTGAAGGTATTTAGTGGAGGGAAAGAGTTAGTCGACGTTTCATGTCAAGATTCTGCATCAAGACTCGTGCAGAGTTTCTAATCAAAACATCTCTTTCCCTTCTCACAGATTCTGCCTGACTCACTGAGCTCTTTCAGCAGTTGTGCTTTGCTGCAGTTTAGAGTCACTTCTAGGAATAATGATATTCTCTTATGGGCATCACAACATTGGGCATTAAGCCAGTTTGTGTCTAATATAAGAAATTTATTTTGATAAACATTGCACTTGGAAATCAGGGGTTGACTTCCAGGCAAGGGCCATCCTTGATGTGGATCTGGAGCATTTCCTCCTGTTCACCTACCAGTAAGATGCCAAAGTGTGTGAGATGGCCACATTCGCATTTTGTCTCATTGTCAGCATTCACTATTATGTAACAACCAGCTGAATTCCATCCACCAGTACCATCTGCAAACATACAAAGGCAGATAATAACTGTAGACTTCTGCAATTAAATTCTGTCATTCAAGAAACAAATTCTTTTGGATCCTCTCCAGATATCAAGCTTGGTGGCCATTTATATTAAAGAATGCAGAATGAGGTTGATAAATGATGGAAGTGGGTAGAACAATAACAGGTAACAGTTAAAGTTGGCAAGTACCAAGTATTGTGTAGAGGGAAAATAAAAGAATTGATGTACAGGTGCAACTTTGTTTGGTGACATAAATATAGCATGAATTACTTACTGTTTTTACTGAAATCCCAGAACACACATTGAACATCAGAAGTATTCTGCAATTATAGAGCACAATATGGATGTTTCAGTTTCTTAGGTACACAAATAAAATATAAAATGGTTCTTTCAAATAATTCATATCTGCAACATAACAGATTTTTTTTCTTGCCATGACTGTTCAACTTCAAAAAACCTATTGAAATCTCTTATAACAAGTACCTGGAAGTAAACCTCACAAAATTCACTTTCCTCCAACCTTAGCCTCTGACTCTTTAAGTGTGTGTGTGTGTGTGTGTGTGTGTGTGTGTGTGTGTGTGTGTGTGTGTGTGTGTGTGTGTGTGTGTGTGTGTGTGTGTGTGTGTGTACACACAGTCAGGTGTTTATGGGTTCGAGTCCCACTGAAGGATAAAAATCAAGGCAAAGCTGCTGTCTTTTGGATAAGATTCTTAAACCCAGGCCTAGTCATTTTGAAGTCATCTGGTCAATATTTATTCTTCCATCAATGTCTTTAAAAGGACGATAGTCTGGTCATTATTGCTTGTGGAAGCTTGCAATGATTCCTTTCGCTCCTTCAGAAGTATTTTTGGTTGTCTTGGACCATTACAGAAATGCACGTCCTCTTTTCTTCAGTTATGCCCTTGTTGAAGAAATTATTTCCCATATAATTTTCTTTAAACTCTCCTGTACAGCCACCCCATTTTAACTTGTGGTCTTTACACTTCTAACTCCTTAAGTCACTCATCAATCACCATATGACCCCTTCAGAGCACCTCTTTTGAAGTCCCATTAATTAATTTGTGATGATCCCTGCAATTCTTCCCTCTGACACATACCTCTCTAAGGGCTGCGTAATCCCAGAAACAAAGATATTAAAATCCAGATTCAGATATCAGAATTCAGCTTTCAGATTTATTGTTAGAGTACATACATAACATCACATACCACCCTGAAATTCTTTTTCTGGGGGCAAAGCAGAATTACCACTCATTGGTTATGCAAAAAACTGTAGACAGCATGCATGTGTAAAAAAAGAACTGTAAACAATTAACGAATGTAAACAAGGCAACTGTGCAATACCGAGAATAATAAAAAAAATCAATAAAGTGCACAAATAAGAGTCTTTAAATGAGTCTCTGAGTCTGTTGTTGAGGAGTCTGATGGTGGAGGGGTAGCAGCTGTTCCTGAACTTGGTGGTGCGAGTCTTGTGGCATCGATACCTTTTGCCTGATGGCAGCAGTGAGAACAGAGCATGTGGTGGATGGTGTGGATTCTTGATGATTGCTGCTGCTCTCCATAGATGTTTTGCCTGTGATGTTCTGGGCTGTGTCCACTACCTTCTGGAAGGCTTTACACTCTGGGGTATTTGTGTCCCCATACCGTGATGCAGCAGGTCAGCACACTTTCCACCACACATCTGTAGAAATTTGCCAGGGTTTCTTGCGTCAAACCAAATCTCTGCAAACTCCTGAGGAGGTGGAGGTGCTGACATGCTTTCTTCACAATGACATTAGTGTGTTCATTCCAGGAAAGATCCTCCAAGACAGTGACTCCCAAGATCTAAACTTGCTCATCCTCTTCACCTCTGATCCCCAAATAATCACTGGATTGTATACCTCTGGCTTTCCCCTCCAGAAATCAACAATCAGCTCTTTAGTTTTGGTGAAATTGAATGCAAGGTTGTTGTTGGTGCACCATTAGCCATTTTCAATCTCCCTCCTCTATGCTGACTCTTCCTTTATACAACCCACTACCGTGGCATCATCGGCAAATTTGTAGATGGTGTTATTGTCGTGCCGAGCCACACAGTCATAGGTGTAAAATGAGTAGAGCAGGGGGCTAAGAACACAGCCCTGAGGTGCTCCAGTACTGATGGAGATTGTGGAGAAGTTCCTACCAATCTTCACTGATTGTGGTATGGAGGTGAGGAAATCCATGATACAATTATACAGTGGGCGTTGTTCAAGGTCTTGGAGTTGCTGATCAGTTTTGAGGGGATTATGGTGTTAAATGCAGATTGAATCTCAATCAGTTTGATATTTTACCCATTATTATATTTGACATGATCTTTTACAATTTCAAAATGGACTTAGAGGCTTGCTCCTGTCAATGTATTTAAACTACTTCCTGCTTCACTGTCAATATACAGGACTGTCATCTAAACTTGGAACTGAAAACAAAAACAATGCAGTAAAGGACAGGCCTTTCAGCCCATGATATCTGTGCCGACCATGATGCTGAATTTAACTATCTCATCTGCTTGCACATGGTACATGTCCTCAATCCCTTGCTTGTTCATGTGTCTGTCTAAACATCTCTTAAATGTTGCTATCACATCTGTTTCCACTCCTTCCTTCTGCCGCGCAATCCAGGCACCTATTACTTTCTGTGTAAGTAACTTTCCCCTCTTCAAGATTCAAGATTCTTTTATTGTCATGTAATAAGCCAGTTGTAACATTATACAAAATTGCATTTGATCTGCCATAAGGCAAAGATTTGCCATCATCAGAAATTGCCCACTGCCCCTTACAGTCAGGTAAAGAGAAGCAAAAGAGAGTCGCTTCAGAGTCTCTGAGTATCCGTGGATTCACCTCCCGTAACCTCTGCAGCCACACAGACCTCTGTCCAAACCATCTTGCTTTAAAGCTACAACCTCTAGGACTTGTCATTTCAATACAAGGGAAAAACTATGGTTATCTACACTATATACACTGCTCAAAATTCAGGTCTCTTCTAAACCTCTGATGCTCCAGAGAAAACAGACTGTTTGTCCAACCTCTCCTTATAGTAAATAATTTCTAATCCATATCCTGGTGAATTGCCTCTGCCCTTCTCCAGAGACCCCATGCCTTTCCTCTGGTGCAGCGACCAGAATTGCACACAATATTCCAAATGTGCTTTATCCAAAGTTTTATACAGCTGTAATGTGACTTTTCTGTTCTTATACTAAATACCCTGACCAATGAAACAATTGAACTTCATTTGCAAGCAATCATTCCAAAATAAAAACATGTTTTGACATCTTGTGCCTTAACATTCCTAACTTTAAATGAACTTATTAAACATAATTCTAACATCACAGTTAGCATAGCAGTTAGCCCAATGCCTTTGCAGTTCAGGTGATCGGGACTAGGGTTTGAGTCGCGCACTGTCTGTAAGGATTTTATACGTTCTCTCTGTGTCTGCATGGGTTTTCCCCAGGGGTTCTGGTTTCCTCCCACCATTCAAACGTACCAGGGATGTAGGTTAAATGGGTGTAAATTGGGAGACACCTGTTACCACGCTGTATAACTAAATTAACAAAAAAATCGTCTTCTCCATTATAGATACACAAAGTTGCCATCTACCTCTGACTGAGAACCCAATGCATTGCATTTATGTGCATTAAAGAGCAGAGATCTTTGTAATACCTTAGTGGGCTTAAGGTTCCTGAATGTGAGTTTGACTGGGTCGGTCAAGTTTGTGATGCTAAGATTTGCAACACTGGATGCAATGATGTAACTGTTCAAGACAGATGTGTTCTCCATGCTTGGATCCTGATAATATATGAAGCATATAAAATATTAAGAACTTTCAAGCCAGATACAAAAAGTTACATTGTCCTAAAGTAGTAAATAGAAAACTGACGAGGAAGCTGGCAATCCAAGACTGACTTCTAAAACTGCATTGGTAATGAGGCTCAAAGCAACCAGGAAATTGTGGCAAGACACCAGGAGTGACTTGTGTAGGCAATTGTACAGGTTAGAATGAACCTCACACCAAAAAAGATTCCCTCTCAATGGATAAGACACCAAGAAAGTCTTGACTGAAGGTTGTCCTTTCCACAGCTCTACCTACAATATGTATATTAATGTCCAAATCTCATAAGTGATCATTGGAGTCTATTAAAAACAAAGGTAAACAAAACAGTGGTTGGAAATCTACCTGGAAAAATATTGATCTTTCATAGAAGGTGAATTGGATTCTTGAAGCTTTCTCCCGTTCCTCTGGTGTCAGCTTATTCAGTAGTGACGATGGAAGGTTAATAGCTGCAAAATTTCCTTGAGAGGTTCTTTCATCCAGAGAAACCTGCAGCATGAGATCAATAATTGCACAGACAATTAAAACTCAGTAGTAAGATAAATCTTTTAGGACCTAGACACATTGGACAGCAAGTTCCAGATTTTTTAATTGTGCACTTACGACCACAGACATTGTGTAGATTTGCATTTGAATTAGCATAATTTCCTAATAGTCCCACCATTAAGTTCCAAGCAAAACTCTACCCTATTTTTCTCCCAAATATTTAGAAATATGGTGGAATGTTTGGCTCCAGTGGTACCTGTAGGTTGGTGATGTTACTGATGCTGAAGTCTGATCCACCAAAGGCTGTAGAGTTGAACTTGGACACAGCCAGAGCCAAAGAGGATGAGGTGATGTTTATTGATTCGGTTGTGAAGTCCAGCTTCAGGCCAATGGCGTCAACACTTTTTATTAGTCTGGTGAAGAACAATCTTTGTTAGCTGCTGGGGGGATGATACATGAATGAGAAAGTTGGAGGAAGAAAGAGGTGGTGCTCGATTCACATGGAAATCTACCACTTACTGGGCAATCAACTCAAAGAAATGATTTGATATTTTCAAAAATATATTTACATACATATACTCCATCTAGAGGTGCTGCTTTAAAAAAAAATAGCATTAGATAGTTGAGTGGACAATAAAGTGGGTTGATAAATCCAAAGATATGAAGCATCTGCATCTCTTCTTTATTCATTCATTCAAGTTTGTAGTTTTGACTGCTTTTCTAAATTGAGAACTACTGTAGAAATAGTGTTAGTTACTCTGTGGCTTCTTTGTTGAGGTTGCTCTGTCATTGTCAATCAATAACTTTTTACCTTTACACTTCAAATTTTACCTCCCCGATGATTATACCCAGAACAGCAGTATAGCACAGGAACAGTCCCTTTGGCCCACAATGTCTTCACCAAACACAATGCCAACTGATACTCAATTTCTTCTCCCTGCACATGATCCAAATACCTCCAATCCCTGCAGATTCTTGTGTCTACCAAGAAGCTTGTTAAATGCTGCTATCAAATCTGTTTTCACCACTTTCCCTGCCAGCCTGTTCCAAGCACCTACCACTCTCTTGTGTAAGAACTTGCCCACACATCTCCTCTACATACCCACTCTCATCTTTAATGCATGTTGTCAGCTTTTGATATTTTCACCCTACAAAATCGATTCTGACTTTCTAGCCTGTCAATGTCTCTCATAATTTTAAAGGGTTTCTGTCCAGCTACTGATGCTCCAGAGAAAACAACCCAAGTTGTCCAACCGCTCCTTATAACTCATACAATTGATAAATTCTGCAGTGAAAAATTAAATGCCCCACTTGGGAAGACACCTACATTACTGTTCAGTGGATACCAGGCGCACATTTTAAACCTGAACAAAGTGTGAGCTAGATTCAGAAGGAGGGTGAAAGACTTTTTCTCAATACATTTTCTGTGGGGGGGGGGGGGTCACATTTGCATATCTTTGGCAAAGACCTACATTTATTGCCCATCCCTAATTTTCAGTGAAATTGTAGTTAGCCTTCACTTTGAATCACTGCTATCTTTTTGTGAAGCTACTTTCCCATTGTGTTGTCCCACAGGTTGGGAGTTCCAGGGTTATACCAAGCATCGTAGAAGGAGTGAGTCAGGATCATGTGCATCTTGAGTGGAACCTGCAGGCAGTGGTGTTCCTGCATGCTGCACTTATTCTTCTTGACAATAAGACTATACCCTGGGAAGGTACTTTCAGAGTAGCCTGGCAGTGGAACAGCAGTACATTTTATTGGTGGAGCACACTGCAACCAATTCACACCTATGGTGGAGGCAACAGATGTTTAGGGCAGTGGATAGGTATCATTTAGTGGACTGCTTAGTTCTTGATGCCAAACTTCTTGAAAGATACTTGAGCTGCACTCACTCATGCAAGTTTTCAGACCTATCAAGTTCAAATGGAGTGAGGAATGAGGAGCAAGTCACAGATTAATAATTAGACACCAATCTTACATTCTGTGGATGTTGACAATCATTTGAATTTACCAGCAATTAAGTATTATTCCAGCATAAGCAGTGGGCCAGGACTGGTGGGAGGACTTCCCATGGACTCTCAAGCAAGTGTATCACAATCTCCCCCACATGCTTCAATATCCTACTCCCATGAAAGGGACAATAGATTGTCAGAAGATTTAATATTGGTGCTTAATGGCAGGAAAATTGAGTTTTATTAGTATTAATATTAATGGAATTCAGAATCCAATAAAACAAAAGAAATTGTTAAATTATATGAAAGATTAAAGTAGATATAGCTTTTTTTGCAGGAAACTCATTAGACTGAAATAGAACATGGGAAGTTAAAAAGAGATTGGGTTGGATCAGTATTGGCTTCTTCATTTAATTCCAAGGCCAGAGGAGTAGCTATATTAATAAATTAAAAATTTCCAATTAAAATATTGGATACAACTATAGATAAAGCAGAAATGATTATTTGTCAAATTGATTCAGGATATTGGATGTTAATGAATATATATGCATCAAATGTGGATGATACAAGATATTTTTATGCAATTATTAAGTGCCCAGGGAAAATAATAATGGGTGGAGATTTTAATTTTTACTTTTAATTCAAAACTAGATAGATCAGTTGGAAATATTGTTAAAAATAAAGTTGTTAAAATTGTGACAGATATAATGAATGAGATGAGACTTGTTGATAGTTGGAGGAAAATTCATCCTAATGATAGGGACTATTCTTTTTATAATTTTCGACATAAGACATATTCACGTATTGATATGTTTTTAGTCTCTACACAATTACAAGCTAGAGTTTAAAAGATTGAACATCAAGCAAGAATATTATCTGATCATTCACCTTTAATGATGTCAATTGCGTTGGAAGAAGAACAAAATGTAGGTTATAATACAGTACTTTTAAAGAGGAAGGACTTTTGTGAATTTATGAGACAACAGATAAAGTTTTTTCTAGAAATTAATGAACACTTAGTAGCAAATAAATTTATTATATGGGACTATGAAAAATAATGTTACACATCTTAAATAAAGAAGGAATATATGAATAAGTAGATCAATTAGACAAAGATTGTGTTTAGAAAAGGAATTGCATGCTATAATAATGAAGAGAAACAAAAAAATTGAAACTTAATACAATACAATCCTATAAAGTAGAAAGAGTTGTACTGTGCACATGACAGAAATATTATGAATTTTTATATGATTTGGAAACCATATATGGATTTCATCAGTCAGAGTCCATCCACATTGTCCATAACATTCGATCCTCCCAATTAATATGTACAGGATAGGATAAAATGTTAGGAATATATGAACAGTGAATGATAAATAAATTCAGGTGTTTTCTCTTTTTTCTCTCTTTTCTTTGGGGGAGATGGAGCAGGATAAAAAGAAAAATTTATATATCATTTTGTATCTTTTTTATTATATCTTTTTTATTGTTATATGATGAAGAATTTATATGTACGTATTGATGCAAATGAAATTTTTAAAAAAAAATCCCACTCCCACCATTTTTATACTACTCCCATACTGAATAATCCCATTGAGCCTTCAATTTCGCCACTACTGGAGTTAATCTCCAAGAGTTGGAGGCTTTTCCATTTGGTAGATAGGCATCCTCTTCATCTGGCCACCAGCTAATTGTGATATAAAAGCATTTTAGTTCAAAAGTTCCACTTTCTTAATATCTCTAAGCTGTCTCCAACACCTTCCTCCTATCTCTCCACTACTGCTTCCAACTCTGTAACTCTCCAAACTCTCTGTATTCCCCCATTTCTGGTTTCCTGGATATCCTTGTCTATTTTACTGCTACACTGATGGCCATCCCATCAATTCTCAAATTTGATCTCCGAATCTCCTTGCCTTTCATATCTTCTGAAAGGACAGTAATTAGTGCCCTTCGCTAAGAATATCTTTTTGGTCATGTGTTTAGAATTTTGTAGCTCAGCGCTAAGTTTTATAAAAGTGGTGCTAATTTATCTCTGTTAAAGATATTACATGAAATATAAATGTTGTTGCTATTAAACTTACCTTGTGGAAAATGAAGCAACAACATCGGGGGAGGCATTGAGGAGATTGCTTATCGTAAGAACAAGCGATGTCGCAAGGCTTTCATCTATACTCTCCATTTGCAAAATCTCCTCCAGATTGGACACAATTGCACCCACAGCAGTTACATTTAATTCTGTGGCATTCAGGATGTCTGTGAATTCTAGTAGAATTTCTGAAGACAACAAGAGGATAAAGTTAGGAAAGGATGTCCCACTGTGTTTCTGGAGAAGAATAATACCATCTTTCCAAAGTTCTTCAAAATACTTTATTTACAAATGATCAAGATAGAATTAATTAACTATTTATGAACTATGTAGAATTAAGAAAATATGAATAGCAGTATAGCAGTAGACCACTTGGCCCCTCAAATCTGCCCTGCTATTTCTTATAATCATGACTGATCTGCCCCGACCCTTAACTCTTTTTCTGCCATTTCACCATAGCATTCAATGTTCAGATTTTTCAAACATTCATCTACTTCCTCCATAAATAACTTCAATGATCATGTCTCCACTATTGTCTGGTGTAAAGAATTCCAGGGACTCACCACCTTCTGCAAGAAGCTCCCATGCACCTCAGCTTTAAATAACTACCCTCTCATCTTGTAATGTTCAAGACTCTCCCATCTCCTGTCATGCCCCTTCAAGATTTTATATATTTCAATAGAATCACCCCTAATTCTTCCACCCACCAAAGAATATAAATCTAGCCACTTACATAGAAAATACCTCTCATTCCAGGAATTAATATTTTTAAGTAAATAAACATTAATAAAAAATAATGTAAATCAAAATTAATTTGCATATCTGTACCTCCTCAGCTTACTCATCCACTGTATGGGATGTGAGGACCATTGGTTTGGCAAACTAATTGCTAATTCCAAGTTGAGGAAATGTGATCTATGACCAGGAGTATTCAGTACCTTTCCAGTACCTGTAACATTTACTTCAACAGACACTCTTTGAACAGTTACACTGACAGCATTTTGGATGCTGTGAGACTTGCTGAGTCTCTTCATCATTTGTGTATTGCACATCAGATAATTAACTGCCAGACATGACCCTACCTCATTAGCAAATATTATAACATCATTGAAAAATGCAATATCATTGCAATATCATTGAAAAATGTTTAAACTTTCATTACTGTTGTTTAATAGGGCCTCACATTTCATTCCAGAACTTTTAACAAGTTATCGCCTTGTCCGTAGGGCAAATTTTAATTATGACGTTTCAACCAAAATCATACCAAGTTTTAATATGAGACTAAGAAGAAAATTTTCCCATAACCTCCTAACCCCACTACCCCAAACATTCTGTCCAATTTTGCTGTGTTTCTGATAATGTTGAAGAACGCACCCAATTTCTGGAAAGCTTTGCAGATGCCTCCGTAAATGAGTTTTAGCTTTATGTCCAACTGCAGTGGGATTGTAATTTACAAAACATTCTCAAAACCTGTACAGTTAACTGATTATATCTCAGGTGCAGCTGAGATGTATAAATTTCTGGGGAATAATTCAATAGGAACGACGTCAAATCCGTGGTTTGGACGCAGGAGTAATTTACCTGAGTGACAGGCAAAACTATTTTCTGTAAGCAAGGGAAAATTTCACAGAGGCATTCAATGTTCTGAAGGATTATGATGGGGAAATAAGGAGTATTTTTTCCAATAGCAGGTCAGTAGGCAATCCTGTCTCATGGCTTCCAGATAATAATCAAGAAGCAAGAGATAAAATTAGGACATGATTTTCATGCAGCCCTTTGCAAAACACTCCCTATTTTCAAATAGATGGGTTCAATCCCATCTGATGGATAATAAAGAAAACCAGTCATTAGGAAGGAAATTCTTGGTTTGGGCACAGAAGACATTTACCTGAATGACAGATTAAATTCAATTACATTGGATATCTTGGAGCAGGGGGAAGAAAGGAATGTTTTGTAGATCTGTTCAAAAATCTAAAGAGTTTTGATTATGTCCAGAAGTGGAATTTAACTCTGGCAATTCAGTCAATAGTTAGGGTTCATGGATTCATTGTAAATTATAAATGAAGCAGAGGAGAATGAGGGAAAAATATTTTTATGGAATTATTTTTTAAGATAAGGATTGAACCAATGGAATTTGTTTCAGAATGATCTTTCATAATAGCATTGGAAGTTTGATGGAGGAGAGACTGGATCTACATGTAGTTTTTTTTCTGCCTTTTGCTGAAGGGATGGGCAATAAAGATACCAATGCCTGCAATCTCCAGATTAATAAAAAATAAATCACATAAACAATCCTCATATTTCTGAACAACATTATTTCTGCATCAGGTTATAATAGTACTAAGCAGACAAAAAATTGCTGGAGGAACTGAGCAGTTCAGACAGCATCCATGGGTAGAAATGGTTATTCAATGTTTTGGGTCTGGACTATTCATCAATTGACCATTTTTACTCATGGATGCTGTCTGAACTGCTCAGTTCCTCCAGCAATTCTTTGTCTGCTGAAGATTACATCTACAGCTTTTGTATTTGTTTAATATTTCTAATGCTGTCAAATGACATACTGACAGTATCTTATCTCCGATATTTGGTGGAAATGATGTTGGAGTAGCATTCCTATGACCTCTAATAAAAGTATAAGGTTTTCTAATGTATCTGCAGATTATGACACTGATGTAGTGTTCAAAGCGAATTAATATTAATATTTAAAGAATTTCATAGTTATTGACATTACCTTGAACACTGAACGGAACAAATCCATCGTCTAGTCAGAATTAAAGAGAAACGATACCCATCACCAGTAATACATGTCCTTTATTGTTTAAAGCTCATCTTTGGGCTTGATGTCACTTCAACATTCAGTTTTCAAATCCATCAGTGTGGTTCACTTCCTATCACCAATCCATTTCATCTGCCCCACAACACAACCTTGACTTCTTATCCAACTTCATTGTACCTCCAAATAATGGCAGAAACAGAATAGATTCTAAACTTTTGTGGACTGAGGAGCTGCTTTGTAGTCTTGAAAGTCGATATCTGAGATTTTATAAATAGCTGAATGCACCTTTGCTGGTTTAAAGGAAACACTCTTTGTGGTGATACAGCCACTACATTGACTGCATTCCTAGCAGTCTACTACACAGGGCAACCATTGTACCTCCAGGTAAGCAATGATAGCGGTAGGACAGAGAGCTTTGTGCATCTAAATGTGGTCCATACGCTGAAACTCAAAGTATACCCAGTGAACTTCACTATCGCCTTCATGGCTCAGGGCCACTCCATAACGGCACTAGAGTGCTGCTTGGTGAACTTGACAGTGATGGGGTGGGGGGAACATACCAAGGGTTCAGGCTCTGGCCATGCCCAAGTTCTGTGCCCCGATATCCTTGGACAAGACTTCCAGTGTCACCTCCACAGCCTCACCCTTGCTTCGGTGGCCCACTCCCTCCACTCATCATCCACAGCACAAAGTTCAGCAACTGCCCCCAGTCCATCTGCAGACTCTCCACCCTATGGGTGCCCCCTCCATCCCTCTTCAACTACCTGACACCAGACTGTAAGCCCATAGCTGCCAAGAGCAGCTATGTGGTTGACAGGACCTTTATCAAGGCCGAGGTGAGAAAGAGTTATAGAACCCAGCACCAGCCCCTGGAGAGCCCAGGTCCTTGTCGTAAAAGGGGGTAGCAAACTGGTCATTGACTATAGTCAGACCATCAATCAGGACACCCAGCTGGACATCTACCCACTGCCCCGCATTGCCGACGTGGTCAACGAGATAGCCTAGTACAGGGTTTTCTCCACAATTGATCTGAAGTCGGCCTACCACCAGCTCCCCATTCATACCTGGAATAAACCTTACACCACCTTTGAGGGAGACAGGTGCCTCTACCAGTTCTGCCGGATCCTGTTTGGGGTCACAAATGGAGTCTCCATGTTTCAGCGGGAGATGGACTGCATGGTAGACCAGCACACTTTAAGAGTGACCTTCCCATACCTGGACAATGTCACCATTTGTGGCTATGACCAGCAGGACCATGATACCAACCTGGAGAGATTTCTCTGGACAGCTAAACCTCACCTACAACAGGGAGAATTGCATGTTCAGAACCACCCGCCTCACCATCCTGGGGTGCATTGTGGAACATGACGTCATTGGTCCCAACCCCAAACACATGCACCCACTAATGGAATTGCCCCTCCCCCACATGCCCAAGGCCCCGCACAGGTGCCTAGGGCTCTTCTCTTACTATTTCCAGTGAGTCCCCCGGTTCTCAGACAAAGTCTGCCCACTGGCCCAAGCCACGACTTTTCTCCTCCCCACCGAGGTGCAAGTGGCCTTTGCCCACATCAGATAGGACATCACCAATGCCACGATGCATGCCATGAATGAGGACACCCCATTCCAGGCAGAGTGTGATGCCTCTGATATTGCCCTCGTGGCCACCCTCAATCAAGGATTCCACGTTTCAGAGCTCGGACACTCCTCCATCGAAAAGGAGGCACAGGTGATCATAGAAGCAGTCTGCCACTGGCACCACTACCTGGCAAGCAGAATGTTCACTCTTCCTATAGTCCAGAGCACAATGGCATTCATGTTCAGCACCACCCACAGAGGCAAGATCAAAAATGACAAGATCTTGTGCTGGAGAGTAGAGCTGGCCACTTTCAGCTACAGAATCCAGTATAGGTTGGAGAAGCTAAATGACTCCTTTGATACCCTGTCCCAGGCCTGTGGCAGTGCGCAGTCTGAACAGCTTCAGGTGCTTCACAACACCCTGTGCCACCAGGTGACATGCGCCTGTACCATTTCATTAAGTCCTAGAACCTCCCCTTCACGATCCAAGAAGTCTGGACTATGACTGAGTCCTGCAGGGTCTGTGCAGAGTGCAAACTGCACTTCTACCACCCACCACAGGTCCATGTAGTGAAGGCCATTTGACCTTTCGAGCAATTCAGTATCGACTTCAAGGGGCCACTGCCTTCCATAAACAAGAACGTCTATTTTCTCTTGGTTACTTCCATTTTCCCTTCGCCATCCCTTGCCATGACACCTCCACCATCTCTGTTATCAAGGCACTGGCTCAAATCTTCACCATGTTTAGATACCCAGCCTTCATCCACAGTGACCTGTGGTCTAGCTTCATGAGTGAGGAGCTGCACCAGTACCTGGCTGTGTGAGGTATCGTGGCTAGTCGCAAGACTAGCTACAACCCCTGGGACAAAGGGCAGGTGGGGCGTGAAAACAGGGTAATCTGGAAGGCAGTCCTCCTGGCCAAGAGGTTGAAAGACTGGTCCATCAACTATTGGCAAGAGGCCCTCCCCGAGGCACTCCACGCCATACAGTCGCTCGTGCACAGCTGCCAATCAGATACTTCATGAATGCCTTTTCTCCTTTCCTAGGAAATTGGCGACTGGCATCTCCTTGTCAGTGTGGCTGATGTCCCCGGGACCAGTACCCCTCCACAAACACATTAGGACCCACAAATCTAAACCCCCGGACAAGCAGGTGCACCTCCTCCATTTAAACCCAAATTACACCTACGCCAGTTACCCCAGTAGATATGAGGACACCCAGTAAACAGGAGGACATTGTTTCGACCAGGGACCTGGCATCAGCAGGGGCCCAGCTCTCTCACCCCAGGCACCATTGGCCCACCCATGATCCCCCGGGAGTCAAGATCTATTCTCCGCCTCTCTAGAGGGCCCCACCCCACACCTGAAACCAAACTCTGCCAGATACCATCCCATCTGCATTGCTGGCTGCTCTGGCCACCCTGGACCCAGCCGATCCTCAGGTGGCCCTGCCACTACAGACCATTGACAAAGAGCCTAACTGCGATGGTCCCAGAGGCATAGGCAATCACCGGACTACCTGAACTTGTAAATACTACGGAGTACCAAGGATACCGACCGCCCCTACAACCCAACAAGGACCCATTTTAAGAAGGGGGTGAATGTGGTGATAAAACAACTACACTGGCCGCAGTCCTACCAGCGTACGAGAGGGGGCAACCACTGTACCTGCAGGTAGGCAACCTGGGAGGCTGGCCCCACATGCACGCTGTCAATCACTGGCCCGTATAAAGACTGAGCCGGCTCCTTTGGGGACAGTCAAACACGTGCCAGCAAAGATAATGAGACAGTTGCGTACTAGTTTAAGATAATTAAAGACTCTCCAACTGTCAGAAGAATTTGCACCAGAATTATTCACACAAGAGCACTCACAATCTTCAGGAACAACTTCAAGCCCATGGACCGGTTGAGGAGGCATTTAATTGGGCAGTAAAAGGGATAATTATCTTCAGAAACAAGGGGAGACTGGGGAATGTAACATTAGAAATATAAGAATGAAGAAGAATGTTTACAGAGGAGCTAATGGAGAAAAATACACAATTTACATCCTCCAACAAGTTTCAAATTAACAATTAGCATGCATTCCAGGTAAGTCATATAAAAAGACAAGAGAAAAGAGGCAAAAACAACTTAATGTATTTACTTTTTAAATTTTATACATACAGCTTAAAAAGATTGTAGAAGCATACTGAATGTTAGTCAACAAAAGGGAACGACTGCAGAACAGATGTTCACAATCTCTCTTCAGTGAGAAGATAAGATTGAAACTGATCAGGTAATTACTTCAAGGATCTAATGGACCAAACATGCATCTTTCTGTCTGCTGGGCGAACCTGCAAAAACTAGAAACCGTGCAAAAACAAAAAAACGATAACCACAAGAGTTGCAATATTTGACAATAAGTTTTTCTAAATCATGTCTCCAATATTATCAAGTTTTTAAAATAACAAAATTATAGTCCAAATTGTAATGTTTGAGGTCAATTCATAACACCAGTGACGTTCCCTAATGTTAGAGGATTTCATATGTGCCAAACAGCAATGCTTTCACTGCCTTATTCCTTTCTCATATTTCTGTTGGGTCTATGCAGATTAAGGCTATTCAACAGTTAAACAGATAATGAGAATAACAACAACCCACCCCACCCCCCACCGCCCATACACAGCTGACTCCTTTATCGTCCCCTAAACATACGGATATAATTCATAAGAAGAGACTTAGACAGGGCTGCCTGCTGGGAGGATGAAGTTAAATCACTTCAGCAAACTCTTTGATGGGCCCTCGAAAACATGGTCTAATTTTGCCCTATTTTCCACAATCATTGTGGATTGACAATTTATTGTCCCCTCACCTGCAGGGCACACAATCCACATGTAAATAAAAATTAAAGACATCATATATGCATGTACTCCATGAGAACACAATATTGAGTCCTTCTTTCCTATTTAGCCATACTGTTAATGAAGAAGTTTACTGCACCTGTGGTATTCTGTGAAGTTAAGGTTGAAGGTGTCTTCGTGCTAACTGTTAATGAAAATATATGATTCCACATGAGACCAACCTGCAGACCTGGACTATGATATTCATTTGTATTTTGTGTGCTGACTCGACCTCTATCAGCTCACACAGTGACTGGGCAACAAGTGGACCTTTTCTCTCTTTTATTCCATAGCCATCATAGACAGACAGTAGATACTTCCCTTATCTGCAAGCCCAGCTAACCATTTAAGATTCAAGATTCCTTTGTTTTCATGTACATTTCAACATAATTTATTCACCTTAAATTGTCCGTAAAGTCACATATTATCAAAAGAATTGCATAAATAAATATAAAGATCAACAGAAGTGTTCATGCACCAATTCCAGAAAATTATTGAATCAGTTTCCAATTGGGGTATTTGTAAAAAATAGGTTTCCAGCACCTGTTGTGTTCCGTGATGGTGTCGTCGCCGTGAACATGGTCTTCTCTGCAATGATAATAAAGAATTTAACACGAGTCCAACCAGCGTGTCTTGTCTGTCATATTCCTACCGATTTAGTCTCTAGATTATGGCACTGGTGCCCAATTGCGGGACATAATTGAGTAAGATTGACTTTTTAAGAATTTAGTAATTAATTATGTCTCCTTCCAAACTTTAATGAAACTCCCACCCTTGTCAGAATATAACAGAAATCATACCTATCCACAATGAATAATGTCTTTCTGACATTAAATGTTCATTCATTCACTAATCACTTCAGACTGAAGCACATGCAGATTTTAACATCAAGTTCTTCAGGTCCCAGCACCACCAACCTCATGTATACACATCAAAAGGGACCTGTGGTCATGATCTTTCTCCATTCAAAGTATCTGCAACAGATTTCTCATTTCACTCATATATTGAGAGAATAAACTGACCGTACCTGTGGCGTTGGTTTGATGTTCTGGCATACCAATAGAATAATTTCCTGAAGTGAAAGTATATTATTTCATATCAGTTGATGAGCGATATTTTGAAGATTATTACACAAAATATTATTTTCTTAAGAGTTGTACAGGTATTGCCATTTCACCACAATTTTTCATACAACAAAATTAAAATGTCCTTTTTACACATATGACTTGTAATTGCTGTACAGAAAATTATTGTTGGGGTGGCATGTTTAATGTAGTGGTTAGTGTAACAATAATACAGCGTCAGGGAGCTGGGTTCGAATCCGTTACTGTCTTTAATGAGATTTACATTCTCCGATCACTGTGTGGGTCTCCTCCAAATGCTTGGATTCATCCCATCCTCTGAAAACATACAGGGGTGGTAGGGTTTCATTATTCTATTCCTTTCCAATATGTGCACAGAAAATAGCTCTCTTTTAAAGATTATCACACAAAAGTAATATTTATTTAACTTGTAAATTTTTTACATTTCCCTCCATTTCTACATACACCTATTTTATAGTGTTATCTAAACAAAATGGACATGTTATTTTTAATGAATATGACTTGTAATTGTCCAGAAAATTTTTGATGGGATGGCATGATTAGTGTAGCAGTTAGCACAAGGCTATTATATCAACAGTGAAAGGGGTTTGAACCTGTCAATGTCTGCTGGTTTACTGAATTAAGGAAACACTCTTTAGGAAGTACGTCAAACTCCCGGATTGGTTGACGAGGCATTTAGTTGCATGGTTCAAAGGATAATTGTCTTCGAAAGTAAGGGGAGACGGAGAATCTAATTTTAGAATTGTAGCAGGAAGAGGAATATTTACAGAGGAGCTGGTGGAGACAACAGCACAATTTGCATCCACCACCAAGATGCAAGTTAACACTGTAACATGCATTCCAGTAGAGTCCTACAGAAAGACAAAGGAAAAGGAGTAAAAATACCATTGTGCAATTAATTTTATATTTTGGTGTACATACAGCTTAAAAATTTGTAGAAGCATATTGAATATGATCATCAAAAGGGAATGACTGAAAAACAGATGTAAATAATCTCTCCCCAGTAAGAAGATAAGATTGAACCTGATCAGGTAATTATTTCAAGGACCTAAATGACGACACATGCATCTTTCTCTCCTGCGGGGCTCACCTGCAAAAACTAGAACCCGTGCAAAAGCAAAAAAAATAATAACCCACGAGTCTCAATGTTTGACAATAAGTTTTTCTAAAACCTGTCTTCCATGTTATCAAGTTTTTCAAATGAAAATATTACAGTCCAAGTTGTAATATGTGAAGTCATTTCATACCAGCAGTGACGTTACCGAGAATGACAGGATTTCAAAAGAGCCAAACAACAATTCTTACTCTGCCTTATTCCTTTCTCATATTTCTGTCGGGTCATGCACTGGTGTATACCATGCAGATTAGGGCTATTTAACAGTTTAACAGATATTGATAATATCAACAACCCCCCCCCCTCCCCTCCCCCCCCCCCACAGTCCTTACACAGCAGACTCCTACATCGTCCCCTAAACATAAAGATATATTTAATAAGAAGAGACTTAGACAGGGCTGCCTGCTGGGAGGATGGGATTAAATCATTTCAGCAAACTCTTTGATAGGGCCTTGAAACATGGTCTAATTTTGCCCTATTTTCCACAATCATTGTGGATTGACAATTGATTGTCCCCTCACCTGCAGGGCACACAATCCACATGTCAATAAAAATAAAACACATCATATATGCATGTACTCCATGAGAACACAATATTGAGTCCTTCTTTCCTATTTAGCCATACTGTTAACAAAGAAGTTTACTGCACCTGTGGTATTCTGTGAAGTTAAGGTTGAAAGTGTCTTCGTGCTCGCTGTTAATGAAAATACATAGTTCCACATGAGACCAACTTGCAGACCTGGACTATGATATTCATTTGTATTTTGTGTGCTGATTATGGTACTGGTGTACAATTTGAGGACAGGCTTGAGTAAGATTGACATTTTAAAAACTCGACTTCTCTCAGCTCACACAGTGACCGGGCAACAAGTGGACCTTTTCACTCTTTTATTCCACAGACATCGTAGACAGACAGTACATACTTCCCTTATCTGCAAGCCCAGCTACCCATTTAAGATTCAAGATTCCTTTGTTTTCATGTACATTTCAACATAATTTGTTCACTTTCAATTGTCCGTAAAGTCACACATTCACAAAAGAAGTGCATAAATAAATATAAAGATCAACAGCAGTGTTCATGCGTCAATACCAGAAAATTATTACATCAGCTTCCATTTGGGGTATTTGTAAAAAATAGGTTTCCAGCACCTGTGGTGTTCCGTGATGGTGTCGCCGCCGTGAACGTGATCTTCTCTGCAATGGTAATAAAGAATTTCACATGAGTCCAACCAGCGTGTCTTGTCTGTCATATTCCTACCGATTTAGTCTCTAGATTATGGCACTGGTGCCCAATTGCGGGACACAATTGAGTAAGATTGACTTTTTAAGAATTTAGTAATTAATTATGTCTCCTTCAAATTTTAATGAAACTCCCACCCTTGTCAGAATATAACAGAAATCATACCTATCCACAATGAATAATGTCTTTCTGACATTAAATGTTCATTCATTCACTAATCACTTCAGACTGAAGCACATGCAGATTTTAACATCAAGTTCTTCAGGTCCCACCACCACCAACCTCATGTATACACATCAAAAGGGACCTGTGGTCATGATCTTTCTCCATTCAAAGTATCTGCAACAGATTTCTCATTTCACTCATATATTGAGAGAATAAACTGACCGTACCTGTGGCGTTGGTTTGATGTTCTGGCATACCAACAGAATAATTTCCTGAAGTGAAAGTATATTATTTCATATCAGTTGAAGAGTGATATTTTCGTTGTTTTATTCCATTATTTCATTTCTACAGTATATAGCATTCATGTATATTTTGAAGATTTTTGCCAAAATGTTTTTTTTAAGAGATATACAGGCATTGTCATTTCACCACAATTTTTCATACAAGTTTACAGCCTGCTGTAAACAAAATTAAAATGTCCTTTTTACATATATGAATTGTAATTGTTGCTGAGAAAATTATTGTTGGGGTGGCATGGTCAGTTTAGCAGATAGTGTAACACTAATACAGCGCCAGGGAACTTGGTTCGAATCCGTTACTGCCTTTAATGAGATTTACATTCACCCGTCACCGTGAGGTTTTCCACCAGGTGCCCGGATTCATCCCACACTCCGTAAAACATACAGGGGTGGTAGGGTTTCATTATTTTATTCCTTTCCAATATCTGCACAGAAAATAGCTCCATTTTGGGGATTATCACACGTAAATAATATCTATTTATGTTGTACATTTTTTTACCTTTCCCTCCATTTCTATATACTCCTATATTATAGTTTTAACTGAACAAAATGGAAATGTTATTTTAATGAATATAATTTGTAATTGTTGTCCAGAAAATTGTTGATGGGGTGGCATGGTTAATGTCGCGGTTAGCATAACGCTATTATATCAACCGTGAATGGGGTTCAAACCTGTCAATGTCTGCTAGTTTAATGAATTAAGCAAAAACTCTTCAGCAAGATCGTCAAGCTGCTGGTTGGGTTGAGCAGCAGTTATTTGTTAGGTACAAAGGATAATTGTCTTCAGAAGTAGGGGAAGACTGAAAAATCTAATCTTAGAATTAGAAGCATGAGGAAGAATGTTCGTAGAGAAGCTGGTGGAGACAACAGCACAATTTCCATCCACCACCAAGTTGCAAATTAACACATTAACATGCCTTCCAGTAGAGTCCAACAGAAACACAATGGAAAAGGAGGAAAAATGCCTTTCTGCAATTACTTTTTTGTTTTGGTATATTCAGCTTAAAAAGATTGTAGTAGCATACTTAATATTAGTCAACAAAAGAATATGACTGAAATTTAGATGTGCACAATCTCACTCCAATGAGAAGATGAGATTCAAACTGATCAGGTAATTACTTCAAGGACCTAATGGACCAAACATGCATCTTCCAACCCTGCTGTGCTCACCTGCAAAAATTAAAATCCATGCATAAAAAAAGAACAATACCACAACCGTCACAATTTTGACCACATATTTATCTAAATTATGTCTGCCACGTTATCAGGTTTTTCATATAACAAAATTATGGTCAATGTTGTAATATTTGAAGTCAATTCATACCAGCAGTGATGTTCCCTAGAATGAGAGGATTTCACATTAGCCAAACAGCAATTCTTTCTCTGCCTTATTCATTTCTCATATTTCTGTCGGGTCATGTACTGGTGTATATTATGCAGATTAGGGCTATTTAACAGTTTAACAGATATTGATAATATCAACAACCCCCCCCCCCTACAATTCTTACACAGCGGACTCCTATATCGTCCCCTAAAGAAATAGATATATTTCATAAGAAGAGACTTAGACAGGGCTGCCTGCTGGGAGGATGGGATTAAATCACTTCAGCAAACTCTTTGATGGGGCCTTGAAACATGGCCTAGTTTTGCCTTATTTTCCACAATCATTGTGGGTTGACAATTGATTGTCCCCTCACCTGCAGGGCACACAATCCACATGTCAATAAAAATAAAACACATCATATATGCATGTGCTCCATGAGAACACAATATTGAGTCCTTCTTTCCTATTTAGCCATACTGTTAACAAAGATGTTTACTGCACCTGTGGTATTCTGTGAAGTTGAGGTTGAAGGTGTCTTCGTGCTCGCTGTTAATAAAAATATGTGGTTCCACATGAGACCAACCTGCACAACTGGACTATGATATTCATTTCTATTTTGCGTGTACTGGTGTACAATTTGAGGACAGGTTTGAGTAAGATTGACATTTTAAACAGTCAACCTCTCTCAGCTCAAAGAGTAACTAGGTAGGACATACTTCCCTCATCTGCAAGCCCAGCTACCCATTTAAGATTCAAGATTCCTTTGTTTTCATGTACATTTCAACATAATTTGGTCACTTTCAACTATCCGTAAAGTCACACATTCACAAAAGGAATCCATAAATAAATATAAAGAACAACAGTAGTGTTCATGCGTCAATACCAGAAAATTATTACATCAGCTTCCATTTGGGGTATTTGTAAAAAATAGGTTTCCAGCACCTGTGGTGTTCCGTGATGGTGTCGCCGCCGTGAACGTGATCTTCTCTGCAATGATAATAAAGAATTTCACAAGAGTCCAACCAGCGTGTCTTGTCTGTCATATTCCTACCTATTTAGTCTCTAGATTATGGCACTGGTGCCCAATTGCGGGACATAATTGAGTAAGATTGACTTTTTAAGAATTTAGTAATTAATTATGTCTCCTTCCAAACTTTAATGAAACTCTCACCCTTGTCAGAATATAACAGAAATCATACCTATCCACAATGAATAATGTCTTTCTGACATTAAATGTTCATTCATTCACTAATCACTTCAGACTGAAGCACATGCAGATTTTAACATCAAGTTCTTCAGGTCCCAGCACCACCAACCTCATGTATACACATCAAAAGGGACCTGTGGTCATGATCTTTCTCCATTCAAAGTATCTGCAACAGATTTCTCATTTCACTCATATATTGAGAGAATAAACTGACCGTACCTGTGGCATTGGTTTGATGTTCTGGCATACCAATAGAATAATTTCCTGAAGTGAAAGTATATTATTTCATATCAGTTGATGAGCGATATTTTGAAGATTATTACACAAAATATTATTTTCTTAAGAGTTGTACAGGTATTGCCATTTCACCACAATTTTTCATACAACAAGTTTACAGCCTGATGTAAACAAAATTAAAATGTCCTTTTTACACATATTACTTGTAATTGCTGTTCAGAAAATTATTGTTGGGTGGCATGTTTAATGTAGCGGTTAGTCTAACAATAATACAGCGTCAGGGAGCTGGGTTCGAATCCGTTACTGTCTTTAATGAGATTTATATTCTCCAATCACTGTGTGGGTCTCCTCCAAATGCTTGGATTCATCCCATCCTCTGAAAACATACAGGGGTGGTAGGGTTTCATTATTCTATTACTTTCCAATATCTGCACAAAAAATAGCTCTCTTTTAAAAATTATCGCACAAAATTAATATTTATTTAACTTGTAAATTTTTTGCATTTCCCTCCATTTCTATATACACCTATTTTATAGTGTTATCTAAACAAAATGGACATGTTATTTTTAATGAATATGACTTGTAATTGTCCAGAAAATTTTTGATGGGATGGCATGGTTGGTGTAGCAGTTAGCACAAGGCCATTATATCAACAGTGAAAGGGGTTTGAACCTGTCAATGTCTGCTGGTTTACTGAATTAAGGAAACACTCTTTAGGAAGAACGTCAAACTGCCGGATTGGTTGACGAGGCATTTAGTTGCATGGTTCAAAGGATAATTGTCTTCGAAAGTAAGGGGAGACGGAGAATCTAATTTTAGAATTGTAGCAGGAAGAAGAATGTTTACAGAGGAGCTGGTGGAGACAACAGCACAATTTGCATCCACCACCAAGATGCAAGTTAACACTTTAACATGCATTCCAGTAGAGTCCTACAGAAAAAGGAGGAAAAATACCATTCTGCAATTAATTTTATATTATGGTGTATATACAGCTTAAAAGTTTGTAGAAGCATATTGAATATGATCATCAAAAGGGAATGACTGAAAAACAGATGTAAACAATCTCTCCCCAGTAAGAAGATAAGATTGAACCTGATCAGGTAATTATTTCAAGGACCTAAATGACGACACATGCATCTTTCTCTCCTGCGGGGCTCACCTGCAAAAACTAGAACCCGTGCAAAAGCAAAAAAAATAATAACCCACGAGACTCAATGTTTGACAATAAGTTTTTCTAAAACCTGTCTTCCATGTTATCAAGTTTTTCAAATGAAAATATTACAGTCCAAGTTGTAATATGTGAAGTCATTTCATACCAGCAGTGACGTTACCGAGAATGACAGGATTTCAAAAGAGCCAAACAACAATTCTTACTCTGCCTTATTCCTTTCTCATATTTCTGTCGGGTCATGCACTGGTGTATACTATGCAGATTAGGGCTATTTAACAGTTTAACAGATATTGATAATATCAACAACCCCCCCCCTCCCCTCCCCCCCCCCACAGTCCTTACACAGCAGACTCCTACATCGTCCCCTAAACATACAGATATATTTAATAAGAAGAGACTTAGACAGGGCTGCCTGCTGGGAGGATGGGATTAAATCACTTCAGCAAACTCTTTGATGGGACCTCAAGACATGGTTTAATTTTGCCTTACTTTCCATAATCATTTAGGATTGATAATTGATTCCCCTCTCACCTGCAGGGCACACAATCTACATGTAAATAAAAATGAAACACATCATATATGCATGTGCTCCATGAGAACACAATATAGAGTCCTTCTTTCCTATTTAGCCATACTGTTAATGAAGAAGTTTACTACAGCTGTAGTATTCTGTGAAGTTAAGGGTGAAGATGTCTTCGTGCTCGTAGTTAATGAAGATATATGTTTCCACATGAGACCAACCGGCAGACCTGGACTACGATATTCATTTGTATTTTGTGCGCTGCTTATGGTACTGGTGTACAATTTGAGGACAGGCTTGAGTAAGATTGACTGTTTAAGCACTAGACTTCTATCAGCTCACATAGTGACCGGGCAACAAGTGGACCTTTTCTCTCTTTTATTCCACAGCCATCGTAGACAGACAGTAGATACGTCCCTCATCTGCAAGCCCAGCTACCCATTTAAGATTCAAGATTCCTTTGTTTTCATGTACATTTCAACATAATTTGTTCACTTTCAATTGTCCGTAAAGTCACACATTCACAAAAGAAGTGCATAAATAACTATAAAGAACAACAGTAGTGTTCATGCGTCAATATCAGAAAATTATTACATCAGCTTCCAATTGGGGTATTTGTAAAAAATAGGTTTCCAGCACCTGTGGTGTTCTGTGATAGTGTCGCCGCCGTGAACATAGTCTTCTCTGCAATGATAATAAAGAATTTCACAGGAGTCCAACCAGCGTGTCTTGTCTGTCATATTCCTACCTATTTAGTCTCCAGATTATGGCACTGGTGCCCAATTGCGGGACATAATTGAGTAAGATTGACTTTTTAAGAATTTAGTAATTAATTATGTCTCCTTCAAATCTTAATGAAACTCCCACCCTTGTCAGAATATAACAGAAATCATACCTATCCACAATGAATAATGTCTTTCTGACATTAAATGTTCATTCATTCACTAATCACTTCAGACTGAAGCACATGCAGATTTTAACATCAAGTTCTTCAGGTCCCAGCACCACCAACCTCATGTATACACATCAAAAGGGACCTGTGGTCATGATCTTTCTCCATTCAAAGTATCTGCAACAGATTTCTCATTTCACTCATATATTGAGAGAATAAACTGACCGTACCTGTGGCGTTGGTTTGATGTTCTGGCATACCAATAGAATAATTTCCTGAAGAGAAAGTATATTATTTCATATCAGTTGAAGAGTGATATTTTCATTGTTTTATTCCTGTATTTCATTTCCACAGGATATAGCACTCATGTATATTTTGATGATTTTTGCCAAAATGTTTTTTTTTTAAAGAGATGTGCAGACATTGCCATTTCACCACAATGTTTCATACATGTGTACAGCCTGATTTAAACAAAGTTGAAATGTTTTTTTTCCACATACAACTTGTAATTGTTGTTGAGAAAATGATTGTTGGGGTTGCATGGTCAGTGTAGCAGATAGGATAACACTAATACGGCGCAAGGGGGCTGGGTAAGAATCCGTCACTGCCTTTCTTGAGATCTACATTCACCCGTCACCGTATGGGTTTCTTCTGAGAGCTCGGATTAATCTTGCCCTCCGAAAACATACAGGGGTGGTAGGGTTTCTTTAATTTATTCCTTTCCAATATCTGCACAGAAAATAGCTCTATTTTGGGGATTATCACACATAAATAATATTTATTTAAGTTGTACATTTTTGACCTTTCCATCCATTTCTATATACCCTATATTATAGTTTTATCTGAACAAAATGGAAATGTTATTTTTAATGAATATAACTTGTAAATGTTGTCCAGAAAATTGTTGATGGAATGGCATGGTTATTGTAGCGGCTAGCACAGGGCTATTATATCGACCGTGAACAGGGTTCAAACCCATCAATGTCTGGAAGTTTACTGAATTAAAGAAACAATCTTGAGCAAGATGGTCAAGCTGCTGGGGTTTGGTTGAGGAGAAGATGTTTGGTCGGTGCAAAAGACAATTGTCTTCAGAAATAACGGGAGACTGAAGAATCTAATTTTAGAATCGCAACATGAAGAGCTGGTGGAGACAACAGCTCAATTTGCATCCACCACCAAGATGCAAGTTAACACTTTAACATGCATTCCTGAAAATGCCTTTCTGCAATTACTTTTTATATTTTGGTATATTCAGCTTAAAAAGATTGTAGTAGCATACTTAATATTAGTCAACAAAAGAATACGACTGAAATTTAGATGTGCACAATCTCACTCCAATGAGAAGATGAGATTCAAACTGATCAGGTAATTACTTCAAGGACCTAATGGATCAAACATGCATCTTCCAACCCTGCTGTGCTCACCTGCAAAAACTAAAATCCATGCATAAAAAAAGAACAATACCACAACCGTCACAATTTTGACCACATATTTATCTAAATTATGTCTGCCACGTTATCAGGTTTTTCATATAACAAAATTATGGTCAATGTTGTAATATTTGAAGTCAATTCATACCAGCAGTGATGTTCCCTAGAATGAGAGGATTTCACATTAGCCAAACAGCAATTCTTTCTCTGCCTTATTCCTTTCTCATATTTCTGTCGGGTCATGTACTGGTGTATATTATGCAGATTAGGGCTATTTAACAGTTTAACAGATATTGATAATATCAACAACCCCCCCCCCCACCCCACCTACAATTCTTACACAGCAGACTCCTATATCGTCCCCTAAAGAAATAGATATATTTCATAAGAAGAGACTTAGACAGGGCTGCCTGCTGGGAGGATGGGATTAAATCACTTCGGCAAACTCTTTGATGGGGCCTTGAAACATGGCCTAGTTTTGCCTTATTTTCCACAATCATTGTGGATTGACAATTGATTGTCCCCTCACCTGCAGGGCACACAATCCACATGTAAATAAAAATTAAAGACATCATATATGCATGTACTCCATGAGAACACAATATTGAGTCCTTCTTTCCTATTTAGCCAAACTGTTAACAAAGAAGTTTACTGCACCTGTGGTATTCTGTGAAGTTAAGTTTGAAGGTGTCTTCGTGCTCGCTGTTAATGAAAATACATAGTTCCACATGAGACCAACTTGCAGACCTGGACTATGATATTCATTTGTATTTTGTGTGCTGATTATGGTACTGGTGTACAATTTGAGGACAGGCTAGAGTAAGATTGACATTTTAAGCACTCGACTTCTCTCAGCTCACACAGTGACCGGGCAACAAGTGGACCTTTTCACTCTTTTATTCCACAGCCATCGTAGACAGACAGTACATACTTCCCTTATCTGCAAGCCCAGCTACCCATTTAAGATTCAAGATTCCTTTGTTTTCATGTACATTTCAACATAATTTGTTCACTTTCAACTGTCCATAAAGTCACACATTCACAAAAGAAGTACATAAATAAATATAAAGATCAACAGCAGTGTTCATGCGTCAATACCAGAAAATTATTACATCAGCTTCCATTTGGGGTATTTGTAAAAAATAGGTTTCCAGCACCTGTGGTGTTCCGTGATGGTGTCGCCGCCGTGAACGTGATCTTCTCTGCAATGATAATAAAGAATTTCACATGAGTCCAACCAGCGTGTCTTGTCTGTCATATTCCTACTGATTTAGTCTCTAGATTATGGCACTGGTGCCCAATTGCGGGACATAATTGAGTAAGATTGACTTTTTAAGAATTTAGTAATTAATTATGTCTCCTTCAAATCTTAATGAAACTCCCACCCTTGTCAGAATATAACAGAAATCATACCTATCCACAATGAATAATGTCTTTCTGACATTAAATGTTCATTCATTCACTAATCACTTCAGACTGAAGCACATGCAGATTTTAACATCAAGTTCTTCAGGTCCCAGCACCACCAACCTCATGTATACACATCAAAAGGGACCTGTGGTCATGATCTTTCTCCATTCAAAGTATCTGCAACAGATTTCTCATTTCACTCATATATTGAGAGAATAAACTGACTGTACCTGTGGCGTTGGTTTGATGTTCTGGCATACCAATAGAATAATTTCCTGAAGAGAAAGTATATTATTTCATATCAGTTGAAGAGCGATATTTTGAAGATTATTACACAAAATATTATTTTCTTAAGAGTTGTACAGGTATTGCCATTTCACCACAATTTTTCATACAACAAGTTTACAGCCTGCTGTAAACAAAATTAAAATGTCCTTTTTACATATATGAATTGTAATTGTTGCTGAGAAAATTATTGTTGGGGTGGCATGGTCAGTTTAGCAGATAGTGTAACACTAATACAGTGCCAATGAACTTGGTTCGAATCAGTCACTGCCTTTAATGAGATTTACATTCACCCGTCACCGTGAGGTTTTCCACCAGGTGCCCGGATTCATCCCACACTCCGTAAAACATACAGGGGTGGTAGGGTTTCATTATTTTATTCCTTTCCAATATCTGCACAGAAAATAGCTCCATTTTGGGGTTTATCACACGTAAATAATATTTATTTATGTTGTACATTTTTTTACCTTTCCCTCCATTTCTATATACTCCTATATTATAGTTTTAACTGAACAAAATGGAAATGTTATTTTAATGAATATAATTTGTAATTGTTGTCCAGAAAATTGTTGATGGGGTGGCATGGTTAATGTCGCGGTTAGCATAACGCTATTATATCAACCGTGAATGGGGTTCAAACCTGTCAATGTCTGCTAGTTTAATGAATTAAGCAAAAATTCTTCAGCAAGATCGTCAAGCTGCTGGTTGGGTTGAGCAGCAGTTATTTGTTAGGTACAAAGGATAATTGTCTTCAGAAGTAGGGGAAGACTGAAAAATCTAATCTTAGAATTAGAAGCATGAGGAAGAATGTTCGTAGAGAAGCTGGTGGAGACAACAGCACAATTTCCATCCACCACCAAGTTGCAAATTAACACATTAACATGCCTTCCAGTAGAGTCCAACAGAAACACAATTGAAAAGGAGGAAAAATGCCTTTCTGCAATTACTTTTTGTGTTTTGGTATATTCAGCTTAAAAAGATTGTAGTAGCATACTTAATATTAGTCAACAAAAGAATATGACTGAAATTTAGATGTGCACAATCTCACTCCAATGAGAAGATGAGATTCAAACTGATCAGGTAATTACTTCAAGGACCTAATGGACCAAACATGCATCTTCCAACCCTGCTGTGCTCACCTGCAAAAACTAAAATCCATGCATAAAAAAAGAACAATACCACAACCGTCACAATTTTGACCACATATTTATCTAAATTATGTCTGCCACGTTATCAGGTTTTTCATATAACAAAATTATGGTCAATGTTGTAATATTTGAAGTCAATTCATACCAGCAGTGATGTTCCCTAGAATGAGAGGATTTCACATATGCCAAACAGCAATTCTTTCTCTGCCTTATTCCTTTCTCATATTTCTGTCGGGTCATGTACTGGTGTATATTATGCAGATTAGGGCTATTTAACAGTTTAACAGATATTGATAATATCAACAACCCCCCCCCCACCCCACCTACAATTCTTACACAGCAGACTCCTATATCGTCCCCTAAAGAAATAGATATATTTCATAAGAAGAGACTTAGACAGGGCTGCCTGCTGGGAGGATGGGATTAAATCACTTCGGCAAACTCTTTGATGGGGCCTTGAAACATGGCCTAGTTTTGCCTTATTTTCCACAATCATTGTGGATTGACAATTGATTGTCCCCTCACCTGCAGGGCACACAATCCACATGTAAATAAAAATTAAAGACATCATATATGCATGTACTCCATGAGAACACAATATTGAGTCCTTCTTTCCTATTTAGCCAAACTGTTAACAAAGAAGTTTACTGCACCTGTGGTATTCTGTGAAGTTAAGTTTGAAGGTGTCTTCGTGCTCGCTGTTAATGAAAATACATAGTTCCACATGAGACCAACTTGCAGACCTGGACTATGATATTCATTTGTATTTTGTGTGCTGATTATGGTACTGGTGTACAATTTGAGGACAGGCTAGAGTAAGATTGACATTTTAAGCACTCGACTTCTCTCAGCTCACACAGTGACCGGGCAACAAGTGGACCTTTTCACTCTTTTATTCCACAGCCATCGTAGACAGACAGTACATACTTCCCTTATCTGCAAGCCCAGCTACCCATTTAAGATTCAAGATTCCTTTGTTTTCATGTACATTTCAACATAATTTGTTCACTTTCAACTGTCCGTAAAGTCACACATTCACAAAAGAAGTACATAAATAAATATAAAGATCAACAGCAGTGTTCATGCGTCAATACCAGAAAATTATTACATCAGCTTCCATTTGGGGTATTTGTAAAAAATAGGTTTCCAGCACCTGTGGTGTTCCGTGATGGTGTCGCCGCCGTGAACGTGATCTTCTCTGCAATGATAATAAAGAATTTCACATGAGTCCAACCAGCGTGTCTTGTCTGTCACATTCCTACCGATTTAGTCTCTAGATTATGGCACTGGTGCCCAATTGCGGGACATAATTGAGTAAGATTGACTTTTTAAGAATTTAGTAATTAATTATGTCTCCTTCAAATCTTAATGAAACTCCCACCCTTGTCAGAATATAACAGAAATCATACCTATCCACAATGAATAATGTCTTTCTGACATTAAATGTTCATTCATTCACTAATCACTTCAGACTGAAGCACATGCAGATTTTAACATCAAGTTCTTCAGGTCCCAGCACCACCAACCTCATGTATACACATCAAAAGGGACCTGTGGTCATGATCTTTCTCCATTCAAAGTATCTGCAACAGATTTCTCATTTCACTCATATATTGAGAGAATAAACTGACCGTACCTGTGGCGTTGGTTTGATGTTCTGGCATACCAATAGAATAATTTCCTGAAGAGAAAGTATATTATTTCATATCAGTTGAAGAGTGATATTTTCATTGTTTTATTCCTTTATTTCATTTCTACAGTATATAGCACTCATGTATATTTTGAAGATTTTTGCCAAAATGTTATCTTTTTTAAGAGTTGTACAGGAATTGCCATTTCACCACAATGTTTCATACAAGTTTACAGCCTAATGTAAACAAAATTAAAATGTTATTTTTACATACACGACTTGTAATTGTTGTTCAGAAAATGATTGTTGGGGTGGCATGGTTAATGTAGCAATTAGTGTAGCACTAATACGGCACCAGGGGGCTGGGTTCAAATCCGTCACTCCCTTTAATGAGATTTACATTCACCCGTCACCGCATGGGATTCTTCCGAGTGATCGGATTCATCCCGCTCTCTGAAAACATACAGTGGTGGTAGGGTTTCTTTAATTTCTGCACAGAAAATAGCTCTATTTTTGGGGATTATCACACATAAAGAATATTTATTTAAGTTTTGCATTGTTGACCTTTCCTTCCATTTCTATATACCCTACATTATCGTTTTATCTAAACAAATTGGAAAAATTTTTTAAATGAATATAACTTGTAATTGTTGTCCAGAAAGTTGTTGATGGGGTGGCATGGTTATTGTAGTGGTTAGCACAAGGCTATTATATCGACTGTGAATGTGGTTCAAACCCGTCAATGTCTGCTGGTTTCCTGAATTAAGCAAACACTCTTGTGCAAAATCGTCAAGCTGCTGGTTTGGTTGAGGAGAAGATATTTGGTAGGGACAAAAGACAATTGTCTTCAGAACTAAGGGGAGACTGAAGAATCTAATTTTAGAATTGCAACATGAAGAGGTATGTTTACAGAAGAGCTGGTGGAGACAACAGCACAATTTACATCCACTACCAAGTTGCAAGTTAACACTTTAACATGCATTCCTGAAGAGCCCTACAGAAACACAAGGGAAAAGGAGGAAAAATGCCTGAAATTACTTTTTATATTTTGGTATATACAGCTTAAAAAGATTGTAGAAGCATACTGAATATTAGTCAACAAAAGAAAATGACTGAAAATCAGATGTACACAGTCTCTCTCCAATGAGAAGATAAGATTGAAACTGATCAGATAATTACTTTAAGGACCTAATGGAGCAAATATGCATCTTCCAGCCCTGCTGGGGTCAACTGCAAAAACTAGAATCCATGCATAAACAAAAGAACAATAGCCTCAAGTGTCACAATGTTTGACAATATGTTTATCTAAATTATGTCTGCCAGGTTATCACGTTTTTCATATAACAAAATTACGTTCAATGTTGTAATATTTGAAGTCATTTCATACCAGCAGTGACGTTCCCTAGAATGTGAGGATTTCAAAAGAGCCAAACAGCAATTCTTTCTCTGTCTTATTTATTTCTCATATTTCTGTCGTGTGAAGCACTGGTCTGTTCTATGCAGTTTAACAGATATTGACAACAACAACAACTCCCCCACCCACTGCCCTTACACAGCAGACTCCTATATCGTCCCCTAAAGAAATAGGTATATTTCATAAGAAGAGACTTAGACAGGGCTGCCTGCTGGGAGGATGGGATTAAATCACTTCAGCAAACTCTTTGATGGGGCCTTGAAACATGGTCTAGTTTTGTCTTATTTTCCACAATCATTGTGGATTGACAATTGATTGTCCCCTCACCTGCAGGGCACACAATCCACAGTAAATAAAAATAAAGACATCATATATGCATGTGCTCCATGAGAACACAATATTGAGTCCTTCTTTCCTATTTAGCCATACTGTTAACAAAGAAGTTTACTGCACCTGTGGTATTCTGTGAAGTTAAGGTTGAAGGTGTCGTCTTTCTCGCTGTTAATGAAAATATAAGATTTCATATGAGACCAACCTGCAGACTGGACTATGATATTCATTTGTATTTTGTGTGCAAATTATGGTACTGGTGAAACATGCTTCAATATGATTGAATTTTTAAACACTCTCAGCTCACATAGTGACTGAGCAACAAGTGGACCTTTTCTCTCTTTTATTCCACAGTCATTGTAGACTGACAGTAGATACTTCCCTCATCTGCATGCCCAGCTACCCATTTAAGATTCAATTCCTTTGTTTTCATAAAAAGTTCGACTTAATTTGTTCACTTTAAATTTTCCGTAGAGTCACACATTCACGAAAGAAGTGCATAAATAAAACTAAAGAACAACAGTAATGTTCATTTCTGAAAAAATATTTCCAACACCTGTGGTGTTCCTTGGTGGTGTCGCTGCCATGAACTTGATCTTTTCTGCAATGATAATAATGAATTTCACACGAGTCCAACCAGCATGTCATTCAGAAGCACATTCAAATTTTATCATTAATGGAAATTCTTCAGTTCCCAACATATTACAAATATCTTCAACGAACAAATTTATAGTACCTGTGACATTGATCTGAAATGTTGTCTTACATGCAGTATTGTTTCCAAAGTGAAAATATACATTTCATGAGAAGAACAGTTAAAATTTCAGCGTTTAATTTCTTTATAGCATTTTTTTCAGTATATAATGCTAGTGTAGATTTTGAACATTATCTTGCAGAAAATTATTTATTTAAGAGTTGAACAGGGTTTGTCATATCTTTCAATTCTTAATACAACTACTTTACAGCCTTATATATTCTGAATATACATGTTCTTTTCACCAATATTAATTATAAGTTTTGTAAGTCAAATTGTTTTTGTGGCAGAATGTTTAGCTAAGTGATTGGCAAAACCCTGTGACCCAGGTTCAGATCCCTTCATGCCTGTAAGGAGATTGTATATTGTGATGAAATATTTGTAGGTGTATTTGGGAGATAAATTGGTAAAATTAGAGTAGGCCAGACCTGCTACCTTTTTCTCATATACCCTCCAGGGCCCTGAAGTTCACCACTCCTCCGTCGAGAAGGAGGCCTAGGCCATTGTGGAGGCAGTACACCACTGGAGGCCCTATCTTGCCAGAAAAAGACTTACTTTCCTCACAGATCAGCATTTGTGTGTGTGTGTGTGTGTGTGTGTGTGTGTGTGTGTGTGTGTGTGTGTGTGTGTACATAGATATATACACATACAGTAATTTATACTGCATATATATATATCGTAACTATTATTTATTTATTTATTCTGGGTGGAGCCTATGACCTGGTGTTCCTCAGGTATATATCTACCGGTATCAGCAAGGTGCAGTTTCTTAGCAAAAGGCACTCCTTCTGCCCAATAGTCTAGGGAAAGGTGTAGTACCTGTACCAATCAGGGTAATGTGAAGCCATGGATTTTACAAGCAAATTCTACAGATTGAAATTTATGGTTGTTAAACCAAAAAATCTGGTTTGGAATGGACACTGCAACTGAAGAAGGCAACAGGAAATCACTTCAGTATTTTTCCCCTGTATAATCGTGAACTCAACATTGACTATGGTCTCAGCTCAAAGATGAAGCCTTCACCAAAGGACAACAGGGGAGGCAACAACTACAATTTGGAGCGTCAGAAATCATGACAGATGGAGAGACATGATTGCCCATGCTAAAAGGCAAGGCACTATATATATCTATATCTATTTATATATATATATATCTATATATATATATATATATAGATATATATATATATCTAGATATATATATATATATATATACATATATATATGTATATATATATGTATATATATGCGCTGTACAAAAATAAAATTGAATCATTCAGGGGTCCACATGTTTTTTCAGAGAAAAGCTTTTGTATCATGTTTATAATATTTAATGTTTAAAATTAACGAAGTAAAAATTTATATATCTGTGGTAAACTTACTTTTTGACTTCAGATTAAAAGTATTGCCCCCTAAAATGAAAGTACAAGATTTCACGAGACACAAACTGGCATGTTGATGTGTGATATTCATTTGAAATGTGTGTACACATTATGTCACTGGCGTACCTCCTGCTAGTAATGTCACATAGGATTAAGTTTATAAGATTACTAGAAATTGACAAAAGAAAGATTTCACAAATCTTCACTGTACACTCATCCAAACACTACTTGTAATTTTTATTGTAAAATTCTTCCCTGGAAGCAAGTCTGGATTTTAACAAGAATCAGCTTTGTTCCATTCTCATCACTAATTCATCCCATCTGCCCCACTATGCCCTAATGCCCTCACTCCCTTTCCCCACCCCAGACATTCCATCCCTCTAGACTAAACGTCCAGTGATAATTTTCAGAGTACCCCTTTTTTTTCTCCGAACATCCATCATCAATGTTACGGTGCATGATTAATTAGGGCACGACTGGAGTAGTTTGTTTATTCTGGATCTAACCATGCATTTGAAGATGGTGTAGAGTAGAATTATTTTCATGGCATAGAGAGGAAGGGATCAGATTCAAGGAACTAGGTGAAATCTTTATAGAGCAAAGAAAGCTGAGTTTAAGATAAGATTCAACAAAATGTTTACATTTCAGAATGGTGTGTAGAAGCAGAACATGTTTCATTGGCAGAAGAGGATAACAAAAAGTATTGGTTAAGGTATTCATAAAAGAGTAAAAAAGGAACCAGGACTAGTACAGATTGATATTTGCGAGAGAGCATAGTATGAAGAGTGGCATGTTGTATAACTCTGTGGCTAAATTATTTTGAGACCAGACATTGCTTTGATGTAGAATGCATAGTTGGAGTGGATCCAGCATTAACATTCAAAAGAAATTACCTATAAATTTGTAAAGGAGATGATTCGTGCTCTGAGCAAAAAGGATGGTGGTGGAATTAAACATTTCCTTTTGATCATTTCCACTAGACTGTTGAACACGCTTATTCTGCCCATTATCATTGTTGTGATAAAGTACATGAGCAGTTTTAATGATCTCAAACACTTAATTTCTCAGTATTTTCAAAGATCTCATTTCAATACCTGTTTTCTTCAGTGAAGTTATCATATTCAAAGTGCTGCTCTCTATAAATATAATGGAAGATTTAAGATGAGGCAGTCGTCCTATGCTTGGTCACAGAAAATTCTTTAGAATTGTCTATACATTATGGAACAAACCAACAACGATTGCATTGCAAAATGAGTTGAATAGAAATAGGCCACATTCCAACACCAAATCACATCACTATACTATCATTATAACCATTCCTTATTGCTTTAAACAAGGAAATTAATCCATCACTTTCTCAGAAAGCACATGTCTGGTACCTGTTATAGTTAACAGAGACAAAATATCTATGGTGAAGTTTACTTCTAGTTTACACCTGTGTAAAGTGTGCAAGACAATAGGCCAACAAACCATCACATTTAACAAAGCTGTTGTTACTTATTGATAGACATGCAACATAGATAAGAAACAGTAAATTAACATCAAACAAAAATATTGCAAATTTGGAAGCTTGAAATAAAAATAGATTGTGCTGGAAACACTCGGCAATTTAGGAAGCATTCTGTTAACCTCTCAAGTTTAGGACCCAATTCTAATGGAGGGCTCTGGACATGAAACATTGACTGTTTTTACACTGGTCCTAACTGATCTGCTAAATATCTTCAGCATTTTCTGTTTATATCAAAGCATTCGGGAATAGGTTTTGCTGCCTCAAATGGACAGTGATTTAAGCAACAAATAAAATCCAACAGTGACGGTCCCTAACGTGAGTAAGACTCAACAATAGCAGTGACTTCCACTTACCCTGACCACCATCATTTTACAGCGAGTCAAGACAGCACATCCTATTTCATCATTATCTATCTGACCCAAGCCACCTGTCACAGATCCAGTCCTGGGAATGCAATTCCTAAGAAGCAAGGGAATCTACCCACTGAAGCCTTGCCAGGTTAGACTCAGTGGAGCTAACCTGCTGCAAGAGATCTTATCAAGGTATTGTAAATTTGTTAAAATGAATTTACAATTGCCAGTTGAAAGGGGGCGGGGGGGGGGGGGCTTAGGAGAGAGTGCCTTCTTGGTATCATTTTGAGTATTCTGCTCTTCCTCCTATCCCTCCATTACAATGCTTACAATCTCACCCAATTATATCACATGTGCATTTGTTCTGAAATAAGTTAGCCAGATTATTTAAATTTAATTCATATATGAATGGAGTCTTAAGTATTGAGATTAATCCAAAGATGTGTATTGATTTTTCTGGAGGGAATGGCAAGTGAAAGGTATAATTAAATTTGGAGACCTTTAAAATGGTGTGAGTTTAAAATCTTTTAATCAACTAATCCATCAGTATGATATCTCTAAGTCACATTTTTGGAGATAATTTCAAGTTCGTCATGTGCCACACACAACTTTTAGTTCTACACAGCAACCCCCACAAGTTGCTACGATATGGTCTACTGAACTGGCTGCATATGGTAAAGTCCACAAAGCCTCATTTTATTATTCAGCCTTAACACAAATCTCAGGATAAACTTCTGTTTATGGGTATGGGAAATAGACCAGAGTGTGGTTTTTGAGATGGAAGAATTGGACAAAATTTGTGAAAATATCAAAATAATGTCAAGGGATCTGAGAGTGCACCTAATTCAATTTAAGATTTTGCACCTTTTTTATTAGTAAGGTTATATCCAGTAAGGTTATATAAATTAAGGTTGAAAAATACCCCTGAATATTGGTGCTGTGAGGCAGATAAAAGAAACTTAGCACATATGCTTTGGTCTTGTCCCAGAATTCAAGAATCTTGGATTATGATACATAAGAATATTGTTAAAAGTTTCAGGTATTCACACTTGGGTTATTTGGGGATAAATACTCTCAAAATTGGATTCAGAAAAGTATAATGGTAGGAAACAAATTATTCTTAGAGGTTGGAAGAATTTGGTGGACTATTGGTGGATGTTGTGGTGAAGCATATTAATAAACAGCAGTTTTTTCTGTTATTAAAGGTGTAAATAGACACATTGTTATTATATTATTTTTTGCTGCCATGTTTGTTTCTATTTTATGGATAAGTTTGTATTTTGTAACTTAGAATTTACATAACTTTAAAACTGACTCAAGGGTTTGGGAAACTCAATCAAATTTAAATCATAAAAAAAATGAGTTGTGTTTCGTAAAAAGTTGCTAATTCTTCTAAAGTTTTTAATTTTAGGAGATTTTACATAGGATGATTAGTCCTATTTCTGACAGTTTGACAGCTGGCTAAGGAAGCACAGTTTGGTATTTTCTTGAACCATCAGTGAAAAGATTTTGGCCTGGCCTTGCCATGACAGGATTTACATCTGGCCTCAATGATGTGATTCAGAATATACCGTTCAGAGTATTCTCATGAGGTGAACTGAGTTGGACAACTATTAAATGAGCCAAAGCATAAATGGCAAAGGTGTGGCATTAGTTGAGATTCTCGTTTTGGAGAAAGAATCTAATTACAATGATCATATCCTCTGCAGCAGACTGAAATTGGGAATGAATGATGTTCGAGGATGTGTGTTCCAGAGCACTTTTCCAATTACATATGAATTCTCTGTAGCTTCACCACTGTTTGTTAGAATTTTGAAACAGGTGTCACTTCCAATCACTTTTACACTCTCTTCAATTAATTTTAAATGTTAAAATTACAAAGAAATCTGTGTACCTGGTGTCGTGTTAGGAGCAGATGAGGCAAGAGTGGAATTGGAAGGAATATGAGCTAAAAATAGACAATAGATTAGTTCAAATATACAGCAACACATAAAATAATATAAATTTGTGTAACACAAACCATTCCTTGAAATTGAAATGATGAAATAGTGAACTAACTGACATAAAATTATCACACTATTTAACTATACTTAACCACAATTATGTCATTTATACTATTTCTTTATACAATGGAATTTAAACATTTTTTTTAAGGTTGTGACAGATTATGTTGTGTTTGTATTGCATATAGATACGTTTTTGAGAGATAAATTGGGGCAGGTTTTTTAGTGTAGGTCACATACAAATACTTTAAAACAGATCTGATTTAAAATACTGGCAGTCTGCTGTCACCAAGAGCCTTTGCAAAAGCTTTGTAAAGTGTCCAAGAGACTTCACTAATGGATTGTTGTTTACAAAAAGGCAACAGATGAAAGAACTCATCGGAGCCGCAGGCTGACTGGGGTGCAACTTGCTGTTCTAAGAGGGTCATGTGGTTTTGTAAGCAGAGAGAGTCAAACAGGCTTTTTCTTTGAGACAGAGAATTCAGTTCAGCAGCAACAGCTGAAATAGGACAAGCTGGCAAGCTTGTGGAAAAAACCCATTTTGAAGACTGGTTGTGAGTGCTTAGTTCAGCCTGGTCAATGCCCTTGTGGTTCATGCCTAATATTTCACTTGAAATAAGTGAAACAAAAAAGGAACTCTGTGGTGACCTGAAAAAAAGAGGCTATCATCTGGAAAACCCTGATGGGGAAAGTTTCTTCTGCAAAACACGGAAGTGGCTGATTAAAAGGGACCAGTTTGTGTTCAGGAACAGCAAATCTCTCTCTGAAAATCAACAAGAACCTCCCTGAGTGGTAACGATGTACCTTTCAAGCACCAAAGCCTGGTGAACTTTATAAATGTTAAATTCTGTGCATAGTTTAAGAATTGCCTGCAACCAGTGAACCTGGAGGAATGAGAAGTGAGATTGGACTGTGAACCAAAGAACTTTTCTGAACTTATACTTAGAATTAGAAGGGGGTTAAGTTAGGTTAGTTAAGTTAACAGTAATAAGAGTTTAATCCTGTTTTCTGTTTAAAGATAATTAAAAGCAACTTTTGTTTAAATAACCATTTATCTTGGTGAATATCTATTGCTGCTGGGTTTTGAGGTCCTCTGGGCTTGTAACAAGGTAAAACTGCAATGTTTTATTTCTATGATTTATCTTTTAGCTTCATAAACTTATTCAGACAAATTTAGTGAGAAATTTCTCTGCAACTTCTATAAGAAAGGAAGGGATTTCTGATGTAGAGGCAGAAAGAAAGTAACGAGGTTTAAAACTGAAATAATGTCATATAAATTCTGACATTGTCAGTATAACTAGTCAAAATGCCTGTCCAAATGGCGAACATTGATTTAAATAATAATTCTTAAGTTCCAATGAAAAGTGAAATGGGTTAAACTTAAAAACAGAAGGGAAGCAAGTCCAGCGACATGATCTCTTTACTGCTTGGAGTCACAAGAATGGACCTTACTTACATAGCTTTTGATACTGAAGAACTGGGTTGGTTTCTTCAGTAACATCAATCTGAGGCAACCTCTAACAGCCTATTGGTGTGCCTGGAGCATTGTTCTTAACTCAGAGTTCACCATCTTACCAAAGCAGGCATCCAGTACCATGTCTGGGTATGGGGTGGGTGCAAGTGGAGAGATGGCATTATGTTCTACTGAACAGAACTAATGTTCTGTCATTACCTTTCAGAGTCTCTGGTGAGATGAATCCCAAGAGTGAAGCTTGCTGACATCAGAGTACAGCAATGTATCTGATGATGAAAGAAGATTTGCCAGGATTCTTCTCTTAACTAGGTGCATTCTGCAGCTTAGGTTGAGAGATTCAACACGTGTTACAATATACTGTGTGTCATGATTAGAAGATATTGAAATCATTTGTGTATTAATGAACGTGCAAGATTCAATTATCTGGCACAAGAAATTCAATCAGTGTTGATTGCTTGCCATTGTGAAGGAAAGAACCAAAATTATAAACTGCAATGCCTAAAAATTAGTTAGTATGTGAGCCAAAAGAATGCGATGGAGCTCTGGTATGACTTGCTGAGAAAAAAGATTATGAAATTCTGCTGCAGTATTATCAGATATGACATCAGGTATAACCTGGACAGCAGTCACCTTGAAGGCAAACTTTCCAAGGCTGACAAGTATCTTCCCAGGATTTATGCATGTTCCTCTTTGCACCACTTCTGTCTACACTCCGAGCAACAGGTTGACCTTCTGTTCCAAGAAAGCTTTTTTTTCTTTGGCTTGGCTTCGCGGACGAAGATTTATGGAGGGGGTAAAAAGTCCACGTCAGCTGCAGGCTCGTTTGTGGCTGACAAGTCCGATGCGGGACAGGCAGACACGATTGCAGCAGTTGCAGGGGAAAATTGGTTGGTTGGGGTTGGGTGTTGGGTTTTTCCTCCTTTGCCTTTTGTCAGTGAGGTGGGCTCTGCGGTCTTCTTCAAAGGAGGTTGCTGCCCGCCAAACTGTGAGGTGCCAAGATGCACGGTTTGAGGCGTTATCAGAAAGCTTTACAATATAGTAAAAGCACTGTGTGCTCGCTCTCTCTCTCTCTCTCTCTCTCTCTCTCTCTCTCTCTCTCTCTCTCTCTCTCTGTCTCTGGCTCATAAAACAAAACACACTCATAAAACAAAACACTGTTTACACACTTCTTTGTTTTTCTTCTCTCTTTTTGTGAGATGTGTATGAAATGTGTGCTAACTGGCTTGATGTTATTTGGCTTGGCAAACCATCCCTCTGCATGCAGTGCTTGAACAGTAGGGGGACCCAACAGCATAGTGCATGGCCCATCGTTTGCATTGACGTCCAAAAGACCCAATGTGAAAGGTAACAATTAGTTCTAATTTACAAAGAAGCAGGTCAAATAAGGTGGGTCCTTATCATATTGTTGACGGAGACAGGAAGTGTTGTAAGCATGCTACAGATCTATCATTCCCTTTAAAAAGAGGGCAAGGTTCAAGATTCTCTGATGAAATGAGTTTTTTTTTCTTGATCGACGTTCTATTTGCGTTTTAGACATTTTCCCCATGTTTTTAAAATTTGCTGTGTCATTTTAGTTTCTTTGTAGCTCAATAGTAGTCTTTATTTTTGTAATAGAAATGCATCATCGCTGAAATTCTTTGCCACTCCTTTCTGACAGAAAGAGAGCAGGACAAATATGTAGAAGAACAACTCTGGTTTGCAACAGTATTACTCCCAGAAGTATCTGGTTAAACTATATGCCTGAGCGTTTCCTTCGTCTGTGCAAAAAATATTAGTCTCTTCATCTCTCCATTCCCTCACTGATCCAATGTTGTTCCCTTAGCCATCTTGAAATGGTTTGACAACACATTATGCTGCATTTATAAGTAAAAAATGATAACTAGTTCTACTGCAGAAAATAACAAAACTCCTTCCCACCCCTCAACGTATCAATGTTGGAACATTGCCCAATAACATGGAAGGTTGCCTGCACAGTGAAAACACCCTGCTTGCCTTCACCAGTGTATATAGAAAGAGCACTGCCTCATTACAAGAAAGAACAAGTCACACATTTTTTTACAATGCAATTAACAAATAGGGTTATTTTCTGGGACAAGTATTTCAGGTCTCATCAGGTAAAAGCTAATGACTGCAGCTGCAGGCTTTCCTTTGAAGGTCTAAATTGTAGGTTGGAAACTGCTGTCTAACCTTCACATGAACCATGGAATACAGATCACCTTTGACTTTGAGCTCTGAGTGTAGCTAGTAGTTGCCAAGATCGATTGGTGTTTCACCGTTGTGATAATTCATTAACTTGTAGTGTAATTTTACTGTTCTGTAGGATTGAAGTTCTCCTATTTATGAAAGAACATCCATTGCCCTAAACTATTTCCACTTTGTACCTGTTAGAGTGTTGGGCACTCCAGTAAATCTCAGATGAGAACATACCAACAAAAAAATGTTGAAATCGCATGACTCATCTCCACCAACTTGTGCAATTTTTTTTTCTAAAAATGCTATGCCTTCAGGAAGGAAGAGAACAGTATGGATGAGGGGAATCAAATGCAAGTTTCTGTTCAATGGAAACCTGATGTACTGGATCTGGAGGGGTAAATGTAAACTGAAAGCAGTTAAGAAAAATAGTATCCTGACCTTTAGTCCAAAGAAGATGGAGTACAAAAGTAATCTTGTTGAAATTGTGTCGAGTTTTCAGTGTGCTGTGCGCATTTTTGATCCCCATGTTTGATCAAGTATGAGTCAATGCAAAAGCGATTGCAGGGTGGACTCGTGGGTTGACGATGGTATTCTGTGAAAAGTGACTGGAATTCAGAACAATGAGTGACATTGAGATCCATTGGGTTCTGAGAGGGATGGACACGTTGGATGCAGAAGGCTGCTTCCCCAAACTGGGCAGCAACCACAGGACAAAGGATCATCGGAGTGAGGCTGAAATGAAGAGGTATTTCTTTAAATAGGATCTGTAGATCTTATGAAATTGGTGGAAGGCTGATATTGGTATAGATTTTAAAACAGGGATTGTAGGACAGGATAAACAGGAAGGATACCCCATGGAAGTGAGCAATGGTGAAGGTCAATGGAGCCTCCAGTATAATTTCTTAATCTCTTACTTTTCAGAGTTGGGTGGTGCAGTGGCACACCAGATGATGCTCGTGCAGTGACCTGGGTTCGATTCTGACCTGGGGAACAACATCTGTGTGGAATTTGTAAGCTGTCACTGTAACATTGTGAGTTTTCTCCCACAGCCCAAGGGTGTGCTGATAAATTAATTGGCAACTGTAAATTACCCCAAGTGGAGGCAGGAACCAGAAGCACTAGGGCAGAGGTTCTCAACCTTTTTCCACTCACAAAGCACATTAAGTAATCCCTTACTAACCACAGAGCAACTATGGCATGGAAAAAAAAATTGAGAACCATTGTACTGGGGGAGTTGATGGCCACATCACAGAAAAGGCCACAAGAAATCCATAAAAGTATAGAACATTACAGAAGAGAAATGGGCTTCAGCCCTTCTAGTCTGTGCCAAACTACTTTTCTGCATAGTCCCACTGACCTGCACTGCCCAGAGCCCATGTACCTGTCCAAATTCTTTTTAAATGTGAAAATTGAGCCTCATTCACCACTTCAGCTGGCAGCTCGTTTCACACTCCCACCACGTTCTGTGTTGTTCCCCCTAATGTCCCCCCTAAACATTTCCTCTTTCACCCTTAACCCATGTCCTCTCCACTATCCTCAGTGGAAAAAGCTGACCTATATTTACTTTGTCTATACCCCTCATCATTTTAAATACCTCTGTCAAATCTCCCCTCATTCTTTTATGCTCCAGGGAATAAAGTCCTAACCTGTTTAATCTTTCCCTGTCACTCAGTTCCTGAAGTCAGGGCAATATTCTAGTAAATTTCCTTTGCACTCTTTCAATCATACTGATGTCTTTCCTGTAGTTAGGTGACCAAAACGGCATATAATACTCCAAATTTGGCCTCACCAATGTCTTATACAATTTTACCATAACATCCTGACTCCTACAGTCAGTACTTTGATTTATGAAGGCCAATATGCCAAAAATCTCTCTTTAGAACCCTATCCACCTGTGATATCTGTATTCCCAGATCGCTCTGTTCTACCACACTCCTCAGTGCCCTACCATTTACCATGTATTTCCTTTCTTGGTTTGTCCTTCCAAAATGCAACACCTCACACTTGTCTGCATTAAATTCCATCTGCCATTTTTCAGTCCATTTTTCCAACTGGTCCAGATCCTTCTGCAAGCTTTGAAAACCTTCCTTGCTGTCCACAACACCTCCAATCTTTGTGTCATTTGCAAATCAAGTGGTGAATTGGAATGATGGAAATACTTCAGCCCATCAGTGGTTGTGGCAGAACTGCCTCAAGTCAATAGATTGGGTGGTGTTCAAGAACTCAGATGAGGATCTGAATGATTACACCTGCTTTTTACAGATTTTATCAAAACAGCTGTGAATGAGTATGTCCCTATCAAATTGTTTAAGGTTTTCCCCAATCAGAAGTCTTGGATGAACAATGAAATCAGAACCTATTGAGAGCCAGATCACAGGCATTTAAGACCAGAGATCCAGAACACAATACAAGGAGTAAGCACAACTGATGAAAAGCTATTTCTTGGGCTAAGTGGAGGTCTGGATGAGAATGGAAACAATGAAGGATACCCAGCAGCTATGGCAGGGCCTAAAGGACAGATTCTGCTACAAAACCAAATCCAATGCAGTAGAAGAAAGCAAATTCACTCCAAGATTAACTCAATGCCTTTTACATCCGATTTGATGACCGGAACAAGGCAGAACCACTGTGCACCTCCATATCCCCTGATGACTCTCTACTATCCGTATTTGAGGATGACATGTGGGCTGCCTTCAGGAGAATGAATCCAAGGAAAGCATCCAGTCTGGATAGGGTACCTGGCTGAGAAATGAAAACATGTGCTGACTAACTTGCCAAGGTATTCACAGATATCTTCAATATCTCACTCCAGCAGGGCTTGCCTGTTTCAAACAGACCTCAATCATTCCAGTGCCCAAGAAGAGCATGGTAACCTGCTTTAATGACTATCAATCAATGGCACTCACATCCACAGTGACGAAGTGGTGGAGAGGCTGTAACATAAATCTGTTCCAATTTGCTTACCGCATCGACAGGTCAACAAGAGATGCCATCTCACTGACTGGAACACTGGACAGCAAACAGGCATACGATAGGATGCTCTTTACCGACTACAGTTTGGCATTCAACACCATCATCACCTCAAAATTAATCAGCAAACTCCAAGACCTTGGCCTCAATACTCCAATGTGTAATTGGATCCTGGGATTTCCTCACCTCCAGATGGACTGCTGGAGATTGGCTGAAGGAGAACCAGGTATCAAAACAGGAATATGAGAGTGTGCTGAAGGCTTCCTGAATAATGAAACCTTTATAGCTTTTTATCATGTCAGAGGTTTGGATCTGGAGCTCAGGTTGTCAATGGTTTGGAATGAAGGCTGTGTAGAGCGCTGGAGGTGAATCCACGGACACAGTGACTCAGGGGTGGACTCTCTTTTGCTTCTCTTTCTCTGATTGTAAGGGGCGTTGGGCAATTTCTTCTTAAGATAAATCTTTGTCAACCTTACAACAGAATAAAGGCAATTTTATTACTTGACAACAAAAGAATCTTGAATCTTGATTATCCTCCACAACCTCCATCAGTACCGGAGCACCACAGGGCTGCATATTTAGCACCCTTTTCTATTTGCTTTACACCTATGGCTCAGTACAACAACACTATCTACAAATTTGCTGACAGTACCATGGTAGTAGGTTGTATAAAAAGGGGCAACGTGTCACCTTACAGGAAGGAAATTGAAAACTTGGCTGTAAAGTGTACTAACAACAACCTCATACTCAATGTCACCAAAACAAATAGCTGATTGTGGCCTTTAGGAAGGGAAAACCACAGGTGTACATTCCAGTGGTCATTGGGGATCAGAGGTGGAGAGGGTGAGCAAATTTAAATTCCTGTGAGTCATTATCTAGGAGGACCTTTCTTGGACCCAACACACTAATGTAATCATGAAGAAATCACATCAGTGTTTCTACTTCCTCAGGAGTTTGTGAAGGTTTGGTATGACATCGGAAGCCTTGGCAAACATCGATGTGTGTGTGTGTGTGTGTGTGTGTGTGTGTGTGTGTGTGTGTGTGTGTGTGTGTGTGTGTGTGTGTGTGTGTGTGTGTGTGTGTGTGTGTGTGTGTGTGTGTGTGTGTGACACCTTGTGGCACTTCCAGTCAATTCAAAGAGACTGTAAAGACCTGCTTGATTGGAAGTAAGAATTTAAGGATGAAGGAGACTGTAAAATCTGGCAACTAAGCTTTAAATCAATAGTTTTGAATTCTACAGGCATTTCTCAATGTTTATATCCAAACATTTTTATAATGAAGCTAATGGGTCTGTGCAAGCTGTCGGGAGCAATCCCATTGCTCCTCTTCTTGATTCCCTGTACACCACAACTTTTTTTCTCTCTCACACATGCTCATCAACCTCCTTTTGATTTATTTTCCCATTAAACTGAACTAGCTTGTAATTTAAGACTTAATTTATTATCACAGTAATAATGCCATATCATATTACATGAAATTTATTTTTGCCTGCAGACATATTTGCCACCGGCAGGAATTGCCTAAGCGCTTCTTACAATCTGACACAGTCAGACTTACAATCAGAGAAAGAGAATCAAGAGAGTCCCCCCAGAGTCACCGAGTGGTTGATTACAATGGCCTGTCAACCTTAGCTCATGCACTTTGAACTATGAGAGGAATCTCAAGATTGCAAAGTGAATGTGCAAACTCCACATGACCAGCACCCAGAGTCAAGATCTAACCTGGGTCACTGGAGCTGTAATGTCCTGGCATTCCCTGCTGTGCCACTGTGCTCTCCGTAAAGGAGAAGATAGATAAATAGAAGGTGAAAGTCTACTTGTGAAGAAAGGATATTAGTTTGGTCTTAGCAGAAAAATTCTAGAGAGAAAGAAAGGCTGCTCAAGGCAGGAAGTGGAGCAGTCTAGCCTGAAGTAATATGGAAAGAACTGTTGGAGCTGGTAATGAAATAGTTGGAAACTGCTGCCATCTGGCCTTGTGACAGGTCATCAAAAAGCAGGACAGAGGAGGGCCAGAGGCTGCCTTTCTCATCCTCTGATCACTTAGACTGCATATCCTCCGTTCATTCACCTTTGAAATTTGCAGAGCAGGGGTGTATCAGGAATGTTCTGGCTGGTGTTGAGCCATACTAAGAGGGACCAGAAAATACAATGGCATTTTAAGATTTAAGATGCTCTGCGTAAAATCTTTCCTTCAGTTGCCTACAACATAAAAGCATTCCTTCATTGAAATAGTGATTACGTAAAAGATCAGGCAATTCATACACAGGCAGCAGAATACATTCATATCAAATAACTTCCTTCATTTAATCCTTAATCTGAAGGCAGTTTGGAGAATTGTTTCATTCCTTTATAAAAAAGGAATAATTGTTTTCATTATTAATCTATTTGTTTTTCTAGATCACCTAAAGATATCATGCAGATTGCTTAAGTACAAAAAAGTATTCAATACATCAGGATTCAACAAATGGTTTCAAAGAATTCCAAAAAGGAATTTGGGCTCCTCGTGCACCGTTTAAGTTATATGATTATAAGTATCAAGTGCATGCACAGAAATCTAAACACCCCCACAGAAATTTGAGTACTACAAATTAGCACAGTCAGATTTGTTCTCAGGATTTATTAGAATTCTTTGAAGAAATGACCAACAGGCTAGATAAAGGCAATGCAGTGGATGTTGTGTATTTAGATTTTCCGAAGACTTTTGACAAGGTGCTGCACATGAGGCTATTGAACAAGGTAGGAGCCCATAGTCTAATGGGAAACATACTAGCATGGATGGAGCATTAGCTGATTGGCAGGAAGCAGAGAGTTGGAATGCAGGGATCATATTCTGATTGGCTGCCATTTGCTAGTGGTGTTCCACAGGAATTGGTTTTGGGATTGCTTCTTTCTATGCAGTATATTAATGATTTGAATTATGGAATGAAAGGCTTTGTGCTCAAGTTTGCAGATGATACGAAGGCAGATGGAGGAATATGTAGTATTGAGGAAACTGTAGAAGGAGAATGGGGAGCCAAGTGGCAAATGAAATACAATATCAGAAAGAGTTTGGTCATGCATTTTAGTAGAAGAAATAAATGGGAAGACAATTTTCTAAATGGGGAGAACAATTTTAAGTCCCAGATGCAAAGGGACCTAGGAATCCTTGAACAGGATAGCCTGAAGGTGAACTGCAGGTTGAGTCGATGTTGAAGAAGGCAAATGCAAAGCTGGCTTTCATTTCAAGAGGAATAGAATGTAAGAGCAGAGATGTGTTGTTGAGGATTTATAAGGCACTGGTGCGACCTCACTTGGGGTACTGTGAGCAGATTTGGGCTCCTTATTTAAGAAAGGATATGCTGACATTGGAGAGGTTTCAGACAAGGATGATTCTGGGAATGAAAGGATTATCACATGTTTGACGGCTCTTGGCCTGTACTTACTGGAATTTAGGAGAATAGGGGAATTTCATTTAAACATTTTGAATGTTGAAAGGCATGGACAGATTAAATGTAGAAAGGTTGTTTCCCATGGTGGGAGAGTCTAGTCAAGAAGGCACAACTTCAGGATTGAAGAATGCCCACTGAGGATAGAGATCCAGAGATATTTCTTTATCCAGAAGGTGGTAAATCTGTGGGATTTGTTACCACAGGCAGATATGGAGATCAAGTCATTGGGTGTACTTAAGGGAGAGATTAATAGGTTTTTGATAGTCAGGGCTTCAATGGGTATGGGGAGAAGGCCAGGCAGTGGGGCTGAGTGGGAAAATGGATCAGCTCATGATTAAATGGAAGGGCAGACTCGATGGCTGAATAGCCTATTTCTGCTCCAATGTTATGGAATTCTAAACAACTAATCCACTAAAATAATCCCTGGTCCAGGATAACTATCTAATATGTAATGCTTCATTTTTATTAATCTTTAAGTTTATTATTATATTCACAAGATCACAAGATAAAGGAATAGAAGTAGGCCAGTTGGCACATCAAGACTTCTCTGCAAATCCACCCTGAGCTAAACCATTCTCACTTATAGTTCCAAATTCATCTTTTCCCCATATCCCTTGATATCCTGACTAATTAGATACCTATCAATCTTCCCCTTAAACTCCCCAATGATTGGCCCTCCACAGCTGTGTGTAACCACAAATCCACAAACCTCTGGTTAAAGAAATTTCTTCTCATCTCTGTTTTAAGTGGATACCTTCTAATTCTGTGCCCTCTTGTCCTGGATTCATCCACCAAGGGAAACCTCTTAGTCACATCTCCTCTGTCCAATCCTTTCAGCATTCAAAATGTCTTTATGAGATCCCCTCTCATTCTTCTATACTTCAATGAATACAGTCCAAGAGCCACTAAAACATTCCTTGCATTCCAGAAATCTTCTCTGTACTCTCTCCAACATCATTAAATCCCTTGAAATAAGGGGCCCAAAGCTGCACACAGTTACTCCAAATGAGGTCTCGCCAGTGCCCCATAGAGCCTCATCAACACCTCTTTACCTTTACACACTATTCCTCTTGAAATTAATGCCAGCATAGCATTTGCTTTCTTTACCTGGAGGTTAACCTTTAGGTTATCCTGAACAATGGCGCCCAAATCTCTTTGCACTTCCCAAATTTGAATTTTGTCCCCAACCAAATAGCAATCTGCCTGTTTATTTCCTCTTCCAAAACATTCTCAACATTTTTATCTCATCTGCCATTTCTTTGCCCGCTCTCCTAAGCCGTTCAAGTCTCTCTGCAACCTTTTGGTTTCTTCAACATTTCCTACTCCACCTGTCATCTGCAAACTTCACCACAAAAACATTCAATCCATAATCTAAATCATCAATATACACTTCAAAAAGAAGCAGCCCCAACAAACACCGACCCCTGCAGAACGCCACTAGTAACTGGTATTATGGGCTATATTATATATAAACATGTTTTTTAAAAAGAGATAGAGTGTGAGTGTTTAGTGTAGGTTACTTCACAATCAGATACTTACACTTCACATCTCATTTAAAATGCAAGAGCTTTGCTGAAGCCAGACATTCAGGCACCAATGGCTTTGCAAAAGACAACAGAACTGCTTTGGAAAGAATTTCAAAAGCAAGTGCAAATAGAGAGGTCCAGGCTCAAGCGCTAATAAAGATATTTCAAGGATTGGGTTTGAAGCCCTGCAAGGAATGCTGGTTTTTACAAGCAGAGGGAGAGAGGGGAAAGAACAAACATGATTTCTCTTAGAAAGAGAGAGAGAGAGGTCAGTTCTGCAGTAGCTTTTTGAGGCTGCAACATGGCAAGCTGGCAAACTTGTTGAAAACCTTATTTTGAAGACAGGCTGTGAGTTCTGAGCTCAGCCTGTTCAAAACCCTTGTAGTCCTTACAAGAGGAAATGGCTAGCTAGAGTGTTTCTCCCGAAATAAGGGAAACAAGAGGAACTCTGTGGTGACCTGGAAGAAGAGGTTATCATTTGGAAAATACAAGATGGAGCAAGTTTCTTTGGCAAGACACTGAAGTGATTGGTTGTGTGTGTCCAACGAGCAACAAATTTCTCTCTCTGAAATCAACAAGAACCTTCCTGAGGTTTAAGCACAGGAGCCTGGTGAAAATTCATAAATGTTAAATTGGCTGCAACCAGTGAACTTGGACGAGTGGAGAAGTGAGATTGGACTGTGAATCAAAGAACTTTTCTGAACTTGCATACACATTACATATACGTGCACTTAGAATTAGAAGGGGGTTAAGTTAGGTTAAGTAAGTTAATAGTAATAAGTTAAACTTTGATCCTGTTTTCATGTTTAAAGATAATTAAAAGCAATTTTTGTTTAAGTAACTATTTGTCTTGGTGAATATCTATTGCCGCTGGGTTTTGGGGTCCTCTGGGCTCATAACAGTATGAATTAACTGATTAATGATTAAAGTTTAAATGGTAAATGTGGCGGGGGTGGGGGTTGGGAGGGGAGATGATCCTACTGGATCATGTGGGCATTTGTGACTTTGGTCAAAACCCGTAAAATAGAGGGAGGTAGTGTTGTGTATTATTTAAATAACACTTGCTGGGGGTGTGGGCTTATTCTGTTTATATATAGTTTTAAATGTGGGAATGTGTATTTCTCTTTTTTTAAATTTTTTATTTTTCACACCATAAATCACATTAGCCATGATACACACTTTTTCTTTTTCACACATGTAAACTTCATTTTTTTAAAATTTAGATTGCCGGAGGAAGTGCGCATCAACAAATCACATATTGATTAATGGAGTTGCGGGAGGAGGGTTTGTGGGGGATGGGGGGTGGAGGAAGTAATGGTATATTAGGATGAGTAATACAGTGAAATTCATAAATTTGAATGTTAACCAGTTAAATAGGATGGTGAAGAAGAAGAAGAATATTAACATACATTAAGAAGATAGGAGCTGACTTAGCTTTTTTGCAAGAATATTTGATACTAAAAAGAGATTAGGTTGAGTATGTGGTCGCCCCTTCATTTAATTCTAAGGCTAGAGGTGTGGCAATTCAGATGAAAAAAAATCTTCCCATTAAAATTCAAAATGTAGTAACAGACCCTGCAGGAAGATATGTGATAGTACATTATCAAAAATATTCAGAACTATGAACCATTCTGAATGTGTATGCACCAAATGTGGATTATGAGAAATTTATACAACAAACATTTCTTAGCAGAGGCACATGAGAATATTTTAATAGGAGGAGATTTTAATTTTTGTTTAGATCCATTTTTAAATGGATCTACTAAGGAATGACAAGAGCCAAAGAAGCAAAGACTACATTTGGTATTAATGAGAGATTTGCACTTAATAGATGCATGGAGGAGAATTAATCCTAGAGAAAGGGATTATTCCTTTTATTCAAATAGGCATGATTCTTATTCTAGAATTGATTTATTTTTAATTTCAGCCCAAGTACAAGGAAGGATTTTAGAAGCAGAATATAAAGGGAGAATTTTGTCTGATTTTCACTTTTATTTGGCAGTATTGGATCTCCTATTAGTGAATGAGAGGTGACAGAATGAGGAACACTAGTCTTAGGTTAATTATGAAGAAGGATCGGGCTGGGCCTAAGTTTGAGATTCTTGATCGGAATAAGGCTAACTTCAAGGAGATGCAAAAGTTTTTATAAGGTGTAGATTGGGATAATTTATTATCTGGGAGGATGCAACAGATAAATGGAGGATATTCAAAGAGGAAATTTTGAGAGAACAGAGCCGGTATGTCTCTGTGAGAATTAAAGGAAAGGCAAGAAAATATAGGGAGCTTGGTTTTCAACAGATATTGGTAATTTGGTTTGGAGGAAGAGGGATGTGTACAACAGGTATAGACAGCAGGGAATATAGGAGTGCTTGAAAAATATAAAGAGTGGAAAAAAAATCAAGAAAGAAATTGGAACGGCTAAAAGGAAATAGGAGGCTGCTTTGGCAGGCAAGGTAAAAATAAATCCAAAGGTTTTCTATAGGTACATTAAAAATAAAATAATAGTGAGGGATAAAATTGGGCCTTTTGAGTATCAGAGGGGAAACCTATGTGAGGAGTTAGATGGGGGAAATTTTAAATGATTTTACTAAGGAAAGGAATATTGAGCCTGGTGAAGTAAGGAAGTTTGGTAGTGAGGTCATGGATAATATACAGATTAATGAAGAAGTAGTAATGGTTATTTTAAAGAGAATAAAGGTGGATAAATCTCCAGGTCCTGGGACCCTGAGGAAAGTTAATGTAGAAATAGTGGGGGCTTTGTCAGAAATATTTAAAATGTCATTAGCCACGGGGGAGGTATAGGAGGATTGGAAGGTAGCTCCACTGTTGTTCCACTATTTAAAAAAGGGTCTAAAAGTAAACCAACTAATTATAGGCCTACGAGTCTGACATTGGTGGTGGGTAAATTAATGGAGAGGGTTTTTAGAAATAGTATATACAATTATTTGAATATAGAGGGGTTGATTAGGAGTACTCAACATGGTTTTGTGCAAAGTAGATCATGTTTAACAAATCTTCTAGAATTTTGAGGAAGTTGCTAAAAAGGTTGATGAGGGGAAGGCTGTGGATGTTGTCTATATGGACTTTAGTAAGGACTTTAGCAAGGTTCTGAATAAGATGTTAGTTATGAAGGTTCAAGTATGAGGTATTAATGTTGAAGTAGTGAAATAGATTGAACAATTATGGGAATTGCCAGAGAGTAGTGGTGAAAAATTGGTTGTCAAATTGGAGGCCAGTGACTAGTGATGTGCCTCAGGGATCGGTACATTATTGTTTGTCGTATATATTAATGATCTAGATGATAGGGTGGTAAATTGGATTAGTAAGTATGCAGATGATACTAAGATTGGTGGTGTTGTGGACAGTGAAGAAAGTTTTCAAAGCTTGCAGTGGGATGTAGGACAGTTAGAAGAGTGGGCTGAAAGATGGCAGATGGAGTTTAATACTGATAAGTGTAAGGTGCTATATTTTGGTTGGACTAATCAGCAAAGGTCATACATATTAAATGGAAGATTAGTGGTTCTCAACCTTTTTCTTTCCACCCACATACCACTTTAAGTATTCCCTATGTCATAGGTGCTCTCTGATTAGTAAGGGATTGCTTAAGGTGGTATGAGGGTGGAAAGAAGAAGTTTGAAAACCACTGTTTTAATCATACCTAATTGACTTGTTATGTGCATGGTTTCATAACTCCAAAGGAAATGGTCAAATGACGATTTTTCTCAAGCAAAGTACTTCAGTAAAAATTGGGTCTAGACCAGTAATTCTCACCTTCCCTTCCCACTCACATACCACCTTAAGCAATCCTTTACTAATCACAGAGCACCAATGGCATAGGGATTACTTAAAGTGGTATGTGAGTGGAAAGAGAAAGGTTGAGAACCACTGTGGTAGACAATTAATGAGTGCAGTCAAAGTAAGAGATTTAGAAATTCTGGTACATAATTCCCTGAATGTGGAGTTACATGTAGATAGGGTGGTGAAGAAAGTTTTTTGTATGTTGGCCTTCATAAATCAGAGTACAGGAGTGGGGATATCATGTTGAAGTTATATAGGGCATTGGTAAGGCCAAATTTGGATTATTGTGTGCAGTTTTGATTGCTGAATTATAGGAAGGCTATCAACATAACAGAGAGAGTACAGAGAAGATTTAAAAGAATGTTGTCTGGGTTTAAAGGTTTGAGTTACAGGGAAAGGTTTAACAAGCTGGGACTTTATTCCCTGGAATGTAGAAGATTGAGGGGTGATTTGATAGAGGTATTTAAAATTATGAGGGGGACAGATAAAGTCAATGTGGATATGCTTTTTCCATTGAGAATGGGGGAGATTCAAACAAAAAGACATGGATTGAGATTGTAGGGGAAAAGTTTAGGGGAAACATAAGGGGTAACATAAGGGGTAATTTCTTCACTCAGAGGGTGTGGGAGTGTGGAATGAGCTTCTGGTCAAAGTGGTAGATGTGGGTTTGATTTTAATATTTAAGGAAAAGTTGGATGGGTGTAAGGAAGAGAGAGGTGTGGAAGGTTATGGGCCAGGTGTGGGTCAATGGGACTAGGTGGAAGAAGGTGTTTGGCATGGACCATAAGGGCCGAACTGGTCTGTTTTTGTTGTAATTGTTATATGGTTATATTATTGATGATTTCAATGCCTGATAAAGAGACAGGCTTTTGTGATTTTATTAGGAGACAAATTCAATTATTCTGTGACACAAATTTGAATTCTATGAATGATAAGTTTGTAATATGGGATGAATTAAAGCATATTTGAGAGGCCATGTTTTACTTCTAAAGAACAAAATATATGAAAGAATAGATCAATTAGAACAAGAAATAATGGCTTTGGAAAAAAATCTTTAAAGGAGAAGTTCTGAAGATAAACATGGACAACTAATTAATAATAAGCTTCAATTTAATACATTACAAACTTACAAAACAGAAAAAGCGATCACAAGAACTAAACAGGTATTATGAGTCAGGCAAACGATCACATAAATACTTGCATGGCCATTAAAAGCAGAACAGGTTTCAAGAATGATTAATGTAATTAAAAAACAATTTAAATGTTTTTTAGTTATAAACCTCAAGAAATAAATGAATATTTGAAGTTTTTATTCTAAATTATGTGGGTCAGAGACTTTCAGATGAAAATAAAAATAGATAGGTATCTATCTCAGATAAGTTTACCTAGATTGAGTATGGAAGAACAAACATAATTGAGTGCCCACTTTACACAGATAGAGGAGAAGGAGGCAATGAGTTCATTACAAAGTAATACCTATTTTATTATTAAATGCAGATTATAAGATACTTGCCAAAATATTGGCGAATAGAGTGTCAAAATTATTATTTAAATTAATAAATATGGATCAAACAGGGTTTAGTGAAAAAGAGACAATTGGTGGGCAATGTGGCTAATTAGTATTATACAATTAGCACAAAAAAAATAAAAGGTTTAAGTGTTGCAGTGGCTTTAGATGCAGAAAGAGCATTCGATAGATTGGTGTAGGACTTTTTGTTCAAGGTCTTGGATAAATTTGGATTTGGTGAAACTTTTATAAATTGGATTAAGGCATTATATAATGATCCTAAAGCTAAATATCCACCCCATTTTAATCGATAAGATCCAGTAGACAAGGATGTCCCTTATCTTCAACTTTGTTTCTATTAGCTATAGAGCCACTAGCAGAGGCCAATTAGGAGCAATTTGGAAATTAATGGATTTAAGGTTGGTCAAGATTAGTTTTTTTTTCAGATGATGTTTCAATAAATGTGACAGAACCTGAGACTTCCTTGCAAAATTTATATTTTAAATTGGAAGAATATGGTAAGATTTCTGTTACAAAATAAATTGGGACAAAAGTGAAATTATGCCCCTTATAGAAGGACATTATACTTATTGTTAAAGAAATACTCAATTTAAAAGGCCAAAAGATGGGATTATATATCTAGAGATTCATGTAGATAATAATTTTTTTAAATTTATATAAATTGAATTATTTGTCATTTCTCAAAAAGGTTGAAGAAGATTTTTTTTAAATGATGATTACACTTATTATTACCTCAGTAGTGTTTCTCAAGAATTAAATAAACATGTAAGGAAATTTCTTTGGAAAGATAAAATGTCAAGAGTTTCTGTAGAAAAAGTAATGTGGAAATATGAATTGGGAGGCCTACAGCTTCCTAACATTAAGAATTATTATCAAGCAGCTCAAATGAGATTCCTCACATCCTTTTTTGAAGGAGCAGAAAAATGGGCATGGGTTAAAATAGAATTGGATAAAATAGGAGAGAGATTAGCAGAGGAATTTATATACAAATGGGTTTCAAAATTAATGATTGGTGTTAAAGAGCACCATTGTTGAAATATTTGATTACTATATGGAACAAGATAAAAGACGATATTGGAATAAAAGGAAGTTTATCGCTCAAAATGCCTCTGATTCAAAATGATCTTGTACCCTTTTCAAAGAATAATCAATTTATAACTATTTGGTTTCATAAAGGCATTAAAAATATTGAAGTTTGTTAAGAACAAGGCCAATTGATTTTATTTGAACTACTGTACTGAGAAATAAATATGAAATACCTAGTAATACTCTTTTTTGGTTATTTTCAACTGAGAGGATACTTAGAGAAAAGTTAGATCCAGCGACGCATTTACCTATTTGTAGTGAGGTGGAAATTCTTATTAGGAAGGGAAATACTAAGAAATTTACTTCTGCAATGTCTCTTTTATTACAAATAGGAACTACTAAACAGGAAGTGCATAAATCTAGAGGGTGATGGAAGCTGGATTTGAATGTTACAGTTGATGAGCAAAGATGGTCTTATCTCTGTCAAGATTGTATGACAAATTCTATTAATGTAAGGTATAGATTAGTTCAATTTTGTTTTACATCAGCTATATTTGGCACCACAAAACTTGAATAGAATAAAATCAGACAGGAACTTCCTTGCTTTCAACTTGGTCATGTCACAAGGTAAAGCCTTTTTTTTTTAATTTTTAGAACAAGTTACAAGCACTGTATTTTCACAAAACCCAGATTTATTTCTATTGGGAAATATAGAAGGAACAAGACCTAAGTTGAAACTATCAATATACCAAATGAAATCTGTTAAAATAACATTAGTGGTGTATAGGAAGTGTATGGCAGTGTCCTGGAAGTCAGATTCACATTTGATTATGGGAAGATGGAATGCAGAAATTCAAAGCTGTATCCCCTTGAAATAAATTACATTTTGAGAAATAAATATGGTATATTGTTGCAAGTTTGGAGCCCGCATATGCAAATTTGAAGTATAAATATGTAGAAATGTTCTTCCAGCCTCTTGAGACCTGTGTCAATCTTCTCCCCTAAAATGATCATATAAACCTTGCTGGAATCCTGTGCATTGGAAAGCGATCCTCTGAGCAATCCATTAAGCTATTTTTTTTCTTTTTCTTTGCTTTACATTACTATATATTGTCGCAGGCTGGGTCGCCCTGCAAGCAAACTGGGTTGTAGAGATGACAACTGGCCCGTGGCTGATGTCAGAATCTGCCATAGTGACATCACAATGGCAGGTGCTGTGAGAAGCGAGGGGGATATCAGCGCACACACTGTTCTTAATTAAACTGTTATTAAAGTTCAACAATGGGTGTTGGTGTAGTCTGTTCAGTGCACCACCGCATGACCATAATATCCTTTTTATAAATATATATAGATATATATATCTAGATATCGATATCTAGATATATATACACACACACACATATATATATATATATATATATACACACACACACATATATATATATACACACACACACACACACATATATATATATATACACACACACACATATATATATATATATATACACACACACACACACATATATATATATATACACACACACATATATATAGATATCGATATATAGATATACACACATATATCTATATATATATACATATATATACATTTCTTTTGGGGTGGGAGTTTAGGGAGGGAGGGTATGGGAGGAAAGGGGAGAGGTTTAAATTCTTATTGTTTTATATAATTTTATTAATTACACATATGGAAAAACATTTAAATAAAATATTCAAAGAAAAAAGGAGTGAGGAGGCCAGTGCTTAACCCAGACAGCGCCTGAGGTCAGGATCGAACTTGATACACTGGAGCTGTGAGGCAACATCCCTAATACTTGCACCACTGTACCATTCCATGATTGGTCACCATGGGCTGTCTTTTTATTAGATATGCAACACAAGCCTGTGCTGCCCAATGACTCTCAATTGACCTACAAACCCAGTATGTTTTTAAAGGGTGGGAGGAAACTGGACCCCCCTGGGAAAACCCACGCAGACACAGGGAGAACGTACAAAATCCTAACAAATAGCATGGGATTTGAACCCAGTCCCAATCGCTAGCACTGTAGCAGCTGTGTGCTAACTGCTATGATAATCGTTCCAACTGTATTTTGCTATCTAATCTTACTGATGTTGAAATTCAAAACCAAAGAAAACCAGAGAGCAAGGATATGACAAAAAAAAATTAAAAATATCACTCTTGATTTCAACCTAAGTTTTGGAAGAATGGGGAAGATTTCAACAGATGCTGTTTTCAGAACAAATAGAAGTCAATGGGCCTCCAACCTGAACTCAGCAGAGAGTTTGGGTTGAGAGGAATCCAGGTGTAGACCAACAAATGAAAACAAACACTAAATGAAAAGAAGGGTAGTAGGAAAACAAACTCACTCCATGTGTAGTGCTTAGGAAATGCCATGCACAGGGTTTAAGAGCCTACAAATTTTTGCAAATAAGGTTGCTTGAGACATAGAGTGTCACAAATTATTCGGCAAAAATGAAAAGGAATAGAGAGTCCGGATTTGGAGAAAGGAGACATTGTTGGCGCTGTATCGTTCTCAGAAAAAGACAATGGAATCTGAAAGAAGGATGCTATTCCTATGATCGGATACCTTGTTCCCGATCATTTGCAAATTACTTGTCTTGTTGCAGATAGTCTCTTGCGGCTAGTCTTTGCAGTCGGAAGGTCAAATAAGATAGCTCAGAGAGGGGTAGGTATTAAGTACTAAAATCAATGAGAGCTTTTTATTTTTGGCATTCCTTTCACAAACTGACTAGAGATATGATCAAATGGGTTCTCATTCCATAATCAGTGAAATAAATAGTTTAAAACTTCAAGCAAAACTGGTTCATTACCTTGCTGTCGCTGTGCGCAATGAAGTTAGCGATCCGAACTTGAGAGTTCTCACAACTCTATGGAAGTGGAAGTGAAAGCTGGGGAGTTCCAATTTACTATTAAAGTTGCACTAAATTATGGCTTCAACTAAACCTTATATCTTTAATACAAATTCAATTACAATCATGGCCAAAGAAGTAGAGGGCAAGGCATGGTCTGACTACATGTGTTCTGACCAGTCAGCACCCTGAGTGTTGTGTCTAGTTCAAGCCATCAAGGTTAAATAACAGATTTAAGTGTTAGAGGGCAGAAGGAGAACAAACTCTGAATCCTGATCCCCAAGTTAAAGGATATTGGAAGCAGGATCTTCAGCCCATTGAGCTCATACTAACCATCTAGCATCTCTTTTTTCACACTTCCCACCCCAATCTGTTTTATTTCCACCAACTCGCCCAGGGCCAATTTACAGTGGCCAAATCATTCACCAACCCATACACCTTTGGGATGTAAGAGAAAACCAGACCACCTGGGGAAAATGTTCAGTGGCCTGGCCTCCACCAGGTCAGCCCAGCTGCCATGTTCATAGGAGATAAAGAGGCACAACACAAGCTGCTCCCAGTTCAAGGGCAACTGCAGATGAACAATAACTACCTGCCAGCGATAGCCATGAGAAGGAATTAAATTGAGTCATCTCCTTCATAACCCCAGTAATTTTTTGGCTCAATTAAAATATTTCAGAAAAGAAATGAGAAGCAAACTAAAAAGTATAGCAGAAGAATGATGGCACGGCAATTTCCCACTGGGTTGTAACCCAAAGCTTCAGTGTCAAATATGGTGGAGCCCAATACCCTTGGTGTCTGTTCATTCACCAGCAGTCTGATATTGTTAGGGTTGGCCTTTTCCCTTCCTTGTCCTGTTGGAAATCTGCCATCTTCTCCCATCACTTCTCAGTATTCTTTCTCTCCTGTCCTTACACCTGCTGTATATCCACCTGTTAGTCTGTGCTCCTCCCCTTCCCTTCTCCTCTCTTCTCCTCCCCTCTTCCTCCTCCTCCCCCCCCCCCCCACCTTTCTATTTGGGCATCACTGTTTTTTTTCCTTATTCCTGATGAAGGGCCCAGGCCTGAAACTTTGGTTATTTTTTACTTCCTGTGAGTGCTGCATGACCTGCTGAGTTTCTCCAGCATATTTGGGCATTGCAATGTTAACCAATTAGTGAAAGGGCTTTCCCAGAACAGAAGAATGAGTCTGTCCAACAAGTCAGCTCAAAGTTAAATATCAGCCCCATTTTCAGAAAATAAACTGTTCCTTTCATAAAAATAATCACTGACCCGCCCTCCACTGCCTTCCATGGAAGAGATTTCCACAGGCTTGCCACCTCAGAGTGAATAATCTTCTCCTCATTTTGTTCCTATAATGAAGCAACAAGGAATGCACACCACACCCTGACCAGTTTTATACACCAGGCTTGCCAAACACAATTTTCCTTTCATAACTCAATGTCAGATTTAGCTATCTCCATTAAATATCTCCAAAGTGTCCTGTTACATACTTGATTAGCAACAACAGAATTTTTCCAATTGAAGTTGTGCCAACTGGACAGTTGTCCCCTTTCTCTCGCCCTTCTTTCTAAAATAGAGGGGGGGGGGGATTCCAATGAGTATGTTGAAGTCAGCCCCATCGAAGAAGAAAGAGAGATCCCTTCAGCGTTATTGGTTAAAAATCTTGGAACTCTCGACAGTCTGGCTTCAGCTATTTCCCCAAGATTGATGAAAATAATCACACTGTATGACAGCTTCAATCTAAAATATGGACAAAGTCAATGGCAGTCAGCTGTGCAAAATGTTTTCCCCCAGGAATCATTTGCATTCTTCCATGATCAGAAAATATATCCCATTTCCTCCACTTACATATGAGCAGAAAACAAATTGCAGAAGGGGAGTCATCAAAGACTGGATGTACAGTGGGTCAGGTAGGAAAGCAGCTGCCTCCCAGCACCAGTGGCTCAGATGCAATCCTGACCTCTAGTGCTGACAGGGAGGTGTCAAAACGAGGCTGAGGGTTTTAAAGATTTAAGACAAGGGTTGACCACTTGACAAAATAGTGTGGGTTAGTTCCTTTGACCCAACAAATTTCCTCTGGGTGCTCCAGTTTCTTCACACAATCCCAAAGACGTACATGTTGTTTGATTAATTGGCCACTCAAAATGATCTTGAGCACATAGGTAGAAGGAAAGATTCTGAGAGGACAATGGGAATGTTGAGAGAATAAGAGAATAAATTTGGCGTAAAAGCAGGTGGAGATGTATGGTGATGGGGACAAAGAGAGCAAGGGGACTTTCAATGAAGTATGATTTTATAATTCCACATATTGTACTCTTATTATCGGGATGGTGTTCCTTTACTGATACGAGTATGTAGAGTGAAAGGAGAAATGAAAGATGCCTTTGTTACGATTGAAATGTAAAGCTATTCATCAATTGTAAACACACTGATCTTTACATTTCAAATCTTCATGAATTACATACTAATCCGCTGACTGGAAACACAAGTTTTGCCACATTGGCCTGAAAATAAACATCTTCTACTGCTTGAGGTATTTGTCCCTCTCCATGAAAGACTCAACAAATTGGTTTACTATTTTAAAGCAAATAGTAATTTTTCTAATGGTGATTGGAGATGGTATAAGCGGCACCATTTCTCTTTCCACTGAAGTCAATGAAAGATAAATTTGCATAGGGCAGATTTACCATACAATTCAATCTCATTTCTTTACAACATGTCCTTGAGCGATGTTATATTTGAATAATGAAATGGAAGAGAAAAGATGCAAAGCCACAGGTGTTCTACATCTATTCAAGACAATCAACTGATTAAATATTGTCAGACCAGGGCTTACTTTGGAAAGTTTCCATCAGTACTGGTGAAAAAGAATTGGTTGGAAGTTTGATAAGAGGACTTTCCATTCCTTCAACATTGCACCTGCATCAAAAAATCTTAATGCATTCCCCACTCATCAGAGTATTAAACTAGCACATTAGTGCCCTCTGGTTCTGGACTCACCCATGTTAGGTGTGGTCAATATCATTTATTTTTGTCCAACATTTCCTCTGGGCTTGCAAAGTTGGCCTATTAATATTACTCGGAGTTTGATTTCACAGGTAAAAAATAATGTACTTTTTGCCCATCATTATCATCCTGACTAATCTATTACATTGTCTTTCCTGCAGAGATTTAACACTTTTTGACCTTTAAGGTAACAGGAGTTAAGAAACATTGATGGAAAAAATTCCATATGGTCAACAAGCAGTGTTCATTTTTATTTAGCTCAGTATTTAAGTTGGTGTTGGAGGGTGTGACATGCTTTGGATTACAGTCAAAATGAGGCTGAGAGTTTTAAAGATTAAAGACAAGTGCGGGGGTGGGGGGGTTGTCCACTTGACAAAAGAGTGTGGGTTAGTTCCAAATAGCTGCAGTTTCCCAGAGTTTCAGGTATACTACATTAGGAAGTTTTGTCCTAGCAGATGGGTATATTAAAGATATTTCATGTCAAGATTTGATATTGATCTGTTCTGAAGCTGAGATCAAAGCAAATTCCTTTCTAATTTGTGCATACCATATTTTTGGTGTTAAAAGTGTGGCAGTTTTCTCAGAACACTATTAAAGTCAAATAAAGAGCTAAAACTTTAAATTCCATTCAATGAACAATGCTGTTGGGTTTCACACGGCAACTCCAAAGTTGTGCTGGACTGTAACACGCATGGTGACTTTTGCAAGGAATTTTTAATAGGACATAACACCATACAATCAACATTTTTCCAGCTGCAGGGAGTGTTGGCCAATCAAAGAGTGGATACAGGTACTTCCCGACTTACAACTGTAATTTGGACCGATCGTATCTCAGAATGGACGTATATCAGAATTGTGTACATTTGTTAAAAAAATATAAAGAAAAAATATAAAATATACAGAGTTTATGTTGTATTTGAGAAACTATAACAAGGATGTAAGAGCTAAAATGTCCCCACTTACCTTGTTAGTCAGCATCCTGGGGTCTGTGAGCTTGGCACACCCATCTTGATTCCTGTGCACAGGCACGAGTCTTCAGTTGGAGCATGCACGGTGGGTTCGCGTATTGGAGTTCAGTTGGTGTATGCTTGCGAGTTAAGTGCCCTAACGATATTGAATTCACACCCTAACCCTCGCGCATGCGCCAATCGAACTCCAAAACGCGAACTGCGCATGAGCCAACCGAAGATTCGTGCCTGCGCACAGGAATCAAGATGGAAAACAAACAACCTCTGCCCGAAGATTACCAAAGGACCTGAGTACAGTGTCTGCAATTTGGAGAATATCTCTACGTTGCTCTTCCTGTTCCCATGGAATGAGTGAAAAATAGATGAAGTCTCAGGTTCTTGGGTGTAATTCTTAATGCAACAATGAGCATAAACTGTGCAGAGAGGCAGAAGCAGCAACTTGGAATGATATTGAATCCAGGAAGATAAGGATCATCACCCTGACCTCCATCAGCAAAAAGGCAAGATTATATTCAAGGCTATTAGAGGTCATGGCTCTCAGTCAGGACAAAGAGTTCAGTGATAGAGTCTGCCCTTTTAGGTGCATAGTTTCAACAGAAACAAGATTAGTAAAAGTTTGCTGTTATTTAAATTTTTTAAAATTTAGACATATGGTACGGTAACAGGCCTCTTCAGCCCACAAGTCTGAGCTGCCCAGTGTGTGTAAATATAAGCTGTCTTTTTTGAGATCACTGGCTTTGAAAATTTTTTACCAATTAATATTGTGTATTGCACTAACGTTTACATTATTTGCAGCTGTTGGATTCTGGAGAAAAGGTGCCAGGGAAATTAAAAATACTGTAAGAAATTGAACTTCTTCTACTCTGGGTTAATTTGATTTTCAACTTCACAGCATCATTTTTTTTTTAAAAAGACTTGCGTGAATGCATTTCTAACCCAAAGTACATCTCAAAAACAGTGCAGCATATGTGTCATATTGATTTATAGTTGCAGCCTACTGTACACCATCAACTATGGTCAATAGCACTGCAGTAAAGGTAACAATGCAATATATAGTTTTTTTTTAAATTGTTTAACTTGAGAAACTAACTTACCCAGAATGCTTCATTTCACCTCAATAGTCACCCAGGCTTTATGCTTGTTACAAAATTTTGAGCAATGGAATGACCTTAAAGATCAAGCATGCCAATCTATCCTGCTGTTTCAAAACTCAATACATTAACGTGCAGGAGTAACAGAAACTTCCGGATAAATCAGCGCTGCATGGATGAAGCAAAGTCTGTTATTGGATCACTGTGGAATCAAATGCACACTCCACTAGCTCACAAGTGAAGAATTTTCAAAGGGTACCACTAAAGCAACCAAGAGCACACAAATATGGAGAGTTGGTGGATAGACATTGAATAAAATACCACGACGTGTCTTTTGAAGGAAAGCTAATTTCTGCAAAATAAAAATTAAGACTAACAAAAGAGCTGCATCTAATTTAATTATCCACAAGGGCAGTACAGCTAGTGTAGTGGTTAGCTGCTATTTCAGTACTGGTGCCCCAGGTTCAAATACGGTGCTGTCTGTGAGGAGTTTGTGTGTCCTCCCCGTGTGTGCATGGGTTTCATCCTGGTGCTCTGCTTTCCTTCAACTCTTCAAAATATACAGGGGTTGTACATTCCTCTGTTTTAACTTGGTTTATTTGGGAGCCACAGGCTCTTGGGCCAGAAAGGTCTGTTACCATGCTGTACATCTAAATATTATAATTTAAGATGTAGTTGCAAGGCACAATTTTTCTGAAGAGGTCGATACATATATGGTTCTCATATTACTTCAAAAGAACATTAATATTTCAGGCTTTTTTTCTTCAATGAGGCAATTTGGTGTTTTTAGTCTATATGGTTTATTAATGAACAGCTCCAGAAACCCAGGGGACTTCTTAATTTTACTGGAGGTAGTTTGAACAGGAAGCCTTGGAGGCAAGCATGGACTGAACAACTGTGCAGATTTCTACAAATAGGATCAGACAGCAAGCGCATCATGAAATTGTATGTTACATGTATCTTTGATGATGGCGAAATGTAACATCTTTCAATTGTAGAGTACCTTTAATGTACACATTCTCAAGGCCCTTCATGAGAATGTTATCAAGCAAGTATTGAGCTGAACAAGGTGGGTTTGGAAGAGCAATTTGAGGAAAAAAGGTCTGAGAGATAACAAGGTTTAGTGAGCGAATTGCGAAGTGTTTGTTTTAGTAGCTGAAGTCAGAACCATGTGGTGGAGTGAATAAAATCATGGAATTTCAAGAGGTCAGAATTAAAGTGCAGATATCTTGAGTGTTGGAGGAGACTGTAAAAATTAAAGAGGTATGGGTCAGTAAGGAAAACACTATTGTGTAGACAGGTATTGTAGCAAGTTAAAACAGAGGAATGCACAACCATAGATGACCTTGTTTCTCAAACAGAACAAACAATAGAGACAAGAGTAAACTGGAACAAATAATGTGGAGTACAAATGAACATTGTTTATAATTGTTCCTTAGACAGCTAAAAAGGTGCAGAAACTGAAAGATTTCTCCTGATCCAGTTTAGATTGTTCATCCCACATATCAATAGTGGTCGGTGCACTTTCTATCAAGTGTGCAGTGCTTGTTTGCTAACAAGATTTATTGGTGAATAATTTAGGATTTTACAATTTTTTTATTTATCATATTAGTGTGCTACATTATTGAAGAATGAATTGTTTCACCAGGTTCATGATAGTTCATTCATGAGTGCTTCCAGTTTGTCTATGGACTCTGATGGTTCCATAAAAGAAAATGCCAAGTAAAATTTTAATTATACAATTCATCAATGTGTGGTTTACCCAGATTCCTGTTCAGTTTAATCATTGGGGCATAAAGCCATAAATAAGCTTTCTGCTGTTGAATAAACTAATATCCATGGCTATTCTCTGCTATTAATGATGGGTAAAATTTGACTCATGGCCTTGTGATTCATTAAAGAATACAAAGGGCAAAAGATCATTCTTCTTTCCAGGAACACTTTAGTTATGTCAAGACTATTAAGTAGCTTTTTGTTTAGTGCATGGATCAGACACTCTAATATTCCACAGTTTAGCAGGTAATTTTTTCCCCTTTTTTAATTTTTGTGCTTTAATTTGAGCTATCCCACAGCTTCATAAAGATTAATTTATTTGTTCATTGAAGAATGGGGCAATTAAATTAGGTGAAAGAATGCCAAGGCAATGTATGTTTTGAAATGTATGAAATCTAACAATTCATTTTTAGGTCTGTTTGATGCCTGTGGTTACTTACCGAGCAATCTCCGTGAGATCCTTGCACCGTGGAGTTCATATTCTGTTATGCAACATCAATGAATATTAGAAGGACTTGTGGTGAAAGAAAGTAAATATTATTCACGTTTCACACTAATTTGCTGCTGAACTATTTACCAAATCTGAATTTGAACTAGTCTCATGCTAGCCTTGACTTACTGAAGATAGCATTTTGCGGTACTCCCAATGGCTGCATTTACATGTGGTTTGACTCACCCACTGAGAGCTCCTGGATGAGCAGAATGATCTCTACATGCTATTAGAGGAATGAGATAGCTATACACCAGCTGTATTCCAATGTGGTAAGTGCTGAGAGGAGGTGGTAACCCTTTGTCCAATGTTGAGGTGATAAGATTGACCCAGGCTCCTCATCATGAACCAGCCATTGAACCACTGAACATTAGAGCACAGAAACATACCACTTTAAGCCTTGTAGCCTGTGCTGAACCATTTTTTTTTGCTTAGTCTCACTGACCAGTACCCAGTACATAGTCCTCCATACCTCTCCCACCAACGTACCTGTCAAAATGACTCTTTAATGCTAAAATTGAGTCTGCATTACACCGCTTCTTCTTTCACATTCCCACCACACTCTGTGTGAAGTCCCCCCTCATGTTTCCCCCTAAACTTTTCCCCTTTCACTCTTAGCCCATGTCCTCTGGTTTGTATCTCACCTACCCTCAGTGGAAAAATTTACTCTGTCTATCCCCCTCATAATTTTAAATACCTCCATCAAATCTCCCCTCATTCTTCTACGCTCCAGGGAATAAAGTCCTAACCTCTTTAACCTTTTCCTGTAACTCAGTTCCTGAAGTCCTGGTGACATCCTAATAAATCTTCTCTGCACTCTTTCTATCTTATTGATATCTTTCTTGTAGTTAGGTGACCAAAACTGCATATAATACTCCAAATTTGGCCTCACCAATGAATTATACAATTCTACTATAACATCCAACTCCTCTACTCAGTACATTGATTTATGAAGACAAATATGCCAAAAGCTCTCTTTACAACCCTATCCACGTGTGACACCACATTCATGGAATTATGTATCAGTATCCCAGATCCCTCTATTCTCTCGCACTCCTCAGTGCCCTACCATTTACCGTGTATGTCCTTTCTTGGTTTGTCCTTCCAAAATGCAACACCTCACACTTGCCTGCATTAAATTCCATCTGCCATTTTTCCAACTGATCCCTCTACAAGATTTGAAAATCTTCTTTGCTGTACATAACCCCTCCAATCTTAGAGTCATCTGCAAACTTGCTAATCCAATTTACCACATTATCATTCGGATCATTGATATTGATGGGTCCCAGCACTGATCCCTGAGGCTCACCACTAGACATAGGCCTCCAGTCTGAGAATCATCCACCACTACTCTCTGGCTTCTCCCATCCAGCCATTGTCAAATCCAGTTCACTACTTCACCATGAATACTTAACAACTGACCTTCCTGATTAACCTCCCATGTGGGGCTTTGTTAAAGGCCTTACTAAAGTTCATGTAGACAACATCCACATTCTTTCCTTTGTCACCATTCCTGGTAACCTCCTCAAAAAACTCTATAAGTTTGGTTAAACGTGACCTATCATGCACAGAGCCTTGTTGACTATCTCTAATCAGCCCATGGCTATTCAAATAATTGTATATCCGATCTCTTAGAACACCTTCCAATAATTTACCTACTATTGATGTCAGGCTCACCGGCCTATAATTTAAACAATGGAACAACATGAGCTACCCTCCAATCCTCTGGCACCACCCCCATGACTAAGGACATTTTAAATATTTCTTCCAGAGCCCCTACAATTTCTAAACTAGCCTCCCTCAAGTTCCGAGGGAATATCTTGTCAGGCCCTGGGGTTTTATCTACCCTTATTTCCTTTAAGGCAGCAAGCACTTCCTCCTCTTTAGGTTCCATGATCTCACTACTTGTTTTACTTATTTCCCATGACTCCATGCCCTTTTCCTGAATGAATACTGATGAAAAAAAATTAAGATGTCTTTCATCTCTTTTGGCTCCATACAAAGCCAACCATTCTGATCTTCAAGGGGATCAATTCTGTCTCTTACTATCCATGTGCTTTTAATATTCCAGTAGAAATCCTTAGTATTTTCCTTCACATTGTCTGCCAAAGCAACCTTATGTCTTCCTGATTTCTTTCTTGAGGTTTTTCTCAGATTTTTTATACTCCTCATTACCTCATTTGCTCCATGTTGCTTATACTTGTTATACACCTCTCTCTTCTTTTGAACCAGATGCCCAAGTTCCCTATGCCTTCTAACCTTGCCTTTGATCCTGATAGGAACATACAAAATTCTCAAAATTTCACCTTTGAAGGTCCTCCACTTACCTCGCACATCCTTGCCTGAAAACGGTTTATCCCAATCGACACATTCTAGATCCTTTCTTATTTCCTCAAAATTGGCCTTTCTCAAATATAGAATCTCCACCCTAGGGCTTAGACCTATCCTTATCCATAATTAACAAAACTAATGGCATTATGATCACTGAACCCAATAACTTCCCCTATACATACTTCTGTCCCCTCTCCTGTCTCGTTCCTTAATAGGAGATCCAGGATTGCACTCTCTCTGTTTGGTACCTCTATACATTGATTTAAGAAACTTTCCTGAACACATTTGACAAATACCAAGCCATCCAGCCCTCTTACAGTATGGGAGTCCCAGTCAATATGTGGAAAGTTAAAATCTCGCACTATAACAACCTTATTTTTCCTGCAGCCGTCTGCTGTCTCTCTATAGATTTGCTCCTCCATTCTCGCTGACTATTGGGTGGTCTATAATACAACCCCATGAATGTGGCCATACCTTTTCCATTCCTCAGCTCCACCCATTAGCCTCAGTAGACGAGCCTGCTGGTCTGTCCTGACTGAGCACAACTGTGATATTTTCCCTGGCGAGCAATGCCACATCTCTCCCTTTCATCCCTTCCCCCCATCTATCACATCTAAAGCAACAGAAGCCCTGAACATTGAGCTACTAGTCCTGACCCTCCTGCAACCAAGTTTCATTAATGGCCACAATGTGATAATTCCACATGCCAATTCACGCTCTAAGCTTTTCTCACAATACTCCTTGCATTGAAATAGATGCACCTGAGATCATTTCCAACACATTCAACCCGTTGAATTCTAACAGTGCATGCAATTTTCACAGCATCTTTTCCCTCCACCACTCCTCTACCCGTTCTGGCACTCTGGTTTCCCTCCCCCAGCAAAGCTAGTTTAAACCCACCAGAGCAGCACTGGCAAACAAGGATATTAGTCCCCTTCCAGTTCAGATCCAATTCATCCCATTGGAACAGGTTCCACCTTCCCTGGAAGAGAGGCCAATGATCCAAAAACCTGCAGCCCTCCCTCCTGCACCATATCTTTAACCATATTATCCTCCTATTTCTAGCCTCACTTTTGTTGGAAGTATGCTTTGCAAGAATAATCAGTTATAGCAATGATCATATTCAATGGTGGTGCCCCTCACTTGAAAGGTCAGCAATATTCACCATGAAGATTTACATGTTGGCAAAACTTCTGAGGGTGTCACCATCTATGAATACACTTCTGTATTTGGGAAGGAGGACAATGCCTGGGCCAACTCACTAAGTTTTGTTCTTCCCTAGAAGTAGGGAAGCTTTATAATTTTGATCATACATTGTCTTGATAGTGCAATTATCAACAGCAATATTGGAATCACAATCAAACCCATCCAATCAGCACAATGAGGTCGACCTTCCCGCCGCTGTAACCCAGATGCCTGGCTCTTTGGTGCGTGTTAATTATTTTTCTCTTTGAACTCAAAAGTCTAAATAAGGCTACCAGATGATAAAAGCTTATTTAGAGTACCAAAACTGATTGAATTCATGCAGGAAAAAGGCTTTGGTTCTCATCCTTGAAGTATCCAGGGTGAATGAAATTAAATGTTTCATTTTGGTCACACATGGTGCCATGCAAATAATTACATCCATCCAATGCCCAAATGTCATTCTTCACTCAGATCTACTAGCACAATTAAACTTCAAATCTATAATTTTGCTTCATTCTTACTTTCAAGACAAAAATAAAAGTATGTTTGGCTGCAAACAAAATAAATAATTCTGGATTACTATTAATATGAGATTATTATATACAACAATATCAATCAGATAAAAATTTTGGGTCACTGCATGGATTTGTAGAGGAAACTACTTTTTCTGGACACACATACAAAATAAGTTTAGAGAAGTTATATTTTATCAGACCCATAAATGAGAAAATTGAATTAATTAGAATACAAATTCAAAGGCCACCACCATAACATAAGATTGTGCATTCATTTTTTGAAATAATGGATGATATCACAAAGTGTGACCACAAAGGCGTTGAATCATTCCACCATTTCTTTGATGCCCGTAGGGAAAGAAAATTACCTTTTTTGTCCAGTTTGACCTACATGTGATTTTAATCCCACACCATTTTGTTGGAAGAGACCTAGGAAAGTACTCTGAAAAAACACACAAATGCTGGAGAAACTCAGCAGGTCAAAGAATGCCTTTATGCATCAAAGGTAATGATAGAGAACCAACATTTCGGGCTTGAGCCCTTGATGAAGGGCTCAAACATTGGTAATGCATCATTACCTTTGCTACATTAAGGCACTGTTTGACCTGCTGAGTTTCTCCAGCATTTGTGTGTTTTTTCACTTAACCACAGTCTCAACAGGATCCTGTGATTTACCTCTAGGAAAGTACTCTGTTGCGTCAAACTGGTACCAAAGGATTTCACACCGACAGACCCATCACCATCTCTTCAAGAATAATAGGATGGACAATAAATGCCAGTATTGCTCACAATGCCTAAATCTTGAGAAATAGTTTAACATTTTTTGGTTTAAAAAGCCAATTATACAAGTTTTATCAACATCAAAATGAAACATCATGATATCCCCAAGAGTGGCAGGGTAGCAATAACGGGGACCCTTTATCACCAGGGAAATCCTTCCTGATATATAGCTCCAAAGCCAGGTACACAATCACCAAACATGATGCCAATTCCAAGTAGGATTTGGACAGCATTCCTAGATGGGTGTTTTGAAAAATTCCACAGATCAATAATGGACCTAGACTTGGAGTCACTATTATTCTCCCCCAAAATTATGTCCAAGTGAAATAGAGACCCTTTAAAGATTTTTTGCAAAGCTTGTGAGTCTTATAATGCAGTGCACTGTACTAAAAAATAAGGGCTAAACATCCTGGCCTTACTAATCTCCAGTATCATCATGAATAACAGTTGCTGGACTCCATCAGTATAAAGGGGTGACAGAGTGTTCAATCAGGTGTGACGACTCTCTTGGATCACTACCTCTTGGTAATGGATTGATGTACATTAGAGTGGAAGCTGGTGGTACAGTGGTGGAAGGGAAAGGCTCCAACATTGGTCTGGAAAACACCACCAAATAGCATCACAAGTGTGTTACCACAGATGCAACTGCTGACAATTAAACATTTTTTGTACCTGCTTTTTAATCTTATATCTTTCTAATTGACTTTGTAGTTTTCCCTTACCCTTCTTTGACAATGAGGAATCTACCCATGAAATTTTAGAAGGTGACAATGACAAAAAAAGAAGGGCACCACAGATATTCCATTACCGAACGATTATACTGGGGAATGGTTATAGAGAGAGCTGCCTTGAGGGACCATAGGATATAGTCGAGGCAAAGGGATAATGCAGAAATAGAAGGGTAATTAAGCAGTAATCTGAAATTAACTAAAAGGCATTTGGGGTCTATTTTAAGATGTTGTCAGGAATATTGTAGGGCAGCACAGTTCAAATAGCAATTCATGCAATGTTATTATAGCACCAGCAATCAGAGTTTGAATCTGTCACCATCTCTATGGAGTTTATATGCTCTCTCCATGACCTGCATGGGTTTCCTCTGAGATCTCTGATTTCCTTTCTCCCTCCAAAAACATACGGGGTTTCTACATTAATTTGGGTGGCACGGGCTCATGGCCAGAAGGGTCTGTTACCATGCTGTGTCTCTAAAAAAGAGTGTGTGAAGCAGGATCCAGGAGAGAAAATGTGGGAATCATATGAAGTTCAAGCTGTATCAATGTTTGAAGAAGATCTTGCCTAATGTGCAGATACTGTCAACATACAATGGGATAATATTTCCACATAATCTGCTTCTCACAGTAATCTAAATCTTACTGGATTTGGAGGGAGGGGCTGTAAACTCTTCACTTTCTTCTGATCCCTCCAGTTAATAATGTAAAGAAAACTTTCAAACATTAACTGCTTCTCACTATTCCCACTAGACTGGCCCTTCAAGTGCTAAAAATGTATCTTTGCATAAGACCTTTAATGGTGAAGGAGAACAATTAAACTTAGAAGCTCCCAGAGTACATGTAATGTTCCCATCTTACCTGATTGTTTGAAACATGGTTTAAAAACCTGTTCACCTAAAAGATCAGAATTATATCAGTATTTATTTTGACCTAAATAAGCCAGTATCAGGTAATAATGCTCAAAAGAAAATCTGTAGTTATATGAATTATTTGGAGACATGATGGAATTCAGGTCTATCAGAATAACAATGTTACCAGTAAACATATGCCAGTGATATTTTTTGGTCCATCGCTTTTTTGAAGTTGATGCATTCAGAACAAGAACCTTACATAAAAGCAAGGTATTTATATCACAAAGAATTCAAACTTTTTCAACCAATGTAACTTTTTGTAGCAAAACGAATGTTATCACTGGAGTAAAATGCATTTATAAAGACTAGTTTCTTAACTAAATATTAATAATACCTGGGTGTGTATTTTTTTTAAAAACTGGTAGCAAATTATGGAAATAGGAGAAAGATCAGTCCATATACCAGCACCATTTAAAAAGACCAAGCATCTCCATTTTCTCAGCCATGATTCTTATTCCGTCGATTTCCTTACTCAGACAGTATCCACAGAAGAAGAATTCCAAACCCGTTTTACTGAGCACCTCAACCTGGAGTGCTATATAAAGATAGGAACCATGCATAATCCCTGTGTGTCTGTACCATAGAAAGATATCCTTGGTGCAAATTATAAATATGTACCCAGGCCATGAAGATGCACTCAAAATATCATTGAGTACCTGACAGGCAGGCATCACAGAGAACTACATGTGTATGTCAGCCCCTGGGCCATTGAATAAGCTGCCATTGCTTGGTTTACAGGCCCAGACATCATTGCTGTATGTTCATGAAACATGAAATGTCAGCACTTGCTTATTAAATCAAAATCCAACATATACTTACAAATTTCTGAAAGGAATGGCTAAAGTCCATTTCAAGGAGTTTTTCTTTCTCCAGGAGATAGAAGACCTGAGGGACAAATTGCTGCCTGGGCTTTCTGAGTATGGATTGAGTACATGTCATCCAAGCAGAGCTAAACCTAATCTTGGCTGTGGTGGAATACACATCTTATAAAATGGAGGTGCAATAGCAAATCACATAAATCACAGACAGTGTGTCAATTAATAATATGTTTTTCTCTCTAAATTTGATTTTTGGTTCTTCAGGCAATTATATAGATTTTGGTCATAAAAAGATGGAGCAAAGAAATAGACCTGTGTCAAACATCTATTTTTACATTAGTCCCAGCCTTACTCATTGTTTGTTGACAGAGTTTCATGTGTCATGTAAGAAAGAAAAGATCTGGTAGCAAAATGAAGGTCAAGTCTGAAGACTCAATAGAGCTATAAGTAACTTGATCTCATCCACCTCCTCCCTGTTACTATTTTAGTATTGGAAGCACGGATCTTTTGTTCAGCCTGATGGATAAAATCAAAGATCACACCTTCATCAGCAAACTTAACGAAATGCAGCAAAACTTACAGCAAATTAATGTGGTGTCATATTCCAAGATTTTTCCTATGAAATCCCACTGTTGGCTGTCCCAGGTGATGATGGTCCCATCTTCACAGTTCAGTTCAGATATTGACAGCTGATCTTTTTCAAAGTCCCATAATCGGAACAAGTACAAGTCCCCAACAAATGCCCTCTCAAGTTCGATTTGCAGCAGATCTACTTTTCGCCTGTGCTGTCGCCCAAGCACCAGGCTCCCATTTTGTCCAAGAATTTTTTTACCCAGAGTTTTACTGTGCACCAATGTTTTATTGACATAGATAAGAGCTTCTTTACTTTGATAATGCCATGTTAAACACAGAGAGTGCCATCTATGCAAGGCAAGGATTTTCTCCACCTCAATCTTCTGATGAAACAGCCAGAATATTAGTTTTCTGCTTGTTACTGTGATGCCGAGTTCATGCTTAGAGTTTCTCTGATTGTCTGTGATGTAGGAAAATACTACGACTCCTTTGTTGTCTTTCATTTTTAGCCTGATGTCCACGCATAGAGTAAATTCTTTAAGAGGAGGGATCTTTATTGTTGGTGACAAGGTCCCATATTCGTTGGGTTTGTTAATTTGGAAAACAGCTTTTTGACCTTTGAGGTTGATGCCTGTGGCTGAAGGAACTGGAAAACAGAGTTTGAATATGCTCAGTGTCATTAAGGATGAGAATCAAAGAAGAACTACGTCTGAATATTCAGCAACCAAAATCCTACCGCAAAATATTCTCTTTGATTCAGATCAGTTATTGGAAGTTCAAGTTCTGTTTTTGAATGCTACTCTCATCTTTAACATCGACTTGGTTTGGATCAGTGAATGACACTATGAACTGAGCCATACTCACCAGGACAGTAACTAAAAATGGCACTGCAACAGCCATGCTTGGCTGGAGGAGGAATTTCCAATCGTGTTTCATTTCCCACAGGGGATTTCAGGGTGAGGAGGAGGGTGTAAAATGTTCCAAGGACTTTGTTCTGATCTATCACTAGAATGTTCTTTGGAGATACCAGACAAAGGCTTCTCTCTTGTGGTTACGTTCAAAGGCATGGCAGGAAGTTCAGAGATGTCCATCAGTTGTTTTAACCCAGATGCAATCCACGTGGATGTCGCTATCTATCTCCCCACATTCTCCCCCACCCCCCCCCCCCCCCCCACCATCATCCACTCTGCAGGCTCAGTGAAAGTGGTTCACAGAGATACAAGGCTGCAACCAGCAAGAGTAGGAGCTTGTCATAATTTAATGAGGCTCCAATCCAGAGGCCACTCAAATCTTGCTACTTTGTGAAAACCTGCAGCTTTCCTTTTCTATAATAAAATGAGAAAGTGCTGGATATATATATATACACACAGCAGGCAAGGCTGAGAAGCTACAACTCCCACTAAATTGTTTTGGAAATTTTCATTTTTAATTTCAGCATTAGTAACACTTTTTCCATTTTTCAATCACTATTTCTTTGCTATTCTGTTTTTTACAGTTGTGTGAACTTGCTTGGGGCAATTTGATTCAGACAATGGTGAAGGTGGATCAAAAACAGAATAGTCTAAAGGTGTGGATAAGAATGTGGAAACACACCTTAATTTTATCATTCAATTCCTTTGCACTACATAGTGCACAGGCCAAATTCAACCTTGGGTGAATTGGATATTTAGAGTGCATGGTTAATGTTAGCATTCTTAACAGTGTTGAAGAACAAAAGGATATCACCAAGGGTCCACACCACCCAGCACACACTCTGTTTTGAGTAAAACACTAAAGTCTGTAGACACCGTGGTTGAAGTAAAAACACAATGCTGTAGAAAGTCAGCAGGTCAAACAGTGTCCTTTACATAGCAAAGGTAAAAATACATAATGGGCATTTCAGGCTTGAGCCCTTCGTCAAGCTCTGTTCTTGCTGCTACCGTCAGGAAAGAGGTATTGATGTCACAAGACTTGCACCAACAGGTTCTGCAACAGCAGCTACCCCTCCACCATCAGAGTCCTCAATAAAAAATTCAATGAGGGACTCATTTAGGGACTCTTCACTTTATTGATTTTTTTCCTCTCTCTGTATTACACAGTTTGTTTACATTTCTTTCTTTGTTTACACATGTACGACGAGTGCAGGTTTTTTTCCGCCACTACGAGTAAGTGGTGATTCTGCCTCGCCCACCATAAAAAGAATCTTAGGGTTATATGTGATGCCATGCATATACTCTGACAATAAATCTGAAATCTAAGAGATCATTGCAAGACTCAGTGGGGAAGGAATGGACCTTGAATCCGGTGGTGTGAGTTTTCACTCCTATCTTGGGCCCAGGAGTAGAGAATGTTTTATATATCCCGCTGTCTGCATTAGGGTTTCTGGCTTTACTCCCACAGTAGATCCTACAGTAACTTCTTTTGCAACAATGAGTGACAGCAGTTCCTGGTTCCACTTTCCACCAGCAGGCGGTTGGATTCCTGCTGCACTTTCAAGACATACAGAGGGATTCCTTTCGACAGGATGAAAGGGCCAGGTTGAGCCCATTTTTTCCAATGCTAACATTAATTCACCCTTTAAAATTTTAACATTTACACTCAAATTTAAAGAATTTGGAAAGTGATAAACATGTGACAGCTACATAACATTTGGAAGAGCTGAGTCGAACAAAACAGTTCTGAACTTGGCCTCTGAGCAGCTTGGGAGAAATGGGATCACTGACGAAATCAACGGTTATGATTCATCACCTTTGGCTCTTACCGTGGAGTACAGAGACTAGAACGAATAAGACCAGACGGAAGAAGGAAATACGAGCCTTAGGAAGCATCCAACCGCTTGAAATGGAGCAACTCCCTCTATGGGACCCCATTCTGAAACGAAACCAAGATGAATACAAATAAAAGCATGTAACAGGGCAATCAATACATAAAGCAAGCTAGAATGCACACTGCAACTAACACATAGTCCCTGATATGAAAGCTAGTATTGAGAAAGGCAGATTTGTAGAGGGAGTTCCATGCCAAGGGGCTGGTCAGCTGAAATAGCAGCACAATGACTGGGCAAATGGAATATGTGATGTGCAGAGATTAGTTTGGAAACACACAGGGATGGAAGGATCGGCTTCATTTTTAAATTTCAGAAGTATTCATAACCTTTGCAAATGTATGACATACTACAGGAATAATGCAACATACTGCTATTCATACAGTCATTACAAATTGGAAGCAATGTCTCCTCCTCACTGATTATCAACACAGGCACCCCACCAATCCAAGGATGTGTGCTTAGCCCACCGCTCTACTCATTATACACCCATGACTGTGTGGCCAGACACAATTCCAATACTATCTACAAGTTTGTCAATGACACCACAGTTGTCGGCAGAATCACAAATAGCAAAGAGGAAGTGTACAGGCAGGAGATAGATCAGCTTTTTGAGTGGTGTCGCATCAACAATCTTGCACTTATTGTTATCAAAACTAAGAAGGAAATTGTGGACCTCAGGAGGGAATTGGGGAACACAACCCAGCCCTCATCGAGGCCTTAGTAGTGGAGAGGGTCAAGAACTTCAAATTCCTGGGTGTCAGCATCTCCGAGGATCTGTCCTGGAGCTTCCACGTTGATGGAATCATGAAGAAGGCTCACCAGTGACTATACTTTGTGAGGTGCTTGTGAAGGTTCAGTATGAGACTGAAGACTCCCGAAAACCTCTACATCTGTACTGTGGAAACTATTCTGGCAGGTTGCATCACAGCCTGATATGGAGGCGCCAACTCTCAGAACAAAATAAAACGCCAGAGGGTTGTTAACTCGGCACAGGCACCAGACTTCGCTCCATCAAGGACATCGACATGAGGTGGTATCTTAAAAAAGCAGCCTCTATCCTCAAAGTCCCCCACCACCCAGGCCGTGCCCTCTTCACTCTGCTACCATCAGGAGTTTATGATTGACTCAGGATGTAACCAAAGGAACAGCTTCTGGAGCAAAAGTCCAACATAATGCATCTATTATCAGATGAACCTCAACATAAACCAAAGTATCCCATTTCCAAACCCACAATCTAGAAGGAGAGGGATTACATTCTCATCCCTCAAGGGCACTGTGTGGTGACCTGTGGAGAAAGGATGTGAAGTAGAGGGTCCTTTCTCAGCCAAGCAAGAACTTGATGCTTGTTGATACGTTCAGCCGATGAGGCATTCTAACAAGTAACTTGTTAGTCAGCGAAGGAACCACCTAACAGAATCCAGCATTACTTTTTGCCCAAGAACCTTGAGGGAATGCCCTGCAAATGACTCCCTGGTTAGTCTCAAATTCCCTGCACAGTCTAACTGAATGGAATAATGGCAAAAAAAAGGTTGATCTAAAGTCACGTCACAGTTGCATTCTGTATCCAAGAATGCCCACACTGACAAATTTGCCCAAAGCTGAGGTAAAGGTCCTGAACTTTCCTGGAAGCTGCATTTTACTGCTGTGAAGCAAGCATTATTATTGGGGGAAAGCCTGCTTGGTTCCTGAGTGAAATACCTCAATTCACATTTGACAGCAATTACAATCTCACTGTAAAAGCTAGCCACAATGTAGTGTGGTGGCATTCTGAAGATCCACTCTTTATTTCTTTTTTAATCTTTTTTATAAGAAATACAATACAACACCTGGCAAAATGGTGTGAAGTGCATAGAGGACTGTAATGAGCGGGGGTGGCTGATGTCATTTGAGCGACTTAGGAATAAGTATAATTTATCAAATAAGATGTTTGACTGCTACATTCAAATTAGATCTTTTCAACAGGACAAATTAAGTCCAACGATGGCCTTACCAGCGTGCAGTGACATAGAGACCATGATTTGAAGGGGGAGCACATGGAAGTTCATTTCAGTAATGTACTTCTTGCTCCAAATGGAAGGCCCTAAACCAGGTCTTGACAAGTTGAGACAGAGGTGGGAGTCAGACTTAGGAATAACAATTGATGAACGGTGCTAGTGCAATCTGTGCCAGACCAGCATGACTATGGTCATCAACACGTGGTATAGGCTGGGGTGCAGTACAATTTTCTGCACCAGCCATACCTGACACCACAAAAATTGAACAGATCTAAGCCTAAATGATCAGACCAAGGTTTTAGATGCGGCATTGCGACAGGGGCTTTTGTGTATGCAACCTGGACATGTGCCAAGGTGAGACCCTTTTGGGTAGAATTGGTCCAAGCCCTGGAAAAAAAAAATCATAGGCAAAGAATTCCCACAGGACCCAGAGCCTCTTCCTGCTGGGAACCAGAATGGATGGAAGACTTACAATGAAGCTGTCCAAATTTCAAATTCAAATTTTCATTATCAAGTTGGCGGTGACCAGGAAGTAGATAACATTTGCCTATAAGTCCAACTCCTACTTGAGCATTGAATGTTGAAACACAGAAATACAGAGCTGTGTTCCTCTGGAGAAAATTATCTACAACCTCAGGAAACAATATGCTACTTTTTTGAAGGCCTGGCAGCCCTACATGAACTACATAGGGGCTCAGTTGTAGTCTGAACCACTGTGTTTCACCACTTTGGCCTGCCCTCCCAATTCACCCCTCCATTGGTGAGGAAATGGAAGGGGATTCATCCTATTCTAGCCAGGGAAAGCTACGGTAAAAGGAAGGCAGCCTATAGCACAACAAATCCATAAATCCCCAAATATAGGTTTCATACCTTTGTTGTGAGTGTCTTGGTCATTGTGTGGAAGTATAATTAGTTTGGTGTTAAATGTTTAATGTCGGGGGTGGGGGGGGGGGGGGAAGGGGGTAAAAAAAAAACAACAGTCAAACTTCTTAAGAGGACTATAAGGAATTAACAAATACAAAATGTAATTTATGTCAACATCATTGATAATGATGTTAATGATATTGACAATTGTTGGAGTTTGTGTAGAAAAACTCCACTATGCAATGAAGAATGAAAATGAAAATACAATATCACACACACACACACACACACACACACACACACACACACACACACACACACACACACACACACACACACACACACACACACACACACACACACACACCGGTGTCCTCTCCACTGCACTGGGTGAAATTAAAAAGAAAAATATCAAAAGGATTATATAAAAGCCCCATATAACCTACTCTAATAAAAAAAGAAAAAAACTAACAAAAATTAGCTGAGCAGCTTATCCAAAGGGTTACATATATTTTGTTTCATACTGTAAATCAAAAGGCAAAACTATATCTCATCTCGAAGAGTAAATACATCTAATCACATTTAGAACATTTACATCAAATCAAAATAAGACATAAAGGTCGCCATATTTCTTAAAATTCACCAATAAATCAAATACATGATATCTAACTTTTTTTCTACACTTAAATAGGACATAATATGAGAGAACCATTGAAACACTGTTGGAGGTCTAGAGATTTTCCATTTGAATAGGTTGGATCTTCTAGCCAACAATGTAGTGAAGGCCACAACCCATTGAACAGATACAGAAAAACTCCCTATGTCTGGGTCAATAATCTTGAAAAGAACAATTATTGGATTGGGTCGTAGCTTCACCTGGAATGTACAGTACAACTCTGATTATCCTTAATGGTCGGGACCGGGCCTATTTCAGATCATAATTTTTTGGAGAACTGGTGATTTTTAAAAAACAGTCCAGTAGCAACAGCAAATCACTTGTAACAGTGTTTAAACACCAAACAAGGTAAGGCTTTTTAAGCATTAAAAATAATGTTTAATTCTCAGCAAAAAATGTTGGTCACCACCGATCACAACACCTCCCCACCAAGGCCCCACTCGTGCTGGGAGTTCGAGGGACCCGCTCCTGCCCGGGAGCTTCATGTTCCCGCTGCCGCTGGGAGCCCGAGGTCTACTGCTGCCGGCACCGGGAGCACGAGGTCCACTGCTGCAGCCGCCAGATCGGCTCCAAAAAGATTTTGGATAAATGAGGGTTTCTGATTTGTTTCCGACATCCTCGTTTATCTGAATTTTTTTTTTTAATTTTGCATAACAGGGTTTCAGACAACCTGATTTTGGATAAATCAAAGTATTTAAAATTAAAAATTTCTTTCCAATATTTTTCCAAAGATGGACAAGACCAAAATATATGTGTCAATGTAGCAATTTCAGATTTGCATGTGATACAAAGAGGGTTAATATTAGAAAAAAATACTAGCCAGTTTATCTTTGGACACGATGCACTACTTTTCATTGGATTAATTAATGTCAGGCCATTGTATTTAACACAGAGCTACAAACTCTTTTTTTGTGCCATTTTTCCCCACAATGATAGAACAAGAGTGAAAACAGAACGGATTTCCATTTTTTGATTTATTGTATTAATAAAGTTACAATGTGGAATGAAGAATGTTTAACAATGGGCTGAAATTTTTAGTAATGACTGCAGAAGCTGATCTCCAACAATTTAACTCTTTTGCATCATTCTGTTAATCAACTCTGATCTGTATCCATTTGCCTATCTTTCTTCCATAGTGCTTAATAGCCATGCCAAATTAAGTCCAATCAGTTGCAGTTTTGAATGAATGCGTAGCACATCATATTTATAATTTCTCATGCATCAAACAATATGCAAGTCTCATTGATGCCGAAATTGAAAAGGCAAACAACTGTATTCTGATATTCTGTCATTTTGTTTTAAGTATTAAACAGAACTACTGTATGCTCTGCCCTCAGCTCACAGTGGATGAACAGACCTCATAATCCTCACTCAAGTTCCTGTACAAATGACTTCATTAACAGTGCCAGTAAAATAAAGGAATAAACTAGACCAGGAAAGGCAGAATCTAATCATTCCTTTGGGGGTATATTTTTCTTCATTGTCTCTCATCTTCTTCTTCAGACATTTCTGACAATGATCACTCAACGTGATGCTTGCCAAAAATCTACAATATCATTAATCTGAGTGACTTATCGGAACCCCAAACTGGCTACAATTGTTCCACTCACAGCAGTGAAGATCACCAAGGGCTTTGATCGGGAAACTAAGGAGAAAAATCTTCCAAAATCCAGAGGGCCAGGAATGAAAGAATGCAGGTTCAAAATGCTAGTTCGAAGATTGTGCTAAAATTAGGATATTTCAAATATTGTCACACTTTGTCATACAGACAAATCGGTTTGTGCTAATATTTAAAGCAAGATTTTTAAAGTACGTGGACAGGGAATTGTAGCATTTACAGTACTTTAATGCAGTAACTAAATCAAATGTTAAATTCAAGTCTATCATCACATGTATCAAAAATTCAGTGACTGTTCTGTGGGCAGACCAGCAGATATTTCATATATCTCATATAACATTGTTACCCAACTGTGACAGAATGACTACTTGCAATTTTCAGCCATCTTTCTGGAAATTCTTGTGTTATAGTTGGGATTTCTTTTAACTACAGGTGCAGATTATTACTGATCAGTCATGCAAAGTGAAAACAGATTTATAAAACGAGGCCTTTGCGATACTGATCTTCATGGAGAACGGATTATTTTGGATGAGAAATTGCCCACCATTCTCCTCCATTTGACATGATAGGAGTGCCACACATTCCTCTCATTGCCACAGTGACTATGTTTCCAAGGTACTTTCCTGTCCCAAAAGAACTTTGGAAATTATTGAGGCACAATAAATGCAAGTCCTAATTTTATTTTTGCTATTTTTATAAATGAATGCAAGTCCTACCTATGCACTTTCTCTGAGAATTATAAGTTTTTCTCATCTCAAACATGCTTTAACCATTAGCCCAAAACTTCCAATAGTCAATGCTGCCACCAGCATTTGCCCAATCAAATAAAAACTCTCCTAGTGGTTGATTTACAAATAAAATAATTCATGCTATTGACAGTGAAGGAGAAAACAGCAGACTGTAGATTGATGTCAAAGGACTGGTCAGGTTGGCAGAAATACAGCATTTTGGCTGGAAAGTAAATTAATAGTGTGGTAGAATGCTGAAAGGTGAGGTGGAATGGAGAGTTCTTGCCCACAGGTGCTTAAAGGTTGCAAGACAAATGGGTAAGGTAGTTAAGAAGGTGTATGGGATCTCAGAATGTACGAGAAACAAGATCATGTCAAAACTGCACAAACTTAGATGGAAAGCATGATCACAAGGAAGTAGGACCAGAAGGCCTTTGGTGCCAATTAATATGGTGAATATTAATATGAATGTTAAAGTGTGTATAAGGGAATGGATGGGAATTCCAAGTGCTTGTGTTCTTATGTGGAAGATGTCAGTGGAGCTGGCTATATGTGAGCAAAGGCAATGAAATATAATAATACAATATAAGAAATGAATATCCTTTATATATTGAAATATTTATGTGAGGTATATAATTCAACCTAGAATGTATTCCTTTTTTATTTTTATAGCTTAGAACAGAATTAAAAAGTCACTTAGATGCAAACAAGTTTAAGATTTATCATAATATGTTTACTGTAAGACTACGCAAAATTCATTCAAGAGCTATATTTGATTACCGTGGAGACGGGTACATAAAGCATCAACACACTGTTGCCTGACAATGGAGGCACTCAGGTCAAAGCTTCCATGTACATGAACGACATCACTGCCTACTGTTCAGACACATGATCGGTCCGTAGACTGATCAGCATCTGCAGCCAGTTTGAGCTTGCATCAGGTGCCAAGATAAAACCGAAGAACAGTGAGGCAATGCTCTTCGGTAACTGCAGACCAGTCCGCCATCCCCTTCACAGTCAGATCTAATTACCTGAAGGCGTTGGGGATTTGGTTTGGAGAGGTGGAGGCATGCAAAAAAAATTGGTCGGAGTGGATCGCAAAGGTCGACCAGAAATTGGGTCTGTGAGTGCAATGCTCCCTCTCAATTACAGGAAAGAACCTGGTCATCAGGTGTGGGGTGCTCTCAGTACTGCTGTACATGGTGCAGGTGTGGCACATCCCCTGCATCTCTGCCCTGACAGTCAGCAGAGCAGTCTTGCAGTTCATATGGGCATCCAAAATGAAAGGGTCACCATGTACATGTCACCAGATAATGACAGCAAGGGTGTACCCAATGTGGCCTTCATCATGATGACCACCTTCATGTGTGGCTACAGCAGGTTGTGCATGGAAGCAAAGTACTAGGGCACAAAGTGCCACTATGTGCTAAGGTTCTACCTCTCCCAGGTGTTGCGAACTATGGGCCTTCTCCATTGCCACGCATGGTCCCAGTCAGCTGGACTTTGCCACACCATGGAAATTTTTTTCCAGGCAAACACCTTTGACCACAAGGCCATCAGGCAATGGTCATCATGGAACATCCTGCAGACATTGAGAGACGAGATCTCGATGGACACGGTGGGGTGGTACCCTGTGCAGACCATGCAGGTTATCTGGCGGAATGCCTTATTGCCATTGCTCACTAACAAGCACCAGAACTTGGCCTGGCTGGCAGTGAAGGGAACCCTCCAGGTCAGATCAAAACTGTACAACAGAAATATCCCACAACACATTTTCTCACCAAGGTGACTACAGTGGAGTGGAGACAGTCACCCACCTCTCTGAAGAATGTAGATTTGCTAAGAGTGCATTGGAGAAGGATGGAAATGTCCTTGTCACACAGTTCATCCCCAGCATCAGTGTAACAAACTACAGAAGGAAAACACAGCACCCCAAACAAGTCAAGCACCAGCTGCCCCTCTTGGCAGCAGTGTTTATGGATCCCACGCAGAACCCATTGGTTGCTTGCAGAGATAGACACGAAGTAAACCATTCCTCAAGAAGAAAATTAATAGAAGTACAAAACCCAGGCCATCTGTTCTGTTGTTTGAGTTGCCCATGATGAGCCAATACAACAATTTGTAATATGTTTGCCTGCTCTCCAGGTCACCATCCCACTGCCAACCAACACCACCTGGAAGGATATTGTTCTCAGTCTTTGCTCTTTTGATTCAATCATTCAATTAAGTTCCTAAACTTATTTGGTTAAATAATATTGTAATAATTATTGTGGTTAGAAGGTTTTTCCCTCTACATTTATTCTTCAGGTTTATCATAGCAATGAAGAAATTGTAGCTCCGTGTTGACATTAAACATGAGAGACATAAATCGAGTTTAATTCTCCCCAGAAATATTTTACACCCTCTCACCCGGGGAATTTGTTACAGGTCAAGACATGAGCTAAGACTGTCTCTGGTCTTTCCTGCAAAGCCAGAGTTCTTCAGCTTTTTGCAGGGTTGTCATAGTGCACTGATTTATCAACCAGGAACAGTGTAATTGTGAGACAGCCTTGTACGATGGTAGAGATTTTTTTTAAATTGTTTCAGTCGACTGACAGCGAGAGACCAAGACACAACCTTAATGGAGTCACTAAATGATAGTATAAAGACTCATAAGGCACATAACCCCAATATTGGTCAGCATTATAATCGATGAAAGATATTATAGTAAACTCTCCACTTCCTCATCAATAGCTTGGGAAGTTTTAATGATCTTTTTGATTGAGTTACTAGTTTTCTTTTTCAAAAATAAAGGCAATGTCCACATTTCTCAAGGTCTTTTGAATAACTAACATAGAACATAGAACACTACAATAAAGTACAGGCCCTTCGGCCCTTAATGTTTAGCCAACCCATAAATTCGTTAATACAAGCTACAGTGTAGGCTATTTACTTGAGGGTGCCCTGGAAACACTAACCCAGAAAAGTGAAAAAAAAATTCAACCTGATGGAAGAATTCAGCAGGTTACACAGCATCTGTGGAGGCAGGGGTATGGTAAATGTTTGGAGTTGAGATTCTGTGCCAGATGGCAACCTCTTGCATCTCAGGCAAAGTGAGAATTTCAGGGGAGATGATCAAGGTGAGAGGCAATGACAGAAAAGGGGAAGGATGTGCGTGTATATACACCTGTTTATCATAACTATTTAATTACCACCCCAAAATTAAATAACTTCTGGCTCACTGTATCTGCAAATTAATCATTATGTTGAGGACAGACTGATATGAAGATGAAAGATCTTCCACACCATCACCATATCACCACTCACAGCTCCAACCTCAACCTCCCAATTTCCACCACATAACCCCAACCAGAAATCAGCCTTGCCTCTGGCTTCTAACACAAGCCTGCTCCAATTGCCCATCACTAACTTCAACCATCACCCTCAGCCCCAATCACTACCTCAAGGATGACCACAATCCCATTCTCAACCAACATCCCCAGCCTCAACATCACCCCCAGTCCCAACCTCCACGTCAATCTATAGCCTAACATTTTTAAAACACTCACATTCCACCTTAAGTATTCCCTATGCTCTGTGATTAGTAAGGGTTTGCTTAAGATGGTATGGGGTAGAAAGTAAAAGTTTGAAAACCACTGTTTTAATGGTAGTTCATTGACTCGTTATGTGCATGGTTTCAGAACTCCAAAGGAAATGGGCCAATGGCAATTTTTCTCAAGCCAAATATTTCAGTAACAATTGGGTCTAGAGCAGTGATTCTCAACCTTCCCTTCCCACTCACATCCCACTTTAAACAATCCCTTACTAATCACAGAGCATAGAGATTGCTTAAGGTGGAATGTGATTTTTTTTTAAAGTTGCCCACCCCCGACCTAACACCCCTTCCCCAACCCTCAGCTCTCCACTGCCCTGGTCCCAACAACGACCAGTGCCAAATCATCTAACCTCCACCTCACATTCCACCTTGCCCAAACACTATCCCAAACTCAGTCACCCTTCCAACTTCCATTCGAAGAACGCAGTCACTGCCCCAAACACCGTCGCAGCCCCGACCCCCTGCACCTACCTGCTGGAACTTACTGCAATGGGATCTGAGCAGCGTCAGCTTCATTCTTGCGTTGGTTTGATCATCCCGCTGGGCTCTCCTTCACCGTGTCCCACAGAACCAGGGCGCGAGTGTCTCTCGGTGCTGGTGACGAAGTTGTACCTATCCAGTGCTGAAACCGGGCCACGCTGTCGATATGCTGTTGGCTGCTTCTCGGCGAGTGCCCAGGTCAGCCTGAGAAGGGGGCAGTTTCTACTCGCCGGCCGAGTTGCCTGCCTGAGAATCTCGAGGGTCAGGCAGTGCAGACCGAGACGGTCTCTCGCTCAGACTCGTCTGGCCGCCAGGTTAACGTCCCAGTCCCTGCCGCTGTTTCACCCAAACAGATTCAACTCCTTCATGAGCAATAAGTTTCGAAAACTACAACACGATGGATGAGGCAGAGGGGTGGGGCCCTTCAGAGAAGCAGAGCTGTTGATGAGGTTACACTCCTGGGCGATGAAAGGGGTGAGTCACCGAGCAAATTGACGGGCTTGCTCCAGGAATCCAACGCACACACTCCTGCATTATCTCAGACATCGGGTTTTATTTCTTCCGTCCACGTTGTCCGGGTGCCACTACATTGGAGTCGGGGGGTGGGGATCGAGAGAGAGAGAGAGCAGGCTGTGTCGTGCGGAGTAAAAGGCTTGGTATCATTCAGCGCAACTCCACTGCATGCAAGCCCAAAGATTTGGATTTATCTCATTGTACGTCCAGTATATATATGCACATTAGAAATCATTTGAATAGGGTTTCTATTTGGCAAATCTGCCCACCCTAACTATAGGGACGGTCCTATGACTCCATCCTGCTAGTGTCTCCGTGAACTTGAACGTGACAGGAAGGATTTCAAACGATTGGACAGACCCAGAATCCCAACTCGTTGGCATAAACTTGTTAGGGCAAAAGGCTCTGCTTCCTAGGTCTTTCATATTGACGCACAGCAAGGATCTATGGGCAGAGCTCTGGGAAGGGCTAACTCTTCCTTGATTTTTGTAACAACTCATTCTCATCTAACTGCTTAAACTGTCACAAAAAATCAAAAGGTTCACTAATCTCCCTGACTGCAGAAAAGCGATGTGAAAGGTCATCAATAACAAAGTCAATTATGTTGAAGAACACATTCACCCTGAATAATATTTGGTATCCTTCTGACTTGGGTGCCCACTGTGAGCAGCAAAATTATTTGGCACACTAATTTACGGACACATGCCATGCTCCCTCAAGTGTATCATTCCATTTTATTCCAGGGCAGTGGTGTGCTCTGGTTGTGGGATGTGGGAAATCTGGGACATAACACTTGTCCCTGATCACTGGCCCTCCAGGCAGTGCATTCAGCTACAGCTCCTCACAACGAGTTTGGGAACTGGAGCTAGGGTTGATTTTGGGGGAGGCAGAGGTTGTTGCTGAGGCAGTCACCCCTAAATTTCAGGGGGCAGGTAAATGGGCAACTGTCAGGAGAGGGAAGGGAGAGACTTTGACAGTGCAGGATTCCCCTGTGGCCATTCAAGTCGAAAACAGGTATACCCTTTTGGATACTGTTTACAGAGATGGGCGTCCAGGGACAAGCCGAGGTGTTGATGTCTCCGGTACAGAGGCTGGCCCCCCGGCTCAAAAGGGAAGGGGAAGAAGAAAAGAGTGATAGTGATTGGGAACTCTTTGATTAGGCATGTAGATAGGGGTATGGATGAGATTGAGGCTCCCGAATGATCCCAGGGTCAGGGTCGTCTCTGATCGATTTCACAGCATTCTGGTGGGGGAGGGGGAGCAGACAGATGTCATGGACCATGTGGGGAGTAATGTCACAGAGAGGAGTAGGGATGAGGTCTTAATAAGAGAATACGGGGAGTTGGGTAGGAAGTTAAGAAATAAGACCTCAAGGGTGGTGATCTCAGGTTTGCTGCCAGTGCCATGTGCTAGAGGGTAGAAATAGGAGATGTGGCAGATGAATCTGTGGCTCAGGAGTTGGTGCAGGGGGCAGGGGTTCAGATTTGTGGATCATTGGAATCTCTTCTGGGGAAGGTCTGACCTCTACAAACAAGATGGGCTGCACCTGAACTTAAGGGGGTACTAATATCCTGGCAGAAAGGTTTGCTCGAGCTGTTGGGGAGGGTTTAAACTAATTTGGTGGAAATCTGAGTCTTAGTGCTGAGAATGGGGTAGAAGGAAACCAGGGTGAAATGGAAGTGTCGAAATTGATGTACAGCAGAAAAGGCAAAAATAGACAGAAAAAGGAAAAGACCAGATAACTTGGTGAACAATGGAACTACAGAGAAATCAGATCCCGGTCTAAGGAGATTGTACTTAAATGCACGCAGTATTAGGAATAAAGGTAGATGACCTAGTTGTGCAGATGCAAATGAAAAGGTCTGACCTTGTGGCCATCCCCAAAACATGACTGAATGAGGGATGTGATTGGGAACTGAATGTACAGGGTTACACCTTGTTTAGGAAAGATAGGCAGGTAGATAGAGGGGGCGGTCTGGCCCTGATGGCAAACAATGCTATTAAATCACTTGAAAGAAGGTACAGAGGGACAGAAATTGTGGAATATTTATGGGTTGAAATAAGAAATGGCAAAGGTAAAAAGACCTTACTAGCTGTAATATACAGGACCCCAAACACCAGCCGGGAAGTGAACTGCAAGATACAGCTGGAAATAGAAAAAGCGTGTCAGAAGGAGAAAGGACATTGGGAATGTCAGGAGGTACAGGATCTCAGGAGAAAGAGTTTATAGAATGCCTAAAGAATGGCTTTTTGGTCATTTTTTCCAATGGAATACATTTATTCATTTCCATGTACCATTGCTGTACTCTCAGGCTCTCTTCTGATTTCCAAGTTGACATTATACATTTTTTTGCTACAGCTAAGGCTATCATAATAAATCTTTTTGCGCTTCATCCAGTTTGAGGCCTAATTCTTTACTTCTTATATTACTTAGAAGAAAGATCTCTGGATTTTTTGATATGTTGCTTTTGTGATTTTATTTAATACCTGATTTAGATCTTCCCAAAACTTTTTCACTTTCTCACATGCCCAAATTGCATGTACTGTTGTTCCCATTTCCTTCTTACAGCGAAAACATTTATCTGATAATGTTGGATCCCATTTATTTAACTTTTGGGGCATGATATATAGCCTGTGTAACCAATTATATTGTACCATGCATAACCTCATGTTTATTATATTTTTCATAGTTCCAGAGCATAACTTTTCCCATATTTCATTTTTTTAATCTTTGTTTAAATCTTTTTCCCACTTTTGTTTGGGTTTATAACTTATTTCATCGTTCTCTTTCTCTTGCAGCTTGATGTACATGTTTGTTATAAATCTTTTAATTATCATTGTGTCTGTAATCACATATTCAAAGCTGCTTCCTTCTGGTAATCTCAGTCTGCTTCTCAATTTGTCCTTCAAGTAGGTTTTCAGTTGGTGGTATGCAAACATTGTACCATGAGTTATTCCATATTTGTACTTCATTTGTTCAAATGTTAATAAATTATTTCCCAAAAAACAATTTTCTATTCTTTTAATTCCTTTTCTCTCCCATTCACTAAAGGAAAGGTTATCTATTGTGTAACATATAATTTAAAAAATAAAGTCACATTATTTGAACAAATTTGGGAACCATACATGGAACACAACAGAGAGGATTTACTGCTGACCTCCACCCCCTAAAATGATAAAATGAGAAGAAGACAAAATGACCTGATCCAATGTGTAAAAGTAGATGACACAATTTTCTTTTTTATTTTCATGGTGTGATGACATTGTTTAATGGTTTTATTGTATTGTATATGTTGAACGTTTAATGGGTTTGGAGGTGGATGGGAAGGAGGGAGGGAAGGTAGGGGGAAAAAAGGGGGAGAAAATACCACTGTGTATATTTAAGAGGGAAATATTTGTATGTATTTTGATTGATTTGATTCATAGTGTGAAAAATAATTTAAAAAAAAGAATGGCTTTTTGGAACAGCTAGTTAATCAGCCCAGCAGAGGATTGGCAGTTTTGGATTGAGTGATGTGTAACGAACCTGAGCTGATTAGGGATTTAAAGCTTGTGAAACTCTTAGGAAGTAGTGATCATAACATGATAGAGTTCAGCTTCCAATTTGAAAGGGAAAAAATGATATCAGGTGTGTCAATCTTTCAGTGGAACAAGAGGAATTACAGTGGTATGAGAGAGGAACTGATGCAAGTTGACAGGAAAAATAAGCTAGATGGAGGAATGGTAGAACAGAATTGGTTGATATTTCTACAAGAAATAAGGAAAGCACAGGATAGATATATTCCAAGGAAAAGGAAAATTATGAATGGTAAAATGACGCAGATGTGGCTAACAAGAGAGGTTAACAAGAGAAATTGGACAAATACCAAGAAATTTTTTAAAAGTATTGAATAGCAACTGCAAAGAAATGTATCACGATACAATGGAAAGATGATAGAGAAATGTTATTAATTAGATGTTATAATGGGATGCTTTGTTCTCTACACTCAAAACAAAGGACTCTACATCACCTTTGTTGACCTCACCAAAGCCTTCGACACCGTGAGCAGGAAAGGGCTTTGGCAAATACTAGAGCGCATCGGATGTCCCCCAAAGTTCCTCAACATGATTATCCAACTGCACGAAAACCAACAAGGTCGGGTCAGATACAGCAATGAGCTCTCTGAACCCTTCTCCATTAACAATGGCGTGAAGCAAGGCTGTGTTCTCGCACCAACCCTCTTTTCAATCTTCTTCAGCATGATGCTGAACCAAGCCATGAAAGACCCCAACAATGAAGACGCTGTTTACATCCGGTACCGCACGGATGGCAGTCTCTTCAATCTGAGGCGCCTGCAAGCTCACACCAAGACACAAGAGAAACTTGTCCGTGAACTACTCTTTGCAGATGATGCCGCTTTAGTTGCCCATTCAGAGCCAGCTCTTCAGCGCTTGACGTCCTGCTTTGCGGAAACTGCCAAAATGTTTGGCCTGGAAGTCAGCCTGAAGAAAACTGAGGTCCTCCATCAGCCAGCTCCCCACCATGACTACCAGCCCCCCCACATCTCCATCGGGCACACAAAACTCAAAACGGTCAACCAGTTTACCTATCTCGGCTGCACCATTTCATCAGATGCAAGGATCGACAATGAGATAGACCACAGACTCGCCAAGGCAAATAGCGCCTTTGGAAGACTACACAAAAGAGTCTGGAAAAACAACCAACTGAAAAACCTCACAAAGATAAGCGTATACAGAGCCGTTGTCATACCCACACTCCTGTTCGGCTCCGAATCATGGGTCCTCTACCGGCACCACCTACGGCTCCTAGAACGCTTCCACCAGCGTTGTCTCCGCTCCATCCTCAACATCCATTGGAGCGCTCACACCCCTAACGTCGAGGTACTCGAGATGGCAGAGGTCGACAGCATCGAGTCCACGCTGCTGAAGATCCAGCTGCGCTGGATGGGTCACGTCTCCAGAATGGAGGACCATCGCCTTCCCAAGATCGTATTATATGGCGAGCTCTCCACTGGCCACCGTGACAGAGGTGCACCAAAGAAAAGGTACAAGGACTGCCTAAAGAAATCTCTTGGTGCCTGCCACATTGACCACCGCCAGTGGGCTGATAACGCCTCAAACCGTGCATCTTGGCGCCTCACAGTTTGGCGGGCAGCAGCCTCCTTTGAAGAAGACCGCAGAGCCCACCTCACTGACAAAAGGCAAAGGAGGAAAAACCCAACACCCAACCCCAACCAACCAATTTTCCCTTGCAACCGCTGCAATCGTGTCTGCCTGTCCCGCATCGGACTGGTCAGCCACAAACGAGCCTGCAGCTGACGTGGACTTTTTACCCCCTCCATAAATCTTCGTCCGCGAAGCCAAGCCAAAGAAACAAAGATAATGGGATGCAAAATTGTATATCTTTAGAAAAAATTACATATAGTTTAAGGAATCGAGTTGAAAATTTTTATAGTATTTGGAAACCATATATGGATTTTATGGATAATTTTCTGTCCACCTATCTTATCCACTCCTCTTCATTAGTAGTTTTTAATAACAATTGTCTATTAAATGTTTGGTGTTTCTTTCCTTTTCTTACTTTTGGATGGGAGGGGGGATGGGGAGAAAAATATAAAAGTTTTTTTTGTATCATTGGCGATGGATATTTGTTTAATGTTTTATTCATTTTTTTTCCTGTAATTATGCAAATAATTTAAAAAAAAATTTCAGGCTTGAACCCTTCTTCAGGAATAAAAACACAGAAATGCTGGAGGAACAGTAAGTCTCGCTGTGTCTATGGGAGGTGAAGATATATAACCAATGTTTTGGGCCTGAGCTCATCTTCAAGCTATAGGCACTTTCAGATAGGGCAAAAGTCCAAATGTAAAGGTGGAGAACCTCTGCCAAAATGCATAGCTACGTACCTCTCTAACCCCTCGCTAAGAGGGATAATCAATGGAGTGCTGCGCTCCGCCGATCGATCTGAATGTACAGCCACGCTAAGTGGCTGTATAGGGACAGGCTGATGATGCTGTCAGCCCGTGATCCATCTCCCCACTCATCATTCTCCCTCCAAGTCAGGGGTGGCGGGGCAGTGGGGGCAGTCAGGGCTCCGGGGACCGTTGGGGCACCAGGAGCTGTCAGCAGGGGCAGTTGGAGCCAGCAGGGCAGCGGGGACTATTGGGACAGTAGGAGCTGTCAGCGGGGACTGTCGGGGCAGCAGGGACTGTCAGCGGGGGCCGGCGGGGCAGCAGGGACTGTCAGCGGGGGCCGGCGGGGCAGCAGGGACTGTCAGCGGGGGCCGGCGGCGCAGCGGGAGCTGTCAGTAGGGGCCGGCAGGGTAACGGGGTCGTCAGGGCAGTGGGAGATGGCGGGACAGCGGGGACGACAGGGCAGCAGCGGGAGTCGTCGGGGGGGGGGGCAGCCACACTTGGCCACTTCGGCCTTCGGGGACACTCTCTGTAGCTCAAAACGCAGCCGAGCAATGGCCATCTTCCCTACCCATAATCTCCCACAGAGCTGGAACTGTTCTGGGAACCACAGTGCAGTTCCAGTTACCTGGGGGATTATGAGTAGGGAAGACAGCCATTGCTCTGCCACGTTTTTATGATGAGTGGTGCTATGGCATCAGTCGCCCCACCCCTGTCGAATCCGGAGGACGCTACGAGGCGCCTCTGGATATGAATGGGATGATGGAGCAGGCTTTTAGGGCTGCTGTCTGAAAGGTAAGCTCTTAGTTTTCCATCTGCTCCTGTAGCCGGCCTCAAGGCAGAGGCCTGACATGAAATGGCTTTATGAGTAAAAAGTAGGCAGGCACCTGAATTAAAAGGCTGGGGAGAAGGAAAGAAAGAAGTTTCCCACTCTGCCTTAAAAATTGTGGTCTTTATTGAGAGTGAATACTGCTGTTGGAAGAATACTATTCCAGGTATGTTGATCATCATTGTTTACATCATGCTTTGATTGGTGAAATTAATCTTTTTGCTCCTCCCAGGGAGATAATTATATGTAATTATGATCAGCCATGAGTCTAAGACAGGTCAAGGAAGTAGAGGTAATAATTAAAAAAAGAGTTTTTGAGTGTTATTTCAGGAAACAGGATTGTGTAAAAGGAATAATTAATATTTAGGCAACATTAAAATATGTGGATTCTCATATTTGAAATAAAAGTGGAAATGTTGTCTCTTCTATTTTCCCCTTCTTAAATATCATTTATCCAGATCATTGACCTGAATTACTAACTACTCTGTACTTCTCCTCCCAGCTACATTCTAACTTGCATGTATTTCTAGAACTTTCTGGTGATAGTTTTTCCTGACTCCTACCCTTGTGCACATTTTATCAGGGATGATTTGGGCAACTGTTTAAATCTGGTTTTCGATTGGCCCTCTTTAACACTCAGCCCAAATGAAAAGCCTAGCAAAGATTGGTAATAGCTAACAATTCAGAAATATCAACAGCATGGCAGAAGAAATTACTTGCAGCATGCTTACATTGAATGTGTGAATTGATGTTGGCGATTATATATTCTGATGCTGGAAATAATTCCAAAACAAATTTGAAACTATTTCAGGAGATAGTTACATGATCCACACTAAAGAAGAGAGCAGCAGGCCACAGTCCAAGTGCAAATACACTGTTACAGATACTACTCTTTATATTGACTAAGGAAGTAAACATGAAGAGGAGGGTAAGTTTACTAACAATGCACGCCATGGACTAGTATTTTATGAGGATATTATCAAAACCTTGAAATAAAACTTTCACCCAACCTTGTCCCACCATCAGGAACATTTTATCACTTAAACGGCAAAAGTTAATGATTTCTATTTCTCAGTTCATAGAAGTTCTCCTACTCACTCTTTTGGGTTTTCACTTCTCCCCACTGAATGCCAGCAATTTTCTCCCTTGCATTCTGTCTGTGGCTTAATTATTCTTCCCTCAAATAACGCCACTTCACACACACCTATTGAAACTCAATTGGCAATTACATCATTAAATTGAAAGTTTGAACCTCCTCACCAAATGCATCTGCTGGCTTTCCCTTTTGCTGGAAATCCCTGATTTCACATTATTTTGAAATCTTGCCTGGTCAGCTCCCTGGAGGAGCAGCGGTAGTTAGAAATGTGAAAGGGGCAAGGATATAAGTCACCTTGTTTTATCATCGATCAACAGGTTCAAGAGAAATGAAAGCTGTCGGAAGATCTGGTGTAAGTAACCAAACCACAACAGCTCAATAGCACACCAGTCACACACATAGAAAGCAGGCAGTACAAATATGATAGAATGTAACTACTTATGGTGAAAATCTTGGGTAAATTAAAACAAATGAGATAGAATGTGTATCAAATCATTAAAATCAGATCGTGGCCTCACCCACTTCTTAATGTGGCCTTCTGCAATACCTTTTATTTTGGGACATACAGCAGGATAACAGGCCCTTTTGGCCCACGAGCTCGTGCTGCCCAATTACACCCAATTGACTTACAACCCTGGTACATTATGAATGGTGGGAGGAAACTGAAGAAAGCCTACGCAGACATTGAGAGAACATACAAACTCCTTAAAGACAGCGTGGGATTTGAACCCAAGTCCCGATCACTGGTGCTGTAACAGCACTACACAAACAGCTACGCCAACCTTGCTGCCCAATTTTAATTTGCTTTGGAAATGTTTCCAAAGACATTTCCCTCTATTATGTACACTACTGAGGAATACCAAGACATTATTTAAATCGTCACATTTTTTGGCTGAAATATTTGCTCCAGAGAACACAGGAGTTCACTGGGCATCCTGGTTACAGCTCCAAGGCTGACATTTTGAAGAATAATCAGGTATTTAAAGGTTGATGTTTTAATCGCCTAAATAACATTTTGCAAGTATTTATTTAAGACTGTAAAAATATTGTTGATGTTGTTAGACAGTTTGAATAATTTGGAAAAGTGTATGTTATTTCATGTCCCCAGTGCAAGTTTATCACTGCAGTTCTTCATACTTCATGATAGCTTCATTCTGTTCTTCAGCTGGAGAAATCCACCAACAAGCAAAAGTCTCTGTTCACAGAAAGCAAAACCAGGAAATATGTTGGCACTTCACAAAGGGGTTTAGCAGCTCAGGACTGTTCAGATTGGAGTTTCATTTAAGTTGCAGCTGTTACCATGCATTATCCTGGGGTTGTTATAGAACACATTGGTAATCCGGGGAGACAACAAAACCTCCCAGTGTCATCTCATTGCCAGAAATAACTCTTTGAATCAAATAGGGCTGCTTAGAAACAGAAAGTTAACCTAAACAATTTCTGAGCATTATACCCAGGATGTAGGATTGAATTTGGATTCTCCTCTGTTGATCAAACAGCATATAAAAGGAGTTTCTCTCCACTCCTTCCCCCCCACCTCCCCCATTGTAATTCAATTACCCTTACCAAATTAGCAATGGTGCAAACAAACTGGACATTTTTGACCTCACCTACTTATCTCCAAAGCAAATGAATTGACTACATACACCTAGAATCTCTTTAATCATTTAAATACGAAAAGGAAAAGTTTACTTTGCCATTTATTGTTACAATTGTGTTATCCATGAATTGGAAACTGGTATTCACAAATTCTTTACTACATTGATCTAATTTCACGGACAATTCTAATGTTAAATGATGTTATCCGAAGTTGCTATGACTTATTAACATGTGGCAGCTGTAGTGCAGACCAGTCTCAATGAAGAATGAACACTTCTGCTTATAATTGTTCCACTAAGATTGTCTATTTATATGATGATTGAAAACCAAATATAAACAGCTGAAAGTCTGAAGTGCAAACAGAAAGTGCTGGAAATACTTAGCAAGTCAAACAAAATCTACACAGAGAGAAACAAAACCAAATGTTTCAGGTTGATGACCTTTCACAGATCATTAAGCATCGTAGATCCCAGTCGTATAAAGATCCTGAACATTTATTTATTCTGGTGCTTTGCCAAATACCATAAAAAGAGATCAAAATAAAGTGTGAACTCTCAAATAAAAATTACAATTCACTATGGGTCAGGAATATGTTTGCTTTGTTTGATGTGGAAAAAGTACAGACATGAGGATCATTCTTGGATGTATTACTGACTTTAACTAATAGTGTGCAGATTATTGCCAATTAGATATCTCCTGTCTTTCCTTTTTATTATTGAAATTAAATTGCCTAAAGATCTAACATTATTTAAACAACATCCCCAATGGGAGAAGATCATCAGAACCAGTTTATCATTAAGAATCTAAATTGGCCTGTTCCTTATCCAAATGAAACTAGACAGGCTGCAGTGCTATTTGGTGATATGTACTTAATTTCTTCACAATTGATCAAAGGCTATCAAGTCAGGCTTTCATCGTTGATCTTAAATTACAATCACTGGCACTGAAATTCAGGTTTTCCATCCTTTATCAAATCAAAAGCTGAGTTAGTATGTAAATAACAATGCTTCTTTGTAATTGCTTCAATAAATGTCGGAGAAGTTTGAGAAGAATATTTAATTAATTTCTTGCATTTACCAAAAAAAAAGCTTTGAATTATAAATTATCAGTGGAATTCATATCAAAAGTGACCCTTCTGACCAATGCATAAAACTAAGAGATAATTAATTTAATTAAATTAACTCAACAACCAGAGAAGATAATCAAGATGAGTTATGATTCAAATATCTCAGGGGATCATCTTTAATTTCAGCTGGCTTGAATGTGGCTGAGGACTTTTCAAGGTGGAAGTAAAGATATTTGCTCTGAAAGCCCAGGAACTCCCTGACATGATTGTTGAACATGACATCAGAACAAAGAAACATTTTGGAGCAGAAGTAGGCCATCAGCCCAACAAGGATGCTCCAACATTCATAAACATAGTGGTTGATATTCTGCATCAGTCATTTTCTGCACCAGCCCAAATCCCCTGATTCCCCTACACCAGAAGTCTCTGTTTTGAATGAACTCAGTGACTAAGCCTCCACAATCTTTCTGGGATAGAAAATTATAAAGATTTGCCACCCTCAGCACTGAAGAAAAGCCTTCTTCATTCAGTCCTATACTCTTCACTGTGTGACTTTTTTTTTAAACTTTATTTAAGATTTTATAGCATGAATAAAATATAAGATTACATTAAAACAAAATTAAAAATAAGATAATGAAATTACAATACAGCATCAGTAATCTAAATAAACTATACCCCCCCAATAATTATTACACAACATTAATAACCCAACTCAAATTAGTCCAACCCCACCCCCTTCCCCCCAAAATAGTGAAGAATTAATAAAGTTAGTAATATATGTAAGAAAAAAACCCCACTTACAAAAAAAACAAAAACATAACAGATTAAAATACTAACAAAAAGAAAAGTAATTAATACTAAGATATCACACTTAAAAACATATTTAAATCAAATTTAAATGCATATATTTAACAAACGGAGTCAAGATAAAACATGTATTTAACTCAAACTTAATATAAAAAATTAGTAAAATTAGTAATATTATCTATCAAAAATTCTTAAACAATAATCAATTCTTAAAAAAGAATTGTAGCATGAAAAAAAGATGAAAAAAAACTTTCTCTATAGAAATAAACCTTCACCAAATATCAACTAACTTCACATCTATCATCATATTAGTCACATAAACCACCATCTTAAAACAAAATTCAAACCTCATTAAGCATTGTACAATTCAATTTTATTACTCTTCCACCATTTTTCCCTTTTACTCTTGAATACTTATCCAATAAAAGCTCCATTACCACATTTAAATATCCCCAATCATTACATTAAAATTCACATATCCAAATAATAAAAACACATCTACAACAAAAACTATATCTTCAACAAATGGAGCATAAACCACAAACAAAATTCAAGCCTCATTAAGAATTGTACAATTCTATTTATAACTTCCACCATTATTCCCTTTGTTCTATAACTAAAATAATAAAATAATATACACCAGAATTACCACTCCTTTCACCTTGAAGTTAAAGAAAGAATAAAAAGCTTATCCATCCCATTCACATTTAAATTTCAAATATTCCTTATCTACTAAATAAACTTTACAAAATAAACCACATCAACTTTTAATTTTTTAAACAATCAAATACTTTCTTATGCTTAATAAAGTTATTAAAACCGTAAATATTAAAAAAACAAATTTAAATTTAAACATTACTTAAAAAAAACACAAAAAAAGAGAAGGAATAAAAAGGAAAGAAAGAAGAAAAAAAGGAAAGAAAGAAGAAAAAAAACACCCCCTCCCCTATCCCCTCCTAGAACTACAAAAAAAAAGAAAAAAAATATTAAAAAAAATTTAAAAATAGAAAAAAACCTTCACTCCTCAATCCAAAAATTAATAAGAAAAAAAAACCAGGCAGGAGGCAACTGCTACCTCCTCCTGGGTCAACCGCTCATTGCGGTAAGTCCCACAAACTATTGGGTGTGAGATAACTCACACGTAGCTGATGACTTCTGGAAAATAGTGCCCACCCAGCTCCCTCTCCCAACTCATGTTTCACTTAAACTATCATCATTATTTAAAATTTTCTCGAAGAAAAAAAAAATTTCTTTTTATTATTATTTTTTTAATCAACTTTATCACTTCGACCACCATTATTTCCATTTCTCCTTGGAATTCGATTCCCATCTTGTGTCTCCACTTTCTTTGGGGACCATGGAGGACTACATCTTTCCTGAAATTGTGTAATTGGTAACGATTGAGCAAAATCCATGGCTTCCTTAGGATCATCAAAAAATTTTGGTTGGTAACCATCTTGAAAAATCTTCAATACCGCAGGATATCTAAATGTTGCTTTATAACCTTTTTACCACAACACTTCTTTCACAAAATTAAATTCATGTCGTTGAGACATAACTTCTTGACTCAAATCCGGATTAAAAAAAACACGATTATTCTGAACCATCAAAGGAAATCTTCTTTGTTGTGCACTTCTTATGGCCACACACAAAATTGTCTCTCTATCATAATAATTTAAACAACGAACCAAAACAGGTCATGGCTTTTGTCCAAAAGAAGGCTTTCTTCTCAAAGCTCTATGAGCACGTTCCAGTATTAAGCCTTTTGGGAACTTATCTTGTCCTAATAGTTGTGGAATCCACTCAGTAAAAAATTTTCTTGGATCTGATCCTTCCATATCTTCTGGTAAACCAACAATTTTTATATTATTCCGTCTGGATTGATTCTCCAAATAATCAACCTTTTTCACTAAATTTTTATTCTGAATTTGTAAAGTTTCAATTGTTTTATTGACATCTTGTAATTGATCTTATACCTCAACTAAACCTTGGTCACAAAAATCAAGTCTTTCACTCGTTTTAAGCTTAAAAGCTCCATAATCAGCCATCTGTTGAATATTAATATCCACCAAGGTATTAAGTTTAGTATCAAGTTGATCTAAAGTTTTAGCGAATTCTTTCAATGTAACAGCTAACTTAGATTCAAGACTCTTAAGAAACTTATCCACTGAAGTAGATTTAGACACAATAGGGTCCTGTTGTTTCTGAATAGCCAAAGGGTCTTGTATTCCCTCCCTTAATTTAACTGCTTTTCTTGCAGTATGACTTCGTGTAGGAACCCCTGCCATAGCCTCCCCAGTAATATCTGAAGGTTGATGGCGAGGGTTATCCCCAAGCCATATTCTGTCAAGCATCTCCGACACATTGAAGTCTGTAGAAATCTTCATTACAGGTGATGCACTTCGCAGCGCCACCGCTACATCAGTCAATGGACGTCCCTTTAACTGCAAGCCTTCAGCTGGTGGCTTCCCAGCTGTTTCAGCTGTCAAAGGCTCTGTAACAGCGCTCATAGCGGGCGTTGATTGAAATACACGCGCCCGGCTAGCCCTTTGTTCTAAGGTCTGCCGGGCGCCATTTTTAAAGAGCCCTACCGGCAAAGAACGGAGTTCCGCTGCTGATTCCTGTGCTTCTCCTCCTGGATCCATTGCACGCTGAGTCCTGGCTTCTTGTAAACAGGTAGGCTCTGATATCTTTGGAAAATGTAATTTCTTAATGATCTGTTGCCGTTTTTTCTTGCTTTTTTTCAACAATTGTACCATTGGAAACTAGTTTAACAGCTCTAATTATATCTAACCTTTAAAAGGTTTTAACGGGCATTTAAAGACAAAACAATACCAAAGAGTCGGGAGAGGGCTGGAAGGCACGTCTATTCCTTACGCCATCTTGCCACGCCCCCCTTTACTGTGTGACTTTGACTCCTACTTCCAGACTTGCCAGGCTGGGAAAACATTCAAATTAAAACACAGTGCAGGAACAACTCAGCAAGTCAAACTGCAGACTTTCATGTTTTACTTTAGGGAAAACATTCAGCTTGCCAAGCCCAATAAAAATGTTGTCATGTCAATGACATCTGCTCACACTCTCTGGAGAATTCAGTGCCAATATTTTCAATCTCAGCTCATACAATAAACCTTCCACCCTTGGCATCATTCTAGAGAATCTTCACTGCGCTCCCTCTAGGCCTTGAATCTAAATTCAGGAGATTAAATTAAAGGAAGTACAAGTAAGTCAATGAGGAGGAAGCTTGTGGCCCTGGATGATGGTTTGAACTTGATGTGGGAATGTGTCAAACCGACTGTATCTGCACAGAAAGGTACCGTGACTGGAGCAAAGTGTGTTAGTGGTGATTTTGGAGTGAACCAAGAGTTTAATTGAAAAAAAGCATCCTTTCAAAAGGCTGAAATGGGAAAGGAGTATGGGTTTAGTTGTGGTTTGATATGAGAGGGCCAGAATGAAAGATGTCATGCACTTGGGTGTCAGAAATGGAGAATAAGCAGGAAAAAATGTTGTGTTTTCAATAACCTACTTGATATTCCTTTGAATACCAAAACATAATTATTATTCCTAAACCATTCAAAAGGACCAACCCATCATAGCAATTTGGATGGTGGAGTGGCTGGTATGTACAACATATCAATTTAGCTGTGGATGTTATCTTGTTTCTAAGAAACCAATATTAAAACACAGTGTGAGATGAATGGTTTTCACTGCATGTCATGTATAACCAGTAATCCAAGCTTACTTAGAACAATCCAGCACAGGAAAGGCCCTTCGGCTCATGTTTCTGTGCTGAACATGATGTCAATTCTTATTTTCAGACGTACAGCACTGTAACAGGACAATTTGGCTCTACGAGTCAATGCCGCCCAATTTACACCCCATTAACTTACAGCCCTGGTACCTTTTGAAGGGTGAGAGGAAACTGGAGCTTCCAGAGAAAAGCCACGCAGACACAAGGAGAACATACAGACTCCTTACAGATAGCGTGGTATTCGAACTTGGGTCCAGTCTCAATCATTGGCACTGTAAAGGCACTGTGCTAACTGCTATGCCAACTGTGCCACCCGAATGAAACTAAAAGTCTGTTACTGGCACATGAAACACTTGCCTCTATCCCCTGGATATTCATCTGGAAGCCTCTTATAGTATTGGTGTCCTTCAGGCACCCACCACTTGGTGTAAAACCAAAAAATGCCTCACATGTCTCCTTGAAACTTCCAATTACACATTCTCTTGTATTTGACATTTTCACCCCAGGAAAAAGAATCTGACTGTCTACCCTATCAATGCCTCACATAATTTTACAAACCTATCAGGTTTCCCCTCATCCTCTGATAATCTAGAGAAAACAGCCAACATTTATCAAGCCTCTCCTTATAGCTCATTCCCTCTAATCCAGAGAGCATCCTGGTAAAGCTCTACTGTACCCTTTCCATTATACTATCTCTATAATGGGCACACAATAATCCAAGTATTGGCCTAACCAAAGTTTTATACAATTACAACATGACTTTAATGCTATGACCAATGAAGGGGGGTACTCCATACACCTTCTTTGCTGCCCTATCTACTTGTGTGACCACTTTCAGGAAGGTATGGATTTGGATGTCCAGATCCCTCTGCACATGATATGAAGAGTCCGTCATTACTGAATACTTTACCCATTAGACCTCCCAAAGTGCAACATATCCAGTTTAAACACCTGCCATTTCTTTGCCCATATTAGATTCACTTTATTGTCATTGTATCAGTAAACCAGTCAATGAAATACAACCAGCATCTAACTGGAAGCTGAAAAAAAGTGCTATATTTATTATAGTAAAACATGAGCAATTAAAACCAACAACATTATTCTGCAATGAACTGTTAAAAGGACTGATTTTTAACAAGCTATTTTCTTCATCTCATCGTCAAGTCATACTTTTTATAACTCTTATGGCACTAAGAGCTATCCTTAGATGGAAAGATTCTGTTCCACCCACGTCATGTCTTAGTTTAGAAAAGATCAGGTGTTCCACATTGTATACTAACACTAATTTTCATAAAATTTGGAGTCCTTTTATGGACTATTTTCATGCTCGTTATATCTGTTTGTCTTGATCATTGAATGTATTTATTTATGTAAATGAGGAAGGAAGGGGTTAAAAGCTAGTGAGAATGCTGCTAGGTTTTGCAGCATTCTAGTAAGGTGGGCAAGGCAATTCAAAAGGACCAATTAGCATGACGACTGACTATAGGAATTTACTCTGAACCAATCAACGAACAAGTCTGATAAGAGACTGTCAATCTTATGTAGTAATGGAATTTCTCCTTAGTAGTAATTGCATTGGGTAAGAATGTATTGTGTAAACTTTTGATTGAGCCAAATGTAACTCCACCCATGTGTACACTCAACAATGGAAAAAAATTGTGAAACACGAGGTTAGTCTGTCTGCCTGCCTTTATAGAGAAGACATATTTGTGAGGTGAGCAGATAGCTCACAATTCTGCAGAATAAAAGAGTCTGACTAGGACAAAAGTTTGGGTATCGTCATTTCGTGAGGTTCACCGAATGAACCGGAATCCACATATATGGATTTTCCTTTAGTTAGCAACGTTTTATAGATTCAGTAGAACTATATTACCTTTAATTTTTATGTCAAGACATCCCAGGGTTTTTTGGGCAGGGGATTAGAGTTGTTTTCTTTGTTTAATTTTTTCTTTTTTTGTCATTCCAACAACATTGTATGGGGAAGGGGTATATTGTTATTGTTTTATTTTTGGAAATGTACTTATATTCTTCATATTTGGTAACTTTCTGTTCTTTATACAATGCTTTCTTGTTCTATGAAACTCAATAAAAAGAATGAAAGAGAAAAAGTACTGATTTGACAATGTGAGTGCAGTACCATGTACTGATACCTGTACGAGTACTTGTACTGTACTGATTTTACAATGTGTGCAGTACCACTTATGACCCAGTGTTCAACATAGTCACAGCTTCATAAATAAAATTATTCTTGAGCCTACTGGTGCATGAGAGAAGCCTCCTGTAGCATCTGCCTGATGGGATGAGTAAATAGTCCGTGATTTGGGTGTGATGCATCTTTGATGATGTTTCTTACCCTGCTCAGACATCATTCCCTAAAGATATTTTCGATGGTAGCCAATAATCCGTTGGACAGTTTTCACTAAAATGCAAGTGCCTTGCGATCTTGTGCAAGACCATTCCTGTAGCACACCAAAGTACCATATATTAGCTCGCTCTCTATTGTTCATCTATAGAAATCCAACAATATCCTGGGACAGAGGTGGATCATCCTCACGTTCCCCAAAAAAATAAAGACCCTGTTGTGCCTTTTTAATCAGAATTGAAGAATTGGGGAAGCAAGTGAGATCTTCAGAGAGATGGACACCAAGGAATTTAAAGCTCAATATACATTCCACCACCACTCCGGGACATGAGTGTGGCTTCTGACATGCCTGAAGTCCACGATGATCTCCTTGGTCTTCTGAGTATTAAGTGTCAAGTTGTTATCGGCACACCACAAGGCCAGGTGCTGAACCTCATTCCTACAGACCGTTTCATTGTCCCCTTTAATCAGGCCTACACTGTGGTGTCATTTGTACTATATAGAGGATCAGAGTTAGAGGTAAAAAGGAAATACAAAAGGAGGCTCAACACACACCCCTGGGCCATGCTGGTATTCATGCAGATGAAGTTTGATTATCAGCTTAGAGGGGACAAGTGTTGAAAGCCGAGCTACAGTTGATGAAGAGCATTCCAACATAGGAGTTAGATCTGTCCAAATGAGTCAAAGCAGAGTGAAGTACTGTTGAAATGGCATGCTCAGTCAACCTGTTAGTACGGTAGCTAAATTGATGAGAATCCATAGTAGCAGGCAAACAGAATTTCAAGTGAGATAAAAGCGACCTCTCAAAACACTTTGCAATGATAGGGGTGAATGCATCTGGATGGTAGTCAATTAGACTCATAGCAGTAGAGCCTTTTGGCACAGGCACGATGGTAGCAGCTTTAAAGCTCATTGGAACAACTGGTCTCTATTAAACTAGAGAGTGGAGGTTTAAAGTAAGAGGGAAGACATTTAAAGGGATCTGAGGATTAAGATTTTCACACAGAAGGTGATGGGTATGTGCAACTAGGTGCCAGAGGAATTACTTTTAGAAGCAGATACATTTACAAAATTTAAAAAGAAATTTGAGCAAGTAGATGAATAGGAAATGTTTAAAGGGATATGGGACAAATGCAAGCATATCGGAGGGTGTCAATCACCATCTTGGTCAGCATGAATGAGTTGGGCCAAATTGCCTGTTTCATGCTATTTCACTCTATGAATATATGATTTCTGCTTCACAGCCATGCAGATAAAATCCTCTTTGCTCTGCCAGTCGAGTGGAACATGCACACTTAGTAGATTCTTTATAATGCAAATCACGGACAAGTTTCTCTTGTATCTTGGTGTGAGCTTGCAGGCGCCTCAGATTGAAGAGACTGCCATCCGTGCGGTACCGGATGTAAACAGCGTCTTCATTGTTGGGGTCTTTCATGGCTTGGTTCAGCATCATGCTGAAGAAGATTGAAAAGAGGGTTGGTGCCAGAACACAGCCTTGCTTCACGACATTGTTAATGTCCGTGAACTACTCTTTGCAGATGATGCCGCTTTAGTTGCCCATTCAGAGCCAGCTCTTCAGCGCTTGACGTCCTGCTTTGCGGAAACTGCCAAAATGTTTGGCCTGGAAGTCAGCCTGAAGAAAACTGAGGTCCTCCATCAGCCAGCTCCCCACCATGACTACCAGCCCCCCCACATCTCCATCGGGCACACAAAACTCAAAACGGTCAACCAGTTTACCTATCTCGGCTGCACCATTTCATCAGATGCAAGGATCGACAATGAGATAGACAACAGACTCGCCAAGGCAAATAGTGCCTTTGGAAGACTACACAAAAGAGTCTGGAAAAACAACCAACTGAAAAACCTCACAAAGATAAGCGTATACAGAGCCGTTGTCATACCCACACTCCTGTTCGGCTCCGAATCATGGGTCCTCTACCGGCACCACCTACGGCTCCTAGAACGCTTCCACCAGCGTTGTCTCCGCTCCATCCTCAACATCCATTGGAGCGCTTACACCCCTAACGTCGAAGTACTCGAGATGGCAGAGGTCGACAGCATCGAGTCCACGCTTATGAAGATCCAGCTGCGCTGGATGGGTCACGTCTCCAGAATGGAGGACCATCGCCTTCCCAAGATCGTATTATATGGCGAGCTCTCCACTGGCCACCGTGACAGAGGTGCACCAAAGAAAAGGTACAAGGACTGCCTAAAGAAATCTCTTGGTGCCTGCCACATTGACCACCGCCAGTGGGCTGATAACGCCTCAAACCGTGCATCTTGGCGCCTCACAGTTTGGCGGGCAGCAACCTCCTTTGAAGAAGACCGCAGAGCCCACCTCACTGACAAAAGGCAAAGGAGGAAAAACCCAACACCCAACCCCAACCAACCAATTTTCCCTTGCAACCGCTGCAATCGTGTCTGCCTGTCCCGCATCGGACTTGTCAGCCACAAACGAGCCTGCAGCTGACGTGGACTTTTTACCCCCTCCATAAATCTTCGTCCGCGAAGCCAAGCCAAAGAAAGAAGATAATGCAAATTCAATTGGAGTACGCTTTAGCACAGCTTCATTGGGAGGAAATGCACACAATATTTAAAATGCTATTAACAGCAACTTGAAAATAGATCTGAATGCAGATGGATAATGGTTTTCATTTCTGAACTGTATAACTGATTGTTTGTTTTAACAGGGGCATTTTAAGAGAAAAGAACCATATATCTGACGACATGTTTACTGTTATATGGAAACAGTGGCTGGAAATTATTTATGAACGTTTTAGTGAAAATAATCATGTAAAATCATTAATATCCTTTCATTTAACTGAAGCAATTTAAAAATAGATTTTAGATCCCATTTCTCTTCCAATGAGGGGGAAGAAGAAGATTTTCCACTCTGGAACAAATGAACAAATCGAGCAGTCTCAGTCTGATCATATTGTTTACAGACTGTTGCTGTTCATTTTATTTATTGGATTTACTGGCGCCACAGAAATCAGATACATGTATATACATATTTAAAATATATAAAGGGTTTGAAGGTCCATTTATTAATGGGTACTTGTTTCATTTGTATATAGGATATCTGTGGTTGCATTTTTGATAAAGATGGTAACTTATGATGTGATTAAATTACAATCGTACAATAACTTACAGTCAAATACATTTTGTTCCGTGATCCAGGAGACTGGAGATGCTGGGCTATGGAGCAAAAATCAATCAGTTGGAAGAACTCAAGAGGTTGATCGGAATCAGTGGGAGTAAAGCAATTGTCCACATTTCAGTTTGAAACATTTCATCAACCTCCTCTACCAGTGTGCTTTTTCCATTTGTTTGATGATGGTTGATGGATAGATTGAGAAAATATACATGCAAATGATGAAGGTGTAAATAATCATTCAATCATTTTTATTTTTCATTCACTTCTTGTGAGCTGTATATGATTGGTAAGGCTAGCAATCACTGTCCATCATTAACCACCCTTGAGAAGACTAGTGATCTGCCTGCTACAGACCTAGTAAATATGCTCCATAGTGCTGTTGAGGACGGAGATCCAGGATTTAGGTCTGGTGGTTGTGCAAAATTGGTGATGTGTTTCAAGTCAAGCTGGTGTAGGATGTGGAGGGGAACCTGCAGGGGGGTGACGATTCCATCCACCCACTGCCATGTTACCCTTGGTGGTAGAGGTTGCAAGTTTGACAGGTGCTATTAGATAATTTGCTGCAGAGCATTTTGCAGAGGGAACACACAGCAAACTCTACCCACTGTCTGTGGAGGAAATGTATGTTTAGGATGGTTGATGGGCTACTAATCAAATGTCCTGCTTTGTCCAGAGTTGTATCAAGCTTCTTGAGAGTTGTTGGAACTGCACATACCCCTGGCAACAGGGAGTACTTTATCATGCTCCGAACTTGTGCCAAATCAATGGAAAAAGCTTTAGTGTGTCAGGAAGTGAGAGTATGTAGTCTCTCATCTGCACATCCAGACACATCATTTATCTGGCATGTCCCATTGAATTTCTGATCAATACTGACTAGTCGGCTGTGAATGATGTGGGCGAGATGTGGGAGGGAGGGTGCTCATCAGTGGAAACACTATTGAATGTCAATAATCAGTCTTTTGATTAGTTAGAAATTATCATATTCTGGCACGAATACTGTTTGCCATTTATCAGGCCAGATCTTGCTGCATGCAGATGTAGATTGTTCCATTTGCTGAGGAGAGGCAAGTAGGATCCAACGTTGTACAATGATCAATGAACTTCTCATTTACGATCGAGAAAGGTCATTGATGAAGCAGCTGGAGACGGTTGGGCTCATAATGTCTGATAAATAAATACAACTTGCTGTTTTACTGCGCATCCCTATTAATCATTAACTATTACTTGAAAGCAATGGTCCAAATTAATCAATATTTTATCAGAGGGAATGCTTCCACTGTTGCCTCAAGGAATAAGTCATTGGTCTATGTCACTTTAATTTCACATGTAGGTTTCGAGTTGAATGGGTGCAACTATTGAAATATTGCGAGTGACCTTCCCATTTCCCTTTCTCTTCCCATTCTAGTCTCACCAAAATGTTGAACAAAGGAAAATAGGAAAGTATAGTTCTACCCAAAATAGATAGAAGCCTACTTAAGTCCAATTTGATACAACTGGAGGATTCCCGTGCAAACAGCTTCCAGGGAAACTGTGACCAGAATCACCGAGCAATTAAAAATAGCAGAGGCCATGTCAAACAAGTTACTGTAATAATTGTTAGACAGAGTTTGAAGAAAGGGGAATAATCATGTTTGCTCTTGTCCCTCTCAATGGTGCCCTTATATGAAAGTGAAAACATTAAAGATGCTTCAGGTCTCTTATTTCCAGTTGTACTGTTAACCTTGTCATTCACAAGGTCTTCTTAATAATAGCAATTAGATTTAACGACAACTCGAAAAGGCCAAAGCATCAGTTCTCAAATAACAATTCAATGACTATCTGCATGAGAGTGGAGGTGAGAGAAGTAGTGGTTGAAAGGGAAGAAGCCTTGCATTTATATAACACTGGTCACAAACTCAGGAGGTTCCGAACTATATTGCAAGCCAGTAGGTTGTTTTGAAAGTGACTCAATCCGTACATATCAAACTTCCATGAAGCACCCTGTTTTAGTGAGGAAGATTGAGAGATAAATCTAGCAATTGGCTCCAAATTAAATAGAACCTGGAGAAGGCCATTCAGCCCCTTCTGTTTGATCTGCATACTGTATATCCTGGCTCATCTTCTCATTAAAGGAGTTCCTATTCAAATTATAATCAGCACTTAATCAAATCTGAATTAGCATGAATGATGAGAAGTTGGAGAGACTTAGCATCATGAATGGAAATGATCAGACATGTTTAGGGACAGCGCTCATTGTGAATGAGTAAATTAGCGCAGAGGATGAAAATCTGAAATTAAAGAGAATGCTGTGAACATGCTGTGAAAGAACAGACTCCGTGGAGCAAGAAAGAAAAGCTTGTTTTTCAATCATTGAAACTGAGTTGAAATGTTAGCTCCGTTTCACCATTGATGTTGCGTGACCTATTCTGTATTTTCCTGCCTTTAATGCTATGATCAGTGCACCCGCTGTTAAACTATGTAACATACCCAACAGGTTCTCGAATGATGTAGAAAGGCATGCTTTGTTCTCTGTGGTTTATATAAAGCTAGAATTAAGGGAAATTCTTTTGAAATTCTTAAACGTGTATTAAGATCTGCAAAATCTTTTGTCACCACCCACAACATCAATGTGATTACAATAGATTATTCCTGTCCATATTTATTACAGAATCAGAAGAAAATTCCCCTATCTTAAAAACAAGTACACCAAAGTAAAAATAAATGTCTCCAGAACAAAAGGAAGAGAATATTCCTTTGGCATATGCATTTTGCTGGCAATCTTAAAAGCTTCTTCATTTTCACTTCTGAATATTTCAGTGGGTTTTTCTGAGGAAATCCTTACAATTAATCTCATTCACATTAGATCATGGGTAGAATTTCAGACTTGTGTTTGCTAATCTTATGTGATTCTTACTAACAATAGAGAAGGAGGCCATTCAGCCTATCAAGTTTATTCCAGTTCCCAGTAAAGCAATCCTATTCAACTCCTCCTTACTTCCTTGTGCACCTGCCACTTATTCTCTTTCATTCCATTATTTTGCCACTTACTTTCACGTGTGAGTAACTTTGCAGTAGCCAATGAACCTGCCAGCATAATTCTGAGATGTGGGAGGAAATTGGAGCACACAGTGGAAACCCATGCAGTCATAGGGAAAATGTGCAGTCGCCACTCAGGCAGCAACCAAGCTCAGGATTGAACCCAGGTACCTAGAGATGAAAGGCAGCAACACCAACTGCTGCACCACATTCAACAACCTGACATCTTCCATTGCACGCAGACTAAAACAGTGTTTCAGCTTAAGCTCCAGTTTTGGTCTGTAATGAGGAAATCAATATTTCCAACTTATGTCCTTCTGTGCAGTTCTGGAAAGCCAATGTGTGGGATTGTTTTGGCCAGAGGGTGCAAGGAGATGCCAATAAGTCAAAAGAAAAGAAAATAGATGAAAGGAATATGAAACAAATAAAACAATAATACCAGAAATACTGAACAGATCAGGCAGCATTTGAGAAGGGAGAAAATGGATTTATATTTCACATTGATCTTTCGTGTAACTAAGGAAAGTTGCAGAATATGTGTCTGTTAAATTGCAGTGATAGAATGAACAAAAATGATGACTGCAAAAGGATGGAACCCCAGAATGACATGTTTATGATGCTGACTGGGAGAGAAGGGTTATGAAATGCCAGTGGGAGACATCAACGGAAGGAGGTGAATGAAGTCAGAGGAAAGAGAAAAACAGACTTCTGCCATGGTGAGAACCCTGCAATTGCAGGAAATTGGAAAGGAGAACAGAAAATGCTGGGAGCACACAGCAGGACCAGCAGTATCTGTGAAGAGCACACAATTTTAATCAGGGACTCATTTAACGACTCTTACATCATTAGCAATAAGTGGTAATTCTTCTGTGCCCACAAGAAAAAGAGAATCAGGGTTGTATGCGAAGTCATGTGATTGATCTGACACATTAACTTCTTTTCTCCACAGATCTGCTGGGAGTTTCCCTGATTTGCTAGGAGTTTCCAAAAAAAATTCTGTTTGTATCTTGAGGCTCACAAGCTAAACCTGTGTGAAAATTTAGACAGTGTGGGCATTTGCTGTTCACCACGAATCTGCCTGGAGGAGAGAAACAGGTTGAGCATCCATGGACAGACCAGACCCATTGCCTGTGGAGCAGTCTGTGGAGGCTCACTCTCCTCTTCTTCTTGCCGCTCCCTCCATGCAGCAAAACGTGCTGTTTTTGCCTGGTCTCATGTCTTCCTCCAGTTCTCATCTAATGAAGCCTCCAACAGCCCTCGCATCTGTGACACTTGTAAAGTGGAGCAGGGCCATCTTGATTCTGGAATGCTGCTGGATTGTTGGTACCTCCTTGAGAAAGTGTTGCAGAAATTTTCAGATTGGCCCCTTGAGGAGTGTTTATTGACCATAGCAGATTGGTTGATGGGAAGGAAATTAGCGAGTCGGAGAGAGGGAGATCAAACAAAAGGGGAATGGGGTATTTGGTGCTATGTGATAATGGGGAGGGAACCTTATAGAGAGAAGAAAGAATTAAAGATATTATACCAACTTATATAAATCTACTCCGCGATCGATCCAACCCTTTCCTCCCTCACAGTCCATATACCACCTTTTTTCTTGGATCCATGTGCCTATCTAAAAGTCTTTCAAATGTCCCAATTCAAAGTTAATGTATTGTCAGAGTACATACATTGACATCACATACAACCATGAGATTCTTTTTCCTGTGGGCCAAGTAGAATTTCTACTTATCGGTAACTTAAGAAGAAGGCTAGGTATATAAAAAAGAGAGAAATGTAAACAAACTGACTGTGTAATACAGAAAAATTAAATGTTTACTAATAAATAAATGCTGTGGATCCTTAATGATTGATGCTGCTCTCCAATGGCAGTATTCCATCCAGATGTTCTTAATGGTTTTGACATTTATTCCTGTACTGGATTGAGTCCACTATCTTTTGCATGGCTTTCCACTCAGAAGTGTTGGTGCCCCCCATATGAGGCCATGATGCAGCTGGACAGCACACTTTCCACTGCACATCTGTAGAATCGCTCCATAGCATTTGCAATATAGCTGGCTCTCCACGCAGCTCTGGATCACTTCAAAAACAGCAACTCATAAATACGGCAGCTCTTCATCAACTACAGCTCAGCCTTCAACACCATTATTCCCTCAGTGCTGGTCAAGAAGCTACAAACTCTGGGCCTTTGCACCCCCCCCCACAACTTGATCCTTGACTTCCAAATCGGAAGACCACAGTCAATACGAATTGGAAACCACGTGTCCTCCTCACTGATTATCAACACAGGCGCACCCCAAGGATGTGTGCTTAGCCCACTACTCTACTCATTATCTACCCATGAATGAGTGGCCAGGAACAATTCCAATGCTCTCTACAAATTTGCTGATGACACCACAGTTGTTGACAGAATCATAAACGGTAATGAGGGAGCGTACAGGCAGGAGATAGATCAGCTTGTGGAATGGTGTCATTGTAATAGAGTTAAAAGTGCACTTTATTAATTCTTATTCCCAATGGAAATTTAACTTATCATTTAATGATTTTGTATTAGTGAATTTTATCTTAATAAGTTATTTTTATTTAATGTTATTTTATTAATATTTCCTCTGGAAATGATTTTGCTGTGCCTCCTAACACAGAGACGCTCTACATTGCTGAGGTTAAGTTGTAAGGAAAATGTTGCTGTGCCGTTTTATGGGTTTCTTTGGAAAATGAACTATGTTGTCACTCTTAATGCATATTGTTAATATTATTGTTTGTACAGCTGGTTTTGTATTGTTTTGACCATTAATCTAAGTTTTGAGCATGTTTTCATTTAATTTATTTTTGGTCCCATGCCATGATGGCAGGTCATGTGACCAACATAGCGTCACAGAGATTTCTTAGTGTAAATTCTGTTATTTTGCATGTTCAGGAGCAGAGGTGTAAGAAGAAAGACCAGACAGCAAATGATGTGTTATATTGTCTTCTGCAGTTATTAATTTTCCTTTGTTAAATGTTATAATTTTCATTATCTCTATTTAGTCACTTATCCCCATGCAGTTTTGTAGCTTTCCCACTGGGTGTCGCTGTTTTCCCTTCAGTAAATAGTTTTTCAAGGAGAAGACTTGTTATAACTTAGTTGAAGTGTTTTCTGTATATCTTAAAAGTTCTCAGCTAATATTGTGTACCCTGAGTTGAGTACACACTGAAATTTTGTGAAAAAGTATGAAAACCTGACAGTGCTGCTCTGCACTGCATTTGTCATTTGTCACACACTCTTTGTGAGGTACTTGAGGAGATTCAATGTGTCACCAAAAACTCTCGAAAACTTCTACAGGTGTACTGTGGAGAGCATTCTTGCTGGTTGCATCACTGCCTGGTATAGAGGTGGCGACTCTCAGGACAAGAAAAATCTCCAGAGGGTTGTTAACTTGGCCTGCGACATCACAGGCACCAATCTTCAATCCATTGAGGACATCTACAAGAGGGGGTGTTTCAATAAAGCAGCCTCTATTCTCAAAGTTCCCCACCACCCAGGCTAAGCCCTCTTCACTCTGCTACCATCAGGTATGGGAGCCTGAAGGTGAGCACTCAGTAGCACAAGGACAGCTTCTTCCTCACTGCCATCAGGTAGCTGAATAATCAATGAACCAAAGACACTGCATTACTTTTCAGGCACATTTTAAAAATTGTTGTAAAAGTGGTTTATATGAATACTTGCACCGTGATGCTGCCACAAAACCACAAATTTCATGACTTGTTCATGACAATAAATTCTGATTCTGACTCTAGAAATTTGCCAAAGTTATGATCACATGCTGAACTTCCGCATACTCCTAAGGAAGTAGAGGAGCTGACATATTTTCTTCACAGTGACATTAAATTGGGTACAGGAAAGGTCCTCTGAGATAGTGACTCCCAGGAATTTAATTTGCTCATCCTCTCCACCTGTGATCACCAATGATTACTGGATAGTACTCCTCTGGTTTTCCTTTCCTAAACTCTACAATCAGCTCCTTGGTCTTGGTGACATTAATAGAGAAGTTGTTGTTAATGCACCTTTCAGCCAAGTTTTTAATCTTTCTCCTGTATGCTGACTCATTGTCCCTTTTTATACAGCTTTGTATGTGGTATTGCCAGCGAATTTGTAGATGGTGTTGCTGTCATACTGAGCCACTCAGTCATTGGTGTAAAGTGAGTAGAGCAGGGGGCTAAGTATGCGCGTCTGTGGTGCTCTGGCGTGTTGATGGAGATTGTGGAGGAAAGGTTCTTGACAATCTACACTGATTGGCGGCTGGAGGTGAAGAAATCCAAGATCCAATTGCACGGTGGGGTATGGGAGCCCAGATCTTTGATTTTGCAGAGCAGTTTTGAGGGGATGATGGCGGTGAATGCTGAACTTTATTCAATAAGGAGCATTCTGATGTATGTATCTCTGCTGTCCAGCTGCTCCAGAGTTTTGGGTAGAGCTAGTGAGATGGCATTTGCCACAGATCTGTTGCTGCACATTGGAAGGGATCCTTGTTGCTGTTTAGATCGAAGCTGATATGCCTCCCAAAACACTTCATCACTGTGCATGTGAGTGCCACGAGGCGGTAGTCATTCAGGCAGGTAACCATACTCTTCTTGGGCACCGGTACGATTGACCCCTGTTTGAAACAAGGCCCTGTTAGAGCAAGGTTTTGAAGATATTAATGAATATATTAGCCAGTTGGTCAGCACAGGTTTTTAGTACTCGGCCGAGCAGTCTGTCCGGAATGGATGCTTTCCTTGGAATCACACTCCTGAAGGTAGCTCGCACATCATCTTTGGATACTGACATTTGGGGATCATCAGGGGATGTGGGACGTGCAGTGGTTCTTCCTTGTTTTGGTGGTCAAATCAGACATAGAAGAACTCATCTGGGAGTGAGGCTTTGCTGTCTCCTGTTGCACCAGATTTGTTTTTGTAGCAGTTTATGTCATTTAGGCCCTGCCATAGCTATCAGGTATCCTTCATGGTTTCCATTGTGCCAGCTGATTATACCAGCCTCAACACTATGCCCAGAAATTCATTCTAGGCACTCTATATTCACTGTGCATAAAAAAAATCTACATCTGGCATCTCTCTGAAACCTTCCTCCACTCATCTTAAACAGATGTCCTCTGGTATTGGCCATTGGAGCCCAGGATAAAAGGTAGTGGCTGTCCACTCTATCTCCACTCCTCCCACTCTTACACATCTCTGTTATGTCACCTCTCATCCTCTGTCACTTCAAAGAGAAAAGCTGTAGCGTCGGGGTCAGTGCCAGAACAAGTCTGAGTGGGAGGAATTAGGGTAACTGCGGGGGGTACAATCTGACCTTCGAAAACTCACTCAGTGGGGCAGTGGGGGGGGGGGTGGAGGGTGGTAATGCTGCTGCCCTGAGCATGACTGCTGTAAGCTCCCTTCCAGTGTTGGCATCTGATCTCGGAGCATGGGCCCTGGTCTCCTTCAGGAGCTCTCAGGCGACTGCAGGGCCCCAGCGCTGTCTGAAGTGTATGCTTCACGGAGAGAGTCCAAGGATTTCTATGACCCCCGTTAGCATTGTGTGGTAAACTGTGACAAACAGCCCAGAAGCAATTCAAGTTCAGTTCATTATCATATACAACCAACGAAACAATGTTTCTCCAGACCAATGTGCACACACAGACATATTGTTACAGAGTTCTGTGTTGTGTATTGACCTATGTGTGGTGTGGTTTTATGTTAAAAAGTGACAGTTTACCTTAGAGACCCAAGGTAAAGGTGGATTGCTGAGGGAGTGGGAGATAGATTGGGCAAATGCAGAAAATGATTTAAAATTTCTGGACTTTGACAATAAACCACCACTGGGTGTGGCTGTGGAGTGGAAGAAGGCCCAAAACATGAGTCATTGTCTGGAAGGCAGTTTAGAATGTTGGGCATTTTAAAAGGGATGAACATTCCGAAGGTAGCCAGAAGGATCCGGACCAAGCCATTGTTCCTCTCTCTGCAAGCAACACAAGGCAACTTCGAATTTTGTGCTCCTCTCTCTCTCTCTCAAAGATCTTTTGGCTTCAGTTTACCAAACAAACTGAATTTTGTTTTTTTAAATTTTTTTATTTTTCACACTATAAACCACATTGATCAAGATACATACATTTTCCTTTTCAAATATATACAGTGTCGTTTTCTCCCCCCCCCTCTTCCCATCCCACCCTCCCTACCTCCCCTCCCATTCATTTAAAGTACAGAATCTAAGATACATTAAACCCGTCAAACAATGTTGTCACTCAATAAAAATAAACAAGAAATTCCACTGAGTCAATTCTTTTCATTTCCTTCTCCTTCTGCCATTTTAGGTGGTAGATGTCCCCGGTAGGTTTTCTCTATTGTTTTCATGTATAGCTCCCATATTTGTTCAAATATTGTAATATTATTTCTTAAATTATATGTTATTATATGTTATTTTTTCTAATGGAATACATTTATTCATTTCTATATACCATTGTTGTATTCTCACGTTATCTTCTAATTTCCAGGCCGACATAATACATTTTTTTGCTACAGCTAAGGCTATCCTAACAAATCTTTTTTGTGCACCATCCAAATCAAGTCCAAATTCTTTGGTTTTTATGTTACTTAGGAGGAAGATCTCTGGGTTTTTTGGTATATTGCTTTCTGTGCTTTTATTTAATATCTGGTTTAGATCTTCCCAAAATTTTTTCACTTTCTCACACGTCCAGATTGCATGAAATGTTGTTGCCATTTCTTTTTTACAACGAAAACATCTGTCAGATACTGTTGGGTCCCATTTATTTAACTTTTGAGGTGTAATGTATAGCCTGTGTATCCAGTTATATTGTATCATACGTAACCTCGTGTTTATTGTATTTCTCATAGTTCCAGAGCATAACTTCTCCCATGTTTCCTTCTTTATCTTTATGTTTAAATCTTGTTCCCATTTTTGTTTAGTTTTACCATTTGTTTCCTCATTCTCCTTTTCTTGCAGTTTAATATACATGTTTGTTATAAATTTTTTGATTATCATTGTGTCTGTAATCACATTCAAAATTACTTCCCTCTGGTAACCTCAGACTGCTTCCCAATTTGTCCTTCAAGTAGGATTTCAGTTGGTAGTATGCCAACACTGTATCGTGAGTTATATTATATTTATCCTTCATTTGTGCAAAAGATAATAATTTATTTCCTGAAAAACATTTTCTATTCTTTTGATCCCTTTTTTCTCCCATTCTCTAAAGAAAAGGTTATCTATTGTAAAAGGGATTAGCTGATTTTGCGTCAGTATTAGTTTTGGTAATTGGTAATTTGTTTTATTCCTTTCTACATGAATCTTCTTCCAAATATTGAGCAGGTGATGTAATACTGGAGAATTCCTACGTTGTACCAATTTTTCATCCCATTTATATAATATATGTTCAGGTATCTTCTCCCCTATTTTATCTAGTTCTAATCTAGTCCAATCTGGCTTTTCCCTTGTTTGATAAAAATCTGATAGGTATCTTAATTGTGCGGCTCTATAATAATTTTTAAAGTTTGGCAGTTGTAAGCCTCCTTGTTTATACCATTCTGTTAATTTATCTAGTGCTATCCTCGGTTTCCCCCCTTTCCATCAAAATTTCCTTATTATTTTCTTTAACTCCTTGAAGAATTTCTCCGTCAAGTGTATTGGCAATGCCTGAAATAGGTATTGTATCCTTGGGAAAATGTTCATTTTAATACAGTTTATCCTTCCTATTAGTGTTAGTGGTAAGTCTTTCCAATGCTCTAAGTCGTCCTGTAATTTTTTCATTAGTGGATAATAATTGAGTTTATATAGATGGCCGAGGTTTTTATTTATTTGTATACCTAGGTATCGTATTGCTTGCATTTGCCATCTGAATGGTGATTCTTTCTTAAATTTTGAGAAATCCGCATTATTCATTGGCATTGCTTCACTTTTATTTGCGTTAATCTTGTACCCCGACACTTCTCCATATTCCTTCAATTTCTTATGTAATTCTTTTATTGATATTTCTGGTTCTGTTAAGTATAACGTCATCTGCAAATAAACTGATTTTATATTCCTTGTCTTTTATTTTTATCCCTTTTATTTTATTTTCTGTTCTTATCAATTCTGCTAGTGGTTCTATAGCTAACGCGAACAATAAGGGTGATAGTAGGCATCCCTGCCTTGTTGACCTGCTTAAGTTAAATTGCTTTGATATATATCCATTTGCTGTCACTTTCGCCAATGGCCCCTTATATAATGCTTTAATCCAATTAATATACTTCTCTAGTAAACTGAATTTTTGTATTACTTTGAATAAATAATTCCATTCTACTCTGTCAAAGGCCTTCTCTGCATCTAAAGCAACTGCTACTGTTGGAGCTTTATTCCCTTCTACTGCATGAATTAAGTTAATAAATTTACAAATATTGTCTGTTGTTCGTCTTTTTTTAATAAATCCAGTTTGGTCTAGATTTACTATTTTAGGTACATAGTCAGCTAATCTGTTTGCTAATAGTTTAGCTATTACCTTATAATCTGTGTTAAGTAAAGATATTGGTCTATATGACGCTGGTGCGAGTGGATCTTTCTCTGTCTTTGGTATTACGGTAATTATTGCTGTTTTGCATGAATCTGGTAAGCTTTGTGTTTTATCAATCTGGTTGATTACTTCCAGGAGGGGAGGAATTAATAAATCTTTAAATGTTTTATAGAATTCTATTGGGAATCCATCCTCTCCTGGTGTTTTATTATTTGGTAGTTTTTCATTATCTCTTGTATTTCTACAATTTCAAATGGTTCTGTTAATTTATTTTGTTCCTCTATTTGTAATTTTGGTAGTTCAATTTTAGTTAAAAATTCATCTATTTTGTCTTCTTTCCCTTCGTTTTCAGTTTGGTATAATTGTTCGTAGAATTCTCTGAAGTTTTCATTAATCTCCTTTGGATTATATGTGATTTGTTTGTCTTTTTTCCTTGATGCCAATACCATTCTCTTAGTTTGTTCTGTCTTAAGCTGCCATGCTAGAATTTTGTGCATTTTTTCTCCTAGTTCATAATATTTCTGTTTTGTCTTTATTATGTTCTTCTCCACCTTATATGTTTGTAGTGTTTCATATTTTATTTTTTTATCTGCCAATTCTCTTCTTTTAGTTGTGTCTTCCTTCATTGCTAATTCTTTTTCTATATTTACTATTTCTCTTTCCAACTGCTCTGTTACCTGATTGTAGTCCTTCTTCATCTTGGTTACATAACTTATTATTTGCCCCCCTCTCCACTGTGACCTTCCCCCCCCCTCTCCACTGTGACCTTCCCCCCTCTCCACTGTGACATTCTCCCCCTCTCCACTGTGACATTCTCCCCTCTCCACTGTGACCTTCCCCCCCCTCTCCACTGTGACATTGTTCCCCCCCTCTCGACTGTGATAATCTCCCCCTCTCACTGCTCTCTGTTTTGCGGTTAGGTCCCTTGTTTTCATTGTGATTAATATTTCTCCTTTTTGACTTTTATTTTTTTAAACAATTGTGTCATTTCAATGAACAACTCGAGATTACTGGTGCTTTTCCAGAATTGATGATGCTTTCCCTGGCCTGAAATGCATCATCATGTTCATTGCATTTCTATTTATTTATTTATTCATTCATTTCATTTATGGTAGCATTAATGTGACCCACCTTTCAACCACTGACGCACAACCCAATCCACGCATGGTAGAAGGTTGCCTACCCCTGGTCTACAGTGTGAATAACTTCATCAGGTGAGGCATTGATTACAAGAGTAGGAATGCCATTACATCTGTATGGGATGTTGTGATACTGCAGATCTGGTAGCAAATACTAGAGGAAAGATGTGATTTATGTAGATGGGGTGCAGAAATAATTCACAAGGATGTTGGTGAGCTTGAGTTATGAAGAATGATTGAATAGCTCTGACTGTCTTTGCTGGAGTGAAAGAGGCTGACGGGTGACCTTACTGAAGTATATAACATCATAAGGGGCATAGACAAGGTGGATGGTCACAGTACCCCCCCCCCCCCCCACCCCCGGTAAGGGAATTTAAACTAGAAGACATAGGTTTCAGTAGGGAATGTAAAGATTTAAAGGGGATCTGTGGGTCAGGTTTTTCATGTAGAGCTATAAGGTCTATGAAATGGGCTACCAGAAAATGCCAGAGAGGGGAGTTCAATTGTAGTGTTTAAAAGACATTTGGATAGATTCATGAATAGAAAAGGGTTAGCGGGATTGGGGCTAAATGCTGGCAAATGGGACAAGCTCAGGAAGGGACCTTGCTTGGTTAGGCCATGGGGCCTGTTTCTGTGCTGTAGATCTTTATGAATCTGCCACCATTCCCTTATGTCTAAAATTGCAACAATCATATTAACTTCATTTCCCTCCAACATGTATCAGGAAGGAGATCATTCGTGGAGCTGTTTTGCTGGCCCCTTGCTACTGGTTACCCTGCAATAACTGACAGGGTGTCAAAATCGCCTGCCAGACACAGGCAGGGAAGTGGAGTGAAGTTTGCAGACATTGTGATTGGAGTAAAAACGCACAGTAAATGAAAAGGAACTAAGATGGTCTTGCAGTGTCCATCAGAGGTAACTTGGGGGCAGGGGGAAACAGAGTTCTGCTGTTCGAGAACTCAATATATGATGTAAATGCTTGATAATAAGAGTTTGCTGTCAATAACCAACACACCAGCCCAGTTCTAATTTAAAAACATGCAGCAAAGTCTCTCTCTCACACACATCACAAAATTTAGCCTACATGCAAGCCACATCTTTTTCTCTAAATGCAGGCAGACCCAAAAATCATTCAACATTTTGTGTAATATTCTTGAAGCCAAGAGTTGCAGGTGGCGAGTGTTGGTGGTGAATCTTCTAAGAATGGTTTCCTTCCACTCAGTAATGCCTTGAAGAAGCAGATGTGTAGCCATTTTCTTGTATCCATTTCAGTTCAAAGTGCAATCTGATAGTTGCTTGCTCTCATTGAAACAAGCACTAGACCAATGATCATACTACTTCCCCAAATGTGACTTCATGCAAATGTGACCGACAGGGTATGTTTTTTTTCTTATCTTTGTTTTTATTTAATTTCATTTAGCAAAAAGGTGAGCATTGATTATGACTATGAAAGGAGACAGAAAAAATGGAAATGAGAGACTGAACTAGAGGAAAGGAGACGGATGAAGATGTGTGGGGAGGGGGTGTTTAATGTAAAAAGAGTTGATATTAATGCCGTTTGGATGGACGGTGCCCAGATGGTGAGGTGTTATTCCTCCAATTTGCAAATGGTCTCACTCTGGCAATGCATGATAAAATGGACAGACATCCCGACAAGGGAATAGGATGGGTAATTGAAATGGGTGGCCACTGGGAGTTCCACACAATGTAGGTGGAGTATAGCCAAGCAGATTTCCCTTGTTCTCTGGAGAACAACAATGTACATACACCATACCACCTCTTCCTTATTGTCTTGATAAAAGGTCCGGACCCAATAAATTGATTGATCATTTCTATCCAATGAATGCTGTCTTACCTGCTAAGTTCTTCCAGCTTGTTGTTCCACCTGGACTGGAAAGGAGCCAATAGCTACAGCAAAGGAATCTAAGCTCAGCCTTTCAGACAAAGAAATCAGGTCATGCCTTTGCTTCATCTCCCCATATATCTCTCTATTCATTCATCCTGTGTCATCATCCCTTGTTGCCCTCCCACCCCCACAATCGCTGTTTTCCTCTCTCTCGGGTGCTATTGTTGAGACTGGTTACCCACACCCTGAACACAAGGCGAGCCATAAGTTTACACATTAAATCCAGTTTTACAGGAATAAAGTTAAAAGTTCAAAATTCACATTTATCGTCAGAGTACATACATGACATCACATACAACCTTGAGATTCTTTATCTGAGTCCAAGGCAGAATTTCTGCTTATCAATAGTGCAAACTGTACTCAAGAAAAAGATGCATATACAAAAGAGAGAAATGTGTACAAAGCAAGAAATATAAATAAAATGAATGTGCAATATAGAAATAAAATCATTAATAAATGATGTGCAAAGTCAGACTCCTTAAATGAGTCCCTGATTGAGTGTGATGGTTGGGAGGTAGCATCGGTTCCTGAACCTGGTGTTACGAGTCTTGTGGCACCTGAACCTCTTTCCTGATGGCAGCAGTGAGAATAGAACGTGTGCTGGGTGGTGTGGATCTTTCATGATTGCAACTGCTTATCGATGGCAACGACGGTGGGGACCATTGCCTGTGATATACTGGGCTGTGTCCACTACCTTTTGCATGGTGTTCTGCTCAGGTATATTGTCCCTGTACTGGCCCATGATTCAGCTTATCGATGGCAGCTTATCGATGGCAACGACAGTGGGGACCATTGCCTGTGATATACTGGGCTGTGTCCACTACCTTTTGCATGGTGTTCTGCTCAGGTATATTGTCCCTGTACCGGGCCATGATTCAGCCAGTCAGCACTCTTTCCACTACGCATCTGTCGAGGTTTGCCAAGGTTTTTGATGTCATACCAAACCCCCGCAAACTCCTGAGGAGGCAGAGGTGCTAATGTGCTTTCTTCATGATGACAAAGTAGGTTGCTGATCTTGCGGGGGTCTGGAAGAGGGAGAGGAGGGGATACCAGCAGAAGACCTAACAGTGGAAGCTGGATGTAGTTAAACAGAAAAGTTTTCAGACTCTGTGATTGACGTGTATTAAATAAAAATGTGTGGAACTACAAGCAGTTTGCTTTACCACGGTGAGTTTATTTTTTAAAATACCTATGAATTTAATTTGTGATCTTATGAACAGTCTTAGTCTGCAGGCATGTAATGGCACAATCAAGGAATTTTGCTGCTACGTGGGCAGTCTAAAAAGGAACGTGCAGGGATTTTGAGTCAATTCCTGCACCGTGATTTATCCTGCAGGATCCCTACAACTTTTTGAGGAAGCCGGCAGTGTAAATCATATCAGCAAAATTAGTTGTCAGTCATCCACTCTACTGCACGTCCAACCACTGGGACTGTTGCACTCAGATACTTGCAGTGTAAAAAGGTGCCCAGTGTGAATGACCACACGGGCAGTAATTATGTTAATTTTTTCATCAATTTTCCCAACATTGCAGAAAAAAAAACATTAGAAGTTCAAACAAAATACAAAGCAGTGAAATGTCGAGTTTAGTGTTGGATACTGTGGGCAGGGCGATTACCAAGGTCTCTTGGGGAACGTTGGGAGTTTTGTAGTCTTGGAGAATGGCTTGTTCCTGTGAATTTTCATAGAACAAGAGTAAATATTTACTACTTTGCAGCTTTAAAGAGGACAGAAATGATTCAATACCCCAACGTGCTGGAGATGCAGCCTTCTTGTGTGTAGCGGGGGAAAAAATAACCAACGTTTCAGACCTGAGCCCATCGCTGAGGTCATTCAAATTTTATTTTACACGTTGCAAAAATTAGATCGGAATTTTTCTTTTAAATGCACCGGTTATTTAGCTCAATAGCCGAATCCAGTAAACTCCGGACGGACCCAGGACTTGCTGTGAACTGTCCTTCACTCCGGCGCCTGCGCTGTTCGGCCACCCACCACGAACCAGGCCGCCCTCGGGAAACCTGGTGCTCGGCCGCCTTGCCCGGACCTCGAGTGGTGGGCGATGAGCAAGATGCTGCGGCTGCTGGGCAGAGCGCTCCGAGGGAGCAACAGCGTGAGTGGCGGGGCCGGGAAGGAAGGAAGGGCCTGGGCCTGACGCGCGGTCTCCGGGTCGGGGCTGACGCCGGCGCCCTCCTCTGTGAAGGTGACCGAGGCCGGCCAGGGGACGACGGGCCGAGGGCTGGGCGGGTTGTGGGGATCTCGAGGGAGGCCTTTCGACCCGTCGTACCAATGCTGTTCCTCGGAACAATCTACACACGTGCAATCCCCTGGGGGGGGGGGGGAGGGTGAGACTTGGTTCTGGGGTTTCAACGTGGCACCGAAGTCCCCTCCCTCCTCTCTCCCCCCCCCGTTCCTCCTCTCCTCTCTTCCCCCCCATTCCTCCTCTCTTCCCCCCCCATTCCTCCTCTCCTCCCCCCCCCCGTTCCTCCTCTCCTCCCCCCCCCCGTTCCTCCTCTCCTCTCTTCCCCCCCCCATTCCTCCTCTCTTCCCCCCCCCATTCCTCCTCTCTCCCCCCCCCCATTCCTCCTCTCCCCCCCCCATTCCTCCTCTCTTCCCCCCCCCCCCCGGGTCTTCTCTCCCCACCCCGGGACCTCTGCTGTCCGGATGCTCCACGTAAGCGCCGTCTCCATCAGAGCGGAGCAGCGTCCCAGTTGTTGGCCGTGAAGGAGACCCGGCGCTCGCCAGGTTTGGTGCAGGCCTCAGTGACCTTGAGCTGTAGTCACCCAGGACCCCCTACATTGTCTTGCCAGTTGTCAGATTACTTGGTCCACACTCTATTCCGTAGGAACAATAATTCACAGCACCTGATTAATGGGAAGGACAAAGCCATTATTTTTGATCTTCACTCGTCCTCCTGGACCTCTCTACCTGATTTCCCTTTCACTGTTGGCAGGAATGAGCATAAAGTTCCAATAAAAAAGCATACTATAAGGGTTGAGCAGTCATAAATCATTGTGGGGGGGGGGGGGGGGGTGGTCGTGGAAACCTTCTGGGTTTGAAGCCCATGAGAGACACTGATTGTGGAGACAGCTGTTTCAAGGTGAAGTTTATTGTTGCATGTGCTGGGGTACAAGTGAGAAAGTCATTTTACAAACGTAAAGGTCCAGCTTGTCAGCCCATACTGGTTGTACTAATGCCTTAGCTCCAGAATTACAGAGAGATCTGGGAGAACAGCAAAGGCAACATTTTTACCAGCGTGAGGGTTTGATAGGATACTGATAATGGTGGTGTGTGACCTCGCACTTGTGAATCTTCTTCCTGACAGGAGGGAGGGTCAAGTCTTTTCAAATGTTGGCTGCTTTTCCAAGGCATCAGGAAGTGTTGATGGAATTGATTGCGTTGGGGGGGGAGGGGGGTGGTGGTTTGTGCTGCGTTCCCAACATTGCAGTTTCTTGTGGTCTTTGATGAAGCAGATGGTGTATCACAGGTGATGCATCCTGACAGAATTCTTTCAATGGTGCAAGTGACAGGCCAAATTTTCTGAGGAACCAGAGGTGCTGGTGTACTTTCCTGGCATTGATGTGGACAGGCTGCTGGGAGATGTTTACTTGCTGGAACTTAAGGGCCTGGCAGGGTACTGAAAATCTGTGCCAACCAACTAGCAGGTCTGTACATGGACATTTTCAATCTCTCACTGCTGCAATCAGAGGTTTCTAGCTGCTTCAAAAGGGCACCAATCGTACAGGTGCCCAAGAAGAGCAGGATGAGCTGCCTCAATGACTATCGCCCAGTAGCCCTCACATCTACTGTGATGAAATGCTTTGAGAGTTTGGTCATGACCAGAATTAACTTCCACCCAATAAAAAATCTGGACCTGCTGCAGTTTGCCAAAAGCCACAATGGCTACACAGCAGATGCATTATCACTGGCTCTCTACTCAGTCCTGGATCATTAGACAACAGCAACACATACAGCAGTCTGCTTTTCAAACACTACAGCTTAGCTTTCAATGCCATAATACCTTCCATGCAGGTCAGCAAGCCTCAAAACCTGGGCCTCTGCAACTGGATCCTTGACTTTCTCATTGGAAGACCACAGTTAGTGCGAATTGGAAACAACGTCTCCTCACTGATTAACAAAGGCTCACGTCAAAGATGCATTTGCACCCATGACTGCGTGACTAAGGACAAATCAAATGCCATTTAGAAATATGCTGATAAAACTGGTCGTTGGCAGTATCACATTTGCCAATGAGGAAGCATACAGGAGAGATAGATCAGCTGGTTGGGTGGTGTCACACCAACAACCTCGCACTCATTGTTAGCAAAATTGTGGATTTTAGGAGGGGGAAATCAGGAGAACACAAACCAGCCCTCATGAGGGGAGAGCAGTGGAAAGGGTTAAGAACTTCAAATTCCTGGATGTCTCCATCTCTGAAGAACGATCCATGTCGATGCATGAAGAAGGCTCACCAATGGCTATACTATGATGAGTTTGAGGAGATTTGGTATGCCGCCAAAGACTCCTGCAGATTTCTACTGGTGTAGAGAATTCTGACTGGTTGCATCACTGTGGTATGGAGGCACCAGTGCACACGTCAGGGAAAAGCTACAGAGTCATGAACTTGGCCAGCACCATCATGAGAACCAGCCTTCTCTCCATCAATACATCCACAAGAGGTGGTGTCTCAAGAAAGCAGCTTTGAAAAGGACCCTCGCCTCCCAGGCCATGCCCTCTTCTCACTGCAACCATTAGGAAGGAGGTACAGAAGACTGAAGACAAAATGGTAAAGAAAATCAGCTGCTTCCCCTCTGACATCAGACTTTATAAAACATTTTTTTTAATTTTTCACACTATGAACCATATTAACCAAAATACACACAAACATTTCCCTCTTGAATATACAGTGTCATTTTCTCCCCTTTTCCCCCTCCCTCCTTCCCATCCCCCCCTCCCTATCCACTAAATGTTCAACATATACAATAAACCCATTAAACAATGTCATCACACAATGAAAATAAACAAGAAAATTGTGTCATCTACTTTTACACACTGGGTCAGTTCATTTCGTCATCTTCTCATTCTATCATTTTAGAGGGTGGAGGTCCGCGGTAGGCCCTCTCTGTTGTGTTCCATGTACGGTTCCCAAATTTGTTCGAATAATGTGACTTTATTTTTTAAATTATATGTTATTTTTTCCAATGGAATACATTTATTCATTTCTATGTACCATTGCTGTACTCTCAGGCTCTCTTCTGGTTTCCAGGTTGACATTATACATTTTTTTTGCTACAGCTAAGGCTATCATAATAAATCTTTTTTTGTGCTTCATCCAATTTGAGGCCTAATTCTTTACTTCTTGTATTACTTAGAAGAAAGATCTCTGGATTTTTTGGTATGTTGCTATTTGTGATTTTATTTAATACCTGATTTAGATCTTCCCCAAACTTTTCCATTTTCTCACATGCCCAAATTGCATGTACTGTTGTTTCTGTTTCCTTCTTGCAGCGAAAACATCTATCTGATACTGTTGGGTCCCATTTATTTAACTTTTGCGGCATGTGTAACCAATTATATTGTATCATGCATAACCTCGTGTTTATTGTATTTCCGGAGCATAGCTTTTCCCATTTTTCATTTTTTATCTTTGTTTAGATCTTGTACCCACTTTTGTTTGGGTTTACAGCTTATTTCATCGTTCTCTTTCTCTTGCAGCTTGACGTACATGTTATAAATCTTTTAATTATCATTGTGTCTGCAGTTACATATTCCAAGCTGCTTCCTTCTGGTAACCTCAGTCTGCTTCCCAATTTGTCCTTGAAATAGGTTTTCAGTTGGTGGTATGCAAACATTGTACTGTGAGTTATACCATATTTGTACTTCATTTGTTCAAAAGATAATAAATTATTTCCCAAAAAAACAATTTTCTATTCTTTTAATCCCTTTTCTCTCCCATTCTCTAAAGGAAAGGTTAACTATTGTGAAAGGGATTAGTTGATTTTGCGTCAATAATAATTTTGGTAGTTGGTAATTTGTTTTTTTTTCCTTTCTACGTGAATCTTCCAAATGTTGAGCAGATGGTGCAGTACTGGTGAACTTCAATGTTGCACCAGTTTTTCATCCCACTTATAAAGTATATGTTCTGGTACCTTCTCCCCTATTTTATCTAGATCTTTTCTTTGTCTTGGCTTCGCGGATGAAGATTTATGGAGGGGTAATGTCCACGTCAGCTGCAGGCTCGTTTGTGGCTGATAAGTCCGATGCGGGACAGGCAGACACGGTTGGAGAGGTTGCAAGGGAAAATTGGTTGGTTTGGGTTGGGTGTTGGGTTTTTCCTCCTTTGACTTTTGTCAGTGAGGTGGGCTCTGCGGTCTAACCTGGTCCAATTTGGTTTTTCCCTTGTTTGATAAAAATCTGATAGATATCTTAATTGTGCTGCTCTATAATAATTCTTAAAGTTTGGTAGCTGTAAGCCCACTCATTTGTACCATTCTGTTAATTTATCTAGCGCTATCCTCGGTTTCCCCTCCTTTCCATAAGAATTTCCTTATTATTTTCTTTAGCTCTATTGAAGAATTTCTCTGTTAAGGGAATTGGTAACAATTGAAATAGGCATTGTATCCTTGGGAAAATAGTCATTTTAATGCAATTTACCCTTCCAATAAGTGTTAGTGGTAAATCTTTCCAATGTTCTATGTCATCTTGCAATTTCTTCATTAATGGCTGATAATTTAATTTGTATAGATGGCCTAGATTATTATCTAGTGTAATACCTAGGTATCAGATTGCTTGTGTTTGCCATTTAAATGGTGATTCTTTTTAAAACTTTGTGAAATCCGCATTATTCATTGGCATCGCTTCACTTTTATTTGCGTTGATCTTGTACCCCAATATTTCTCCATATTCCTTCAATTTCTTATGTAATTCTTTTATTGATAATTCTGATTCTGTTAAGTATACTATGATGTCATCTGCAAATAGACTGATTTTATATTCCTTCTCTTTTAATCCCTTTTATTTTATTTTCTGTTCTTATCAGTTCTGCCAAGGGTTCTATAGTTAAAGCGAACAGTGAGGGAGATGGTGGACATCCCTGCCGAGTTGACCTGCTTAATTTAAATTGGTTCGATTATATATCCATTTACTGTCATCTTTGCCAATGGTCCCTTATATAATGCTTTAATCCAATTAATATATTTCTTTGGTAGGTTGAACCTCTGTAGTACTTTGAATAAATAATTCCATTCTACCCTGTCAAAGACTTTCTCTGCATCTAAAGCAACCGCCACTGTTGGCGTCTTATTTCCTTATACTGCATGGATTAAGTTAATGAACTTACAGATATTGTCCGTTGTTCATCTTTTCTTAATAAATCCAGTTTGATCTAGTTTTACTATTTTTGGTACACAGTCAGCCAATCTGTTTGCTAATAGTTTTGCTATTCTATAATCTGAGTTAAATAGAGATATTGGTCTATACGATGTTGGTGTTAGTGGATCTTTCCCCGTCTTTGGTATTACTGTAATTATTGCTGTTTTACATGAATCTGGCATGTTTTGTGTTTCTTCAATCTGGTTCATTACTTCCAGGAGAGCAGGAATTAATAAGTCTTTAAATGTTTTATAGAATTCTATTGGGAGTCCGTCCTCTCCAGGTGTTTTATTGTTCGGTAGCTTTTTAAATATATTCTGTATTTCCTCTATTTCAAATGGTTTTATCAATTTTGGTAATTCAATTTTAGCTAAAAACTCATCTATTTTGTCTTCTTTCCCTTCGTTCTCAGTTCGGTATAATTGCTCGTAGAATTCCTTGAAGTTTTCATTGATCTCTGTTGGGTTATATGTAATTTGTTTGTCCTTTTTCCTTGATGCCAATACCGTTGTTTTTAGCTGCCAAGCTAGTATTTTGTGCATTTTTTTTTCCTCCAAGCTCAAAATACTTCTGCTTTGTCTTCATTATGTTCTTCTCCACCTTATATGTTTGTAGTGTTTCGTATTTTATTGTTTTGTCCGCCAATTCTCTTTTTTTGTTGTATCTTCCCTTTTTGCTAGTTCTTTTTCTGTACTTACTATTTCCCTTTCCAGCTGTTCTATTTCCCGATTGCAGTCCTTCTTCATCTTAGTTATATAACTTATTATCTGCCCTCTGATGAAGGCTTTCATTGCATCCCATAATATGAATTTATCTTTCACTGATTCTGTATTTATTTCAAAGTACATTTTAATTTGTCGCTCAATTAATTCTCTAAAATCCTGTCTTTTAAATAGCATGGAATTTAATCTCCATCTATACGTTCTTGTGGGATGTCCTCCAGCTCTATTGCTAATAACAGGGGTGAGTGATCCGATAACAATCTTGCTTTATATTCCGTTTTCCTAACTCTCCCTTGGATATGGGCTGACAACAGGAACAGGTCAATCCTTGAGTATGTTTTATGTCTACTTGAATAGTATGAGTATTCTTTCTCCTTTGGGTGTTGTCTCCTCCATATAGCCAAAAGTTGCATTTCCTGCATTGATTTAACCATAAATTTGGCTACTTTGTTTTTTCTGCTAGTCTTGTCCAGTTTTATCCATCTTTGAATCCAAATTAAGGTTAAAGTCCCCTCCTATCAATATATTCCCCTGCGTATCTACAATCTTCAAAAATATATCTTGCATAAATTTTTGATCCTCTTCATTACGTGCATATATATTGACCAAATTCCAGAGTTCTGAATATATCTGACACTTTATCATAAAAAAACATATCTCCCTGCTGGATCTATTATTTCCTCCTCTATTTTGATTGGTACATTTTTATTGATTAATATAGCTACACCTCTGGCTTTTGAGTTATATGATGCTGCTGTTATGTGCCCTTCCCAGTTTCTCCTTAATTTCTTGTGTTCCACTTCAGGTAGATGCGTTTCCTGCACGAATGCTATATCAATTTTTTCTTTTTTCAGTAAATTTAATAGCCTCTTCCTCTTGATTTGGTTATGTATTCCATTAATTACATCTCATTTCCGCTTCCTCACCACCACCTTTCCCCTTTTCCCCATTTCCATTTCTGAGTTATCTTTTTTTGAACGCAGTGTATGACAACACTTCTAAAACATAAATATTTCAACCATTCCCACATCTAAAATTCCCTTAACCCCAAGTGTCCCCCCCCCCTCTCTGAGTCGCCCCTCCACCCTTGATGGGCAACCACAACTCCCCTCTCCATTTGGACTGTGAATTCATTCACAGGTGTCAACTGATTTTGCAGTGACTGTTATTCTCTCCCACCCAACCCCCTCTAGAAAAGACTTTTATCTTCACATTACAACAAAGCTCCTGCTCGTTTCTTCTCTTTTTCTTTTTGTTTTATTTATTTATTATTAATTTGTTTTACCCCTCTTTTTCCCCCTTCTTCCTTACTACCCTTTTCTTCCCTCCTTTAATTCTTACTTGTACATTATTTTTACTTCTTTATATGTAGTTTGTCGTCATTCTTTGTTCTTGTTGCATCTCTTCATCTCTCTTTCTGTCTTGCAGGCGTTCTGCAAATTCTCATGCTTTCTCCGGATCCGAGAACAGTCTGTTTTGCTCCCCCGGGATAACTATTTTAAGCAGCGCTGGATATCTTAACATAAATTTATAGCCTTTCTTCCATAGGATCGATTTTGCTGCGTTAAACTCCTTCCTGTTCTTCAGGAGCTCAAAATTTATGTCTGGGTGGAAAAAAAATTTTTGACCTTTGTATTCCAGTGGGTTTTTTTGTCTTCTCTCATTTTATTCATTGCCTTCTCCAATATATTTTCTCTTGTTGTGTATCTCAGGAATTTTACTAAAACGGATCTTGGTTTTTATTCTGACTGTGGGTTCGAGGCTAATGTTCTGTGTGCCCTTTCTATTTCCATTCCTTCCTGCATTTCTGGCATTCCCAGGACCTTTGGGACCCATTCTTTCATAAATTCTTTCATACCTTTGCCTTCTTCATCTTCCATAAGGCCCACTATCTTTATATTGTTTCGCCTACTATAGTTTTCCATTATATTCATCTTCTGAGCTAACAACTCTTGTGTTTGTTTAACTTTTTTGTTACTTTCTTCCAATTTTCTTTTTAAGTAATTCACGTCCATTTCTACAGCCATTACACATTCTTGCACATTTTCTAATCTTTTACCTAAATCTGTTATGACCAGCTCGATTCTACTCACTTTTTCTTCTGTACTTTTCATTTCACTAAATTCTAGTGTCAACCATTCTTTTAATGCTTTCATTTAGGAACATAGGAAGTAGGAACAGGATTAGGCCAAAAATGGCCCATCAAGCCAGCTCTGCCATTCAATAAGATCATGGCTGATCTCATTTATGACCTAACTCCACCTACCTGCCCTGTCCCCATAATCCCCTAATTCCTCTATCATGTAAAAATTTATCTAACCGAATGTTAAATATGTTTAATGAAGCAGCCTCAACCACTTCCCTGGATAGAGAATTCCAAAGATTCACTACTCTCTGGGAAAAACTATTTTTCCTCATCTCTGTCCTAAATCTACTCCCCCGAATCTTGAAACTGTGTCCTCTCGTTTTAGTTTCCCTGGCCAGCTCAAAAAATCTTCCTACATCTATCCTATCCATACCCTTCATTATCCTATATGTTTCTATAAGATCTCCTCTCATTCTTCTGAACTCGAGTGAATACAATCATAGTCGATTTAATCTTTCATCATAAGTCAACCCCTTCATCCCAGGGATCAACCGAGTAAACCTCCTCTGGACCGTCTCCAAAGCCAGTATATCCTTCCTCAAATATGGAGACCAGAACTGGACACCGTACTTCAGGTGCGGTCTCACCAGTACCTTATATAGTTGCAACATTACCTCCCTACTCCTGAATTCAATTCCTCTAGCGATGAAGGCCAACATTCCATTTGCCTTCTTAATAACCTGCTGCACCTGCAACCTAACTTTTTGCGATTCATGCACAAACGCTCCAAGTCCCTCTGCACAACAGCATGCTGTAGTTTTTCACCCTTTAAATAATATTCAGCTCTTTTATTTTTCTTGCCAAAGTGGATAACCTCACACTTACTAACATTGTACTCCATGTGCCAGACCTTTGCCCACTCATCCAGCTTAACTATATCCCTCTGCAGACTCTCCACATCCTCATTACAATTTGCTCTTCCACTCAATTTGCTGTCATCCGCAAACTTGGCTACACCACATTTTGTCCCCTCCTCCAAGTCATCAATGTAAATGATGAACAGTTATTGGCCTAGCACTGACCACTGCGGCACCCCACTTACCACTCTCTGCCAACCTGAAAAACTCCCACTTATCCCAACTCTCTGCCTCCTGTCAGACAACCAATTTTCAATTCATGCCAATAGATTTCCCTGGACTCCACTTTCCTGTAACTTACTGATAAGTCTCTTGTGCGTCACCTTATCAAACGCTTTCTGGAAATCCAAATATACAATATCAACTTGTTCCCCTCTATCCACCGCACCCATTATATCTTCAAAGAATCGTAACAAGTTTGTCAAACAAGATCTTCCCTTTCTAAAACCATGCTGCGTCTGCCTGATTGAACCCTTACCTTCCAAAAGTTTCACTATTTCATCTTTAATGATGGCTTCAAGCATTTTTCCAACTACAGACGTCAAGCTAATTGGCCGATAATTTCCAGTCTTCTGCCTACATCCCTTCTTAAAAAATGGCGTGACATTTGCTGTCTTCCAGTTTGCCGGGACCTGCCCAGAATCCAAAGAATTTTGGTATATGACCACCAATGCATCAAATATAACTTCTGCCATTCCCTTCAGAACCCTTGGATGCATATCATCAGGACCAGGTGATTTGTCTGGCTTTAGTCCCATTAGTTTCTCCATCACTACTTCCTTTGTAACAACTATTTTATCAAGGCCCTCCCCAACATTCGCATCCTTAACTCCGCACTTGGGCATGCTGGACGTGTCTTCCACCTTGAAGACTGACACAAAATATTTGTTTAATGCCTCGGCCATTTCCTCATTTTTTGCTACCAGTTTTCCTTTCTCATCCTCCAAGGGTCCAATGTTAACTCTGGCCATCCTCTTCCATTTTATATATTTATAAATTTTTTTGCTTTCTGTTTTTATATTTTGTGCCAATTTACTTTCATAATCCTTTTTCCCATTTCTTATTACCCGCTTTGTAACCCCTTGTTGTCTCTTAAAGTTATCCCAATCTTCTAGTTTCCCACTGCTGTGCAGCTTTGTACATCTGTGCCTTCAATTTTATACTCTCCTTTATTTCCTTTGTTAACCACGGTTGATTTTTCCCTCCCTTGCTGCCCTTTTTCCTGTCCGGAATATATTTTTGTTGAGCATTACAAAATATTTCTTTGAAAATCTTCCACTGTTCCTTAACTGTTTCATCAATTAGCCTGTGCTCCCAGTCCACTCTGCCCAATTCCTCCCTCATCCTATGGTAGTCACCCCTGTTTAAGCATAATATATTAGTTTTAGATCTAACTATTTCCCCTTCCATCTGAATGAGAAATTTAATCATACTATGATCGCTATTTCCCAGATGGTCTCTGACTATTACATCATTTACTCTACCTATCTCATTGCACAACACTAGATTCAGGAGAGCATTTTCTCTTGTGGGTTCCTTAACATGCTGCTCAAGAAAACTATCGCGGATGCATTCTATGAAGTCCTCTTCCAGACTCCCACGACCAACTTGATTTTCCCAATCTATGTGGAAGTTAAAGTCCCCCATGTCTACTGCCATATCATTATTACATGCCTCACTTATCTCTCTATTTATTTCCTGTGCCACTAAACTATTGTTATTTGGTGGGCGATAGATAACACCCACCAATAATTGTCGTTGAAATTTTTTTTTATCTATACTGTCCATTCATTTTGCCTCCTTTTCCTCTGTGCAGAGCTTGGTGTTCTTCTTCTTCTGTGTCTGCTCTTGGGTTTGTGTCTTCTATTTCTCTTCCTTGTATCTGTGTCTCTTCTGACTTTCTTGTTGAGCTGCTTGTCTCAATTTGTTGGGTTTTTTTTCTTCCATGGTGTCTTGATGTTGGTCCTCTTCTGGGTTGGTTATCTGTTGTGTCTCTAGTTTCCTTTTTTTCTTTCTCACCCCTCCTATTCCTGTTGTTTTCTTTATCTTCCAGCTGGAAGCCCTGCTGTTGGGTCTCCACAGCTGGTCCCCCCTCCCGTCGATGTTGCCTTTGTCGTGTGCATCGCGCATGCACAGTTGCGTACCCTTGTTTGGCTCCGTGAGCCATTTTTGCAGTCCTGCGGTTAGTGGGTGGCGACCCTGTGGGGTCTCCACTAACCTTGGGGAGTGGGCTCCTCTTTCCGTGGTGGGTCCCTGCTTTTTCGTGCAGGTAAGGCCTTCACCTTTCTCTTCCAGCGTCTTTCTTCTTCCCGTTGTTTTTTGGCTTTTATTTCTTAGGTGCCATTTCCTCCACACCTTTATTTTTTATTTGTTGTGATTTGTGTGTCTGGGGCTTTACTTTTTCTTCACTTTTTTCCTTCTTTTCTGGAGAGGGCTGGCCACTATTCCATCACGTGACTCCTCTGACATCCGACTTCTGATTGCAAAATGAACAACAGACACTACCTCACATTTCCCTTTTGCACTAATCAATTTATCTTTTTAAAAAATGTAAATTGTAGCGATTTTGCGCGTGTGATGTTGCTGCAAAACAAATTTTGTGACTCATGGTGATGAAAATAAATTCTGATTCTTCTTCTGCCTACCATCTCCACAGTGCCATTGATAAGGAACCAGGGAGGAGTTAGCACCATCCCTCTTCCAAAAGTCTGACCAACTCCTTATTTTTGGTGAAGATAAAGGAGAGGTTTTGGTCCTGGCACCAAGCCACTAGTCTCCTTTCTATATTTTGACTTGTTGGAGATGCAGTATTTGATGCTGATGCCATTACAGATTTATAGATGGAGATGGAGCATTGTTTGGCCATGTAGTCATGCGTGTTCAGGGAATATTGTAGGTGGCTGAGTATACAATTTTGCAGGGCACGAATGTTGAGAGTGATTGTGATCTAGGTTCTGACACCAACTTTTACTCATCACAGTCAACAGGATAGAAACTTGTGGATTTGGTTTTAGAAGAATGGTGCTGAGGCCAACGTCTCGGAGTTTGATCATGAGTTTGGTAATATGGTGATAAAGGTGGAGCTATGGTCAATGATATGATCATGGATGTCCTCCAGATGTGCAGGGCAGTTTAGAGGGCCGGGGATAGGCATCTGCTAGGGACCTGTTATGGCAGTTGATGAATTGAAGAGGCTGGTTGGGAGGCTGACATTTCTTCCCCTTTGGATCTCTGTCTTCATCTCCACAGATTAGCTATCCACTTACATTTGCGATTAAACCTATTGAATTCCACAGATTCCTGGACTGTACCTCTTCCCACACGGTCTCCTTTAATGATGCTGTCATTTTCTCTGTTTCTCTGCCTCCAGAGTATGCCATAGGTCAGGGGTGTCAAACTCAAATTCACGGAGGGCCAAAATTAAAAACTTGGACTAAGTCGAGGGCCGAACTAAATATTTATTGAAAATTTTCAACAACATTTGCATGTTTTCTCTTCTTTCAACATATGTAATGTTAAACTTTTTCTGATTTAAATAAATGTTTAATAATAGTTTTGGTTAAACTCTTTCCAGAAGAAGCATTAACAAATGAGAAATAAAATATTCAATAAATAATATTTCTCTATAGCCTTTAAGCTCCTTTTAAATGTATTTTTTTTTCCACAAGCCAACAAGTCAAAAAAATAACAACTTGCTTCAATGACAAACAGGTTTGTCTTTTAAAATGATGAACATCTAGTCTGGCTCCCACCTGTCTTGAAAGGTCCTGTTTTCTGTCTTTCGTTTGGCCATTTTTCGTAAGGGGTTTATTACATGTGAGTTAGGCGACAGGTCGCAGATGCTAATAAAAGTAAAGAGAGGAGGTGGGGGCGATTAGCGGGCTGATGGGCCGGCACCAATGCATTTGCAAAGCATTCTGGGATTTGTAGTATTAGCTGTGCATGCGCTATACTGGCGCGGCGGCCAGCAGGCCAGCTCTAATACATATTTGATATGATCTTGCGGGCCAAATATAATTAAATCACTGGCCAAATTTGGCCCGCGGGCCTGAGTTTGACATGTGTGCTATAGGTGCTCTGTGGTTAGTAAAGGATTACGTAGTGTGGTATGTCATTTGGGGGGGGGGGGGGTAGAAGGATGAGAACCATGGTCTTAATATGAGATTTATTTTCCAAGGATGTCTGAAGTGTCATCCTTTTTCAGGGAATACGACTTCACTTCCTCTCTACATTAGTTGATGGAACCTTCTCTCACATTTCTGTTGTTTTTTTGAGTTTTGCTGTAGTTCCTCTCCAGACCAATGGAGCTCCCTTTGTCTCAGCCTTCATATCCTTTGTCATTTCCGTTAGCTGCAACAAGTTCTCAGCATCAGCCAGATCAATCTCACCCCCTTCATCCTTCTACAGGAAAATCTCATTCCATGGCTTCCTTGTCTCTGCATCCCTCCCTGTCCTTCTTGCCATTTCCCTGGGCTTTTACCCTTGCAACCACAAAAGGTGCAACTTGTTCTTGAACCTCCTCCTTCACCGCCTGCTCGTCTAGGTGAGACAAGGTTTCATGTGCATTTGGCACTCCTGATAAGGCCTCAATACTCAGCGAGTTCTGTGCTCTGTTCACAATGGCCATTGTGAATGGCTGCAAGCCATTTCACTCCCATTCCCACACTGACCTACCGATAGTTGGCATTATCCACTGCCAGGGTGAAGGCCCATGGAAACTAGATGAGCAACTAGATCTCATCGTTCTGTACTCTTCTCTGGTTCAGCAATCTCCTAACGGCTCCTGTCTTGTCCCTCCCATCCTCTCCTCCTTATGCGGGCAATGTCTCCTCTCCATGATCAGTCTTGACAAAGGGGTTTGATTTGAATCTTCAGTGATTCCTTTCCCTCTCTGAGATGCTGAGAATACAAGGCCATCCATGTGTATGGTTCAGTGAACAAGTTAATGTTTACTTGAACCATTTTAAGGCAAGCATTGCCTGTATGCTGCAGATTAGACCTCTTTCCGGAATCTTGGTTCTGGAGTATTATTCACTGTAGGTTAAATGCTTTCTGATTGAGTCAGAAAACTGGTAAATGGTTGCCTGTTTTCTTTCTTTTTAATCTTTGCTCATATTTTCAGAAAGAACAGTAATTGAAATTTGATTTTCCCCCTCCCCCCCCCCCCCTCATTGACGTCATAGTCTTTCTCTTTCCAACTGTGTGTTAAGTTGAGTTCATCATCCACCTGGATAAGATGCTGTGGATTTTTTGTGCAGGTTTTCAGATGTCCTTGAACATAGATCATTGCTTTTGGTTGTGTATATTAACTGACAATTCAATGGCAAACTGCAATTTTGCCTTTGCAAGGTGATTTGCGTGCAAGAATGGAGACCTTGTGCTCCAGTTACATTGGACCTTGACGAGACCACATTTTGATTATTGGGTGTAGGTTTAATTTCCCAATTCAAGGTAGGAAATACACTTGCAATAGAAGGAGGGCAGTAATGTTTCCCAGATTGATTGGGGCTCTCTTGCATAAGGGAGGGTGAGCAGAATGGGCTGATTATCTCAGGAGTTTGGAAGAATAAGAGGTGCCCTCATTGAAAAGTAGACAATTGTTTGAGAGCTCAACAGGATGTGTGCAGAGGTAATAATATAATGAGTTAATTGTCACACAAATTATACAATGTGCGTATGCTCAAAATTCTTACTTGCTGCAGCCAAACAAATATGTATAAAGAAAAAATACAAGTCAACTAATTGAATTCGGAGACAATTAAAAAGATAAGATAAATAATAATTATTCATAGTAATCCTAGTGCAAAATGTGATTTGCAGTTCTGCAGACAGTCCATGATTAGTTTACCAAGGGGAACTTCAAGATCCTGAGAGCTCTTGAACAGAAACTGTTCTTGAATCTAGACGTGCTGGCTTTCAGGCTTCTGCACCTCCCACCTGAGGGTAATAGTGAGAAGAGGTTGTGACCAAAGTGATGGGGACTCTTTATGAAGTTGGCTGCCACTATGTAGCAGTAGTTCACATAGTCATCTGCAATGGATGAGATAAGAGTTGATGGTTTCACTGGCTGGGGAATCTGGAACCAGGGGTTACATGTAAGGAGCTGAGTATTCAGGATGGAGGGCTGTTAATCTTTGGAATTTGCTATTCAATAAGGTTAAAAAGGCTTAGCTGGTATGGATATTCAAGACCGAGGTGGATGAATTTTATATGCAGGGAGTTGAGGAATATGGATTGGTTGAGGAAGTGACATAGCCATAAGATCAAGTCTCATTTAAATGGTGGAACAGGCACAAGGAGCTAAATGTCTCTTTCAGAGTTCGTATGTGACCTGGGTTAACGTGGCTGTTTCATGATGTCAGGGAGCCTTGAATTAGAAGTGTTTTCTTTTCTGTGGCAAACAATTTCTCGCAAATCCAAAATTGTACAGGTGTAAGTAAATGCTAATATTTAAATAAGTTGAAATGGAAAATGGAAGTTCTGGTGCTATTTTTATTTGGAGGATTTTAATCCTTTAATTAGTCATCTTATTAGACCCATACAAATCTTTTAAATTTCAGAAATGCTGGAGGAACTTGCCAATTTCACAGCATACATAGTAGGTAAAGATACATTACTGACATTTCAGGCCTGAGCCCTTCGTCGAGGTATGGGTGAAAAATAACGTGTCTGAATTAAAGTCTGGGGAAAGGAAAGAGGGGTGGGGAAGAATGGGAGGGGTTGGAGTACAAGCCAATAGACAAAAGGTATTATTTGGATGTGATAAGAGGAAAGGTGAGAATTGATTTTTGGCTCTGTGAAAGGAGACAGGGAAGAAAGCGAGAGACCGAGCTAGAGAAAAAGAGATGGGGGGTGGTTTTAACGGAAACTGAAGGAGTCAATGTTAACGTCATCCAGGTGGCAGATGCCCAGACGGAAGGTGAGGTTTTGTTCCTCCACTTTTGCTGGCAGTCTCACTCTGACAATGCATGAGACCATAGATAGACATGACAGCAAGGAAATGGGGCGGAGAATAGAAAAGAGTAGCCACTGGGAGATGCACACTATTGCAACGGGCAGAGCCGAGGTGCTCAATGAAGCAGTCTCGCTGTCTGTGTCCAGTCTCCACACCTCTTTTATTCATTTATTTATCCAACTTTTCCATCTACCACTTTGGCCAGAAGCTCATTCCACACTCCCACCACCCTTTGAGTGAAGAAATCCCCCCCTCATGTTTCCCCAAACTTTCCCCCTTCAATCTCAATCCATGTCCTCTTGTTTAAATCTCTTCCAGGCTCGATGTAAAAAGCCTGTTCAAACTCGTAATTTTAAATACTCTATTAAATCACCCCTCAATCTTCTATACTCCAGGTAATAAAGTTCTAGCTTGCTCAACCTTTCCCTGTAATTCAAACTCTGAAACTCAGGCAACATTCTTGTAAATCTTCTCTGCACTCTCTTGGCTTTCACCTGCATATCCTCCATTACCTACATATCTGCCCTGGCTCCATCCAACATGGAGAGGATTCTCTATGTCCTCACCTAATCCTTCCTATAATTCGGCCACCAAAACTGCACACAATATTCCCAAATTTGGGCTCACCAATGCATTATACAACTTCAGCATGACATCCCAACTCCTGTATTCAATACTCTGATTTATGAAGGCCAACATACCAAATGCTCTTCACCACCCTATCTACATGTGACACAACTTTCAGGGAATTATGTACCATAATTCCTAAATCTTTTTGTTCTACTACACTCCTTAATTGTCTACCATTTGACATGTATGACCTTTGCTGATTAGTCCTACCATTTATCAGTATTAAACTCCATCTGCCATCTTTCAACCCACCCTTCTAATTGTTCTATATCCCACTGCAAGCTTAAATAACCTTCACTGTCCACAACACAACCAATCTTCATATTATCTGCACATTTACTAATCAAATTTACCACCCTATTATCTAGATCATTAATATATAAGACTTTATAATGGATCCAGTACTAATCACTAGCCTCCAATTTGACAAACAATTTTCCACTCTCTGACATCTCCCATCTAACTATTGTGAATCCATTTCACTACTTCAACATTAATACCTCATGATTGAACCTTCCTAACCAACCTGTTAGGCGGAACCTTGTCAAAGGCCTTAGACAACATCCACAGTCTTCTCTTCATCAACCTTCTTAGTATCCTCCTTGAAAAACTCTAAGATTTGTTAAACATGATTTACCACGTACAAAACCATGTTGATTACTCCTAATTGATCCCTTCTTTGCAGATAATTGTAAACACCATCTCTAAGAACACTCTCCATTAATTCACCCACCACTGACATCAGACTCACAGGCCTATAATTACCAGGTTTACTTTTGGAACAGCAGAATCACATGAACCACATGACCTCCCCCGTGGCCAGAGACATTTTAAGCATTTCTGTCAGAACCCCTACTATTTCTACACTAACCTCCCTCAGGGACCTAGGGAATATCTTGTTAGGACCTGGAGATTTATCCACCTTTATTCTCTTTAAAATAGCCATTACTACTTCTTCATTAATCTGTATATTATCCATGACCTCGCTACCAGACTTCCTTACTTCACCTGGCTCAATATTCTTTTCCTTAGTAAATGCTGAAGAAAAAAAATCATTTAAAATTTCCCCAATCTCTTTGGACCTCACATAGCCTACCCCTCTGATCCTCAAGGAGCCCAATTTTATCTCGCTCTATACTTTTAATGGATTTATTTTTACCTTGCCTGTCAAAGCAGCCTCCTATCTCCTTTTTGGCTTTCCAATTTCTTTTTTTTAAATTTTTTTTATTTTTCCACACTATGAACCATATTAACCAAAATAGACACAAACATTTCCTTCTTGAATATACACAGTGTCTTAAGGTTTTTTTTTTAACACCCCTTATATTCCTCAAGCACTCATATATTCCCTGCTGACTATACCTGTTGTCCACATACCTCTTCCTCAATATCCTTTGAAAAGTAAGGCTCCCTATATTTTCTAACCTTTCCTTTAATCCTCACAAGGACACACTGGTTCTGTACTCTCAAAATTTCCCCTTTGCATATCCTCCATTTGTCTGTTACATCCTTCCCAGAAAATAAATGATCCCAATCCACACCTTCTAAATCCTTTTGCATCTCCTTGAAATTTACCCTGTTTCAAACAAGAATCTTAACCTTAGATCCAGCCCTATCCTTCTCCATTATTAACCTAAAACTAATAGTATTATGATCACTAGACCCAAAGTGTCCCCCTGCACAAACCTCTGTCACCTGACTTATCTCATTCAGATGCGACAGATACAGAGGAATTGAGAAAAAGGAATGGAATCCCTACAGGGGACAGGGTATGAAGAGGTGTAGTCAAGATAGTTGATGAGTTTGTAGATGTCTGTTAAGAATTTGTCTCCTGAGTTGGAGAAAGCGAGATTGAGAAATGGGAGAGTGTAGCTAGAGATGAACCAAGTGAATTTGAGGTCTGGGTGAGCAAAGTGAATAAAGTCGACGAGCTCATCATGGGTGGATGAGGCAGCACCAAAGCAGAGGAAGAATTGAATTGCCTGGGATGGCTGGTAGCATGGATTACTCCACGTAGCCAACAAAAAGGCTGGCATAGCTGGGACTTATGAAGGTACCAATGGCTATCCCTTTGACCTGGAGAAAGTGGGATGAGTCAAAGGAGAAGTTATTGAGGGTGAGGACCAGTTCTGCCAGCCAGAGGAGGGTGTTGGTGGAGGGAGACAGATTGGGTCTGTTGTCAAGAATGAAATTAAGGGCTTTGATGCCTTCGGTATGGTGGATGGAGGTATATAGTGATTGGATGATTATGGTAAAGATGAAGTGGTCGACAGATACAGAGGAATTGTGGGGACAAAATGGAGACGAGGTATGCGGATACCAGTTTGGTGGGGTAGGAGAATGTGGAAATGTTTGGTCTCCCGGGACAATTTGGTTTGTGGATCTTGGGTAGGAGGTAAAAATGAAAAGTGCTGGGCTGGGGAACAATGAGGTTGGAGGTGAAGTGCCAGTTAATGAAGAAGACAAAGGCGACATAGTCAAACAATAATCATGGCTTTTATTAGCAGAAATTAATGGTACAATAATGAAAGACAATGGGTGCATACACAGTTATACCCAAGGGGAGTGTCTTTAATGGTAGAGATAACACACGGCCAATGTCAGTAAATCAAGGCTAGGCAAGTGGAAGACTGACAGCCCAGCAGAGATTCACCACAGGAGACCATGCTACAGAGATGACTAGAAGCGATAAATTCAGAGATAGTTCATGATACAGTGGTTTGATGAGTTTTTATGGGGTCCTTTTGGATGGTTAAATAAGAGGAGGTGTCTGAGAGTTGTTGTCTGGCATCTGCCAGATAGACATCACTGTGCCTGACCACAACAGCGCCACCCTTGTCTACAGGTTTGATGGTGAGATTGGGATTAGTGCAGAGAGAGTGGAGGACCTGACGTTCCAAGGGGGTGAGATTGAACTGAATGAGGAGAGTAGTGAAGTCAATACTGTTGGTGTCTTGGTGGTTTTCCAAGTGGGTGAGATTGAACTGAGTGTCAAACAGGGCAGCACGGATGGCGTAGCAGTTAATGCAACCCCTTTTGCACTGGACCAGTCCAGGGTTCAAATCCTGCACTGTCTGTAAGGAATTTGTACATTCTTCCCATGTTATGTGGGTTTTCTCTGGGGGTTCGGGTTTCTTCCCACATTCAAAATGTATCGGGGGTATAGATTAATGGGGTGTAAGTTGGGCAGCACTAACTCGTGGGCCGAAATGGCCTGTTAGCGTGCTGTACATCCAAAATTTAGAACAAAATGTTACAGTTCCTGTTTGCAATGACAGGGGAAGATTTTTTTTAACCTTGTTGCAGACTTGGAGAGAATGACATTGACAGAATGTTGTGTTTAGCAGTATTGACCTTCACCTTAAGAGTGAAGCTAGTAATGTAATCCTTCTCTGTTCTGTTTGCAAACAAGTCTGAGTGTGTGCTCCATTGTGTTTGTCAAATGCCAGGGATATCATGATCAGTTATTTATGGAACTGCTTGACAATGACTTTGAATCAAAGAGAGCTATACAATGTTCAAGGTTGAATTGATGATAAGGGTCTGTTACTCTAATTCATCATGTAGAAAAAAAGTAAATTGTGCTCATTTAAATAGCATCAAGCAATACAGTAAAAATTCCCACACGACTCACTACCAATGCAGAGGATTTGGGCTTGAACCCAATGAGTCACCAACTTGCCTTCCAAATTCTACTTCCAATTAGCTCCAAAGAATGAATATAAGGGAACCTCTGAAGAGAATTAACATACATGTAGATTTTGTCATTGATTACAATTTACATGCAAACGTTTATAATTTTGCATTGGTGTTTAAAATATTTGGTGCTGATGGTCCTCCAGCCCAACTAGTTTATGGCAACCAAGTTGTCAACTGAAGCAAACCTGTGCCCTATGCTTGACCTGTATCCCATTAAACCATTCCTATCCATGTACCAACCTTCCATGTAAGAGTGTCTCCACAGGTTGATTTATTACTAAACCTAAGCCTTAAATTTCCTTTTAGCATCCAATATTTCACTGTATAAAGGTACTGTACTGGAAATCAATTTTGTAACCATGGCTGATCATTTTCAAAAACATCAAGATCTAAACCTGAGCCTTAAAGTAGTTTTAGTCCAAGCCAACGTAAATTGGAAAGTCCTCGTTTATAGTCACAGAGCCAAACAGCATTGACACAATCTCTTTGGCCCAACCTGCCCATGGCCAGCAAAATGGCCCATCCACATTAGTCCCACCTGCCTGTGTTAGGCTCACATCCTTCTCAACCTATCCTAACCATGCACCTGTCCAACATTTTCTTAAATATTGCAATCATACCCTGTCTCAACAACCTCCTCCAGTAGCCCATTGTATACACCGACCATTTTTGTGCAAAAAAAGACAGTATTGATCACTGTCTTAATGTAATAAATCAGTCTTGGGGCTGTGTATTAAGAATTCGATTTATGGAAAGTCTCATTTTTTATATAAAGGAAATTTCATTTTGTATAAAGTTCCTCTTACAGATTCTACTTTACATAATAAATCAAATTTATTTGTAGTACATTATTGATCTCTCAGAAACCATGCACATCTGCAAGGGAATTCATCATCCCTTCCATTACACTTTTTGCTTCTCCAAGGCTTTGGTTGCTTGACTTCTTGCATGATTTTCCAGGATTTCGCACTTTACCCACATTCCAGTGGATGGAAGGCAGGGGGTGTATACAAAGAGATAATAAAAACAGAAAAACCTGCTGTCAAGCTGAATATGTGGAAAGAGAAACTAAATGTTGAAGGCTGGTGACCTTTTCACAGAACTGGGAAGGACAGGAGGATGGAACATTGATTTTTTAAATTGCAGAGAAGGTGGGGGGGGGGGGGAGGGAGGAGGGGGAAGAGGTGTAGATAGAACAAAGGGAATATCATCGGGTGTGACCAGGACAGGGAGTGGATAGGATAAAGAGGATATCATAAAATGTAACTGGTTGTAGAAGTTATCAGGTTAATGGAGGTAGTAACAGAGGGAGATAGCTGTGTAATCAGAACAGTTGGGATACTGTTCTTCCAATTTATGTTGTACTTTGTTTGAACAATGAAGCAAGTGTTGGATGGATAGGTCCCATATTTGTGGGTAGGAGAATTAAAGTGACAGGCAGCAAGGAGCTTTGAGTCGCAGTTATTTCACCAAGAGATCACCCAGTCTATCGTTTGATTCCTCTTCTGTTTTGTGTAATACTCTGTTGATTTGGCCTCATTATTTGGAAGTTTGCGACCCAGCATCTGATTCACTCATTATTCTGGAAGGTGAGCTGGGAGTCCAGGTTACAAGTGGATTATGTGGTTAAGGGCAGGTGACGAGACTGTAAGCCAGGTTTGAGGCTGGAGCCACAGTTGGGATCCAAGGTAACAGGGCTCAGGATGGAAATTTAAGCTTGCAACAGGGTCCTGAGTGCTTGTATATTTCCTGCTCCCTTTGAACTTGCTAATTCACTGGAAAATGTATTATACTACCTAACATGCAAAGAAATGAAGTAAACATGTGTGTGAATATCTAGTTGTCTGGAAAATTTAGATTAAATTAGATTACACAGCAGTTACACAGCATATGATCAACTTTTTTTTCATTGTTTTTAGTCGTATTGCTTTTTGTATGGTCTAGTAAGCTTTCTGAATTTCAGTCGAAGAATCCATATCAATTCTTTGATCAGTTGAGCAAATTATTTGAAATATAAAATTTCCCATCCCTAATTTCATTGTTTCTAATTAATTGAACAAAGCTAAAGAAAATTAAATTGTTCCCTCTAACATGGCATCACTGCTCTTTGGCACAGGTTGAGATAAAAGTGATAAAATGCATAAGATTTAGGAGTGAATGTTGCCAGGACTCCGGGGCAGGCCAAAGAGGTTGAGCAGGCAAGGGCTTTGTTGCTTGGAGCACAGGAAGATGGGTGAAATTGTAGAGGTATACAAAATCATGAGAATGGATCGAGTAAAAACACAGCCTTTTGCCCAGAGCAGGGGAATTGATAATGAGAGGACAAATGTTTATGAGGAGAGAGAAATTTAATAGGAACCTGATGGGTAACTTGTTTTTGCACAAAAATGGTCGGTGTATACAATGGGCTACTGGAGGAGGTTGTTGAGACAGGGTATGATTGCAATATTTAAGAAAATGTTGGACAGGTGCATGGTTAGGATAGGTTGAGAAGGATGTGAGCCTAACACAGGCAGGTGGGACTAATGTGGATGGGCCATTTTGCTGGCCATGGGCAGGTTGGGCCAAAGAGATTGTGTCAATGCTGTTTGACTCTGTGACTATAAACGGGGACTTTCCAATTTACGTTGGCTTGGACTAAAACTACATATTCTTCTTGTCTCCTCCCTCCCTCTCATTCACTTTCACCAAAGCAATAATACGTCGATTTCATCATTAAATAAGACAATTGAAGAGTATAAATTTACACAAAACTTGCCTTTTCTTCTCAGTGGTTCCTCCATTCAGCTGAATGGTGATGTTCTTCCTGTGCCATGTCTCGCCTGGTACCGGCTTATTGATTAGTTCCCCATTCAGATACTGACAAATTGATGCAACAACACTCACTGGCTCTGGCCTCTGGCACTGAATGTCCCCTTAAGCCTAAAGTTCCCAAATTTGTGGCCAATTAAGTGGGAAATTGTCAACAATTGACAATATTGCCCTACAAAATCTGGTCTTTCATGTTGATGGACTAGGTCGTGTATGCTAGGACATTATAGAAAGCTAGGGAAGAATTGCAGGAGCTCTTGTAAAGATATTTACATCATCAACTTGTCCAACCCAATGAAGTGCTGGAAGACTGGAGGGTAGCTCATGATGAGCTTTTACCAAAAAAGACAAGCCAGGAACTACGTGCTAATGAGCTAAGTATCAGTCGTGGATAAGTTACTGTTGTTCTGGTTTCCGTGGCTTCCGATGCAATCAAGCACAGCACTCATAAATCTCATTATTAGCCTTTTATTAAGTAGCAAGCTACCTGGTAGAACCATCTCCTGCTATCTCACTATATTTAAAATGGAGCAGAAGGGAACCTTGTGTATAGAAGAAGTGGTAGAGGTGGGGATGTTTGGTACGTTTAAAATACATGAAATGGATACATAGGCCGGAAAAGTTTATAAGGGTATGAGCCTAATGTTGACTAATGTTGGGCTGAAGGGCCTATTTCTGTGTTGGGTGGGTTTGAATCTAGCTTTCACAGTATTCTGAACTTTGGCCATGTTACCAGGGAATAGTAGTGATCAGACACTACAAATTTCTCTCATCTGATGAGGTTTATAGAAGGAAATAGCCGATTGTACTCTGCCTTTTTTTTAAAAAAAAAGTTTGGTTTGTACATTTATAATGTCCAAAATTCAAAATTGTGGGTACCAATCCTACTAAAAAAAAATCAAATAATGCTGTAGGAGTACTTGATGTCTGTTTAAAACCATTGATAGTCTCCATAGTTTATTTGTGTGGTGTGGCATGCTGACTTCCTGTCCATCATTCTTCTCTCATTTAAAACCACCTGAAGCAAATTAACTGATCGTTTGTCTTGCTTTTTTTGATGTATTCTGTTTTATCATATTCGCCTCTCCTTTCCCCCCACCCCCACCACATGACGACCATCCAATAAGTACACTCCACCATTGTATTTCATTTGTAAAAGAGCACTTTGGGGTGATTTTGATAAATAATTTTTTGGAAGTTCTGTGATCCTTTTGTCTGAATTGGAGGCTAATGCTAAATTATTGAAAATTGCTGTTCTAAATTTTGTTGGCTCCTGCTGCAAATACAGGATTTACCTTTTCTCCCCATTTTTATGTTCTCTGTCAATGCATCTTGTTACTTTTTGTTTTTTTGCTGAACCTTTGAGTACAGGATTTTAATTTCTTCCAGACTGCCAAGGTTCTTGTGGGATCTCGCAATTATACAGACTTTGCATCCGAAGCATCATTTGATATTAAGGTATTACTCTTTTGTGCATTTTATCTTAGTTTTTACATCCCTTTAATACATCCCTTAAGGTTTCTTGTAGATTAATAGATGAGAGAAAAGAAACATGAATGGATTTAAAAGTCAGTCAAGATGTGTGGATTGCAAAATCAGGATGAAAATAGCATGCCAATTATATGGAAATAGTACTGTGGGGTGTATTCTGTTGTTTCAATTAACAAAACAATTCTTTGATATTCCAAATGTAATTATCTACCACTAAGGTATCCTGTGTTCACTATGCATCATCAACAACTTTATAATAGCACAGTAATCAGTTCTATCCACCCCTCACTTCTCCCTCTCAATCTCTTCCCTCCCTCCACATTCAATAATAAGATATAGGTGCAGAAGTAGGTCATTCAGCAATCGAATCTGCTCTGCCATTCATCATGAAGTGATCCATTCTCCCACTCAGCCCTACTCCCTTGCATTCACTTCATAACTTTTAGATACTCTGACAATTCCAACACCTATCAATCTTTTGCCTCTATCTCTGCCCGAGGCAGCAAATTTCAGATGTTCACCACGCTCTGGGTAAAGAAATTTCTCTTTATCTGTTTTAAATGGAAGCCTTTCAATCCTGAAGTTGTGCCCTCTTGTCCTCGACTCCTCTACCATGGGAAACAACTTTGCTACATCTACTCTGTCCAGGCTTTTCAACATTCAAAATGGTTCCATGAGATCCCCCTCATTCTTCTGAACTCCAAGGAGTACAGTCCAAGAGACATCAAATTTCCTCATGCACTAATCCCTACATTCCAGGAATCATTCTTGTAAATCTCTGAACCCTCTCCAATGCCAGCATAATTCTTAAATAAGGATGTCAGAACTGTACTTCCTACTCCGTGAGCCCTCACCAGTGTCCTATTCCTCTAGATATAAATGCCAATTTTGCTTTCGCCTTCTTCACCACTGACTCAACCTGGAGGTTAACCTTTTGGACAGAGGTGGCCAAACTGAGGCTCATGAGCCACAAGCAGGTCTCAGAGCTCCCGACGCCCTAATCGCAGCTTTCACCTAGGTCTCAGCTGCACTCCCATCCAAGCTCGTGATGCCCCATTTGAGCTCCTGACACCCTGGGTGCCCTCAAGATTCAAAATTCAACATTCAATAAAGACAGTGCAATATTACACGGAATTTGTTTTCATATTGCGTAAGGCAGACCGATTCGCCTGAAGCGCTCTCTTACAGTCAGAAAGAGAAGCAAAAGAGAGTTTTCCTCAGAATCAGTGAGTGTCCATGGATTTGCCTCCAATGCTTCCATAGCTACACAGAAACCAGTCCAAACCATTAGCAGCCTGAGCTCCAGATCCAAACCTCTGACACAATCAGAAACCCTTCAGTGCCCTTGGCACTCTCTGGCATCCCATGTCCTATACTTGGTACCCCTTAACCAATCTTGAGGCCATCTCCAGCAGTCCTCAGCCCGATCTGAATCCCTTGACTGCAGTCACCAGCAGCCTATGTGGGTTCCTTGTTTTGAATCACCAACAGCCTGTTGCCTTTGTTTCTTTAACAGCAGAACCCCTCACTGGTCCACCACTATGGTCACCATTTCCTCTGGTGCTGCTTCTCAGAGGGGGTGTGGTCTCCCTATTTTTCTGGTGCTTTGTGCAAGCTTTCTGCTTTCCTTGATTCTGCAACCCCTCTTGGCTGCTACTTATTAGAGGCGCTGCGATCTTGGGTGCATACCCCGCAGTCACAAAATTTTTAAATAAAACAACCATCGGCTCCATTTACATGGTGTTTAAAGACTGTGTGGAGCTGATGGCAGTCGGACTTGGCAGTTGGAACCCACGGAAGAGCTGCGTCTCTGTTCCCTGCTCTCCTCAGGTTCGCAGCAGCACTCATTACAGCAATTCTGGCAGTGCTACCTTCTTAAAAGGAATCCAATCCAAGCTCCTGACATCCTGTCCACCAGCTTGTCCGAGCTCCTGACGCCCCGGCCGCAGACTCTCATCTAGGCCCTGGCTGCCCTTCCATTCGAGCTTCCAATGCCCCAAACACAGACTAGCCACCCAGCCCCATCCAGCCACCCGCCTGCCCATCTGAGCTCCTGATGCTACAAATAACGCAGGTACTTACCGCAGTCAAAAGTGGCATGTGTGCAAGAGTCGACCGCCCCCCAAAATTTTACCCTAAAAATTGGCCTTCAAAATTCAACTATTTCTTGCGCTTACACAGTATGCGTACTTTTTGATTATTGAAACTAATACAAATTTAAAAACTATATACATGAATAAATATTAGTAGTTCTTAATATTTGTATAAAATATTTGTATTAAAATGTTCATGTCTTGCAGCTCTCAAACATTGGATGTATTGTATGTGGCTTTTGTGTTAAGCAGGTTTGGCCACCCCACTCCTGCTTTAGGGTATCCTGCATAAGGACTCCCAAGTCCCTTTTTACCTCTGATTTTTGTATTTTCTCACCATCCATATAATAGTCTGCCCTTTTATTCCTTCTACCAAAGTGTATGATCATGCACTTTCCAACATTGGGCAGGGAAGTGGCAAATGAAACATATTCTCCAAATCAATCTAAGTCTCTTTGCAGCCTCTCTATTTCTTTCTCGCTATCTGCCCCTCTACCTATCATCTGCAACTTTAGCCACAAAGCCATTTATTCTGCAATCCAAATCATTCATGTACAATGTAAAAAGAAGTGGCCCCAACACTGACCCTTGTGGTACATCACTGGTAACCAGTAGCCAACCAGAATAGGATCTCTTTATTTCCCTCTCAGTCAATGTTCTAACCATACTAGTATCTTTCCTGTAATTCTCAGTTTGTGAAGCAGCCTAATGTGTGGCACAGTGTCAAAGGCCTTTTGGAAGACTAAATATATACAATATCCACTGCATGTCTTTTGCATAGCCTGCTTGTGGTTTTGTCAAGCAAGATTTTCTCTTAAGAAAAACATGATGTGTGACAAAGATAGGCCAAAGACATCTACAGGTACTCCGTAACCTCATCCTTGACAATAGGCTCCAACAACTTCCCAACCACCATGTTGGGCTGACAGGTTTATAATTTACTTTTGCTTCCTCCCTCTCTTTTTAAATAAGAGTGACCGTTACAATTTTCTCATCCTCTGGAACCATGCCAGAATCTAATGATTCTTGGAAGATCATTACTAGTCCCTTCACATCATAATACTGACTTCTTTCAGAACCTGAGGGTGCATTCCATCTGGCCCAGGATACACATCTACCCTTAGACCTTTCAACTTCCCAATTAGCTTCTCAGTGGTGATCGTGACTGGCACTCGCCTCTCTTCCCTGACACTCTTTGAAGTTCAGTATACTACCAATGCCTTCCACAGTGAAGGCTGATGTAAAATACTTATCCAATTCCTCTGGCATCTCCTTTCTCCCATTATAATTTCTGCAGCATCATTTTCTATCGATCCTATATCTACTTTTGCCTTATGTTTACTCTTAATGCACTTAAAAACTCTTTTAGTATCCTTTTTGATATTATTTGCTATTTCAAGGTTAATCTTTTCCTTCCCAATGACATTCTTAGTTGCTTTCTGTATGCTTTTAAAAGCTTTCCAGTCCTTCATCTTCCCACTAGTTTTTGCTTCCTTTTACGTGCTTTCTTTTGTCTTTACTTTGGCTTTGACATCTCTTGTCAGCCTCAACTGTGTCTTTTTTCCATTCAAATATTTCCTCTTTTTGGTATATATCTGTCCTGCACTTCCTTGTTTCTTGTAGAAACTCCAGCCATTTCTTCTCTGGTGTCCAACCTGTTTGTGTCCCTTTCCAATCAACTTTTGCCAGTTTCTCTCTCCTACCTCAGTAATCTCCTTTGCTCCACTGGTGCACTGACAGCTCTGACTTTAGTTTTTCCCTCTGAAACTGCAGGACGAATTCATCATATTATGATCACACCCTTACTTTCGGCTCCATTATCAACTTTGGTTCATCATAGAATTTCCATTTCCCTGGTCAGTTCAGCCACAAGCTATTTTAAGAAGCCATCTCCTAGGCATCCTACAAATTCTCTTGAGACCCAGTTCCAATCTAATCTACTTGCATGTTAAAATCCTCCATGACTACCATAACATTGCCCTTCTGACACAACTTTTCTTACTTCAGTGCTACTTGTTTGGACATTATATCATTATGGTAAAATTGATGAGGGTAGGGCAGTAGATGTAGTCTATATGAATCTCAGTAAGGCGTTGGATGAGATCCACCACAAAATACTTATCTGGAAGGTCAAGAGGCATGGGATCAGTGGAACCTTGGTTGTCTGGATAAAAAATTGGCTTGCAGGAAGAAGACCGAGAGTAGTGGTGGAAGGGAGGTACTCTGCATGGAGGGCAGTGACTAGTGGAGGGCCACAGGGATCAGTTCTCGGTCCCTTTCTCTTCATGATTTTTATAAACGATCTGGACGATGATACAGAAATTTGGGTGAGTAAGTTTGCGGATGACACAAAGATTGGAGGAATTGTAGATGGAGCTGAAGGTTGCAAGAGAACATAAACAGGATGCAGTGTTGGGCAGAAAAACGGCAGTGAAGTAAAATCTGGACAAGTGTGAGGTGATGCATTTTGGCAGGACAAATTGAAAAGCAGAGTACAGGGTTAACAGTCAGTTAATTAAGAGCCTGAATGAACAGGGATCCTGGGGTTCATGTCCATACATCTCTCAGGGTAGTTGCTGAGATTGATAGGATAGTTAAAAAATCCTATGGGATTCTGGGCTTTATTAATGGAGGATTAATGTGGAGAAGGGTAGAGAAATCATGTTGCAGCTTTGTGTCTCCGGTGAGACCACATTTGGAGAAGTGTGTCCAGTTCTGATTGCCTCATTATAGGAAAGATGTGGAGGCTATGGAAAAGGTGCAGAGGAGGTTTACCAGGATGTTGACTGGATTGGAGGACATGTCTTATGAGACAAGGTTGGCAAAGCTGGGACTTTTCTCTTTGGAGCATAGAAGGATGACAGGGGTCTTCAGAATTATGAAAGGCATAGATAGGTTGGACAGCCAATACCTGTTTGCTAGGGTGGGAACAACAACCACTAGAGGACATATGTATAAGATTAAGGGAGGGAAGTATAGGGGAGACATCAAGGATAGGTTTTTATTTATACACAGAATTGTTGAGGCCTGGAATGCCTTGCCAGCAGTGTTGGTAGAGGCTGAAACATTAGGGGGTCTTTAAAAAAAAAAAACTATTAGATAGGCACATGGATGAAAGTAGAGGGTTATATAGGGTGGGGGGGGCTGGTTTATCATTTTTATATGGTTTGGCATAACGTGACGGACTGAAGGGCTCATGCAGTGCTGTAATGTTTTAATGTTTCATAATTGTGCTCAAGAAGGAACATGCGTAAAAATGACAAAATATGTTTTTATTAACTAGAATTGAATAGTATTTAATTTTGCTTTGGTGTTGACATGGTGCTGTGAGTGAAGATCATTCATTAAGATTTTTAAGTTTATATTTGCAACTGACTAATATTATTTGCCTAAATATTCATGACATCTTTTGATTTAAAGTCAAGTTGGTTAAAACTTGGAGTGAAATAATGAAATGTTTTCCAAGGGATAAAATGTGCATGCCCCAGTTGGAACAGTGTGTTGAATTTCACTATACAGACCCAGGAGTGGAGAATGGATAAAGTATAAAGAGGCCCTATTGTCTCTGGAGGATGAAAGTATATTCTGGAAATTGTAAAGAATAAATAATTTATCGGGTGGGAAGGGTAGAAGTTTTTTGCTGCCATTTTTAAAGAAATTTTGCACCTTCTACAAAAGTCATCTTGGGCATTCACCTGCTTCCACCCTCTTCATGTTGCATAAAGGAAAGGTTGTTGAAAATATTCATCAAAAATATTTTAATATTTTTTAAAATTAGGGTTCTTAGTGAACAGGATATCACCAATAATTCTGATGAAGTTTTGGTCAATAACACTGGACAACAAATTTTTTCAGAAGCTTGGATTCCTGAAAAAAAAAGGGGAATATGATAGACAGCTTCAAACTGAACACAAATATATTAGATTGGCTGTATTACTTAAGAAGTTGGAGAAACATTAAATTAACTTTTAATGACTTTTAACACGATTAATTGCATAACGGTGATGACACGTTGCATTAGTTCAAATGACCTAAAAATGTTTTGTCTCTGATTTTTGTTTACATTCGGCATCTGATGCCTCTCGTGTCATTGTCCAACAAATAGTCAGCCAGCATTGATGAATTCCAGTTGCCCAGATACTAATTTTCAATGGTTGCAATGTCCTGGTGAAACCTCTCACCATGTTTGTCACTGACTGTACCAAGATCAGCAGGGAAGAAGTCCAAATGAATGCAGAAAAGGAATTTTCTATGACATGTTGGACTTCATGGTTTTGTATGGTTGAAGTATGTTAAAAATATGACAGGAAATCAGAAAAATAGTTTGTATCTAAAAATAAAGGTATATGATAGGAAAATTTTAAGGTGTTTTGATGATCAGCAGCCCAAAATGTATAAAATGCACCCAAAAATGTTCAGGAAGAAAAGTCTTTGTTGTCCAGTGTAATAAGTTTATTATTAAATATTATTTATTTCTATAACAAGTATAGATTGTCAATATTAGTTAATTTCATCTGGTGCAGACTCACTTTCAAACTATGACCACAGCTCATTCACAGAAATTATCAACATTCTCCATAATTACTTAGTGTAAACATTAGCATAGAATATTAGTTGTGCACTCATCATATGCATTTTCAGGAAGATTTCCTGTTGTTTAATGTTGTTGGTGTCTGAAGAATTTTTCATTGTTTTAAACCCAGAAATGTGATTTGCATCGTCTTGAAGAAGGTCCTCCCAGCACAACCATCCTGACGAGAGAAGATGGACTTAAGTACTACCGGACAATGCAATTAATTCGTCGCATGGAACTCAAGGCAGATCAGTTGTACAAACAAAAGATCATTCGTGGGTTCTGCCATTTGTATGATGGTCAAGTATGTAATGGACAATTATAACTCCTTCAGAGGAAAAAAAATTCAGTTAGTCTGTAAAACAAAGTCCGAGCAAAAATACTACAGGTGCTAGAGATATGAAAGCGATTTTAGCTTTCTGTCATTTGCATTTGGCATTTTTTCTTCTATAAAATGGTTAGTTTAACAATATGTTCTGTTCAAATAACTTGTATACATTTGCTTTGGTGATTTGTGGAAAGTTCAAGGGAGAATTTTCACAGTTGTCTATTTATCGATTAAAATATCCATGTGCTAAACTTAATACAAAGCAGAAATAATCTTTCTGAAACATGAGAATGCTCAAATCCTGTCAAAGATTTAAGTTTACATCACACTTTACAATAATCGTTATGTCTGAGGTTCTCCTAAAGTGAAGCCTAATGTGCGAAGTCCAACAAGAAGCCAGGCTTACAAAATTGAACTCTGCACTTGCCTTCTCTGTGGCACAGTAAACCAGGGGACAGATTTTCTGTCCAGACATAAGGACTTCTTTTGGACGTACCTGTGTTTTTCAGTTGAATCAAATCCAGCACCAGGGTAAGCTTAAGCTAATAGCAATGTCTTATGCTGCTGCTGGCTGCCCCTGTCCTTATATTATGCACATCCTTTTATTCATCTTCTATGTTGAATGTTTGTACCATTTTATTTCCGTTTATCCTTTACTTTTGGCTCATTTACTCTTTCTTTCCATACAGTACTTGTAGAACGTTACATTTTCTTGTTGAAGGTAGAAATTTGTTTTTATGCTTATTGATATTGCCAATCTGACTTGCCTTGAGAGTGCTATATTGGAACACCTGAAATCAGTTGCAGTTAACCCAATAAGTTGTGATATTCTGTATTGGCTGTTCATTTTTGGTCTGGTTTTTAAATAACCTAAAGCAGAGATGGAATTGCCTTAAGCGATACTTGCAGCTTTACTCAAATAGTAATTTTAGGATGACTGAATTTTCTTTTACTGTGTAGGAGGCTTGTTGTGTTGGAATTGAAGTTGCGATTAATCCGACAGACCACCTTATAACAGCGTATCGGTCTCATGGTTTCACCTACACACGTGGGGTTTCTGTGAAAGAAATCTTGTCCGAGCTCACTGGTAAGATGTGATTTTAAATAAAAAAAGTCTTGTTAATAATAAGTTTGTCGTGCACACAAGTCCAAAGTAAAGGTGCGCCTAAGTTTTTACAAAAGAACTTTATAGTATACATTAAATTACTGTACAGAAATTGACAATATAAAAGTGATGCTTGATGAGTGCAGACAGGCCTTTTCATGGTGTTAGAGTAGTTTATACTTTTGCTAATAAAGAGAGGGTCAAAATCCTGAGAGCCTTTTTGGGGATGGTGGGGGGGGGGGGTGGTGGTGGTGGGGGGGAACTTCTGCAGTCTTCTGAATGTACTTCCCAAAGGTAGTAGCGAGAAGAGATTGTGACCAGGGTAATAGGGGTCTGTTATAATGTTGACTGTTGCCTTGAGTCAGCACTTCATTAATATATCTTCACTGGATGGGAAGTCAAAGTGTGTGATGGACTTCACTATGTTCGCTACTTTTTGTGCTTTTGGGCAAACCAGGGCTTAATACTCTCAGTAAGTATACTTTCTGCAGAAGTTTGATAGAGTATATGATGGCATGCAAAATCTCTTCAAACTTCTTAGAAAGTAGAAGTGTTTTATGTGTCTTCCTATGTTTTCCTCAATGTCCTACCATCCAAACTGGTCTACAGATGATGCTATAGCTTTGACCTTCTCCCCCATCCTGACCCATCCAGAGAATGATGCTTTATACACCAGGATGTTGTTCATTGACTACAGCTCACCATTCAACATGATCAGATTTCATAGGCTGGTGGATAAACTGTCTTTGTTGCAACTGGATTCTGGACTGCTTGACCGAAAGACCACAGTCAGTCTGGATTAGCAGCAAAATCTTGTCCCATCACACTAGGCACTGGCAAATTTCAGGGCTGTATGCCCAGCCTGCTACTTCAGGCTGCTGTCTCACAGCCGCACTGCCACATTCGGTTTAAACAAAATCATCAAGTTGTGGATAAAAGAGCAGTAGTTGGGCCTCATCAGTAGCAATGATGATTTAATATTAATAATTAGCTTACAGAGAGGAGGTTGGGGGAAGAGACCTAAAATGGTGCAAGAACAACAACCTGAGTCTCAATGTGGACAAGACAAAGCAGATGATTGTGGATGTTAGGACGACAAAGGTCGACCATTCTCCAATATGCATCCATGGTTCAGTCATGGAAAGGGAAGTAGGCACCAATGCATATCAAGGATGACTTATCCTGGACCCACAACCCCTCATTATTCAGGAAAACGCAGCAGTGCCCACACCTCCTAAGGAAGTTGAAGAGAGCAATGGTACCGGTTTCCATCTTGACAACTTTATTATAGCAGCACAATTGAGAGCGTCCTGTTTGGCTGCATCATTGCATGGTATGGAGGCTGCACAGCATTGGTCTGGAAGTTAAGACCAAGGACCATCAAAATGGTTAAAATAGGGGTCTGCCTATCTCTTGATGATATTTACTGGAGCATTGCTTAAATAGGGCTCAAAGAATTATAGAAGATCCTTTCTATTCATCGCACAGCATATTTGAACCACTAGGTACAGAAGCTTCTTCCCACAGGTAGTGAAATTGATGAACACTATATCCTGTAACTGAGTAAATCAACCCAAAATATTTTAATATAATTATTTTAAATTTTATGTTTACTGTATATATGTGACTTATGTACTGTCTATTGTGTGTGTACTGTGGTTCAGAAAAACAATATCATCAGTTTGTCTATGTACAGGAACATAGGAAGTAGGAACAGGAGTAGGCCAAAAATGGCTCATCGAGCCTGCCCCGCCATTCAATACGATCATGGCTGATCTAATTTGTGACCTAACTCCACCTACCTGCCTTTTCCCCATATCCCCTAATTCCTCTATCATGTAAAAATTTATCTAACCGAATTTTAAATATGTTTAATGAGGCAGCCTCAACCACTTCCCTGGTTAGAGAATTCTAACCATTCACTACTCTCTGAGAAAAACTATTTTTCCTCATCTCTGTCCTAAATCTACTCCCCCGAATCTTGAGACTGTGTCCTCTCGTTTTAGTTTCCCCGGCCAGCTCAAAAAACCTTCCTACATCTATCCTATCCATACCCTTCATAATCCTATATGTTTCTATAAGATCTCCTCTCATTCTTCTGAACTCGAGCGAATACAATCCTAGATGATTTAATCTTTCATCATAAGTCAACCCCTTCATCCCAGGGATCAACCTAGTAAACCTCCTCTGGACCATCTCCAAAGCCAGTATATCCTTCCTCAAATATGGAGACCAGAACTGGACACAGTACTCCAGGTGTGGTCTCACCAGTACCTTATACAGTTGCAACATTACCTCCCTACTCCTGAATTCGATTCCTCTAGCGATGAAGGCCAACATTCCATTTGCCTTCTTAATAACCTGCTGCACCTGCAACCTAACTTTTTGCGATTCATGCACAAGCACTCCCAAGTCCCTCTGCACAACAGCATGCTGTAGTTTTTCACCCTTTAAATAATATGCAGCTCTTTTATTTTTCTTGCCAAAGTGGATAACCTCACACTTACTAACATTGTACTCCATGTGCCAGACCTTTGCCCACTCATCCAGCTTAACTATATCCCTCTGCAGACTCTCCACATCCTCATTACAATTTGCTCTTCCACTCAATTTGGTGTCATCCGCAAACTTGGCTACACCACATTTTGTCCCCTCCTGCAAGTCATCAATGTAAATGATGAACAGTTATGGGCCTAACACCGACCCCTGCGGCACCCCACTTACCACTCTCTGCCAACCTGAAAGACTCCCATTTATCCTGACACTCTGCCTCCTGTCAGACAACCAATTTTCAATCCAGGCCAATATTTTTCTCCGGACTCCACTTTCCTGTAACTTACTGATAAGTCTCTTGTGCGGCACCTTATCAAATGCTTTCTGGAAATCCAAATATACAACATCAACCTGTTCCCCTCTATCCACCGCACCCATTATATCCTACAGTCAGATTAACTTCCAAGAGTAGATCAGAGATGGCATCTCGCAGCAAGTAACCCACTTCCTAACACTGCAAAACCTTTGAGCCATCTAATCAGCATTAATTGAGTGTGTGATATTATTATACTTGGCATGCCTGATCAAGTCCCAATCTAACAATGTTCCAAGAAGCATTCAGGACAAAGCAACCTACTGCATTGGCATGTTATGCATTACCCTAAGTGAGCATAATCAAGGTTTGTTATGCAGAAAATGTACTGCCATTATTCCAGTCAAGTCAAATTTATTGTCATCTGATTGTACAAGTACAACCTGATGAGACAGTGTTCTCCGGTCCTTGGTACAAAGCAAGCAGACTTGCAATACATATGCAGAACAAGTATTTTATCTACACAAATAAATATTGTTTTGTACATATGAGGGTCTCAGATGGTAAACAGTTCCTTTGGTCTTTCAGCTTTTCGCTGTTTGTGGGAAGAAGCTGTTCCTCAGCCTGATGCTGTTGCCTCTCATACTCCTATATTTTTTCATGAAGGTTACTCTGGCCATGTCCTTCAAACTCCTTTTTACCATGCAGAAGAGTAATGATAGCGGGCACACCCATCAACAACTGCACTGTACCAATGCATATCAAGGGATGACTCCTCTTTTTTAAAAAAAAATCCTTATTGCAATTTTCCACACTGTTTTTTCTCATTGAATCCCATGATATAAATGGAGATACATTCCTACAGGAAGTTTCTTTTCCCTCAACAGTATTGATCAGCTCCACCGCAGCCCCCCTCCCAAATTAACACCCATCTCAAGGTGAGCAGTCTAGAGGCAGAGGAATTTTGATTATGTTGTAAACAAAAGAGAAAATGTTTTAATAAACGAGAAATGTAGTGTTTGATGAGAATCATTGCACAAGTATCAATGGAAGAGATTCCATGAGAGCAAATTTCTATTCCATGTATCAAATTTTTGGTAGAGATTTGTGAATTGCTCGAGGGTGAATTTCCATTACCAAAACTGGGTAATACATTAGATATCATGGTTGGTTTATTGGCACACAAGAAGCCTTGTCCAACAACATTATGGGTATACTACTGCAGCAATTCAAGACACCATCTCATCATGACTTTCTTAGACAAAAAGAGATGAGCCGTAAAATGTTGTCCACTCACTGATAAATGAATCCTTTTCAAAAAAAAGTATGAAACTAGAGCTTGTACTTTTTGAGGCGCCCCCTTTGTTACATAAATGTGTACTGCACTTGACCCCAGCATCTACAAATTTTCTTGTTTAACACCCTTTGATACACTTAGGCTTAGAATATACAATGTTTTTCATTTGCAAAATAAGAGCCTGACATTGAGTATATTGTAGATCATAAGACCAAATAGTCATAGACCACAAAGTTCGTCTTGCATTTTTTGTTTATCTTTGTTAGCACAAAATCGGTATTTTGCTCGAATCCCTCAGGTTTTGGAGTTTTATTATTAAAAAAAATCTTTAATTGACTGCTTCTGTTTCTCATGAAATTGTTTATGGTCTGAATAGGTAGACGAGGTGGCTGTGCAAAAGGCAGAGGTGGATCCATGCATATGTATGCTAACAAATTCTACGGTGGCAATGGCATTGTTGGTGCGCAGGTAATGACTGGTCCACAGGATCTCACCAATCTGATCTAAAACTGTAAGATTATTTCATGGCATGCACATCCACAGTATTTATGAAGTAATGGATGGAAAGACCGAACATCTGATTTCTAATTGCTTCTCAGGTTCCTCTTGGAGCAGGGATTGCACTATCTTGTAAATACTTGGAGAAGAGCGAGATTTGCGTGTCTTTGTATGGCGATGGTGCTGCCAATCAGGTAAAAAAATGTGCTTTCTGTTCAGTTGTGTGATGGTGTAAAACAGTAGAGCTAGCTCTAGGGACTTGTGCTTCAGGCTATGTAAATGTCTTGCTGAGAAATGGTTGAACTACCAGAGGTCCTTCCTTCAGATCCTGTGGCACTATTTCAAAGAAGAGCAGAGGAGTGTTCCTAGATATTTTGGCAAGTATTTATCTCTTAGATAACTAAAATGGGTTATTTGGTTCAGTACTACTCCAATTATCGAAAATAGCCAGGACTGGGCCTATTTTGGATAAACGATATTTTCGGACAACTAGTCATTTTTTAAAAACAACCCAGTAACAATGTTTAAACAACAAGGGAAGGTGGAGGGAATCAAAATGGCATCTCAGAGATGCACATGAGCATTCTGGGTTTAAAATTTTTTCAACCTGTGACATCAGTTAAGCTCAGAAAAAATTTCAGATAACTGAGGATTTCTGATTGTTTTGGATATCTTCATTTATCTGGAAATTTTCGGAGGTGAAATGACGTCATTTTGGCTTCAAATGTTTTTGGATAAATGAAATCCTCAATTATGCGAAAAATCTTGGGAGCCGAACAGACGACATTTCCGGGTCCAAAAAAAATTTTGGATAACAGGATTTCGGAAAATCTGATTTTGGATAATCGGAGTTGTATTGTATTTATATATAATGGGAGCTTTTTTGCAGATTGACTGATACATTTTCTATATCACAACAGTGACCACACTTGATTAAAACCATTATAATTATGATAAATACTAAATTACAATTCAAGACATTTGTGTATCAGTCATTTGAGCTGAATGTAAATAATTGGAAACCTTAAACTAGTTATGTGGCTCTATAAGTACACTCTGCAGCTAAGAACATGTCAGGCATAAGATGTCTGTTGTGGCTTAACGCACACCACAGCACAATGCATGAACAAGCTCTGATCTTTTTATTGATTAATTACATCTTAAATACAGTGTGTAGTGCTCCATGAATTTTAGTCAAGTTTTAAGAAAAGGGCTAATGACATGCATCCGAAATCTGAGAAGTCTTCCGATGGGTGGGATCTTTTAAAGTGTTTTACAGTTTGAAGCATCAAGGTGAGAATTTCTTCATGTACTTTGTTTTGCCTTTTTAATCTATTTAAATCGCATTATTTATATCAATTTTTAGGGTCAAATTTTTGAAACCTATAACATGGCAATGCTTTGGAAGCTGCCCTGCATATTTATCTGTGAGAACAATAGATATGGTATGGGTACATCCGTGGAGAGAGCAGCAGCCAGCACCGACTATTTTAAGAGAGGTGACTACATCCCTGGTCTGAGGGTAAGACGGTAATCAATTTGATAAAACATTGTAAATCAGGAACCATTCATCGGTTTTATAATCCACATGTTGTTCCTTTAATATCTAAAGTGGGAATACAGATATTCTAACTAGCTGGTAATTTTTAAACTAAATACAGTAAAATCCCCAGCATCTACAGGGATTGAAGATGCTGGTAATGTGAATTTTCCAGTTGCCTGAGACACACTCTTACAATGCCTAATTAATATACCAGCATTCAAAATAAACAGTTTAAAAGACAGTGCCAAATGTAATTTGGGGGGAAAAAAAATCAATATTGTAGTCATTAATTATGTAAAGTTCACTTTAATCAGGTAATTCCCATCACTTACAAAATTTAATTTTAAATTCGAACCCTGGTCGTTGGCACTTCAACAGCGTTGTGCTAATTGCTTTGCTAACCATGCTGCCATCATAATTAACACTCCCCCCTCACATCTACAGATAAAGCCTTACAAATATACAATATTAATAAAGAATCTTACTAGGCAGGGATAGGGAGACACTTTGCGAGAGTCGCCCCAGCATTGGCCGACTCTTCATCCTGTGCACTACCATTTTTTTCACACTTTGCTCAAACAGCTGCTGCGGGCAGGCACGACGAGGGCACTCCAATGGCTGAATCTTTGCTCCCATCTTCACCAAGGATTTGTGTGTTGCTTCAGAAAATATTTACTTTTACAATTTAAAACTTTAAATTATTTATTTCCTCTTTTTTTTTGCCAGTTGATTGGGTTGCTGTTTGCTTGAATTCTGAATACCAGGGATTTTACTGTACCTAAGATAATTGCAATGAAAAGGCAGTGTGGTACAGCTGGCTCACATTGCCAGAAACCTAGGCTCACTGCATTTGGCACATAACCCTCCACACCTCTCCCATCCATATACCTATCCAACCTTTCCTTGAATATTAACATCGATCTAGCTTCTACCACCACTGCCAGAAGTTCATTCCATATCCCCACCACCCTCTGCATAAAAGAAATTCCCCCTTATGTTTCCCTTAAACTTTTACCCTTTTACTCTCAATTCATGGCCTCTGGTTGGAATCTCCCCCACTCTCAATGGAAAAATCCTATCCACATTGACTCTATCCATCCCCCTTATAATTTTGAATACCTCTATCAAATCACCCCTCAACCTCTATGCTCCAGAGAATAAAGTTCCAGTCTGCTCAACCATTCCTTATAACTCAAACCCTTAAACTTTGGCAACATTCTCTTAAATCTCCTCTACACTCTCTCTATGCTGTTTATTTTCTTCCTGAAATTCGGTGACCAAAGCTGCACACAATATTCCAAATTTGGCCTCACCAGTGCCTTATACAATTTCAACATAACATCCCAACTCCTGTCTTCTATAGTCTGATTTATGAAAGCCAATATACTAAATGCCTTCTCCACTTGATCCACATGTGATTCAACTTTCAGAGAATTATGTACCATAACTCCTAAATCCCTTTGTTCCACTGCACTTCTCAATTGTCTACCATTTAATGTGGATTTGACAAATAATTTTCCACCACTACTCTCTGGCATCACCCATCCAACCATCGTTGAATCCATTTCACTACATCATTAGTACCTAATACTTCCCCCTTCCTTACTAACCTCTTATGGGAAACCTTATCAAAAGCCTTACTAAAGGCCAAATAAACAACATCCACCACCTTCCCCATATCAACCTTTTTAGTAACCTCCTCGAAAAACTCTACCACGTACAAAACCATGCTGCCTACTCCGAATCATCCCTGACTTTCCAAATAGTTTTATGTAGCATCTTTAAGAACACTGTTCATTAATTTACCCACCACTGATGTCAGACTTAAAGGTCTATAATTACAAGGTTTACTTTTAGATCCTTTTTTGAACAGCGGAACAACATGAGCCACCCTCTAGTCCTCTGGCACTTTCCCCATGGCTAGTGACATTTTAAATATTTCTGTCAGCTATTTGTTCACTAACCTCCCTTAGGATCCGAGGGAATATTTTGACAGGACCTGGAGATTTATCCACCTTGATCTTTTTCAATATAACCAACACTACCTCCTCATTAATTCTTATATTATCCATGACCTCGCTACCATATTTCTTTTTTAAAGATTTTTTGTTTGTGATTTGTGAATTCCTTCACAGCAAATTTCTGGAACATAGGGTTGGCTGTACTTTCTTTTTTTTAATATTTTATTTACAATTTTAAATCATATGACATTAGTAGTAATATATCAATACAAACATTACATCATTGAATAACCCAACCTCCCTCATACACCCAACTAACACCCTCCCTCCTCCCCTACCCACTTAAAAATACAAAAATACTCATCACTAAGAACAACAATAATTAACTTTTTAAGCTGTAGAGACTGACGTCCACCGGAACAGATTGGGAGATTAAATTTTAACTCCAAGAATTTTTAAATATCTGCTCCATACTTTTACAAATAACCCTACCATATTTCTTCACTTCATCTGCCTCAATATTCTTTTCCTTAGTGAATACTGAAGAAAAAAAAATCATTTAAAATTTCACTCATCTCCTCTGGTTTCTCACAGAGAACCCCCCACCCCCCCCCCCTTCATCTTCAAGAGGTCCAATTTTATCCCTCACTATTCTTTTACTTTTAATGACCATATAACAATTACAGCACGGAAACAGGCCAATTTTGCCCTTCTAGTCCACACTAATCCAAGAACCCTCCTCTAATCCCACTAACCAGCACTCTGCCCATATCCTTCCACCCCCCTCCCATCTATATATTTACCCAACTCTTTCTTAAATGACAAAATTGACCCTGCCTCCACCACCTTTCCCAGAAGCCCATTCCACACAGTAACCATTCTCTGAGTAAAGAAGTTCCCCCTCATGTTACTCCTAAACCTTTGCCTGTCAACTCTCAACCCATGGCCTCTTGTATCCATCTCTCCTACTCTCAATGGGAAAAGCCTTTCCACATCAACTATCTATCCCTCTCAGCCTTTTACGTTCCAAGGAATAAAGACCTAATTTGCTCAATCTCTCCTTGTATTCCAGATGCTGAAACCCAGGCAACATTTTTGTAAATCTTCTCTGTACTCATCCTTCCTCTAAATTGGTGACCAGAACTGCACACAGTATTCTAAATTTGGCCTCACCAATGCCTTGTACAGTTTCATCATTACTTCCCAACTCCTATATTCTATGCACTGATTTATATCGGCAAGCATACTAAAGGCCTTCTTCACCACCCTATCCACATGCGCTCCTACCTTCAGGGAACAGTGTACCATTATTCCTAGATCTTTCTGCTCCACTGCATTCTTCAATGACCTCCCATTTACCACATATGTCTTGCTTTGATTATTCTTTCCAAAGTGAAGCACCTCACACTTATCAGCATTAAACTCCATCTGCCATCTTTCTGCCCACTCCTCTAAGCAGTTTAAATCCCTCTGCAATCTTTGAAAGCCCTCTTCATCATCCACAATTCCCCCTATTTTAGTATCATCTGCATATTTACTAATCCAATTTACCGTCCCATCCTCCAGATCATTAATATATATGACAAACAGCAACGGTCCCAATACCGAACCCTGAGGTACACCGCTTGTACTTGTAGAAACTATAAACTCTTTGGATTTACTTTTCCTGCCAAAGCAGCTTCCTATCTCCTTTTAGCCTTTATAATTTCCTTATATTTTTTTTTACACTCCTTATATTCGTCAGGCAGTTCATCCATTCCTTGCTGTTTAAACCTGTTGTGCACATCCTCCAAACCAAGTTCCAAATATCTTTTGGAAACCAAGAGTCCCTACAGTTTCTAACTTTTTCTTTAATCCTCACAGGGACATACCAACTCTGTACTTTCAGAACTTCTCCTTTGACTATCCTTCATTTATCTGCTACATTATTACCTGAAAATATCTTATCCGAATCCACACCCTCCAAATCTTTTCTCATCCCCTCAAAATTTGCTTTCTTCCAATCAAGAATCTCAACCTTTGGCCCGCCTCTATTCTTTTCCATTACTAGCCTAAAACTAATAGGATAGTGATCGCAATACTCCATTAAACTCAAGGATTGTGTTGGAAATGTTAGGATTCCATTTTGTGGAGCTTTCACAATGATTGTGGGATGGGAAGGAATTATACTTTTGTGGTAAACTTCACCTGCATCTGGGACCAAGAGTACTGGCTCAAAGGAGAAATTTGAATAATCACAATACTTCCAACCAGTAAATGATGAGAAGGGCTCAAGATGGTTCTAAGAAAGGAAAGGACAAACCGGAAAGGCTGGCTATTTAAGATGGTTAAATTCCAAATCAATTCCTGAGGGTTGCAACATGCCTTGACAGGAGATACTATTCCTTAAGCTTGCATTAGGGTTTGTTAGAACTGTGCAAAAGGCAGGTTGAGCTCAGAGGCAGTCTTGTGACTGAATGGAGGTGTTTTGAGAAGCATTTTTTCCAGTGTAGACAAGATCATGTTGATAGTACTGCATCGGGGCTTTGAGTTGCCATCACCATTCCATTTCCACTCTGACTTTGGTTTCCTACATCATTCTTACAAAGCCCAAAGAATGCTCAGTTAACAGCCTTCAGGAATGTCTACCATAGCAAACTGAGGAAATGTTCTTGTTAAAATTTGTAGTAGAATTGACAGTGTAGGGGAAAAAAAAAACATTGCAATTATAAAACCAGTTTTGCAAGGGTGTAGTTGCTAAGGACATACCCCTCTATAAATCTTTGTCCACGAAGCCAAGCCAAAGAAGAAAGTTGCTAAGGAAAAGCACCCATAAGTGACTCAAGTGAAAAGAAACCACCAGATTGAAGGAAGAATTGTTCATAAAAGAAAAAGTGACCAAGAATGGATCATAGTGTGCTTATTAAATAGGGAAAAGCAAGAAGCAAATGTATACAAAGTCCAGATTAGACGAAAGCTGGAGAGGTGTTCAGGGCACTATACCTATAAAATGATATAACGACTTTGAGGTGCAGCATAGCCTGACCAGAATAAATTGCAAAAATTAAGGTTGGATTTCTCATGATAGGGGGATTCATGAGAAGCTCTTTTGCCACATGCAACATGGGTAGTTGGGAGCACAGCCCAAACACGAGATACTGCTCTTCCAGGATTGGAGAATAATGTTGAATGAGACCTGATATCTCTACCCTTATTACGTCAAAGCTATTGGGTCTGTTGTTTCATCAACTACAGCGAACATGTACACAAATAATTTATGCAGTTGTGCTGCAATCCATATGAAAACAAGTAATAAGAGGAACTTTCATTAACATTGTTAAGCAATAAAATAATTGAATTGTAAACCTTGGACAGACTGCAGGCACTTAGTCTTATTTGCAGAAACATTTATTCATAACCCAAGCACCACTGAAACAAATTCCATGCATGTTAATAACAATGTCATCCCCTTTTATGTAATCTGTAACTTGAGCTTGTATTTGGGTGGAAGTTTATTATTGAAGAGGTCCTTGCTCCAGTGCAGTTTCTGAGCGCAGCATTTAGCTGGCATTGCAGTGAATGCTGGGTCTTGCAGTTAGATATCGTACAGGTACACGATCCTTTATTCAGACATCTAAAATCCGGGAAGCTCCAAACTCTGGCAAGTGGGGAGATGGCAGCGCGAGTCGGGCGGTCGAGGGGGTGGGGTGGATACTGCTTTCCGAAATTTGGAACACACTGTCCCCCAAGGGTTCCGGATAAAGGATAGTTTACCTGTTTTGCTCATTGGCTTTTCTGGCAACTTATCAATGGTTAGAAATAGCATGTTGCGGGAACAGACAGGAGTTATCTTCTGGTAACTGAAATTTTTAAAATGTGTGGGAGAAAAGTGGAAAAAGAACAATGTTGAATTTATTGTTTGAATCTTCAGGTTAGTTTATATTTACTTCCATTTCTTAAACAAATTACACAAATCCACCTTGCACCAATCTGTTTACAGGTCGATGGCATGGATGTGTTAAGCGTCAGAGAGGCAACAAAATTTGCAGCAGATTACTGCAGATCTGGAAAGGTAATCCATGTACATTATTTACTGAAATGTGTGGTCCCCTTTGTACTTCGGAATAGTGTAGAACATTAGTTTTCCATTAATGAGCCTGGTTCAGAGATTTATTAAAGTCCAGAAAATTAATAGTGAACCTCACTGTGACACCAGCAACTCTTGTACTACCTTATTGGCCCTGAACTGAGGATAATGATGGCAGATTTCCTTCCCTGTGGAGTAATGGTGAACTGCCGTATTTGACGGCATATAGGACCCCCTTTTCTTTAGTGTGAGAATCCAGGAAGAATTTGTTTTAGTGTATTTACCTTCACTCACCTTGATGAAAATCCTTCAGCCTTGCATGGCCGAGATGCCAAAGCCTCTTGCACATGAGCAACAACACGTCCTCCTGCCTACTACACGCCAAGGCTCAGGCTGCTTTTCCCCCACCGCCCACATGCCAATTAATTGACAGGTGCACTGGGGCACGCGAGAGAAGCCAGGGCAATGGACAGGCCCCAGGCCTACTGTCACAGGGAGGAGACAATTGATCACTTGTTTGAGGGAGCACTGGGCCTCGGTGATCAGGCTTCACACTGAGCCTGAACAGATTGATCGAGGGGCAGGTAGCAGTGAGTGAGTGGCCTGTTGAGCTGAGCTTGACAGGCAGCCTGCTCACTGCCACCTGCCCCGGCACCTCATTCAATTTGCTCGGGGGATAGAGTGCGCTCATCAAACAAAGCCTGATTGTCGAAGCCCAATGTTCCCCTCAAAGCACCGTGGGATAGAGTGAGCAAGAGGGAAGGAGGGAGAGGGCGAGCCTTCTTACCAGGTGAAGTGGCTGATGACTCCAGAAAGCACGGGCCACCTAAGGGAAAGGGTTCTTGAAGCTTAGGCGAGTAGTCCAAAATAGTGGCACCAAAATGTCACGTTTGCATATAGGACCGGGGTGGTTTTTGAGGCTTTTAGCTATATGCTGTCAAATACAGTATTTGCTTTTTTTCATAATAGTTTGGTAGTTTCAAGGGACTAGATTTATTTAAATCCCCCATTTTCCAAGGTGGATTTGAACATATTTCTGGTTCAATGGCTACTGGTCCTGTAACTTAATCATTATATTAATGTGACATTACCAGTCAGATATAAATCTAAGAATTATGCCAGAGATTTGTATATATAACATGGGAATGATTTGTAAATATTGAGATTAACTATGTTTTATCACAATCTTGCTGAGTTTAGTCAAAAAGTTTGCATCTCCATTAAATGCTCAAGTGGATCTACAGTTAATTGGAGACTGGGAGACTAGTACATGCTTCTGGGATAATGTCATAGAGTGTAGCATTTTAAGAATCTTGAGGATAATCGAGCATTTGATCCACTGAAGCAAATCAATCAATCTGGCAGGATAGCTAAACCACGATAGTCTGTTATCCTAACATTTCAGAAATCCAAAAGGTTCTGCAGGTAATGTTTTCCAAATGACTTTCTGTCTCGAGAGGTCCTAAACCTACTGGATTCTCCATTTATTTTAATGTTAGGCACATTCAACCTTGAATTAAAAATGTTGCTGATATTAATAGGAATAATGTCTAGTTGTGTGGAAAATTTGCTAATTCAGTATCACCGAAGTCCTAACCTTACGAGATTATCTAACTTTTACAGTGGTTTTATTTATGCAATTTTGTCACTCGTTGGTTTTCTTGGTAAATGTCAACAATTTGTAGTTGATCCACCCTCGACATCCAGGTGTTTACCTGAAGATGACTCTCAGAACCCGTGGGAAATGAGTCACGTTTTTCTGGAACCTGTTTTACAACCTGGAGTTAAATTTCGGAGAGAATTGCCAAGAGGGAAGTATTAGAGACAGAGGATACACTAGTTGTGATGTCATTGATTTCTAATACCTTGTGTTCAATGACAGGGCCCTATCTTGATGGAACTGCAAACTTATCGATATCATGGACACAGCATGAGTGATCCAGGAATCAGGTAACTGGTAGATTGGAATGAGATGTTGGAACCCATTAGATCAAGTTTCAGCTTGAAAATAGTATGTTGATTGTTCAATTGATTCCATTTGCATTACAAGTTCTTCCTTTGCTATTTGTCTTGTGTACATTGAGATTTTAGGAACAAGTTCTGAGGGACAGGATTTAGGCTCACTTGAAAGGCAGGGACTCGTTAGGATTTATCCCACACAAAATCATGTTGACTTCTATCTCGCACATCTGAGTTTTTTTTGAGAACCAAAAAAAAACAAAGGCTGGTCTGTAGACATGCTTTAGGGAATTTTTTGACAAAGTCTTGCACAGTCAGCTATCCAGGGGGTACTGACAATCTGGATCTAAAATTGCCTTAGTCAAGAAGTGTTTTGACTGGAAGTCTGTAACCAATTGTGTAGCTAGGAATCAATGCTGTTTGTAATATGGGGAGGAGTCATGTGATGGAGTAGTAGCCGGTCGGGAAAACCAGCCCTCTCCAGGAAAATAGGAAAAAAGTTAGGAAAAAGCAAAGCATAACAGATTGATAGAGAAGAGAAAGTAAAAACTGGAAAAAAAGTAGAAAAGTCACTGGAGAAGAAAGAAGGCGGCCTTACCTGCACGAAGGAATATGACACTGTGGAGTCGAGGAGCGCCCGATGCTAGAAGTCAGTGCCTGCCCTGTGGACTCGTGACCCACCAGCCGGTGTACTACAAAAATGGCTCTTGAAGCCAAACAAAAGTGCGCAGTGCACAATCAAAGGAGAAAGAGGATACCAGTGGGAGGAGGGGCTCAGCAGAGGAGCGGACTGTCACAGAGCGAACAGCTGAGGGACGCACGACACCAGGGCTCTCAGCTGGAGGACGAGGGAGCGATGAAACAGACATGGGAGATAGATGGAGGGATGACTGACAAGAAGACCAACAAAGATATATAAGCAGCACATCAGGAAAAACAGAAGAGACACAGATACAAAGAAGAGAAGAAGAAGACCGAGATCTTCACAGAGAAATAGAGGGTAAAACTGGTGAACAGAATATAGATAGTCTTTTTTGAAGAACAAATGAGATCACTAAAAGAATCTTTGCTTAATTATTAATTAGAGTTTAATGCAAAAAAAAAGGAAAATGAAAAGAACAGAAGATAAAATGCAAAGTTTAGAACTTGTAATGACAGAAATAGGGAAAAGAGTAGAGAATGTGGAAGAGCGGGAAACAGCTGTAGAAGGAAGTAAATGACTTAGAGAAAAATTGGAAGAAAATTAAAGAGACTCAAGAGTTGTTATCTTGGAAAATTATAGTAGGTGAAACCCTCCTGAAGGAATTTATAAAAGGATGGATCCCGAAGGTCCTGGTAACAACAGAAATGCAGGAAGAAATGGAAATAGAAAGGGCACACAGAGCATTTGCTCCGAAACTACAGGCACATCAAAAACCAAGATTCATCTTAGTAAAATTTTTGAGATACACGACAAGAGAAAATATACTGGAATAAAATTAGAGAAAATAATAAACCATTGGAATACAAGGGTCAAAAAATATTTTTTTATCCAGACTTAAGTTTTGAACTCTTTAAGAGGAGGAAGGAGCTTAATACAGCGAAATCGATTTTATGGAAAAAGGTTACAAATTCATATTAAGGCATCCAGCCGTGCTTAAAATATTTATACCCAGGGACCAAAACAGACTGTTCTCGGATCTAGAGAAAGTGCAAGAATTCGCAGAACGTTTGCAGGACAGGAGAAGAGATGTAATAAGAATGAAGAACGGCGATAAAGTATATATAAAGATGTAGAAACAATGTATATGTAAAGAACTAAAGAGGGAAAAGAGAAGGGAAGGAAGGGAGTTGGGGGGATAATCGTCACTGCAAAATCAGTTGACACTGTGAACAAGATCGCAATCCAAATGAAAAAGGGAGTTGTGGTTACCCGGCAAGGGATATGGGGCAACTCAGAGAGGGGTGGAACTTTGGGGTTAAGGTATTAGTGGATGTGGGAACTGTGGGGCTACTTTATGTCTTAAATGTGTTGTCGTACATTAAGTGTAATAAGAGAAAACCAAGATGAAAATGGGGATGGAGGTGGCGAAGAGGTATATGCAAGATGTAAGATGGCCATGTTGAACTATATGACTATAAACATTAATGGAATACTTAACCAAATTAAAAGGAAGAGGCTACTAAATTTATTGAAGGAAAAAATAGATCTAGCATTTGTGCAGGAAATGCATCTAACTGAAGCAGAACATAATAAGAGAGACTGAGTAGGACACGTAACAGCAGGATCATATCATTCAAAAGCTAGAGGTGTAGCCATACTAGTTAACAAAAATGTACAAATCAAAATAGAGGAGGAAATAATAAATCCGGCAGGGAGGTATGCAATGATAAAGTGTCAGATATACTCAGAATTTGGGAATTTGCTCAATATATATGCGCCTAACGAGGAGGATCAAAAGTTTATGCAGGATATTTTTTTGTAGATTGCAGACACACAAGGAAATATATTGATAGGAGGGGATTTTAACCTTAATTTGGACCCAATGTTGGACAAAAGACAAGTAAATAAATTAAAGTAGCCAAATTTATGGTTTAATCAATGCAGGAAATGAAACTTACGGATATATGGAGGGGGGAAACACCCAAGAGAAAAGGAATTTTCATATTATTCAAGTAGGCACAAAAGGATTGATATGTTTTTGTTGTCAGCCCATAATCAAGGGAGAGTTAGGAAAACTGAGTATAAAGCTAGACTACTATCAGATCATTCACCCCTATTATTAGCAATAGAACTGGAGGACATCCCACCAAGAACATATAGATGGAGGTTAAAAGACAGGAATTTAGGGAGTTTATTGAATGCCAAATTAAAACATATTTTGAAATAAACACAGGATCAGTGAAAGACAAATTTATATTATGGGACACAATGAAAGCCTTCATTAGAGGGCAGATAATAAGTTATGTAACTAAGATGAAAAAGGACTACAATCAGAAAATAGAGCAGTTGGAAAGGGAGATAGTAAATACAGAAAAGGAACTAGTAAAAAGGGATGATATAACGAAAAGGAGAGAATTAGCGGACAAAAAAATTAAATAGGAAACATTACAAATGTACAAGGTGGAGAAGAACATAATGAAAGCAAAGCAAATGTATTACAAACTTGGAGAAAAAACACAAAATATTAGCTTGGCAACTTTAAAACAGAACAAGCTAAAAGAACGATACTGGCATCAAGGAAAAAAGGACAAACAAATTACATATAACCCAACAGAGATTAATGGAATTTTTAGCTAGAATTGAACTGCTGAAATTGCAAGAAGAGGAACAAAACAAACTAATAAAACCATTTGAAATAGAGGAAGTACAGGATATATTAAAAAAGCTGCCGAACAATAAAATGCCAGGAGAGGATGCATTTCCAACATTTAGAATTATTAGTTCCTCCTCTCCGGAAGTAATGAACCAGATAGAAGAAACACAAAACTTGCCAGATTCATGTAAGACAGTAATACCAAAGACGGAAGGATCCATTAACACCAGCATCATATAGACCAATATCTCTTAACTCAGACTATAAGATAATAGCGAAATTATTAGCAAACAGATTGGCCGATTGTGTACCAAAATAGAAAAAAAAAATCAAACTGGATTTATTAAGAAAAGGCGAACAACGTCTGCAAACTTATTAATCTAATCCACGCAGTTCAAGGAAATAAGAAACCAACAGTGGCTGTTGCTTTAGACGCAGAAAAGGCCTTTGACAGAGTAGAGTGGAATTACTTATTTATTACAGTATTACAGAGGTTCAATCTACCAGAAAAATATATAAATTGGATAAAAGCATTGTATGATGGACCGTTGGCGAAGGTAACAGTAAATAGATATGTATTGAGTCACTTTAAATTAAGTAGGTCAACTAGACAGGGATGTCCACTATCCCCCTCATTGTTCGCCTTAGCAATAGAACCTTTGGCAGAACTGATAAAAATAGAAAATAAAATAAAAGGGATTTAAAAAAAGTATAAAATCAGCTTATTTGCAGATAACATCATATAATACCTAACAGAACCAGAGTTATCAGTAAAAGAATTACATAAGAAATTGAAGGAATATGGAGAAATATCGGGGTACAAGATCAACGCAAATAAAAGTGAAGTGATGCCAATGAGTAACGCAGACTATACAGAATTTAAAAAAGAATCACCATTTAAATGGCAAACACAAGCAATCTGATACCTAGGGATCAGGTTAGATAATAATTTAAGCCACTTGTACAAACTAAATTATCAGCCACTAATAAATAAATTGCAAGAAGACTTAGAACATTGGAAAGAATTACCGCTAACATTGATAGGGAGGGTAAACTGCATTAAAATGAACAAGTTCCCAAGGTTAGAATACTTATTTCAAACTTTACCAATTCCTTTAACAGAAAAATGCTTTAAGGAACTAAAGAGAATAATAAGGAAATTCTTGTGGAAAGGCAGGAATCCAAGGGTAGCGTTAGATAAATTAGCAGAAAGGTATAATCAAGGTGGTTTGCAGTTACCAAATTTTAGAATTTATTATAGAGCTGCACAATTAAGGTATTTATCAGATTTTTACCAGACAAGGAAAAAACCAGACTGGACTAAGATAGAACTAGATAAAATAGGGGAAAAGGTACCAGAACATATACTTTATAAGTGGGATGAAAAGCTGGTGCAATATAAAAACTCACCAGTACTGCATCATTTACTTTATACATGGAGGAAGATCCACTTAGAAAGGAAAAAAACGAATTATCAAATACCAAAATTACTATTGATGCAAAATCCGCTAATCCCTTTTACAATAGACAACCTTTCCTTTAGAGAATGGGAGAGAAAAGGAATCAAAAGAATAGAAAATTGTTTTTTGAGAAATAATTTATTAACATTTGAACAGTTGAAGTACAAATATGGAATAACTCATGGTACAATGTTTGCATATCATCAATTGAAAGCTTATTTAAAGGATAAATTGGGAAACAGCTTGAGATTACCTGAAGGAAGCAGCTTTGAATATGTGATTACAGGCACAATGATAATTAAAAGATTTATAACCAACATGTACATCAAGCTGCAAGATAAGGAAAATGAAATAAACTATAAACCTAAGCAAAAGTGGGAAAAGGATCTAAACATAAAGATAAAAAAAGTATGGGAAAAGTTATGTTCTGGAACTATGAAGAATACAATAAACACAAGGTTACGCATGATACAGTATAATTGGTTACACAGGGAATATCTCACTCCTCAAAAATTAAAGATGGGATTCAACATTATCGGATAGATGTTTTCGCTTTAAGAAGGAAATGGGAACAACATTACATGCAACTTGGGCATGTACGAAAGTAAATACGTTTTGGGAAGAATTAAATCAGATACTAAATAAAATTACAAAAAATAACATACCAAAAAAACCAGAGATATTTCTTTTAAGTAACATAAGAAGTAGAGAATTAGGCCTCAAATTGGATAAAGTGCAAAAAAAATTCATTATGATAGCCTTAGCGATAGCAAAAAAATGTATCATGTCAACTTGGAAAATGGAAGAGAACATGGAAATGCATGGAAATGAATAAATGTATTCCACTGGAAAAAATAACATAATTTTAAAAATAAAGTCACAATGTTTGAACAAATTTGGGAACAGTACATGGAACATATCAGAGAGAACTTGCCTACGACCTCCATCCCCTAAAATGAGAATGAAAATAAGACGTCAAAACGACTAGATTCAGTGTGTAATAAATAGATGATGCATTTTTCTTGTTTATTTTCCTTTGTATGAAGATATTGTTTTATGGTTTTATTGTATTGTATATGTTGAATAGTTATGGGTTTTGGAGGGGGGTGGGTAGAGGGGAGGGAGGGAAAGGGGGAATAAAAGGGAGAAAAAAATCACTGTAAATTTAATGAGAAACATTTGTACATATTTTGGTTGATATGGTTCATAGTGTGAAAAATTATAAAACATTTAAAAAATGCTGTTTGCAATATGTAGAAATGATCTAGGTGAGAATGTAAGTGGACTGATTACTCCTTTTTCTGACAGCACAAAATTTGCCAAAGGAAGTAGGTCATTTTGAAAATTGGATGGAGCAGTGGTAGATGGAATTTAATCACTTTGGACTGTTACATACTAACGGTATATGACAGGGATCTTGAGAGTGTTGATGTATAGAGGGAACTTTGAGTGCAAATTCCCTGAAAATGGGATATAGTAGTGAAGGAAGGCATTTGACAGGCTTGCTTTCATATACTCAATGCCTTGGCCTGAGACTAGATATCATGTTGCATAAAGGATTCATCAGGCTTTTACTTGTAGTTATAAGGAGAAATTAGATAGGCTCAGTTTACAACATTTTGAGGGCAGGGAGAGAGAAGATAAACATATTGTTTCCTCCCACAGGAGAGTCTAAAACGCTGATGTAGGTTTAAATTTAAAGGAGAGCTGAAAGGCAGGTTTTTTATGCAAAGTGTGTGGTTAGACGTAGAAGCAGATACATGTGTCACCTGGAGGTTTGGGATTAATGTAGATCAGTGGTTTTCAAACTTTGTCCTTTCCATTCACATACAACTTTTAAGTAATCCCTATGCCATCGGTGCTGTTACTAATCACAGAGCACCTATGGCATATGGTTTAAGTTGGCCAAAGGGCCCATTTACTGTTTTGTCTAACTGCCTTGTTCACTGAACCATAGCATTGTATCCTTTAAATAATACCAAATCATAAAATAACACAGAGTAAGAGCAGAATGAGCTGCCTCAACAATGGTCGCTCAGTAGCACTCGCATCGACTGTGATGAAATGCTTTGAGAGGTTTGTCATGGCTCGAATTAACATGCACTTGGAACCACTGCAATTCATCTACTGTCACAATATCATTATCACAACATCTCCACTCAGCTCTGGATCACCTAGAGAACAGCAACTCGTACACCTGGCTACTCTTCACTGACTACAGCTCAGCCTTCAACAACATTATTCCATCAGTGCTTGTCAACAAGCTCCAAACCCTGGGCTTCTGCAACTAGATTCTTGACTTCCTCATCGGAAGACAACAGTCAGTACAAATTGGTAACAGTATCTCCTCCTCACTGACAATCAACACGGGCACAGCTCAAGGATGCATGCTTAGCTCACTGCTCTACTCTACACCCATGACTGTGTGGCTAGGCATAATTCAAATGCTGTCTGCAAGTTTGCTGATGCCACCGCAGTTGGCAGAATCACAGACAGCAGTGGACGTAGATAGATCAGCTAGTTAAGTAGTGTCACTACACCAACCTTGCACTCAACGTTAGCAAAATCAAGGAGATGATTGTGGACTTTAGAACATGAACCAGTCCTCAGAGGGGTCAGCAGTGGAGAGGGTCACAAATATCAAACTTGGGTGTCAACATCTGAGGATCTGTCCTAGAGCTTTCATGTCGATGCAATCACAAAGAAGGCTAGCCAGTGGATATATTCTTTGTAAGGAGATTTGTATGTCATCAAAGACTCCCGAAAACTTCCACAGGTGTACTGTGGAGAGCATTCTGCCGAGTACATCACTGTCGAGTATGGAGGTACCAATGCTCAGGACAGGAAAAAAAACCCAGCAGGTTGTTAACTCATTCAGGAACATCATGGGCACCAGTCTTCGTTCCATCGAGGACATCTACAAGAAACAGTGTATTAAGAAAGCAGCCTCCATCCTCAAGGAACCCCCCAGGCCATGCCCTCTTCACTCTGCTACCATCAGGATAAAGGTACATGAGTCTGAAGGTGAGCATTTAGCAGTATAAGGACAGCCTCTTCCCCATCAGATTTCTGACTGAAAATGAACTACAGACACTGTCTTATTTTATCTTTTCCTTGCACTGCTTTATTTTGAAGGGAAATTCACCACCTTCTAAGATCAAAAGTGCAGAATATTAATGGTATCCATCTTCAAGGCCCCCTCATAGTGCAATTCATGGAGGAACAATTGATTGTCCTTCATTTTTGTCAAAAGTTACCTATTCCCTTATCAAAAGCAAGTTCAAAGACTATTGTTACGAATCAACTTTGCGTTTTTTTTTAAAAAGGGTGAAGAGTTGCTGTCATGGACATTCTAAGAATACATTTTTGTATGTTTATAGTTACCGTACCAGAGAAGAAATCCAAGAAGTGAGAAGTAAAAGTGACCCTATTACCATGTTGAAGGACAGGATGCTGAACAATAACCTCTCCAATATAGAAGAACTGAAGGTATGTTTCTTGTCTGATTTGAATGCAAGAAAATGATGAGCGTTAAGACTTGATCGCAAAATAATGGTGAGTTGGGAGGCTGAGTGACAAGTGAGAAAACAGTCAGTCAGAGAGCAGGTATTAAGAACCATCTTCACAGAGCCGAGAGATGGAGATTAATGAGGGAATTCCAAAACTTTGGTTTGAAGTCGTGACCTCCGTCACCTACTATATGATCCCACCACTAGACATATATTCCCCTCTCTGTTTTCTGCAGGGACCACTCCCTTCATAACTCCCTTGTCCACTCCTCCCTTCCCATTAGTCGTCCTCTTGGGACCTACCCGTGACTGGAATAACACACTTCCATGACTGCTCTTTGTATTCTCCAGCCAAGCAATTCTGATTATAAATTCACCATGAATCCGTAGCTTCCGGATCAGCTTATCCATGAGGGACATTTTCGTACACTGCATCCGTGGTTCCAGAAGGTTACGAGTTCAGAAATCCCAATAATTACAATGAATCCCCGTCCTTTCAGATTGTCCATCAAGACTTATAAAAATGTGTTTTAAGAACAACTTTTAACTGCATATAATGCTAAAACTGTTAAGGTTAATAAAAATCATCGTCATTTAGTTCATAATTACATCATAACTGAGATTAGTTTGGAGACTGATACAGGGCTGTGGCAAGAGAGCAGGGCAGTGGGATCAGTGTGGGGACCGAGGGGGGTGGGGGGCTGTGGAGAGAGAGCAGGGCAGTGGGATCAGTGTGGGGACTGATATAGGGCTATGGAGAGAGAGTGGGGACTGATTCAGGGCTGTGGCAAGAGAGCAGGGCAGTGGGATCAGTGTGGGGACCGAGGGGGGGAGGGGGCTGTGGAGAGAGAGAGCAGGGCAGTGGGATCAGTGTGGGGACCAAGGGGGGGGGGCGCTGTGGAGAGAGAGCAGGGCAGTGAGATTAGTGTGGGGACTGATATAGGGCTATGGAGAGAGAGTGAGGACTGATACAGGGCTGTGGCAAGAGAGCAGGGCAGTGGGATCAGTGTGGGGACCGAGGGGAGGGGGGACTGTGGAGAGAGAGAGCAGGGCAGTGAGATTAGTGTGGGGACTGATATAGGGCTATGGAGAGAGAGTGGGGACTGATTCAGGGCTGTGGCAAGAGAGCAGGGCAATGGGATCAGTGTGGGGACCGAGGGGGGGGGGGGGGCTGTGGAGAGAGAGAGCAGGGCAGTGAGATTAGTGTGGGGACTGATATAGGGCTATGGAGAGAGAGTGGGGACTGATACAGGGCTGTGGCAAGAGAGCAGGGCAGTGGGATCAGTGTGGGGACTGATATAGGGCTATGGAGAGAGAGTGGGGACTGATACAGGGCTGTGGCAAGAGAGCAGGGCAGTGGGATCAGTGTGGGGACCGGGGGGGGGGGGGCTGTGGAGAGAGAGTGGGGACTGATTCAGGGCTGTGGCAAGAGAGCAGGGCAGTGGGATCAGTGTGGGGACCGAGGGGGGGGGGGGGGGGCTGTGGAGAGAGAGAGCAGGGCAGTGAGATCAGTGTGGGGACTGATATAGGGCTATGGAGAGAGAGTGGGGACTGATACAGGGCTGTGGCAAGAGAGCAGGGCAGTGGGATCAGTGTAGGTACCGAGGGGGGGGGGGCTGTGGGATTAGTTTGGTGACCGATATAGGGCTGTGGAGAGAGAGTGGTGTAGTATGATCATAGTTAATAATCTGTATATAATATGGTGTTTGCACAAGACCCAAATCACGTAATGTCCGATTTCACAGGACATATTGTGGACGTTAAGCAGCGCATATCTATACTTTATTTCTTTGTGCCTTTTCAGTTCCATGTTCTTACTGGCAAAAAAATATAGGCTGCATGGATAAGCTTGAATTTTGCAGTGTGAACAGTAACTTCTCTGGGGTGGGGGGGGGGGGGCTAAAATTAGTTTGAATCAGCAACTTTGAAGGGTCGTTGTTACCTCATGCCTGTTTTACACTGATTTTTTTTTCCCCTCGCTGTTTACATAATCTGAGTTTATTACTGGTGCCAGATCTTTACAAATGGTGAATTAAGATCCATCTGAATGCCATTTAGTTAATAAGAGTCTGTAAAATTATACATTTTCAAAAGTATTAAGACCCATCACAATGATCATTTTTTTCTCATACTACAATAGTTATTGCTGTCCCAGGTCTCACTTGTATTAACAGCTATGTTATTTTGTAGGAAATTGATGCTGGTGTCAGGAAAGAGGTGGATGATGCAGCACAGTTTGCCACGACTGACCCTGAACCAGCAGTAGAAGAACTGGCCAACTACATATACTGCAATGAATCAGCATTCGATGTCCGTGGTACCAATCCGTGGATTAAGTACAAATCTGGCTCGTAACATTTAAAACCATTGGAATCAGTTCTACAGCAACCAACATATACATTGTCATTTGGGATCTGAAAGTTGGGTTTAGAATCCTAATTTTTAAAATTGCAGTAATTTTCCCTGCGGTACAAGTACAGTTAAGAAACCAATGAATCATTGACCTTATGATTTATTTATGGTTTGTATAAAGAGTTGTTTTTTAATCAAGTTACCCTGAAAGAATTCTGGTTGCTTTGTGATACTAATACAATAAAAAAAATGCTGAAATCAGGATGGTTTAAAGAAATGCTGCTCTTGTGAATTCCTTCTTCCATCTTTTAATTTGCAAATGATTTATTAGGTTTATAAATGTAGAACAAAATGTATCTGTCCCAATAAGTTTAACTGCAAGACCCAAGAACCAAATATTTTTTATGGCTACCAGATCTGAGGGATTTTTTTTTAAAAGAATCTCTTCATGCCTGTTTAGAAAATCATTTATATTTTCTGACATAAAATACTTGAAGTCTGATCAAACACTTTGAAATTACTCCACAATAAAAAGAAAATAACATTTTGGTAAAGTTCATGAGTTATAGAATAAATGTTGTTTATGAATTAGGATACCCTCAAATTAGCAATGATCTAGCAGAATACCATTGTTTTAACAGTGCCAATAGGAATTAGTTTCATTTTTCAAGCAATATTAAAAAATATACATAAAATATTTTAAAATATAATTACTCCTCAGAGACAACTTTCAATATAATATTAAAAATTCAGACAAAAAACAGCCATTTTTCAATACTGAACCCATCGACTGGAGAAAGTTAAATCATTACCTGCAAGGCCAGATGAAATAACAGATGGATCCTTCTGCCTGGGTAGCAAATGCATTTGTTCAAGCAAAACAAAAATCTATGTTTCTTACAATAAAACAGCAGAGGTTCCATTTCATGCAGTGACAAATTTGCACACCAGTTTAAGAAAGAAACTCTTACCATCAGATCATACTTCTTAAATACAAAATAAGCACTTCCAAGTCAATGCTACTGTTTTTGAAATGGGAGCAGGGATTTGTGTTGAATGGAAAGCAGCTCTTGTAGTTTCAGGAATAAAGACTCCAGTTCTATTTGTATGGTAATCCAAAGTTGGTGCAATGATGAGAGGCTCAAACACACACAAGCAGATATATATTTACCCACAGAAAAGTAGCAGCTTTGGTCATTCCTATAAAAATATTATTTTGAGAAGGCAGGATTGCATAATCTCCATTTTCATTTATTTAATCCTTGGCAGTTTTCCTGAAGGTTAAAATGGCATTCCAGAGTCTGCAAACAGCTCCTCCTCTAAAATATGAAAAATGGCAATATTAGTGACTTTTCCCAGTTAGTAGAATATCCATTAAACATGCATATCTGATTCTGTTACCTTAACCTGTAAAGTAAGACACATGACCATAAGATCTAGGAGCAGAAGTACGCCATTCAGCTCATCGTCTGTTCCATCATGAGCTGATCCATTCTTCCACTCCCTTGCCTTCTCCCCATAACCTTTGATATCCTGACTATTCAGATCTGTATCAATATCACCTTTTTTCCCATTTCACCCTTAACCCACGTCCTTTGGTTTGTATCTCACCTAACCTCAGTGGAAAAAAGCTAAGATGTATTTTCTCTGTTCATACCCCTCAATCTTAAATACCTCTATCAAATCTCCCCTCATTCCTCTATGCTCCAAGGTATAAAGTCCTAACCTGTTTAACCTTTGCCTGTAACTCAGTCCCTCATGTCCTAGTAAATTTCATTTGCACTTTCAATCTTATTGATATGTTTCCTATAGTTAAGTGTCCAAGACTACACACAATACTCCAAATTTGACCTCACCAATGCCTTATATAACATTGATTTATGAAGGCCAATGTACTAAAAGCTCCTTTTACAACCTTATCTACCTGTATCAACACTTTTAGGGAATTACACATATGTATTCCCAGATCCCTCTCTTCTACCACACTATGCAGAGCCCTACCATTTACTGTGTATGTCCTTTAGTGGTTTCCAAAATGCCACACCTCACACATGTCCGCATTAAATTCCATCAGTCTCTTTTTCAGTTGGTCCAGATCCCTCTGCAAGCTTTAAAAGCCTTCCATACTGTCCACAACACCTCCAATCTTTGGGTCTTCTGCAAACTTGTTGATTCAATTTACCACATTGTCAACTATATCAATAATATGGATGATAAACAACAATGGTCTGATCCTTGAGGCCCACCACTCATCACAGGCCTCCAGTTTGAAAACTCTGGCTTCTCCCATGGAACCAATGTCGAATGCAGTTGACTATCTTACCATGAATACCAAGCATCTGAACCTTCCTGACTAACCTCCCATGTGGAATGGAACCTTGTCAAGTCCATGCTGATAACATCCACAGCCTTTCCTTCATCAACTTTCCTGGTAACCTTGACAGACTAAGATTAGTTGAACACAACTTGCCACGCACAAAGCCATGTTGACTATTTTTAATCAGTTCCTGGGTATACTGTATCTGATCTAGGACACCTTCAAATGATTTACCTACTAATGCCAGGCTCACCAGCCCATAATTTCCTGGTTTACTTTTGGAGCCTTTTGTAAACAATGGAACAACATGAGCTACCCTCCAATCCTCCAGCACCATAATGGTGGATAAGGACATTTTAAATATTTCTGCCAGGTCTTCAATTTCTATGTCTCCCTCACAGTTCAAGGGAATATCTTGTCAGACCCTGGGAATTTATTTACCCTTATTTGATTTAAGACAGCAAGCTCCTCTTCCTCTTTAACTATGTATAGATTTTCCTTACTTTCCTAGAATCTGTGCTGGTTTCCTGAATAAATACTAAAGCAAAAATATCATTTAAGGTCTCGCATCTCTTCTGGCTTCATACAAAGCCGACCACCCTGATCTTCAAGAGACCCAATTTTGTCCCTTACTTTCTTTTTGCTCCTAATACACTTGTAGAAACCCTTAGGATTTTTCTTCACATTGTCTCTCAAAATGTTGGTTATGCATCTTTATCTTTGCTATATAAAGTACATTATTTGACCTGCTGAGTTTCTCCAGCATTGTTTTTACTTCAACCACGGTGTCTGCAGACTTTCGTGTTTTATTTCCTTTAGCTCTCCTGGTTTCCTTCTCAAGTTTTTTCTTACATTTTTTACACTCCACAAGTTCCTCATTTGTTCTGTTACCTCACTCTTCTTAAACAGATCACCAATATTCCTCGAAAAACCTTGGTTCCCTATGCCTTTAATCCTGAAAGGAACGTACAAACTCTACTCTCGAAATTATACTTTTGAAGGTCTTCCACTTACCTCACACATCCTTGCAGAAAATAACCTTTTCCAATCCATGCTATCTAGATCTTTTTCCATTTCCTCAAAATTGGCCTTTCTCCAGTTTAGAATCTCAACCCAAGGACCAGGTCTGTCCTTCTTCATTATTAACTTGAAACTAATGGCATTATGATTACTGGCCCCAAAGTGTTCCCCTACACATACTTCTGTCACCTGTCCTATCTGATTCCCTAAGAGGAGATCCAGTATTGCATTCTCTAGTTGGTACCTTTAAATTAATGATTTAGAAAACTTTCCTGAACACATTTGACGAACCCCAAGCCATTTAGCTCCTTTACAGCAAGGGAGTCTATGTCAAAAGTTAAAATCTCCTACTATCACAACTTTGTTTCCTGCAGCTTTTTTAAAAATCTCACTACAGATCTGATCCTCCAATTCTCACTTGACTATTGGGCGGTCAAACCGTTCCCGTTCCTCAGTTCTACCCATATAGCCTCAGTAGACGAGCCCTCTGGTCTGTCCTATCTGAGCACAGCTGTGATATTTTCCCTGATGAGCAATGCCATTTCCATCCCTCCCTCTCTATCGCATCTGAAGCAAAGGAACTCCAGAGCATTGAGCTGCCAGTCCTGCCCCTCCTGCAATTACATTTCACTAAAGGCCGCATTGTCATAATTTCACATGTCAATCCATGCCTTTCCTACAATACTCCTTGCATTGAAATAGCTGCACGTTAGAACATTTCCACCTCAATAGTGACAGCTATTTCCAGGACTGACCAAAAGTTTTCCCTTACCCAGGGACAATTTTACTAAAAAGCAGTATGACTTTTAATTTAATAAAACCTTTCAAGGCTCTACCAAAATAAATTTGACAAGACAGAAGGCCATTAAGATAGGAGGCAAAATAAATGCTTTATCAAGCATCAATAGGGAGAAATGTATGTTGGAAAGGCAGAATGTTTAAGGAGAAAATTCCCTCCTTGTCATTCTGAGTATCAGGCGCACCTGTGGGAGCCTTCCAAGATGGCTATTAACTTGAGAAGCCAATTCATTTGACCTCAGTTTGCATTGTGAATCATGTTCACACTTTTTAAAAACACATCAAAATTGCTTTTAGAGTTGCACCATAAGGCACCATCGTCTGTGCTCTGAACCTTCACAAGGCTTACATCACCTCTCACAACCTCTACTGTCATGAAGAGTGGCAGGCCAGTGGAAATACCATTTGCAAGTTCAACCTACTGATGGACACCAATCTGACTTGGAGCAACATCACCATTCTCTCTTCCTTGTTGCATCTAATCCTGAAACTTCCTGTCCAACACTTGTTGTGTACCTTCACCAAAAGTTCTACAACAATCAAAAGTGGTAGCTCATTACTACCCTCTCGAAGGCAGCAATGCCCAAATGCTGAAAAATGCAAAATAAGTTCAAGCTAAGATTATGCACTTATTACAGGATTAGATGCAGATGCAGAGTTCTGTGTTGTGTATTGACCTATGTGTTGTGTGGTTTTATGTTAAAAAGTGACAGTTTGCCTTTGAAAGCCAAGGTGAAGGTGACTGTTGAGAGTGAGAGAGAGTGGGAGACGGACTGGGCATGTACAAAAAAATGATCTAGAGATTTCTGGACTTGGATGTGGCTGGGTGTGGAAGGAGGCCCAAGCATGAGTCATTGTCTAAGAGGCAGTTTGGAATGTTGGGCATTTTAAAAGGGATGAAGATTCTGAAGGCAGCCAGAAGGATCCGGACTAAGCTTTTTTTTCTTTCTCTCTGCAAGCAACGCAAGAAGACCACTTCGAATTTTGTGCTTTCTCTCTCTCTAAAAGATCTTTTGGCTTCAGTTTACCAAACAAACTGAATTTTGTTTACGATCTTTACTTCGATTGTAATCGAAGTTTTGTGAGTCTTATGTGTTTGGTGTTTGTTTTGTGTCTTAACTTTTTTTCTGTGGGCTGGTTGGAAATATAACATATTTTTGATTACATATGTTATATTTAGGCTGGGGAATTTATTAGTTTTACACTGTTATAGAAATTTGTATATTAACCAGTGGGTATTGTTATAAAAGGAGGGGATTTTGAATTAAAGTTTGAAGGTGAAATTTTGTTAATAAAGTAACTGTTCATCTTTACCCCTGTGTGATATGCCTTCTTTGTGGTTGCTGGTTTGATCTTGTAACAGTTAGCACTACTAAAGCAAAGAGAAATAGGCAAGGCATGTAATCCAAGCATGGTAAATTAACAGGAGACTTGTATGTCTATCTCGTGTCTGCTTGAGCATCTTTAGGTACAAATGAGTCAATGCTGCCACAAGTAAATCTACAGTAACAAAAGCTGTCCTGAGGATGCTCCACTCAAAGCAAAAACCTACTGTATACTCAGGTTAGTCCTACAACCAAAGGTATTCTTTGCACTGTTTAGTCGTTGCATTCATTCAAATAATTGACTTTTATTTACTCTAAAGTAGAAAGCACTGGTTAAATGTTATTTTTAACTGCAAAAGGGGTCTACAATCTCTTCCCTGTTCTAAAGCTGCACTTACCTGAGTCGTAAAGATCGCAAGTCATCTTTAGTAATAAGTTTGAGAAAGTCAGTTAACACGTAGCCTTCCTCACAGATCTATTGAAGGAAAAAATATTTAGAGGCTGAGTAGAGCAGACAAGTACAGTAAAACACCTATTATCTGGAATTCAAGCAACCGGCAAAGAAAGCGCAGAAAATAAATAGGTAAGAAATATGGAAGTTTAAAATTGCCGCGCCTTGGCGTTAGTTTTCCAATCACACAATGTCAAGCAACTGGAAAATTCACTTATCTGGCATCTACCAATCCCCGTAGGTGCCGGATAACAGGGGTTTTACTGTAGTTTAGTTTTACTTCTGCTTTACATCTGATGTTTGTATTTTTGAATACAAACTTAAAGCCTGTATAATAACCACATACCAAATTTGGAATATTTTGCAAATTAGGCTGGAGAAGGAGGAGCAGTGCACTCGGGAGCCTTTCCCACTGCACTGTGATTTACCTGGTTAATCAGCAACCCAGCATTTTAAGGAGGGCCCCGCCTCTAGTGGTGACAATGGAGAGCAGGTTGTGCTTTCACACTCCCAGAAGGTGATTAATGAGTTAATTCAGCAAGGCTCTTTCACCCCCACCAAGTGTAAGCACCCGGTTGAATTTAACGCGCTCTGCCAGGTTGGGAAATTTCACACTGCACGATTACCAGGTATGGACCCAGTAAATTACCTGGTCCAACCCACACGTAATCAGCGGTGTGAAAGTATTTGCAAGCCCAAGTTGTGCGGAACTCTTTTTAATCAACTGCATGTCATTCTCAATTGTACCAGTAGATGGCAGAGAGGTAAAGGGATATAATAATTTCATGGGCTCACTTGTGGTGTGGTTCTATACTGTAAAAGCACAGAGAAATGCTAGAGGACCTCAGCAGGTGTTGCAGCGCTTGTAGGAGGCAAAGATGTATTAGGAGTCAGGCCCGAAATGTCAGTAATATACCTTTACAAGATTGTTTGAGTTCTCTCCAACATTTCTGTGTGTTTTTACTGCAATCTTCCATGTTTCACCTGGTTCCATTACAAGACCCAGGAAAGCATCTGATGGACAGAAGTCAGGATCTGTGGGTACAGCTATGGCTGCAACGTGTCATCTGAAGAGAGGCACTGTGATGTAGCACAAGTCACATCAGTTGCCCCATGTTGGTAGGAGTATTAGCAACATGGCAGAGCAGATCATGATGTCAGTCTGGGCCACTTTTTTGAAGCCAGCACCACCAAATCAACAACATAGCACTGAACCATGTGAGGTACATTGACTTCACTGTTAACTCATCATCAGTTCAAAAGCTGAGCACCTGAAATGCAGCAGCAGCGAAACGTGCACACCTTCTAGCAGGAGTGACCACAGGGAGAAGAACCCTGCCCTCCTGCCCAGCAGAGGGGCGATGGGGGAGCAGAGGGGACAGGAGTGACCACAGGGAGAAGAACCCTGCCCTCCTGCCCAGCGGAGAGGCAGAGGGACGGGAGAGCGGAGGGATCAGAGTGGGTGTGGAGTCTGTGCACAATGGAGCCTGTTGCAGTGAGTAAAGTCCCAAGAACTATTCCAATGAAGGGACATAAATATGAAAAGATCACTTCATTTCTCTCTCCACCGACGCTGCCCAGCATTTCCAACATTATTTTTTCTAATCGCGATCAGAGGTTCAGTTAAGAGTAATCATCTTGGGAAAAGAATTTACTTGGGCCTGACATGTTGCACCTACCCTGTCTACAGTGTCTGCATCAGCTCCTTGTTCTTGCAGCCAGCAGAGGAGTTCCTCATCCTGCGCATGGCAGGCAGGAGGCTGGCGCACTACATGAGGCAAAGGAAGGGAGAGCACAGGCATTACAGTCAGCTTATCGAACCTTCATCCCAACCCTCTGCCTATGTCAGGTCTTCACTCAGGGAGTGGTGAGGGTGTGGCACATGCTGCCAGCTGAAATGGTCTCTTTTTTTGACACAAGAAAAATTCAGCAGGTACATGGATGGGAGGGACATGTGGCAAGGCATAACAATAATTTGGCACAGACTAGATTGACCGAAGGGACAGTTTCTGTGCTGTGTGGCACAGATGTACTGAAAAGGCCCAAACAATTGGAAACTTCCCCAAAAGTGCACGCCAACCATCTTCACATCACTGGAAGCTGACAGGCACATCTGTGAACTAATCTGTATAAAACATTCATTTTAGGGAGTTCAGCATTTTGGCCAAGATTCCCATCAGATATGGAGGTCAAAGCTAAACATAGTGGGCAGCTTTCTAAGAAATATTACTTAAGTATGTAAATGTTCATTTTTAATCACTTACCTGTCGTGAGTTTGGATATGGCCTGATCTCTCTGCTCGATTGCTTGTTGAAGAAGCTTTTGATACTCTTTTTCCTGATGGACCAACTCATCCAAAAGCCTTTGGGGTCGGAGAGAGAACGTCAACTGCATGGAGACCACATTCTCTGGAATCCAGAGCAAACTGAGAAACAGACAACTGCTGACTTGTCTCGAGAAGCACAAGAATCTTGAGCAAACAAGAAGCAGGAGGCACTCAATGGGTCAGGTACAATCCATGGGTAGAAATGGTCAAAGGGCCTCAACTCAAAATGCTGACTGGCCATCTCTTTCCCTGGCTGCTGCCTGGCCCACCGTTTATAGGGCCCAACCTTTAAACCCATGGATGCTGCCTGAGTCTCTCCAGGTTCTCAACCCAGCACCTCTGCCCCACTAATCGCACCCAGGTCCCAGGAGGGCTACCCAGGTGCTGCAACTTGAAAGGGGCTGTTGTTCATTGGAGGAACTCAGAAGGCCAGTCAGCATCTGTGGAGGCAGAGTTTGGTCAGCGTTTCAGGTTGCTGCACTCTCAGTCCTGATGCAGGGACTTGACCTAATGCAGGGAGGGAGAAAGGGAATGAGTAGCTAATTCTTATCCAGAAAATAGTCATAATCTCAAGGTGACCCAGCATTCTTTACAAACAATGGACCGCATTTGCAGTCTGCAGGGACTGGCAAATTGCTATTATTTAAATCACTAAGTTCACATTTTATTTACTGGTTGAAGGATCATGTTAAATTATTGTTATTGTGGGAGAAGGGTGCCCCAAGTTATATTGTATAATTAGTTCTATCCATCTTAGCAGGCGATAAGGTCTAGGTCTACTATCAAAAGATACTGTTGTATACCCTTGGATATTGAAGTGATAACTGTGCTTTGAATGCACAACATTGTTTCTTTACCATTAGTTTGTAGATACAGAAAGTAATTAAGAAAGTCTACAAAATATAATTTATTACTAGGAGAGTTTCATACAAAAAGGAGGAAGGTTATGCATCAGCTCCATGGGGTGAGACCTTACCCAGAGAACTGTGAACAGAATTGGCCCCTTTTGAAGTAAAGATGTTTATGGCATTGGAAGCAGTGCTGACATGGTTTCCTAGACAATCAACAAATAAATTGAAAGAGTAAGTCACTGTACAGTAAAAGATTGGATCCTTTGTCAAGGAATGAGCCAAAAGAAAGCAGGGGCAAGAATAAAACACTGGGGGATGGGCAGGGGGAGGAGGAATGGGTGGATATGGGTGGGAGGAAGAAGAAAAGGTAAAATGCTGAGGTGATAGGGAGAGCTCAGAATGGAGAGGGAAGGTCGCGGGGAGCTGGAGAAAAGTTGAAAGAGTGCGAGCAAGAGAGAGTGAGAGTGCGAGCAAGAGCGTGAGAAAGAGAGAAAGAAAGAGAAAGACTAACTGTAAACTGGAGAAGTTAAAGTTAATGTCATCTGATTGGAGAGTGCCCAGACAGAATACTATGTCAGTGGGCTCAGTATGGCAGTGATGGAGACCTGTCGGTGTGGGCGCAGGGCGGGGATTGAATGGTGGCCACTGGGAGATCCCAATTATTGCAGCGGAAAGAGTTGAGGTGCTCAACGAAACAATCTCCCAGCCTGTGTCCAGTGCCTCCAATGTAGGAGGCCACCACAGGAGCACCGAACTCCTGCAGATTCACAAGTGAAATCTTGCTTCATTGGGAAGGTCTGTTTAGGGCCACAAATTGTGGTGAGGGAGGAGGTGTGGGCATGTGTAGCATTTCCTGCCATCACAGGGGTAGGTACCAAGGAGATGATTAGTGGAAAGGTTTGAGTGGGCAAGGGAGACAAAGAGGGAGCTTTCCCTGTGGAAGGCAGAGAGCAAAGGAGAGGGGAAGATGTGCCTTGTGGTGGCCATGATTGGAAAGATTGGATTAGCCTGGTTTGTAACCATGGGAGTTTAGAAAAAGAAAAGGAGACTTGCTCTTTTAAGAGCTGGAGGAATCTTGATTGGATGGGAATGTGGGAGAATCTAGTTTCAGGATCCATTGGTTAAAGAGAAATGGTGACACATTTAAGACGAAGATGAGGTGACTTTTTTTTCCTGTTGGAGGATTGTGTGTCCATAGACCACTATAACACAAAAAACAGGCCATATGGCCCCTCTAATCTGTGCTGACCATTATTCCGGTAGTCCGATTGACTTGCTCCCATTCCATTACCTTTATAATTCTCCCATCCACGATTCTATCCAATTTAGTCTTAAAACTTAAGGGTTGAGCCCACATTCACCACATCAGGTGGCAGCTCATTCCACACTCACACCACTCTCTGAGTGAAGAACTTTCCCCTAATGTTCCCCCTAAACCTTTCCCCTTTCAGCTTAAAACTATGCCCTCTTGTATTTATCTCCTTTGGAACTCTCTTCCTCGAAGGGCAGTGTAAGCAGAGACTGAATATTTCTAAGGCAGAGATAAGCAGATTTTCAATAAGCAAGAGGTGAAAGGTTATCACGAGGTGGATAGAATGCACTGCTGGACTTGAAATCAAATGAGCCATTATCTTATTGGGTGGTGGACCAGGCCAAGGACTGGACAGCTTTCTCCTGCTCCTAATTCACATGTATGAATGAAGCAACTGCCCATGGCAGACAGTTAAATTACATTTTTAAAAAGTTGTACAGCACAGAAACAGACTCTTCGACTTAACTCTTCCATTCTGACCAACTCATTCATACTCACCAAGATGCCTGCTGACCTAGTGCCTGCCAGCCTCCAGCAGAACAGCCAGTTGCTCTCTAGTCTAGTTGAAGGGTTCCAGTCTTAATTGTTGATGGCCTTTTGCCTTCCATGGATTCTGCTGACCAGCTGAGTTCCTCCAGCTCTTTGTGTGTTGCACCCATTTGCCTGCCTCTTCAACCTGTCCTGTCCATGCTCCAGTCCAACATGCCTTTTAAATGTGGCAATTGCAGTCGCCTCCATGGTTGGCAGCTTTTACCACGAGCCCACCACCGTTTGCATGGAAATACTTGCCTCTAACATCCCCTTAAATGTTTCCTCTCTCACCTTAAACCCTATTCTCCCTAGTTTCAGACTCCATTACCTTAAGACTATGTTTATCCACCCTATCCATGCAATTCATGATTTGAAGAACCTCTGATGGATCACCCCTCAACTTTCTTCATAAAACAGTACAGCACAGGGAACAGGCCCGTTTGACCACGATATCTGTGCTGAACAAGATACTAAGTTGTATTAAATTTCTGCCACTTGCATAAGATATACATCTCTCTATTTTCTGCAAACTAGTATTCATGTTTCTGGATAAAGCCTGTTAAAAAATATCATATCTGCTTCCACCACTCCCTTCCAGGCACCTGCAACTGTACCAAAAAGAAAACCTGTCCCACACATCTCTTTTTTCCTTCTCTCACGCTAAAACAGAGTACTTCAGGGTAAACAGTGCCTTCCTATTCAGACTCTCCTTGTAAGTCAAGTCTTCCAATCCTGGCAACATCCTTGTGCATCTTTTCTGCACCCTCTCCACCACCATAATTTCCCTTTTAAAGCCACTACATTTGATGGAGAATCAATACCTGTTTGTCTCCTGTTTCAAATTCCTCAGCCGCATGCTCAGAGGCTCTTGTAGATGCTGCAAGTTCTGCAATGTGGCAGAACTAAAGGTGCTTGCTCCTGAGGTTATGGGATGCTCTTTGCCTTCAGACCTTGCTCTTGGTCGGTGCACAGAATCCTCTACTCCATCTTTCTCTGCCCCTTTGCCCTCGGAAACAGGGCCAAAGTGAGAACACAGCTCTAAACAAAATTGCCTTTGTTATGTTATTATCTGGCCATTAAACAATAGCATTAAGAATTCTGGAACAGGCCCTTCAGCCCATATGTCTGTGCTGAACATGATGCCCAAGCTAAAGTAAAATCTTATACATTCCCTGCATGTTCATGTGTCCGGTTTTTAAAAAAATTATTTCATAAGAACTTGAGGACTATTTAATACTTCTTGTAAATATATACAGTATAGGATATTATTTGTGTTGATAAGAGATTGCACAGCGGTAGGACTTGGGAGAGAGAAGAATATTTAAGATGATTGTGACCAGTGCTCCGTGCATCCAGAATGATGGCTCAGCTGGCCTTTCCCTGCCCGTTAGTTGTCTGTGTTCAGAAGGCCTACAACGCCAAGTGAGTGTTGAAAGATTTCAGTTTTAACAAGGTCATAGTTCCTGTGAACTCTGAATTTCATTGTCCATCTCCTGAAGAGTAGTGAAATCATAGGGAGAGAGAGAAATTCAAAGGACTGAAGTGCAATTATTCCAAATCTATTTCTGTATGAAGCTCGTAAGTCTCAATAAGCACTAATTTAAGATATTCCTGACCTAGTGTTCAAGGGTTAAAGCATTATATACCTGGAATGAGTGTAGTCACTGCTACTTGAACTGCATGGCAGATGATGTTGTCCATTGCAAACATCCAGTGGGGCTTGATGTGGTGGTGTCGAAGAACCTTGTTAACCTAAAAGAGCAAAATAAAAGCCTGTGCAATTAACAGGGAAGGAAAACAAAAATCAGCAATTAACCTTCTAGTTTTTGTTTTTTCCATCCCCTTTTCTCCCTCATTTATTTACACCATCGATACATCTATTGATATATCCCTGATTATCCCATTCTGTCCATATCTGAGGATGATGTGTGAGCTGCCTTCAGGAGAATGAATCCGAGGAAAACATCTGGCCCAATGGAGTATCTGGCCGAGTATTAAAAATCTGTGCTGACCGACTTACCACGGTATTCTCAGATATCGTCAATATCTCATTCCAGCAGGGCATGGTACCCACCTGTTTCAAACAGGCGTCGATCATACTGGTGCCCAAGAAGAGTGTAGTAACCTGCCTTGATGACAATCGACCAGTAGCACTTACATCAAAAGTGATGAAGTGTTTTGAAAGGCTGGTGTTGAAGCAGATCAGCTCCTGTCTGAGTGATGACATGAATCCATTCCAGTTTGCCTATCAAAGTAACAGGTCTATGGCAGATACCATCTCACTGGCTCTACACAAAGCCCTGGAACACCTGGTCAGCAAAAACGCAAACATCAGGATGGTCTTTATCGACTACAGTTCAGCATTTCACACCATCACCTCCTCAAAACTGATCAGCAAACTTCAAGACCTGGGAATTAACACCTCACTGTGTAATTAAATCATAGATTTCCTCACTTCCAGACCACAATCAGTGAAGATCCACAATTTCTATCAGTACCAGAGCACCATAGGGCTACATTCTTAGCTCTAGTCGGTTTACACTATGACTGTGTGGCTTGGTACAATAGCACCATCTACAAATTTGCCAACGATACCATGGTTGTGAGTTGTACAAAGGAAGGGGACGATTCAGCATACAGAATGGAGATTGAAAACTTGGCTGAATGGTGCCCCAAAACTAAAGAACTGATTGTTGACCTTAGGAAAGGAAAAGCCAGAGGTATACAAACCAGTGGAGGAAATTAGAGGTGGAGAGGGTGAGCAAATTTGGGTTCTTGGGAGTCACTATCTCAGAGAATCTTTCCTGGATCCAACACTTCCTCAGGAGTTTGCAGAGGTTTGGGATGCCACTAGAAAAGCTGGAAAATTTCTACAGAGGGGTGTTGGAAACTGTGTTGACAGGAACAGCTGCTCCCCCTCCACCATCAGACTCCTCAACTACAAACTCAATCAGTAACTCATTTGAGGACTCTTCCTTGTGCACTTTATTGATTTTCTTTTTGTATTTCAGTTTGTTTACATTCGTTATCTATTTGCAGTTCTTTCTTTACATTTCTTATGATGCGTGCAGTTTTCTTTTCACTAAAATTTAGTGGTAATTCTGCCACTCCTGCGGAGAAAAGGGTTGCATGTGATGTCACGTATGTACTCTGACAATAAATCTGAAATCTGAATGTCAAAATTAAACGCCCATGTTCAATAAGACATTAGGCAGGTGAACCGACCCCACTTTTCACGCATGTGCCGGGCAGCCGGCCAAAATGGCGCCATCGGGGGTTTTCTTCCGACCTCGGCACCGGGCTCAGAAGCCTGCACTTTGGGACCCACATGACACTCCGGTGACGTCGGGCCCCCCAGCGTGGTTCTCAGCCAGGTCTGGGCTGGGGGTATAAGACCAGCCAGGTAGCCTGTAATAAATCAGTTTTTGCTCACTGAACTCAACCCATCTGGTTGTGCGATCCTTCAGTTAGCACTGTAGCTGCCGCTACAATTGGTGACCCTAACAGGTTCAAACGTCTTTGAACCCCACATGAACAACCCTTCAATCAACACTATAGCCATCTGGGTTCAGGAGCCGGAGATCTGGTTCAGCCACGCAGAGGCTCAGTTTCACCTCTGCCAGATTTCATTGGATTCGACCAAGTTTTACCATGTGGTCGCCGCCCTGGACCAGGCCATCGGCAAACGAGTGCTGCATCTCGTTCAGCACCCAGCAGCGGAAGATAAGTACAGGACCATCAAGTGGGTGCTCACCGGCTCCCTCGGCCTCTCCAGGTGCCAGCGTGCCGCTCGGATGCTGCGCCTTGACGCCCTGGGGGGCAGAACTCCAATCGAGCTGATGGACGAGATGCTCGCGTTCATGGGCGATCACACCAACTGCCCACTCTTTGAGCGCATCTTCCTCGACCATCTGCCTGAAGACATCCGGCCGTTACTGTCCCAGGAGAGCTTTGTCGATCCTAGGAGGGTCGCTCAAAAGGCTCAGGAGCTATGGCTCGAACGATTCTCGGAGAGCTCAGCAGTCCAGCAGGTTACGAGTCACGGGCATGACCACACCAAGCCTTCCTCTAGTGCTGCGGTGGAACACCCGGCCCCCGCAGGGGCCTCAAAGAGCATAGCCAGAAGCAAGTCATCCACTTCAGGCCTCTGCTTCTTCCACCAGCACTGGGGAGCCAAGGCTTGGACGTGTCATCAGCCCTGCTTGTTCCAAGGAAACGGGAGTTCTCCAAGGTCGACTTAGTGCGCGGGTATCACCAAATCCCGGTGCATCCCGAGGACATACCCAAAACAGCCATCATCAGCCCCTTTGGCTTGTTCGAGTTCCTACGCATGCCGTTCGGGCTCAAGAAAGCCATCCAGACTTTCCATTGCCTTATGGATACAGTGGGCAGGGATTTGAATTTCGTATTCATTTACCAGGACAACATCCTTGTCTCCAGCAGAGACCGGGCACAACACAAGTCTCATCTGTGCACCCTCTTCTCCCGACTGGCCGACTTCGGCCTAACGATCAATCCAGCCTAGTGCCAGTTCGGAAAAGAGTCCATGTAGTTCCTGGGCCATACCATCACAGCCGAAGGAGCCACACCTGCCGCTACGAAAGTCGCTTCACTCAGGGAGTTCCCATGCCTGGACAACCTCAAGGGGCTACAGGAGTTCGCAGGTATGGTCAATTTCTATAACTGCTTCATTCCAGGCGCTGCGCACATCATGCAGCCTCTCTTCGCCCTCATCGCAGCCAAAGACAACACACTCACCTGTTCTCCAGAGGTCAGCAGGGCATTCAAAGCCATGAAAGATTCCTTCGCGAAGGCTACCCTGCTCGCTTAACCACGCATCGACCTGCATATGGTGCTCTCCGTCGATGCCTCTGCCACAGATGTCGGTACCGTCCTGGAGCAGCAGGTGAACGGACAGTGGAAACCACTGGCATTCTTTAGCCGACTTCTTTGCCCGCCAGAGCGCAAGTATAGCACTTTCGATCGTGAATTGCTGGGCATGAACCTGGCGGTGCATCATTTCCGCTATTTCTTGGTTGGGAGGCCTTTCACCATTTTTACTGACCATAAACCCCTCACTCGGACGCTCGCTATGGCAAGAGATCCCTGGTCGGCCTGCCAACAGCGTCACTTCTCCTTCGTGTCAGAGTTCACCACCGAAATTCGGCACAAGGTGGGGAAAGACAACGCGGTCGCCATGCACTCTCACGATCGGCCATTTGCGCGCTGACACCCGGCCTCGAATTTGACCAGCTCTCCCGGGACCAGAAGTCTGACGAGGAGACACGGGCCTTCAGGACTGCCATCGTGGGGCTGGACCTCCAGACTCCTCACGGTAAGGGCACCATCCTGTGTGATGTCTCCATGGATACCCCGCGACCAGTGGTTCCCTAGCAGTGGCGCAGGCAAGTCTTCGACCATATCCATGACCTTTCCCACCCTTCCATCAGGTCCACAGTCCGTATGGTGGCAGAAGGTTTCATCTGGCACGGGCCTCGGAAGCAGATTGCGGACTGGGCCAGAACCTGCACCAATTGCCAGCTTTCTAAGGTGCACAAGCACACCAGAGTGCCCGTACAAGATTCCGAACACATCTGGGAACGGTTCAGCCACATACATGTGGACATCGTCGGACCCTTACCCATTTCCTGAGGTAACCATTGCCTTTTCACAGTGGTAGACTGCACCACCCGTTGGCCCGAGGCGATCCTGATGCCTCCACGGACTCCTGCTCCCAAGCGCTTTTGAATAGTGGGTTGCCCGGTTCGGCGTCCCAAACCACCTCACCAATGATCGGGGCGCCCATTTCACCTCTGCGCTCTGGGGACAGCTTGCCAACAGGCTGGAGATCAAGCTACATCACCCACAGGCCAATGGGCTAGTTGAGCGATTGCATCGCCACCTTAAGTCGCCACTTATGGCCCACCTCACCGGCCCCGACTGGGTGGACGAGCTTCCTTGGGTGCTCCTGGGCACCCACTCAACACCCAAAGAAGACCTACAGGTGTCATCAGCTGAGCTGGTCTACGGTGCACCGCTAGCCCTACCCAGTGAGTTTGTCAACGCACCTCACAACCCCCAGCTATCACCGCACGGTCTACTTCCCCGTCTCCGGACCCAGTTGGACTCCTTCACACCCCCACCGCCGCCCAGACACGGCACAAGGGCCTCTCACATCCCCAGCGAGCTGTACTCCGCAGAGTACGTTTTTATCAGGCAGGGCCGCCCACAGCTCCTCTACAAAGTCCATATGAAGGGCCATACAAAGTCATCCAGCATTCAGGATCCATTTTCACACTGTACATCGGTGGTAAGAGGGAACTGTTTACGGTGGACTGGTTAAAGCCAGCTCACCTTGACCCCACCAAACCAGTAGTTGTGGCCCAACCCAAGATGTGAGGCCGCCCCGCAAAAAAGGACATTGGTGCCAGTTCTGGTGGTGGGGGGCTGTGTGGCAGTACGCCAAATGGCTCGGCACCGGGCTCAGAAATCCGCACTTGGGGACCCACGTGACACTTGGGGACGCACGTGATGCCACGGTGACGTCGGCGTCCCCCAGCACGGTTCTCAGCCAGGTCCGGAAATCTTAGAATAATAAGACCAGCCAGGCAGCCTGCAACAGATCAGTTTTTGCTCACTGAACTCAACCCGTCTGGTTGTGCGATCCTTCAGTTAGCAGTGTAGCCGCTGCTACATGACAGTGATTACTGATGATACTCAAGTCATCACACCCTATGTCTGTGAACTGAATCTATCTGTGATATCAGTGCAACTACAAACCATTATGGGCTCTCTTCAAACTCAGCTGTGCTCAGCTGAAGGGGACATTTCATGGAGATGACTTAAGACTCATTTAGGAGGCTGTAACTCTGCATGACTTCATGCAGAGCGTTTCATGTTCAGAGTTCGCTGGCCACTTGACCCTGGTTAACTTTAAGAGGTGTGGAAATTTTCATTAAGGTATAAGGCTAACACCTACTAACAGTCCACACTGGTAGTATGTTCATACAATCTTGGTTCCTAATCATCGCACCATTAAAACATTCAGGCTGTGTTTGAAAAGAGGTTTGAATCCCTTGCCAAAATATGATTGTCTGTCAGCTTCCAGTCCCTTGTCACTTTTCCATTCAGAACATAACCCAATGGTATAAAGCAGGCTGGAACATTCGAAGAGCTTCTTGGTTAGCCTCCTTGCCAATTCCCTTTTAAGCAACAAGTTTTTCATGACTTTCTCCCATCCATCATATCAGAGAAATATTTTTTAAATTTTACATTCCCTGAAGATTATTTCCATTTTATCTAACAGCCTTGGCTTATTTTTTAATGCTCAAATAATCTTCGAAAACAAAGTCTAAAGGTCTGCTAGAAATGATTAATGTTGAATCACAAAACGGCTTAGGAATACGTCTAAACAGAGGGAGCCCATTTACTCTAACACTTCCTTCCTACTCTAGTTCATCCTGGAGCTATTTATTCTCAGTTCACATCCTTGCTTTTCCATTTTATTTGGAATTCAGTGCTCAACCCTTCAGAATTTTTACTGGCAATTATCTCTTTGTCTCTGACCTCTCTGTTTATCTGTTTAATAATATTAAAAAGGATACTGAAAACTTTTTAAAAGTGCATTTAAAAAAAGAGATGAGGGTAGATATACAACCAAAAGAAAATGATGCTGGAAAAATTGTAATGGGAGAGAAGGAGATGGCAGAGGAACCATTGAATATTTTGCATTACTTTTCACAGTAGAAGACATGAGTAGAAAACCTGACTTTCAAGGGTGTCAGGGAAGAGAGGCGAGTGCAGTCACAATCACCAGTGAGAAGGTGCTAGGTCTAAGGGTAGATAAGTCTAAGGGATGCACCCTGGGTTCTGAAAGAAGTAGCTATAAAGATTGTGGAGCCATTAGTAATAATCTTCCAAGAATCAATAGATTCTGGCATGGTTCCAGAACATTGGAAAATTGCAAAGGTCACTCCGCTATTTAAAAAGGCAGGGAGGCAGCAGATGGGAAATTATAGTCCAGTTACCCTAACTTTAGTGATTAGGAAGTTGTTGGAGTCGATTGTCAAGGATAAGGTGATGAAGTACCTGGAGGTCACTGAAACGTCAAAGTCAGCTTGGTTTCCTTAAAGGAAAATCTTGCCTAGCAAACCTACTGCAAGTTTTTGAGGAAACGACAAGCAGGCTATACAAAGGACATTCAATGGATATTGTATATTTGGACTTAAAGAGGCCTTTGACAAGGTTCTGCTTGTGATCCCATGATCCTTGCAGCTGCATGGTCCCCTGTCTGTTCCTGCAGTGAACCAGAGTGAATGAAGAGGCTGCTTAGGAGAATGTATTTCATTTCAACTTCCATGTTCAATGTTGTAAAATATGTGGTCATGCACATATGTAGAAGGAATAAAATGGTAGACTATTATTTGGATGGGGAGAAAATTCAAAATGTGGAGGTGAAAAGGGACTGGAGTCCTCATGCAGGATGCCTTAAAGGTTAACCTCCGGGTTGAGTCGGTGGTGAAGAAGGCATTCTTATCTCAAGGAATAAGGTAGAAGAGCAGGAATGTGATGTTGAGGCTTTTTAAGGCACTGACGAGGCCTCACTTGAGTATGGGGTACAGTTTTGGGCTCCTTATTTATGAAAGGATGTGCTGGCATTGGAGAGGATTCAGAGAAAATTCACAAGAAAGATTCCTGTGGCAAAGTTGTTTCCCATGGTAGAGTCAAGGACAACTTCCAGATTGAAGGGCACCCATTTAAAACAGAGATGTGGAGAAATTTCTTTTGCAGGAGAGTGGTGAACCTTTGGAATTTGCTACCGCGGGGGGTCTGTGGAGACCAGGTCGTTGAGTTTTTGAGGCAGAGATTGATGTGTATCTGAACAGTCAGGGTATCAAAGATTATCAGAAGGCAGGGGAGTGGAGCTGGGTGGGATAATGGATCAGCTCACGATGGAATGAAGGAGACTTGACAGGCTGCTCTTATATCTTAAGATCTTACCTCACATCTCACATTGTCAGTTCTTAATAAGTTCTAATTATCTGTTCCATTGTCTCCCTTAGTTTCATTATTCATGGTCAGATTTCTTTACTTGACTTTGCATCTCACTTCTGCATCTGGCTCACATGGTTTAGTTACCATCACCAGCCCCAGCCCCCCAACCGCCTCAAACAGTTTTGTAGCCAAGTCTGAACATCATCTATCACAATCTTGACCTGAAACTTATTTGAGAAATAATTCACTCAAGGATCAAAACCAGAATTAATTTCTGCAAGATTTTTTTGTTCTCAATGCATTTACACATCAAACCCAAAAGGTGCACCCAATCTCAGCTCTTAACCCTCATCATTACGTGGGCAACTAGATCACTTCTCAATTTCAGCTGAACCGGCACAGGGTACCAGAATGGGAGGGAATCCCCCACAACCCTTCCAAGAAAAAGTCTGGGAGATGACTCTACAGGGAAGGTGACCTTGGCAGCAGCACAGTGAGGTGCTGGGAGACCACACCAGGCTACGAGCTGCTAGAGACTGCTTCAATGAAAACCAGGTATCCGGAACCGGGCTTCATGAGGGCGTCGATGGTGAGAAGCAGCCCTGAGCGTCTTGAGTCTTAGTAGCTTCCTGATCGCATTAGAGGTTTGGATCTAGAAGCTTCAGTTCACTGCAGGAACAGACAGGGGGCACAGGAGGCAAATCTATGGGCCCTCTGCATCTCTGAAGGGACTCCTCTTATTGGTGGGGTCGCTCAGCTCGTGGCACCTCTTTGTGTGCCTTTATGGCAAAAAAAATTCACACCTTTTGTGCATTTGTTACATGACAACAATAACAGAATCGAGGCTCAGTTCAGCGCAAAACACTTCCTTGCGTCACTGCATGAAACATATTTCCAATCGTCTCAGAACAGACCAGTACATCTCTTTCTGTTTGCATTTTTCTACTGTCCAAAAACTCACCGCATCCTGAAAACCAAACAAAACCAACTGAAACTGGTTGATGGAGATGCTATCAAAATCCAAGTCCAGTTTGATTTTGGAGATGGTGTTGGCCATCACTCTCCGCTCTGGGAAATGGATGAAATCCCGCAGGATGCAAATGATCTGCCCAAGGTGATCAACTGACAGCTTAAGCTCTTTGTGACCCTACAAAATGAAACAATCAAAGTTCAATTTAGAAAACTGGTGGGGAATGACGAGAAAATTTGAGCGAAGAACATTTAAAAATGAGTAAAGAAAAAGGAATCCCGTGCTGCCTGTAAGGAGTTTGTACGTTCTCCCCGTGTCTGCGTGGGTTTTCTCTGGGGCTCCGGTTTCCTCCCACCTTTCAAAATGTATCAGGTCCAGGGGTGTAAGTTATTTGGGTTTAAATTAAGTGGCACGGACTCATGGGCTGAAATGGCCTGTTACAATGCTGTACTTCTAAAAAATATATATTGATTTGAAACATGCAGAGCATCTGATTGGTCATGTTGACAATTGTTTAGGAATACAGTATAATTTAGTGAAGCTATAACAATAAGAATGAAGTCATGGAGTCATTAATTTCATACTGCCAAATAACGTAGGTTGAACCGGGCAATTTAGTGGGTCATCTGGCAATGTGAATGATCCCAACTGGGCAGGGGGGTAAAAATCATCCGGGCTCTGATACTTGATAGAGGGGGTTGTATCAGAGCCTGGCCGAGTTGACTCGGCTGCAGTGTCAATGGCCAACCCGCTCAAACGGGTATCATTGGTGGCATTAGTGCCTGCGTGCGTGCATCAGTCTGGTAGTTTTAATTTCAGTGTAGTTATATTTCACAGGGCGGCCGGCGGGGCTGTCAGCACGCAGCCGGCGGGGATGTTGTGGCTTTAAATCATCTCAGGATTACTTATAATACCTAATACAATGTAATGCTATATAAATTATTTTTAAAGTCTATTGTTTAGGGAATAATGACAAGCTGGTCTGTGGGTTTGTCCCATGTTTGAACAGTCTGAAGCCGATTGTAGTAGATTTTCCCATAACCTTTTATATATTGTGCACATTTGTGCTTTAATCCCACTACGATTTCACTGCCCTGTGAGAACGAAATACGCCATTCAGGATGTCACCACTAGAGGTTGGGCCCCCCTTAGATCCACGATATCCACATGAACCAGGTAATTCATAGTCCGGTGTGAACGGCTCACCTGGTACTGCAACACAGGTCCTTTACTGGCCTATTTATTGGGCTGTCAGTGTGAAAGGGGCAGTCGTCTAACACAGACTGGCCCTTCAGCCCTCCATACCCATGCTTGACTGCTTTGGCCATCTACACTGATGCCTTCAGGATGTTAAGACACAGGTTCTTTTCTTCAGAGAACTGGAGAGATTTAACCCGCACTGATCCATGTTCACATCCTCAATGAAGTACATTCGGCCAGAAACCACTGATTTTACACAGGGTGAGTTGAGTGGGAAATGTGCACTGCTGATGCAGCTTTGGGTATTCTCTTGAAAATGATGGCAGGCACCTTCTTGGGAAAGAGCAGAGGAAGTGCTTACTCAATGCAGTCATCTGAAAGCCAGAATAGTGCTTCAATCTATTAGTACTCGTGAGGAGCTCCAGAATTCACATGAAAAACAAATTCTGACAAGTTGCTTTAATTGGGATGATAATTCTCAGTGCTCATTGCAAAAAAAAAAGTTAAATTAACAAAAATATTTAATTCAATCATATTTTGTGATTACGCAGGAACCTATTCCACCTCCCAGAGCAATCCCATTCCCTTTGCTTATTTCTCTCCTATATCCATTCCAATTCTTCTATCACTTGCTTGCCCTTAATTTACCAACCAATATCTCTTTGAAATGTGGGAATGCACCAGAGCATCCTGGAGATATCCAGAGATACAGAGAGGTCATTCAAACTCCACCCTCGAGCAGGATCCAAGAGGGGGCACTGGAGATACGAAGTAGTAGCATCATGAGATGACTTTGCGCTACACGACAAAAGTGCTCTATACATAACAAAACAGTCAACAAAATTACTGAGCTGCAAGGAGTGTGAGCATTTGTGCTCAGTACTTACCTGTTGCGGACTCTCCATCAAATTGGAAATAACCTGATCCTGGTCTGCATTCAAAATTTTGTAGAGGATAGATCTGCATTTGCTGTCGTTCTTTAGCAGGAACAGGCTTGTTATTATCTCATCAGAGGAAACAGGACTGCTCCGATCTTCCACGGATGAACCCTCACTGGGAATACTGTAACATTGAAAGTCATTCAGGTTAGTGAACAAGTTCCACATTTTGGGAACATTAAGACTGAGTGCCATTATCTGATTGTGATTAATGAGGCAGCCATCAATGCTGAATCCCACCCTTCAAAACATACCAGGGTTGTAGGTCAATTGGATTCGATTGGGCTGCATGGGCTCGTGGGCTAAAAGGGCCTGTTACTGTACTTTAAAAAATAGCCAAAAACAAAACCATTGGGGAAACCATTCAACATCACATTGTGTATGGGGTCCTAGAAGAGAAGAGAGAGATTTGAGAAGTGACTTCCAGAACTCAAGAGTCAAAGGCTGAAAGCACCTATATGTTGGAAGAGGAACAGGCCAGGCTTAGCGAGAGCGTGGTTTGGTGTTGGGTGGACAAAAGATTTTAAGAGCTTGGAGGGCACGATGAAGAACTCCTGTGCTAACCACAACAGCAGTGTGAGTATAAGACAGCTTTAATAAACTAATATGTACACTAAGAAGTCTTGTCTCTCTGCAAGACAAACCTGGAAGGCTAGACTGTAGCTCTGGACTGCTTGCAAGGTCACCGGGATGACCCCTGGTGTCCTAGTGGAGTAATTACATATCACCACACTCATGTGCCAGTCACATTGAGCACAAGGAAAAGGAACACAAGAAGAATGTAGAATGGCCTCTCAAATCTGCTGCAATCTGCTGGGGAAAGTGTAACATTACAATGATATGCAAGACTTATTATCAGGTTACAAATCAAAACTGTAGGATTCTTGAAGAATAACGGGTCATAACAGAACAGGTATAATTTGCTTTTGCTTTTTACCTCCGTAAAGAAGACTCCAAAACCCTGATGTGATTGTCCGACTTTTTCTTGAAGAATGCATCGTGCTTTGTGTCAAAGTCTGGTGATGTGGAGCCATGGTCACTGCCGCTGCTGCCCCTGTTCTCACTCTGACCCAAAATGGGAAGAGAGATGCTTCGACTGGATTCTAGACAGCAAAGGAGAGAAAGACAAAATACTCAGCCAGTTAACATTTCCTTTAAACATTTTTTTAAGATTGTCTACTTTGCAGCTTACTTAAGTTGGTGCAGGGGTCGAAACATCTGGTTCCCAGGCACTCAGCTTGCTACATTGGACCGCACTTAATTTTGGGACCATTAATATTAATTAACCAGAATTACAAGCAACAAGCTTTACACCCAATACTGGAGTCTTCTCCCATTCCATAGATGTTCTGTCTCACAATCTCAAGGGAGTTCTGCTTTTGTTGATTCTGTCTGTCCTCCCCTTACTGTGAATTGTCTTATTTAATCCTGTTACTCCCTTCAGTGACTGGGTCAGGATCTGTGACTATTTTCAAGGCTCACCGGTTAGCTTGAAGGAAATTTTATTCTTCTTGCCCCCATTAGTCTTCCTGAGGAAGGGGTCTTGCAACAGCTCCTCAGCTGTGGCTCGCTTAGAGGGATCAGCTTCAAAGCAGTGAAGAATGAAGGACTTTGCATCTGTTGGCATAGATTCTGGGATTTCAGGATGGATTTTAAACATTCCGACCTGTTGAAGAAGCCCATCTTAGCTGAACAGCAAAACTTCAAAACAGGACAAGCTTTGAAGGAAAGTGCTTTATTCAGGGATAATGATTCGCACCATCTATATTACATGGGATGGAGAAATGGGAATGTCAAAAATATAGAAAAGCTAGTAGAATCTAAATCATCTCTGATTTCTTGTTATTTATTCTTTGGCAATATTCCCATTATTTATGACTAAGTTATGCCCATATTCCCTGTCTATATGAAGCCGCATGAAGTCCACCACCATTGAGCCCCTGATCATCTGAGCCCAGATGCCGTGGGTAGGACACGTCATCAGAATGGACGACCACTGTATGCCTCACCAGCTGCTCTATAGTGAACTGAAGGCCAGAAGGAGACCTCAAGGTTGTCCATGCAAGCACTATAAAGATGCTGTGAAGGAAACCCTACACTACTGTGGCATCCTGCCAAGAGAACTAGAAGCTGCGGCTGCTGACAGGTTCCACTGGTGAATCCTGTATGGTGAAGCCTACATCAGTTTAAAAGACAGGCGCTGTCAACAACTGGTGGAAGGCCTTGAACTGCGTCGCAAAGCAGCAGCCACAGTTATTACAACAACAGACTTCCAGTGCCTCCAACGTGCTGGACGTTGCGCTTCCAGACTGGGACTGCAAAGTTACCTTAGTGTCCACAGATAAACTGCTCAACAATGTATCTTCTTTGTACCGAAGGACGACCAATAATATGAAGGCTTTAGAGAGGAATTCTTGTATAGAAAAACTCATTTTTTGATTGTTCAGAAATCCCAGTGGATTGACTGGGGGATCTGGACCATGGATCTGATATGAGGTCAAGGTCAAAAACACCAGGGGTGAACTGGGTAGGTTTGTGATTGGAGTTGAAATTTACAGGCTGAAAATCACAAGGTCCATTCCCCATTCTCTTTAAATACATTTGGTTCATTAAAAATGTGTTCGCCTGCTATGTACCATATTTAAAAAAGTGAAGTAAAAAGCATCTTGGGCTATTTAGAATAACATTCAATGATCTGAAGAATCTTCAAATCCAGCACCAAAGTGCTGAGCTTCCAGGTTATTAGAGTGGGACTGTGTGATCCTTTAGAAAAAGGGTCCACATTCTAATGGCAAACACAGACACAAAAGCAATCTTACCTTAAACATAGTGACTTGAGGCTCCCCTAATTCATAGAAGGGAGGTTTACCAGTTGCCATTTCAATGACAGTACAACCTAGAGACCATATATCTGCTGGGGCACCATAACCTCGGGGGCCCTTGTCCAGGATCTCAGGAGCCGTGTATTGTAACGTGCCTAAATGGTTTGAATTAGGCAAAGAAACACATTTACAAAAAGGTTCTACAGCCATCAACACACAAATTCAAGCCCTCATCCTTCCTGATGCATTCATCCCAAGGTACAATCGCTAAGGGTTTTTTTTATGTTTCCAGTTTCTTGGAGACTTTACCAAGTGCCTGGATTAAGCTCAAGTCAGCACAGTACTGCCAAATGTATTTACCCAAAGTGCTCCGGTAATTCTGCCACATGCCAGAAAAGAGCAGAATTATTTATCCACTTCTTCAAGACGAATTTGGATGCAGCAATGGCTTAGTGGCTTCGTGATAGCGCTGCTGCACTTGGCTCCGGCAACCCGGTATAAATCTTTACATGTCTGCATGGGGTTTGCATTTCATATTTGTAACCTTGATTGTTTCTCTGAGGTCTTCTTGTTTCCTCCCACATCCCAAAGATATACTCAACTGTAAATTATTCTTAGTGTAGATTGGTGGCAAGAGAATCAAGTTGGTATGGAAGAGCATACAAGGGCAAAGGTTGTAGGGAAAGAAGATGGTATATGGAATTGATGAGATTCCTCTGGGAACTGGCATGGACTTGATGGGCTGAATGGAATTCATCCATGTTGTAAGGGAAAACATTGTACAAAGCAAGAACCCAGGACCTCCAAGATGCAATAAATCTATTGCCAGCTCTTTCCATTTTCTGCCACATTGAGGCATAAGGGTTCAGTCCTTTGGCTCTTACCAGCAAATGTTTCAGTGCAAGGATTCACTCCTGCCAATCGCTTTGATGTTCCAAAGTCTGAAATCTTCACCACACCACTGTATGTGTTTACAAGAACATTGTCTCCCTGAAAGTACAAAGATCTTCACAGGTTAAAAAATAATGGGGAAAAAAAATTAGAGGTAGCCAGTATTCTAGCTGTAAGGAAATTACTCTTAGCTCAATTTTGAGAGAAACAAATGGTCAACTATATTTACTATTGGATGCTCAAGATTGCAGTTGTATGGAAAACCGAGCAGGGTGTAGCTTCTTCAATCTATTTCTATTCTTCAATCAAGAGCTGCTTGATCTGTATCTTTACTCTATTTCCTTTGTATCCTGAGCTAAACATTTAAACATCTCAAAGGTTTAACATCTCATGGTGTGTCCTGGCATTTGAAGCTGGGAATTCAAGAATTCTATGAAAATCAATTGTTCATTAACCATCTTATGCCAATTAATAAGTATTAGTCACAGAAAAAAAACTGCCAAGAAATGTAATTAAATATATCCATAAAAATACTTTATGCAAGATAGCCCTGTGCTTACTACATACAGCGTAGCATTATATACTTAACACAAGCAGGGTAGTACTGTCTGCTTAACATATGCAGGGCAGCAGTGTCTAGTTGGAAGGTGCATTGGTGATGTTATTATGAGAAAAAATGCTGTATATTAACCCTCTAGAACAGTGGTTTTCAAACTGCCCCCCTAAACTCATATTCCACTTTAAGTAATCTCTATGTCATGGGTGCTCTGTGATTAGTAAGGGATTGATTAAAGTGGTATGTGAGTGGGAAGAAAAAGTTTGAAAACCACTGTTTTAATTGTACCTAATTGACTCATTATGTGCATGGTTTCATAACTCCAAAGGAAATGGGCCAATGACAATTTTTCTCAAGCAAAATATTTCAGTAACACTTGGGTCTGGAGCAGTGGTTCTCAACCTTCCCTTCCCACTCACATACTACCTTAAGCAATCCCTTAGCAATCACAGAGCACTTATGGCATAGGGATTGCTTAAGGTGGAATGTGAGTTTAGGGCGGCAGTTTGAAAACCACTGCTCTAAAATAATTTCACTGTAGCATCTGCACCACTGAAGAACCATTTAGGTGAAGTAAACTTTAAAAATCACCATTGATCTATCTTTTCTCAACTTGATGTCTTTAACTTAAGTATTATCTTGTCAACCTAATGCGAACTCAAACACAACAGAAGGCAATTCAAACCAATTACCTTAATGTCCCGATGCACAATCTGGTTCTCATGAAGATAGCGCAACCCCTCTAGTATCTGTCTGGTGTAAAACATGATGGTAGATACATTATCTTTCAATGGACCCCACTTTAATTTGAGGAGTGCAGAAAGGCTCCCTGTGAAGAACAAAGATATATTCTATAAATAAGTTAACCCTTGGACATCATTAGAGCTCATTAACTCCAATGCACAGATTATTAACACAAGTGCACAATCAAGACTGCATCCTGAGCCATTTTTTTCCCTGAAGTAGCACAATTCATTTCTCCAGAAAATTACTGCCCCCCCCCACCCTGAAATCTATGTGCACATGGTCTTGGGATCAGTAATGAAGATCAAGGGTGGCACAGATAGTGCAGTGGTTAGTGCAACGCTATTACAGTGCCAGCGACCTGGGGTTCAAATCCCACGCTGTCTGTAAGGAGTTTCTACATTCTCGCCGTGTCTGCGTGGGTTTCCACCCACCATTCAAAAATGTATAGGGCTGTAGGTCAATTGGGTGGCTGAGACCCATGGGCCAAAAGGGCTTGATACTGTTCTGTATATCTGCATCTAAATTTAAAATCAGGCAAATGAATACACATAGTCATCATTTACATACTCATCCTTAAGGCAATGTCGCAGCCTGTGAGCTCTGGAGAAAATAGAAGGCACTGCTGAATCCCAGTGCTGCCCTGTTCTGAAATTCACTGAGACAAGAAAGAAGCTGCAATTGGGAATGACCAGATTGCTCTGGCAGATGTAGACTCAGTCAGCCGAATGCCCTCTTCTTTAGTGCAACGACTATTAAAAAAAAGCTCTTGCTTTTCAGCATATTGCAGATATGAGTTCCACCATAATTATGTCCAAATGGGAACATTGCAAAGTGGAAAATATCTTTTTTGATAATTTCCACATGATTTTCCAATAACCTCAGACTTGTATTTTTGGATCAGCACCTCACCTCTCTCCAAAGGCGCTCTTTGATCCACAGCTCATTCTGTTCTTATTTCTTATTTTAACTTTTGCTTGATTTGAATGTTTCTGGATCAGTTTAAAAGCAGCCCCCCAACCAATGCCAAGCTGCACCAATTAATTGTTCAGCACCAGCCTCGGCAGATCACCTAGAGTACCAAAATAGGGTATTTAACTCTGTGTGACCCTCCTCCATTTATCTAACACCATCAAAGTACACCTCTACCCCATTCTTGTTAATACAGCACCTAATAGCCTGAATACAACTGGGATTCTTTGATCTTGGAAGCGAAGCGGGCACCGGACTGGTCAGTACCTGGAGGGGAGACAACCTAGAAACACCAGGTGCTGTAGATTTCTGTGAGGGGCAATGGACAAAGTGGCAATTCTCACTGCCTTACAGTAGAAAAAAGTTATAGAATTCCATATATGTTACGTTCTAAATGTAGTATTATGTGACAATAATCATTTTTTTCCTTTAGAGCTTCCAAGTTCAATATCTCACACATTCCAGGTGACGGCAGATCTCAAATTCTAACCAATCTCAAATCAAAGGGTTCCTCTGTACAGTATAAGGATGTGTTAGTTATAAGAAGGTTGGACAAACTTGGGATTGTTTTTGTTGGGTAAGGAGCAACCTGACAGAAGTGTATAAAATTATGGGAGGCAGAGGGAGGGGTTTTCTCCCCAGAAGAAAATGTCAAATTTCACCTCAGAAATCCCCATTAGATGTTCCCCCTCTCTCATTAGTGCAAGATGAGATTTGCAAGGCAGGGTTTTATTTTACACACTGAAGGCAGAAGGTGCCTGGAACACAAGCCTAGAAGTAGAAATTATAGCAATATTTAGGCACTGACAATATTTCGACACACAATCATGCAGGGAATTGGTGAGGTTGGTCCTTGTCCAGGAAGATGGGATTGTTCAGATTGGCATCATGGTCAGCGCAGATACAGTGGGCCAAGGGACCTGTTCCTGTCCTGCACTGTTCTATGTTCCCACTGGATTCATGAGCACACAACTTTCACTTACGGCCCCCAGTTCCAGTCACCTATGCACATGGAAACATCCTCTTTCTGTGCCTAGAATTAAAGTATGAAATTATGCACAGGTTTAAACAGGCCAACCTTCCATTTCGCGCACAAACCAATTCATAAAATCCTTTCTACAAAGGCTTCATGGATAGATTTTAAAGACTTCTGTATTCAGGGCACCATTTCTAAATGTGCAGGTAATAAAAATCTTGAAAGCAGTGATAGACTTTAACACAAAGGTAGAATGGAGTGGAACAAAGCCAGATGCAATTTAACAGAGACAAGTACAAGATTTTCAATTTTAGTGGGAAGAAAAAGTAAAGACATTGTTAAAATGCAGGATATCATTTAAAAACACAGGGAACTTGCACATAGATGTTTGAAGGCAGCAGAACAGATTAAAAAAGAGATTTTTAAGTAAGCATCAACTGTCAAAAATAATAAAATCGCCGAGTCTCTAAAAAATACTGGTTTGGTTGAAGAAGAAAATTGATTCTCGTAATTATGTCATGAAGGCCATTGATCTCAAACATCAACTCTCTTTTTCTCTCCACAGATGTTGGGTGACCTGCTGAAATTTTCCTACATTTTCTTTTTATTTTATTACCTCAATTTCTGATCACCATGCTTCAGAAAAGTTGCAAAGGCTTGGATATAGCACTGATAAACTTTGATAGAACAGAAAGAGAGAACCACCTGGAGAAACTAGGATATTTCCAAACAGAGCAAAGAAGGTTGAGGGACAATTTGACAAACATTTTCAAAAACACAAAAAGGCTGGACAGAGAGGATTAAAACAAAACCCTCAAAACTCTTTCCAGTGGTGTAAATGTTGAGCACTAGAAGATGCAGACTGAAAGAGTGCCCACAGATGCAATAGAAAATCTTTGACACACAGGAAACAGCTGTGACCTGGAATACACAGCCCAAAATAGAGCCAATCGTGAACTCAAGAGGAAATTGAATAAATGTTTGGTAATCAAAAGTGCTGGTCTATGGGGAAAGAGCTGCAAATTGAACTAGATGGCTCCAATAGAGATGGACTAAATGGTCTCCCTCTGTGCTGTTCGTACAAAAGATTGTAATTGCTTTTGAACATATTCTGAACATGATTACCATCAGCACCAGATACAAGGAAATTGGCTGAAATATAATATTTCCATTTCAAAAAAATTTTAGCCAGAATCATTTGATATTTATATAGCACTGGTTAATTGAAGCACCTTCATATCTTGGACCGTGGAAATTGGATCAAGATTGAGCTTATTTAATAATTAAACACCAAGATAAAGGTAATACTTAATTTGACATAAATGCCAACAGAATTCCCAAATGTTAAGATAGTCTGGCCTTTTTAACAGATATGCCACTGAAACTTAAAAGGCTCTAATTTGTCTTGGCACTGCCTAAAAACTGAATGACAAAACCCTGTTTCTTATTCAGCACTAAATGTTTTGAAATTTAATCTGGAATAAAGTGTGTGAGCAAAAGTTTCCAGGGTTAATGAGGAATTGCACCTGTTGGGAAATTCAGCCAACAACGTGTTGTCATAAATCATGCTTGTGACCTGAAGCCGATACTAGGCCCAAGGGCTCACTTGACTATGAGATGAGCAAGTTTGTTGCTGCTAGAATAGACCGACTGCTTGTCCAAAGCTGTTCTCAAGCCACTCCACGTGCAGTGCAGAAGCCGCTGTACAGACACAGAAATATGTAACAAGGCTGACCTCAGTTGCTCTTTACCTCATAAATCCCAATTCCAACATTTTTTACATAAATGCAAGAAATACACAGTCCCTTCCTTGGGAGTACTGTGTGCAATTGTAAATACATTCTACAATTTACGTAGGGAGTCATGTGTCAATTTGTTACAAATGCATTTTAGAACAAGGCCAGATTTTGCACCCAGCCTTTCTGCAACCTTTGACACCATTCTCCCCCATTGCCTTCTCACTGCTACTCAGTTGTATTGGGTTGCTAATCTAGCCAACATGCCAAGCAGCATCTGCACCACTGCAGATCAGCTACTACTCAGCTCCAGCATCCTTGGTTCAATCCTGACCTTGGGTGCTGTATGTGTGAGGTTCGCATGCATTCCCTGTGACTGGGGCACTCTGGTTTCACACATCCCAAAGATATCCCACTAAGTGAACTGGTTCCTGCAAGTTATCTCTTGGTAGAGGACAGTCAGTCTAAACAGGAGAACTGGGAGGAGTTGATAGATATGCAAGAGAGAACAGGCTTCAGGAAACTAAGTGGAGAATGAAGCTGATGGGAATGCTGAGAACTGGCTTCACTCTCGAGCAAGTAAAATACAAATACATAAAGAGAAAAGCAGAGTAGGTGTTCAGATCGATGACCCTTCATCAGCATAGCACAGTTCTGACAAAAGATCTTTGACCTGAAATGTTAACTGCTTCTCTTGCCCCAGATACACTTGGAAAGGCAGGGATTCATCAAAACCGACGAGTGTGGCTCTTTGGGGAGATCCTATTTGACCAATTTAGAAACAGTTTTACAAAAGGGGAACACATTGGATTGATGAGAGCAGTGTAGTCAAGATAATCTTCTGACAATATCTTTGACACTGTTTCACAAGGTGAGGACTCAGAGAATCTTGGACCGTGGAAATTGGATCAAGATTGAGCTTGATAGAAAAGGCTAGCAATGATGCTGAAGGATTGCCTCTGTGATTGCAAGCCTACAAGGAGTGTGGTATCATGAGGATTGCCACTGGGATCCGTACTGCATTAAAGATTTAGACAAGAATGTAAGAGCAATGAATAGTAAGTCTGAAGATGGCATTTTTGATAGAGGGAAGGAGAATCAAAGGCTGTACAATGATATTGATCTGTTGATATGTGATAGTACAGATCTATCACCAATGTACATAGTGTATATAGTTACTGTATCTAGACTGTGCTTACAGCGATTGGCTGAGAGCTAAGCCACACCTATTGTTTGGGCCTTAAAGGGTTGTGTCCCTAGCCAGGTCGGATCATTCCGGACTGGTCGGCCACCTGTGAAGAGCTCTGGTCTTTTGCTAATAAAAGCCTTGGTTTGGATCAACAAGTCTTTGGTTCTTTCGACGAGCTCTACATGATAAAACAGGATGAATAATGGCAGAAGGAATTTAATTCTAACATGTGAAAGTGAGGTACTTTAGAAGAGTAAAAAACATAAGGCTTCCATGCGATGTCAGGGTCCAGGGAATACTGAAGAATATAGAGATCATGATGTGAAAATCCAAGAATCTCTTATGGTGGTAGATAAGGTGGTGAAAAAGGCACACGGGGTACTTATCTATATCAGCAAGGGTGCAGGAAAAAAGAGCAGAGAGGTTATGGTACAACTGTATAAAATCTAGCACTGTCTGTAAGGAATTTGCACATTCTCCCCATGTCTGCAAGGAATTTTCAGGGCACTCCAGTTTTCTCGCACTATTCAAAATGTACCAGGGCTATAGGTCAATTGGGTCTAATTGGGCAGCACAGACTTGTGGACAGAAAGGGCTGTACTGTGCTGCGTATAAATTAAATTAATCTCCAACATTTCATTAATTGTCCCCACCCGACTGCTAATCTCATGACTCACCCATCCCCCGCCAACCAATTACTGTCTCATCACTCACATCTGAACCCCAATTGCATTACCTTCTGATCTGAGACCCTACACACTCACCCCTCAACTCCCACCTGACACCCTGAACCAGATACAACCATATCTGTTCCTCTTCTCTACTGTGCACCACCACAGTACAAGAAGGAAAGACCTTCCATCTTGGAGGCTGATGCTGCACCCAGTGAATTTGGAAGATTTTGCTGAGACAGCATTGGCGGTATTTCTCAACCGCCTTCACTTCCCTACTGCAGAAATTCCCGAATGAGAGAGCAAGCATCGCCATTGTCTGGTACTGCGTCAGAGGTCGTGACGCTCACGCACACTTTTCTCCATTGAACAAAATGAGTGCTATCACGCCGAAAGCAATTGTGAAATTAATCACCACAACCACTTTCACTGGGTCAAGACCCCAGAGATATGGGAAGTCTTAATGTCAGAGGGCAAAGTTGCAGAGAGGAGACAGGTTGGCCTTGACTTGGGGATGTGAAATGTCAGACTCATTTCTCCCAGTGTTCAAATCTCAGTGTTTTCTCCCCATAACGTTTGCCTGTTCTACACCAGACTCCTGAAAAAGACCCTTTATTCCAAGCTCTGACCCATCAAGAGGTTTCCAGGTGGGCAGAAGAGATAACCTAAGAGAGCCTCTGCTTCCTCAGGAGTTTGCAGAGGAGCTAGTGGAGTTGTTCAAATGAACCGGTACGGACTTGAAGGGCCGACATGGCCTGTTTCCGTGCTGTAAACGGTTATATGGTTATAATTCAAACATATTCTCGAAACATCCTTGAAAGAGCATAGAATTCCCATTGAATCCATGAACCATGACCACTTTAAACAGGGAAGGAGCGTTTATGATGACATGAACCATCGACAGTCCACTTATGGGGACAACCCAGAGCACCAGTTGAAACGGCAGAAGGGTGCACCACCTTACAAACTAATGACTCATCCGTTCACCCCACCTTGGCCAGTTCGCAGGCCCCACATTGGTAGCTTCAGCTATCTTAGAATCCACAAGACTCGAGTGGAAGCAGGTCATCCATGATCCTGAGGGACCATGGACAATGTGCAATGCTCATCCCTAAAGGGTCTCTAGACCACTTCAAAGTATTGATGGATCTGGAGTCATACAATGGCCATATTTACTTTCTCGAAATACATTAAAGAGTAATCCAATATAATCACTGATGATGAATTTTTATTCTACATTTATTTAATTACCTTAATTTAAATACCTTATCTGAGATTTGAACTTGAGTTTCCAGATCACTGGTCCAAGCTCCTATATATAAGTATAGTAGTATTCATTTCAGGGTCACCCACTTGAATCACTAACCTATTTTGTTTTCCAAAGAAGCTGTGTTGGAACTCTAGAACACTAAAGCACAAAAACAGGCTCTTCAGCCCATCTAATCTATGCTATTGGTCAATAGCAGTCTTTACCACTCCTATCTATCTACTATCCAAATCTATTTTCAAATGTCAAAATAAAATCAACATTCACTTCAGCTGGCAGTTTGATCCACTCTTTCACCACTCTCAGTGTGAAGTTCCCCCTAATTTTGTTTCAAACTTCCAGCATTCGCAATTACTTTTTATTTTATCTTGTCATATCCTTCTGGTCAGTCTAACTCTCATCCAAAGTCCCATTTAATGTGGCTAAAGAAAAATGCAGCAACCAGTCGGCATGGTTAGCGCAACGCTGTTACTGCGCCAGCGACTGGGATTCACATCCCGTGCTGTCTGTAAGGAGTTTGCAAGTTCTCCTTGTGTCTGTGTTGGTTTCCTATAGGTGCTCCGATTTCCTCCCACCTTTCAAATAAAGTGTACAGGTCAACTGGGTGTAATTGGGCAGCACAGGCTGATGGGCCAAAGGGCCTGTTACTGTGCTGCATGGCGAAATTTTAAAAAATTAAACTGAAACCCTTTGAGCAGCAGGTAGGAAAGCACGGAGTATTCACACAAGATAATGCACCTGATGAACTGCCACTCGAGGTTCCCATTTCTTTTCGAAGACCAGTCCCAGAGAGCCCCGAAAACATTTCCATTTCAACAGAAGTGAAACATTTCCACTTGTTTCTGTGATAAAGTCCAATTTAAATATTGCCATCAGTAGCCTGTCCTTTCCAAGAGCAAGGAGCATACGTCCAAATGTATTCACCTCACCTCAGAAGTCTGAGTCAGGCTCTGGTTTCAATTTAATTCCTGGCCAAGTTAACTACATAATAACTACAACAACTGAACCCAATATCCACAGCTGAATGTTCCAGTCACTCTGGGCCCAGCCACCTCTCTCCACTTTTTTTTTTATTTTTTATTTAAATTCTCTGACATTAAGGCCCACCTTTAGGACTCCTGGACAAGATTTTGATAAAATGTATGCTTGAATATCCAAGTCTCTCAAATCCATTTCTCTTAAGATGTAGGAGAAGAATGTGGCCATTTGGCTCATCAAGTCCGCCCTGTCATTCAATCAAGGCTGATTTATGTTCCCTTCTCAATCTGATTCTCCCACTTTCTCCTCATAACCTTTGACACCCTAACTAATCAAGAACTTATCAAACTCTGTTTTAAATTTACCCAATGATCCACCACACTCTCGCCACAGAAATTCCTCTTCAACTCAGTTCTCAAGGAGTGTCCTTTTATTCTGAGGCTGTTCCTCATCCAAGACTCTCCCACTACTGGAAACATCCTCTCCATGTCCACTCTTTTAATGAGATCTTCCTCATCTTTCTAAACTGCATCAAATACAGTCCTCATACATTGAGCCTCTCATCCCCGGGATCACTCTCATAAACCTCCTCTGGATCCTCTCACACATCCACCCTTAGATATGGCCTCTGTCCAGGCTTAGGTTATGGAGTCTCTCCATTTGTATCTCTTGGATACAAAGTGGATGAACTTAGTCTTGGTGAAGTTTAATTTAGAATTTCTATTGGGTGTAGGAGGTCTACCAGGAATAGCTTATTAAGCTCACACAAGAGACTAGATTTGATGTGCTTACCTCCTGGCACTTGTTCCATAAAGATCTTGATATAGCCATTTTCCGAAACTGAACCAAGGTACTGCACAATGTTTCGGTGCTTAAGGTATTTGTGCAGAGCTATCTCTTCATGAAGAGGTTGGGAGTACCTGGGAATTAACACAAGGAGAAGCACTGAAGACAAAGTTGCTGCGTGTTTTATGCCCTCAACCATTGGAGCAGCTGACGCCGGGACCGACTCACGAATGGCAATGGATGTGGGAACCATCAACTCTGCTCACTGACTCCAGGATCTGACCAGAGGCAGCTAGCTCTCCAGGAAATGCAATACGCACACGGGTGAGATGGAAGCAAAATAGTTTTAATCCCCCTCCCCAATATACTGCTGTCAAACAGTCAAGCCTGTGTGGCTCAGTTTCTCTGAGACACGGATCATACCTACATCGCCTGACTGTGCTTAACCACGAGAGGGCTTCTCAATCCACGGGATGGACCACACAGGGTCCTCAGGAATGTAAGAGGCAGGGTTGGTTGCTTCCTAATCAACACCACGTAGTGACGGTTCTGATGAGCTCCTGCACTTCAAACCTGCAATACCCAACATCACACCCCAGGCAAATGTGATACTAGCACTGGAAGAGCTATTCACCTCCATCAAAAGCCTTGCGATGAAGCATTCCAAAATCATGCCTAATAGAGCCAGAAAGCTCAACCAAGCTGCCCCCATCATATTTTGCTCACATTTATGATTATCTGAACTAAATGTAAATAGAGAACCAGATGAAATAGTATTTCTCTGGACCATGTGCACATACATGCACACAAAGATCACATGTACACAATAAGATATTGTGATAGTACAGATTCTATCACCAATGTGTATATGTACATATGTATAGATGGTAGTGTTGGATGACTGTGATTGGCTTAGAGTGTAGCCACACCTACTGGCAGGTCTTAAAGGATTGCTCCTAGCCAGATCAGGTCATTCTGGACTGATCGACCTACTTGTGATATGCTCCAGTCTTTTAGTTAATAAAAGCCTTGGTTTGGATCAACAAGTCTTTGGTTCTTTCAACGCGCATTACAGATATGATTTAAAATAAATATATACAAATATTTTGAAATGATTTACTCAGTTACGGGATGCTGTTCCTCAATCTCACAGCCTGCAGGATGAAGCTATTTCCCAGCCTGGCAGTCCTGATTTTGATGTACCTCCTTCTTGATGGCAGTGGGTCAAAGACACTGTGTGGTGGATAGTCCTCTCTAATTCTCAGAATCAATTGCTATGAACATGTCATGAAATTAATTGTTTTGCAGCATTATAGATGAAAATATTGCCATCAATTATACTTTTAAAAAAATGAGGACCAAAGAAGAGAAAATGAGGTCATGTCTGTGATTCATTGACCATTTATAAATCTGATGGCAGAGGAGAAGAAGTTGTTTTTGTACTTCAGGCTCCTGTACCTCCTTTCTGAAGCATGAAGAACGTATGGCCTGGGTGGTGAGGGTCCTTGAGGATAGAGACTGCTTAAGACACTGCCTCTGGTAGATGTCGCCGATGGAGTGAAGACTGATGCTCATGATGGTGCTGGCTGACTTCACACTCTCTGGGGTCTTTTCCTGTCTTGAGCTTTGGCATCTCTCTATCAGACAGGGATGGAACCAGTGAAAATGCACTCCTGAAGAAATTTGCTTCTTTACTGATGTATCGAATCTCCTCAAACTCCTCACAAAGTATAGCTGCTGGCAAGCCTTCTTCGTGATCACATCGACATGATCATAAAACTACTCCACCACCACAAAAAGGTCTCTCTGAGCTATTGTGGCCCACTTTTTTCTAATTGCACAATGGTAATTGCAAAATTGTATTATCTATTTTTGTATTTATTAGATATTTTAATTTAATTTCATTTGCATTATTGTAGCCTTTTTTGTGATGTGCGTGTTTACCGATGGAGGTGGGAGAGGCAGGACAGGGAGGGGAAGACACCACTTGGGTGGGGATGGGGGAGTAGCTCAACGTAGAGGAGGCCACAGAGTGTACCGAATGCAGTAATTAAGTTGGATGTAGTACACATGGCACTCTGTCTAGGCTGGAAGCTTTAATCATCAAGAATTTTGATGTACACTGTAGATGAATGCGACAATGAACTCATTATAATTAAAAATGCTTCTATTAACCAAAAAAGGTAATTTATAACCATATAAACCATATAACCATATACAGCACAGAACAGGCCAGTTTGACCCTACTCGTCAATGCCGGAACAAATCCCCATTCTCCTAGTCCCACTGACCAGCACCTGGTCCATACCTCTCCAATCCTCTCTCCTCCATGTAATTATCCAGTCTTTCCTTAAATGTAAATAACGTCCTTGCTTCAACCACCTCTGCTGGAAGCTTATTCCACATCCCAACCACCCTTTGCGTGAAGAAATTTCCCCTCATGTTCCCCTTATAATTTTCCCCCTGCAATCTCAAACCATGGCCTCTGGTTTGAATATCCCAATTTAATTTCTATGACCAGAATTGAAGGCATTCTGCTTTTAATGTACTGAATGTGCGGTTTTAAAATTGTCAACCTCTCTCGATGGGGCAAGTTTTAAATCAGTTCTTCAGAACTCTATGATGTAAACTCACCGCTGGAAGATATAAGTGGGTAATCATCCAAAAAGAGTCACATGGGAGTAAATCTCATGCCCAGGAATATTGTGTGTCATGCGATGTCTATCAAGCAATGATGCCAAGACTAACTCTCACTTTCAAACAATCACCTTCACCACCCTATCACCAGATTGGAGTCTGATCTTCGCAGCAGTTTAAATATACATTTTTATTGTACATTTTTTTTATATGTAGTTTTAAGTCACGTTCCTATTTCAAATTGACATTACAATTGTAATGTGATACTGGTTATCTATTTGAAAACAAAATTAAAATTTGCTGTTCACCCGATGTAACCACAAGCAAGGACTTACTTTTGCTCACAGCCAAATATAATATCCTCAAACACAGCGCTGCACAGAATGTAAATATGTAAATTCAAACTGGGAGTCGAAGGAGGAGAAGCTCGGAGAGAGTGACTTGGAGGTAAGCAGTTAAATACAAGGGCTTACTGGGGCTTGGGCCTACTCAAATCAGGCTGGGAGTCTGAGGAGGAGGCAGCTGGAGTTTGAGCTGTGAGTCAGAGGAGTAGGAGCTTGGAGAGAGTGACTGGGTTAATTGGTCAAGGGGCCAGTAAAAGGAGTAAAAGGGGAGGGAGCGGCCAGCGAGGAGCGGCGCACTGAGTGAGTGGGGCACTGAAGGAGTGGGACTTCCAGCCTTTGGCTCAACAGGCTTAAGCAAAAGCGGGCGAGGAGAAAGGTAAGTGGCATTATTTTAGTTCAGTCATGCCTATGGGGTTAGTGCTTTGTACTGGATGTCAGATGTGGGAACCATGGGTGAGTCCCACCCTCCCAAATAGCCACATCTGCGTCAGGTGCACCGAGATGCAGTTCCTTAAGGACCGAGTTGGGGAACTGGAGCTGCAACTTGAGGACCTGCGGCTGGTAAGGAAGAGTGAGGAGTTGATAGATTCAACTTTCAGGGACATAGTTACCCCAAGACCAGATGTGTCAGGTAAGTGGGTAACTGTCAGGGGAGGGAAGAAAAATACCAGGAAAATGAAGAGCACACCTGTGAATATCCCTCTCAGTAACAGGTATATTTTGTTGGATGCTGTTGAGGGAGATGACCTGACAGAAGCTGGCAGCAGTGACCAGGTCGCTGGCACTGAGCCTGGCATGGTGGACCAAAAGGTAAAGAGGAATGCAGTGGTCATTGGGGACTCCATTGTCAGAAATACAGACAGGAGATTCTGTGAGCCAGATAGGTATGCCCGCATGGTGTGCTGCCTCCCTGGTGCAAGGGTGCGGGATATCTCAAATCGGGTCCAGGGTATTCTAAAAGGGGAAGGCGAACAGCCTGATGTCTTGGTACATGTGGGTACCAATGACATAGATAAAAAGGAGGAAGTACTGAAAAAGGATTACAGAGAGCTAGGACAGAAACTAAGAAATAGGACAGCCAGGATGGTGATCTCTGGTTTGCTACCTGTGCCAAGTGCAACTGAGGACAAAAATGGAAGGTTAAGAAAAATGAATGTGTGGCTGAGGGGCTGGTGTAAAGGACAGGGTTTTGGCTTCTTGGATCATTGGGATCCCTTTTGGGGAAGGATGGGTTACACCTAAACCCAAAAGAGGTCAATATATTGGCAGCTAGGTTTGGTACAGCCGTCGGGTGTGGTTTAAACTAATTTGGCAGGGTGGGTGGGAACCTGTATGATAAGGCAAAGACAGAAAAGATAAAACAGGAAAAGTTAGGTTAGGCAGCGAAAGTAAAAAATCAGAAAGAGCAAGGAGGGTAAAAAAAAGCAAATCTGAAGGCTTTATATCTTAATGCAAGAAGCATTCGGAACAAGGTAGATGAATTAGCTGTGGAAATTGAGATAAACATATATGATTTAATTGGGATTACAGAAACATGGCTGCAGGGTGGGCAAGCCTGGGAACTTAACATCCCGGGGTATATGATATTTAGGAGGGATCGGCAAGAAAGAAAAGGGGGTGGGGTAGTATTGATGGTGAGAGAAGGGACCGACACGATTGACAGAAAGGATATCAACTCGGAAGATGCGGAATCTATATGGGTAGCAAGGGGCGGAAAACTTTAGTGGGGGTGGTATATAGGCCTCCAAATAGTAGTGTAGAGGTGAGGGAAGGCATTAAAAGAGAAATTAGAAAAGCGTGCAATAAGGGAACAGCTGTCATCATGGGAGACTTTAATTTGCATATAGATTGAACTAGCCAAATTAGTAAAAATACTGAGGAGGAGGAATTCCTTGAATGTTTACGGGACGGTTATCTAGACCAATATGTCGAGGAACCAACTCGGGAGCAGGCCATTTTAGATTGGGTATTATGCAATAATAAGAGGCTAATCAACAATCTTGTTGTACGAGGCCCTTTGGGTAGGAGCGATCACAATATGATCGAATTCTCACTCGACATGGAGAGTGATGAAATTAAAACCGAGACTAAGGTCCTGAATTTAAATAAAGGGAATTATGATGGTATGAGATGGGAGTTGAGTAAGATTGATTGGGTGGTGTTTATGGGGGAGTTGACTGTGGATAGACAATGGAAAGCATTCACAGATCTAATTGAGAAATTGCAAAAATCGTTTATACCGGTTTGGCATAAAAATAAACCAAAAAAGGTGACTCAACCATAGATAACAAGGGAAATTAGAGACAGCATTAGGTTCAAAGAGAGAGCATATCAATTGGCTAAAAAAAGTACCACAACCGAAGACTGGGAGCAGTTCAAGATGCACCAAAGGAGGACAAAGGGATTAATCAAGAGAGCAAAAATAAATTACGAAAGTAAGCTTGCGGCAAATATAAAAACCGACTGCAAAAGCTTTTATAAATATGTCAACAGGAAAAGATTGGTGAAATCCAGAGTAGGCCCTTTGCAGTCGGAATCAGGGGAATATATAATGGGGAATAAAGAAATGGTAGACCAATTAAATTCTTACTTTAGTTCTGTTTTTACAAGAGAGGATACAAATAACCTCCCAAGGATGTTGGGAAACATAGAGACTAATGCAAGGGAGGAACTGAAAGAAATCAGAATCTCTAAGGACATGGTCTTGGGGAAATTGATGGGATTGAAGGCAGATAAATCCCAAGGGCCTGATAATCTACATCCTAGGGTACTTAAGGAAGTGGCCATTCAGGTAGCAGATGCTTTAAGAATTATTTTCCAGAACTCGATAGACTCAAGATCAATACCCATGGATTGGAGGGTAGCTAATGTTACCCCACTATTTAAAAAGGGGAGGTAGAGAAAAAGCAGGGAATTATAGGCCGGTGAGTCTTACATCAGTAGTGGGCAAAATTATGGAATCCATTAAGGATGTCATAGCGGAGCATATGACTAGCAGAGAAGGGATCGGACGGAGTCAATATGGATTTAAAAAAGGTAAATCGTGCTTGACAAATCTATTGGAATTCTTTGAGATGGTGACAGGTAAAATAGATGGGGGAGAGCCAGTGGATGTGGTGTACCTGGATTTCCAAAAGGCCTTCGATAAGGTCCCGCATAAATGACTGGCTTCCAAAATCAAGGCTCATGGGATTGAAGGCAAAGTATTGATGTGGATTGAGAACTGGCTGGCAGGTAGAAGACAGAGAGTTGGGATAAATGGCTCATTTTCTGAGTGGCAGGCGGTGACCAGTGGGGTGCCACAGGGATCTGTACTGGGATCCCAGCTGTTCACAATTTACATTAATGATCTGGATGAGGGGATTGGATGTAATATCTCCAAATTTGCAGATGACACTAAGCTAGGAGGGGTTGTATGCACAGAAGAGGGGGGTCAGGAAGCTCCAGTGTGATTTGGATAAATTGAGGCAGATACATGGCAAATGCACTACAATGTGGATAAATGTGAGGTTATCCACTTTGGTAATACAAACCGGAGGGCAGATTACTATTTGAATGGCAATAGATTAAGAGATGGGGAAGTGCAGAGAGACCTAGGGGTACTTGTACACCAGTCTCTGAAGGTGAGCATGCAGGTACAGCAGGCGGTTAAAAAGGCAAATGGCATGTTGGCCTTCATATCAAGAGGGTTTGAGTATAGGAACAAGGATACCTTACTGCAGCTGTACAGGGCCTTGGTGAGACCACACCTGGAGTATTGTGTGCAGTTTCGGTCACCTTATCTAAGGATGTTCTTGCAATGGAGGGAGTGCAGAGGCGATTCACCAGGCTGATACCTGGAATGGCAGGAATGACTTATGAGGAAAGATTGCGCAAATTGGGATTGTACTCCCTGGAGTTTGGAAGATTGAGAGGGGATCTCATAGAGACATATAAAATTCTGGCAGGACTGGACAGAATGGATGCAGATGGGATGTTTCCAATGATGGGAAAATCCAGAACCCGAGGCCATGGTTTGAGGATAATAGGCAAACCATTTAGGACCGAGATGAGGAGGAATTTCTTTACCCAGAGGGTGGTGAATCTGTGGAATTCATTGCCACAGAGGGCAGTAGAGGCAGGTTCATTAAATATATTTAAGAGGGAATTAGATCTATTTCTTCAGTATAAGGGTATTAAAGGTTACGGAGAGAAGGCGGGGACGGGGTACTGAACTTTAAGATCAGCCATGATCTCGTTGAATGACGGAGCAGGCTCGAAGGGTCGAATGACCTACTCCTGCTCCTATCTTCTATGTTTCTATGCAATCCTGCCATTTTACACACAGCCTGCCATTGCTTGGGCCCTGTAATATCCAGATTTAAAATGTCATTGCTATGAGAACCCTCTTAGAGTTTCGTTTCCCGAGTCTACCTCCAATCAAAGTTACCATCTATGTCAGAGTTTGATCTTGCCCGCTTTCTGCAATATCTTTCTTCAGCGATTTTTTTAGCCCAAGAGAAACTGAAGCAGTGATAGAGATTGTGGTGCCAAATTATAAAGTATAAAGTCCCAGGATAGACCCAACTCTATATTTATAGCTGGATCCTGCTGAGCCAAGTTGATGAGCCAAGTCCTGCATAAAACCACTCACAATCTCAACTTCAAATGCATCCTTGGAACTTTACCAGAGTGAACAATGACCAAAACATGGCAAATGCTTGGCAGATCTTGGCAGCAGGAACAGTAAGGACAATTCATGTGGATTATCTTGGTTCCTGTGAATTTATCACGGTAAACCTTGACCCATGCTCCCACCCCATTGATAACAATGCTGAAATTGCTGTAGCCAATTAAAAAAAAAAATCAAGCAGAGGAACACAAGAACTGCAGGTGTTGGAATCTGGAGCAAACAATGAGAAACTGGAGGGGCTCAGAAGATCAGGCAACATCCATGGGTAAAAATGGTCAATGTTTCAGGGTGGGAACCTTTGTCATGACTCAAGTGGGAAAATAGCAAGTTTAAAAAGAGGCAGGTGGAGGGGAGTAGCAAAGAGGACAAGAGGTGGAAGGAAACTGGACAAATGAAGGTGGGAGAGGTAGAAGGACAAGCAGGGAAAGAGATCACTGAGGTGGGATGAAATAACTCCATCTAGAGGAGGCCATAGAGTGCACTTAATGCAATAGATTACATTGGTCGAGGTGCACATGACATTCTGCCTCAGCTGAAAGATCTGTTTGTAGTCCTGATGGAATCGAGGAGGGAGATGTAGTGACAAGTATTATACCTTCTGCAGTTCCAGCAGGAAGTGCCTAAGGGGATGGAAGGGTGGGTGGGAAGAGAAGATACTGTCAACTCACAAGTTTGTTCTGGAGTCAAAGCCAAGATCCAAATGAAACAGGAACACTAACTCAGACATATCTGAAAAATTAATCGAGTCACAAGTAATATTATGTTCTCAACTGATGTAAAATGTCTTCATCTGCACCCAATTCCCCACCTTTAAATCCAGCTAGAGTTATTCAACTAACAAGATCATTAATTAATCTATCCTCATTACAGTATGTTACACCAACTGTAGCTTGATTAACAGGTTGAGCAAAGTTGGTTAAGAGAACAAAGCTAATGTTTCAGATTAACGATGTTTCATCAGATATTTCTACTGGAACCTACTGAGCATTAACAACATAGTTTGCACCTGTCATTTCCAGTAATATGCAATATTTTACTCCGTTCTAATTTTAGCAGAGTGGGACTTCTCTGTGAAGTTTTACAAAGCAACTTGTAAACAGAAATTATGGCATAGCAATTTATGATCCAAAATGTCAGAATATAACAGTCCAAGATAATAACTGAAGGGAGTAAAGTTTATGAAACACATTTATTCAAGGTTTGTGATTATCATTCTCATCAATCACATGAGAAAATGTCTATATCGTTATGCAAAATCCACTGCAGTGGTCTAGAGGTTACTTTGCAATGAACAATTACTGAATGAATTACTATAGCAGAAAAATATCACCCAAGATCTTCAACTGTCAGGATAAAATTTGTAATGCAAAGTAGCAACTGACTCACTAACCAACTACATTATCTCCCTATCATCAGTTGTTACCATGCCATCCATCTGTTGTGAGAGGTACTGGAATAGCCACAAAGGGCCAAATCAATTACTTGTCTTTCATCACTCTGTGGTGTGCAATGAGCATTCATTGTGAACACGCAAAAGTCTGCAGATGCTGTGATTGTTGCAAAAACACACAGAAATGCTGGAGGAACTCAGCTGGTCTTGCAGAGTCCTAGGAGGTTAATACCAACATTTTGGGCCTGAGCTCTTCTTCAAGGAATAAGCCAAGAACAGGAAGGTGTCAGAATAAAGACTGTGGACTGGCAGGGGCAAGAGTCTATACAATATAGATGGACAAACTTATGGTTTATGCAAAGACTATTCTGAAAAACAGCAGCATATACTATCTTATTTGGATGCGTGCAACATGAAAATAGCAATTTAATACTCACCTACTATCTTTCTCTGGGATTTCTTTGATAGCTATTTTCACTTGATTGCTGAGGTCCCGTCCAGCATAGACCACTCCATATGTTCCTTTACCCAACACAACCCGTTCTTCAGACTCATCATACTCGTAGTCATACTGGAACCAAAGACGAGAGAAAAGTCAATTCACCTCGAGACAAACACTGGAATTGCAGGTTTAAATCTCAACCCAAATATCTGGTGTAACGTGTGCAAGTTCTAATCAAGGCTGCACTGAGAGAGAGGGTTGCACAACTGTAGGTGCCATCTTTTAAATTAGATGTTCGGCTAAGCACGTCAGGAGAAAACAGACATATCTGAAAAATTAATCGAGTCACAAGTAATATTTATCCTTCAATGGATCACATTGAAAGGACATTATTTGTCTTAGTTTAAAATCATGAATTGCATGCCTTACCATATACAAAATGGCCAGCCTGTTTTCCCCTCTGTTGCAACAATTTATTGTGAAAAGATTGAATCGGTTTTCACTTTCTTTGACAAGGCGCCACACAAAGGCAAGTAACCCAAAAAAAAAGGTTTCATGCAAAATCATTCTTCTTTTTCCATCTTTTTATTTAAGTTCCAGATTAGTAAATATAATGATACAAAGAAATCGGGATTGCATTAATAATGATTAACATACAGACACACAAACATTAAAGCCACAGGCTTTAATTCCAATTAAAGTGCAGGATCCAGTCTGTTGAAAAAATTGTATTGGAGAAGGCCCCTGACTGGTGGGCACCAGGACCATTGAAAGCAATAGCCACTCAGTTTGATCGTGACAGCCTCAGTCAGTCCTATTGCTGGAGCTCTTTGAGGGTTCAGGTCAAAGATCAGTTCTGGGCCACAGGAAGGAGCATACAACCATCATGTGAGAATGATAAAAAGAGCTGGTTTTTGCTGATATACCAGAAAATCAAGACTACCCAGGATGTAGTTGAGGAAACTTTATTGTGGCAGATTTCCATCTAGTGCCTTTCTTTTGACAAGAGGTTGGGGAAAGAGGCTTAGATTGGAAAGAAATACCACCATAAATAGGGATTTCAGGATCCTGGGGAAATCTGCCTTCCTTCAGGTGCTCTCCCACAAGGTTTGTACACAGAGACAAAAGAAGTCAATTGGTAACTGCATTACTATCACATTTATTTCACCTTATATGCATTTTGCAGTTGAGATGAAATTGTTTACCAAAAAAACCAAATAAACTGCATAATCTATCTGATTTATTTTCATACTTTTGCTGAAGAACCATTTCATCACCAGTGGCCAGATCTAATGTCAATTGTTTTGTCTATTTTCCAGTTTTCTCTTGAAGTTCAATGCCTGAGGGAGAGAAGGTGGACCCCTCTGATTTACACAAGTGCCCTGAATGCACCTTGTGCACGTTCAGAGGAAAACATTGTTGAGAGCATCATTTGCCAATTCATGAACACACAGCCTTGCGAAGATTATTGCCACCATGAAGAACCATCATACCTCCAGTATGCCTCCCTCAGGATCACCCTCCAGCTCTCCAGCTGCTTCATCATTAATTTCCTTTACCAGGCCACAAAACCTGCAATACAGTTACAAAGCTACTTAGGGCCAGTGATAGAGCGTTTAAAATCAGCCAGCTGGAAAAGAAATGTGATTTACTAAGGAGAAGGATATTGATCTATGTAAAGTAAGGGAAATAAATAGGGAAGTTATAGAAATTATGATTATTAAAGAAGAGGAAGTACTGGCGCTTTTAAGGAAAATAAAGGTGGATAAGTCTCCAGGTCCTAACAAGATATTCCCTAGGACCTTGAGGGAGGTTGAAATAGTAGGGGCTTTGACAGAGATATTAAAAATGTCTTTAGTAAAGGAATGATGCCAGAGGATTGGAGGGTAGTTCTATTGTTTAAAAAAGGTGCCAGGAGTAAATTTAGTAATTATAGGCCTGTAAGTTTGACATCGGTGGTGGGCAAGTTAATGGAAAGTATTCTTAGAGATGGTATATATAAATATTTGGATAGGCAGGGTTTGATTAGGAAAAGTCAATATGGAATTATGAAGGGAAGATCATGTTTGGCAAACCTTATTGAATTTTTTGAGGAGGTTACGAGGGAAGAAGATAAGGGTAAGGCAGTGGATGTTGTATATATGGACTTTAGTAAGGCCTTTGATAAGGTTCCTCAGGGAAGGTTAATTTGGAAGGTTCAATCGTTAGGTATTTACAGTGAAGTAGTAAAATAGATTCAACAATTGTTGAATGGGAGATGCCAGAGAGTAGTGGTAGATAATTTTGTCAGATTGGAAGCTGGTGACTAGTGATGTGACTCAAGGTTCAGTGTTGGGTCCATTACTATTTGTCATATGCATTAATGATCTGGATGATGGGGTGGTGTAATGGAGGATTAAAACCATGTACCCAGATGCTTTTTGCTTATGTGGAACTGACGACACTGGGTCCACAAGCAGGTCACCTTACTTTCAGAACTAGCAGATGTAATTAAACTCAGCCATGGGGACTTATCTGAAGATACACTTTGAAATGGAATTCCACTGTGAGGCCCAGGGAAGGCAGTTGTCAAATGCAACACTCTGAAATTGACGAATTGGTCACAACCTGTCTTGCTCGAGAAGTTTTAATAAGTCTTTGTATCTACGAGATAAACCAGGAAATTATAACATCCTGGTTCCATAATAATTAATCTTCTAAATTGTAGAATGTAATGTTCAGTTTTGATTTTGGCTGACAAATATTAGAAGGAGTAGGCGCATGATTAATTGTTTTTGGGGTATATAAGCCTGTGGTCCTGCTGCTGAAGTTTAGACTCTCCGAGGGGTGGGAACACCCCTTGTCAAGAAGGAAGAACAGCCAGAGTCCGAGCAACGTCCCGGTCGGGGGAGGTGGAGAAGCTGCTACCAGCGCCCTGACAACCTACTACAAGTGTGCAGTTGTTGCCTCGCTTCGGCAGTTGGGACCAGTCCAAGCGTTGATAAGTATAGTTGGGAAGGGCTTGCATATTGTAGTGTGAAATCAGCTTTTGAATTAGTAATAAACATTTGTATAAACTGAACTGCTCTCGGTGTGTGTGTCTATTTTCTTTCGGTAGCTAAAACACTGTGACCAATCTAAAATGAACAAAATGAGAGGTATAAGTTTACCCAAGACAATTGGCGCAGCGAGCAGGGTTGGTCTCAAGATGTTTCGCCGAAAGAAAGAGGTGAGCCCTGAGCAGTTTTTGATTCCGGGATGGACTTCCAAAGATGATGGGTTTGGCATGCTGGCTAATACCCTGTCTTTGTTGGGACCACCCATCAGTTGGGATGAAAGGTTAGAACCCTTAAGTGTGCCTCTGGGAGAGCGGGTTGCCACTCTCCTCCGAGAAAGTAAATTTCCAAAAAAACGGGGGACGCTGACAGACGGTTTTTGGCTGCTGGCCACAGCCTTACGCCACTCCGTTCAGCGTGAAGTTGAATTAGTTCAGCAGCAGGTAAAGTCTGAACATAAGAGAAAACAACTAGAGGAGGAAGTAGAGACTCTGCGACAGCGCTGCTCGATGATGAGCGAAATTGTTAGCACCAGTCAGGATCGAGCCAAAGAATGGGAGGATAAGCATGTTCAAACAATTTGCCGTAATATTAAACTCCGGCAACAGCTCTGTGCGAATAAGGAAAAGCAAGGGGTAGAACCTGATCCACACCGTATTCGTGCCATGATAAGGAATGGCAATGATCCTGATGTAATTGATGATTGGGACGGGAATATCTGGTATGATGATAATGGTAATAATGCAGATACCCCCCGGCATGTGCCTGGCATACTCCCCTCTCCCTCCGCTGTTCAAGCCCGCCCCGTAAGGCAGCGGACTGTCCAAGCAGATGAAGGCGAGAGGGGGGATGATGTAAGTGTAGAAACTGAAGGGACCGGTGCTCCGATCTCCCAAGCGGACCCAGGGGAAGGCTCCCAAACCCCTGCTTATGCTAGGTGGGCTCCCCCCTCAACGGGATGGTCTCAGCAGCCTCCCATGTGCCAGAGTGGTAACAGGGGTCGGGAGCAGTCAACAACAATACGTGACTTTACTATAAAAGAGCTGGCCGCCATTGGAGATCGTTTTAGGCAAAAGACAGGAGAAACTTTGGCGGCCTGGCTTCTGCGGGTTTGGGAGCAAGGGGGAGGTAGCATATATCTGACCCCTGAGGAATTGTTGGGGTTAGGATCATTAACTACTGATATTCGAGTCACTGCTGAATTACGTGGCAGAAGGAGAGATGTAGACTATTTACTTGCTACTCTAGGAGAAGCCCTGTTACGGGTGTATCCGTCACCAGTAGATTGGGATCTGCATTTGCAGAACCATTGGGGCACACCAGAGGAGGGTATAGCAGTGATTCGCCAACAGGCCGTGGCCTCTGCTTTGTATGCGGGGCGCCTGAGGCTGTGGATGCATGGGGGGAGCCCTGATGAAGAATTATTCACAGCTGGAATGCATACCCGATTGGTTCGTTCAGCCCAACCTACTATACGGGGACTGGTCCTGTCTGTAACTAGTCCGCTAATTGGGCACCTCGTATCTGAGGCGGTGCACGCCCTATCTGGACTCCAAGAACTGGAGTTGGGAGGTAAAATCCACTCACGTACAACCCAGGTTAAAGCAGACAGACAGGATGAAAGGAGAGGGGCTGCTGTTAATAATGGACTGACCAGAAAAGAGCTTTTTCTAACTTTGTTAAAGTTAGGCGTACCTAAAAGTGATATTGATGGGAAACCTACTGCAGTCTTGTATGCCCTTTATAAGAGGAAGGCAGGGGAACATCATTCCCAGATGCTGGGTCCTCCCGGCCCAGCTGTGCCTTCTGCTCCCACTGCTGCTTCTATCGAGTCAGCTTCTCCTGCCCCAGTTACCCGTGATGAGGTACAACAATGGGTTAAACAGGCTCTTAAGGATAACAATAGCATGTGGTCCTGGAAACCCCCGAACCCTTCTGAAGCCTGAAGGTGTGGGCAGGATTCCCGTGTCTATTCCATCGAGACACGGCGCACACACGGGGATCCGCGGCCCTACATACCATTAACAATTCACTGGGGTGGGGGTAATGATCGCCAATACTTGGCTTTGGTTGACACCGGTGCAGAGCACTCGGTGATTCCTGGTAACCCCGACCTCTGGAACGGACCCACATTTCGAATAGAAGGAATGGGAGGGGCAATCACCCTGGCAAAGGAAATAAAAGTCCGTGCCACGGTGGGTGATGGCCCTTCCCCCATATGGTTACATGCGTTGGTAGCTGCCACTGACGAGTGTATTCTGGGTATTAATATGTTGGCCGGTACAGCCCTTAATACTAGCCAAGGGGGGTTTGCATTCGGAATTCGGACTATTACAAAAAGATTAGTGGTGGGTCAGGCCAAGTGGGATCCCGTGGTGGTGCCACCCCCCTCAAAACCTGTATGCATTCCGCAATATCGCCTCCCTGGAGGGCAGGAGGAGATTACCGCCACCATTGATGCTTTGAAAGAAGAAGGGGTAGTGAGGCCTGCAACGTCGCCCTTCAATAGCCCTGTTTGGCCGGTCCAGAAGCTGGACGGCTCCTGGAGAATGACAGTTGATTATCGTTTTTTGAACAAACATGCCCCACCACTTGCTTCAGCAGTTCCGGACATTGTCACCCTTATTGAAAACATTGCTACTGGGAACTCAGGAACATGGTATGCTGTCATTGATCTTGCTAACGCCTTCTTCAGTATTCTTATAGCTGAGGACTCACAGGATCAGTTCGCCTTTACCTGGAAGGGGCGCCAGTATACCTTCACCCACCTTCCAGTATCGCCTTCCCTCTCAATTCACCATTATATTGATGATGTGGCCTCCTGGAGCCTCTGGCAGAAACAAGAGGGTCGCCGAGTCCCACTGGGATTCTGGTCACGTACCATGCCTGAGGCTGCCACTCGTTATTCTGTTTTTGAACAACAGTTACTAGCCTGTTACTGGGCCCTGCTAGAGACTGAAAGAATGACAGGTGATGCAGATGTTCAATTGCGACCTGCACTTCCTATAATGAATTGGGTCCTGGCTAATGATGCTAATCTAAAGATCCGGCGGGCTCAGCAGTCTTCTATTGTTAAATGGAAGTGGTATATTCAGAGTCGTGCGACCAGAGGGCCTGAAGGGGTGGGCCGCGTACACGAACAGGTGGCTTACCATCCCAGGTCAGGAACTCACTTATCGGAGGAGGGGGATGGTGGCTCCAGTCAGTATGCTGAGTTGAAGGCAGTCACTTTACCACTAGATCCCCATGATCACCCTCTTCGCCTGTTTACTGATTCCTGGGCTTTGGCTAATGGACTTGTGGTATGGATGCCTGATTTGCAAAAGAACAACTGGATGATACATGACCGCCCAGTATGGGGCAAAGAGTTGTGGCAGCTGTTGTGGGATGCTTCCCACCATCGTGAGATAACCGTTTATCACGTTGATGCCCATACCAATATGGCGACTAACATGGCTCAACATAATGCAGTAGCAGATCAGCTTGCCACTATCAGCTGTGCTGATACCGTCCCCCTGGCTCGATGGGCACATGAACAGAGTGGTCATTTGGGGGAGAAGGGATCAGCTATGTGGTCCCGTACACATGCTTTATCCGTCCATCAGGATGATGTCCGCATGGTCATACGTACATGCCCAGAATGTCAGCTTGTGAAGTTCCATACCGTTCCACCTGGTCCACATGGCCGAATAAAACGGGGTGCTCACTCAGCTGCGGTCTGGCAAATTGATTACATAGGCCCCATGCTAGACTGCATGGGTAAATATTACGTCCTAGTAATGGTTGACACCTTTTCGGGCCTGGTTTTTACTTTTCCCACCAAGACGGCTGACCAAGCTAGCACTATCCAAGGACAAAACCATTTGATTTATCGTTATGATGTTCCAGAGGAGATTCACTCTGATAATGGCTCGCACTTCTCCGGGAAAGCAATCTGTGATTGGGCAAATGACAACGGTATTTTATGGGTCCACCATATTCCTTATTACCCGCAGGCTGCCGGGTTAGTTGAACAAATGAACGGCTTACTGAAGGAACAAATTCATTTGTTAACATCACTGGGGACCCAGAAGGGATGGTGCCATGTGCTGCAGCAGGCAGTCGACAATTTGAATCATCGCCCTTTAAAAGGAGGTACACCTTTCCACCGACTTCTTCACGCTCCTGAACTACAGCCTATTCCAGAGGAAAAACAGTCATTGCCCCCCATCCCCGAACTAGAGAATGTTGGACAAAAGGTATGGGTGGCACCACCAGGTAGTGGCCCTCCTGTAAAAGGGGAAATAGTGACACCTGCCCAGGGTAACACTCGGTGGGTAGCTATTGAGGGACAGGATGATTTAGTCTGTTTAAACACTGAACGCTTATGGTATCGTGAGTGACATGTGTCAGGCTTCTTTGTTCCAGGTTCTCCATTTTACACTCCTGGTGATCTGGCTTAACAGCTGCTTTGATGCCAGCAATTGGATTTGTAATGTCGAGGACGTTCCAAGGGAGTTCCCAGTGGGAAACACGGTCCGATGCATTACACCAAGGAAGTCCTCGGTCACCAGCCTCAAGTGCAGCTTATATAAATATGTTATTGTTCAGCATGTTTCAAAATCTGTTCGTGAGCTCCAGTATCTGGGTATTGTGGCCAACAAGGATAATTTGAGCCTTGGTTGGAATCCTTTCTCATGGCTAACTGCTACATTTGGGGGAGTGGGCCACAATATCCTCCGTTGGTTGCTCGCGTCATTGCTTATCTTTGTAATTGTTGTTTTGATTTCTCTTTTTTCGCTCCCTCTGTACTCAAATACTGGTTAGGCCTCGCAAATGACAGATTGTGACCAAGGGGTGGAATGTAATGGAGGATTAAAACCATGTACCCAGATGCTTTTTGCTTATGTGGAACTGACGACACTGGGTCCACAAGCAGGTCACCTTACTTTCAGAACTAGCAGATGTAATTAAACTCAGCCATGGGGACTTATCTGAAGATACACTTTGAAATGGAATTCCACTGTGAGGCCCAGGGAAGGCAGTTGTCAAATGCAACACTCTGAAATTGACGAATTGGTCACAACCTGTCTTGCTCGAGAAGTTTTAATAAGTCTTTGTATCTACGAGATAAACCAGGAAATTATAACATCCTGGTTCCATAATAATTAATCTTCTAAATTGTAGAATGTAATGTTCAGTTTTGATTTTGGCTGACAAATATTAGAAGGAGTAGGCGCATGATTAATTGTTTTTGGGGTATATAAGCCTGTGGTCCTGCTGCTGAAGTTTAGACTCTCCGAGGGGTGGGAACACCCCTTGTCAAGAAGGAAGAACAGCCAGAGTCCGAGCAACGTCCCGGTCGGGGGAGGTGGAGAAGCTGCTACCAGCGCCCTGACAACCTACTACAAGTGTGCAGTTGTTGCCTCGCTTCGGCAGTTGGGACCAGTCCAAGCGTTGATAAGTATAGTTGGGAAGGGCTTGCATATTGTAGTGTGAAATCAGCTTTTGAATTAGTAATAAACATTTGTATAAACTGAACTGCTCTCGGTGTGTGTGTCTATTTTCTTTCGGTAGCTAAAACACTGTGACCAATCTAAAATGAACAAAATGAGAGGTATAAGTTTACCCAAGACAGGTGGTAAATTGGATTAGTAAGTATGCAGATGATATCAAGATTGGTGGAGCTGTGGATAGTGAAGAAGGGTTTCAAAGCTTGCTGAGGGATTTAGGCCAGTTGGAAGAGTGGGCTAAAAGATGGCAGATGGAGTTTAATGCAGATAAATGTGAGGTGTTACATTTTGATAGGGGTAATCAAAATAAAACATATATGGTGAATGATAGGGCATTGAAGAGTGCAGTAGAACAGAGGGATCTAGGAATAATGGAACATAGTTTCCTGAAGGTGAAGTCACATGTGGACAGGGTGGTGAAGAAAGCTTATGATATGCTGGCCTATAAAAATCAGACCATTGAGTATAGGAGCTGTGATGTTATGTTAAAATTGTACAAGGTATTGGTGAGGCCAAACTTGTGTACAGTTTTGGTCACCAAAATATAGGAAAGATTTCAACAAATTGGAGAGAGTGCAGAGAAGATTTACTAGAACTCTGCCAGGGTTACAAAGTCTAAGTTAGAGGGAAAGGTTAAATAAGTCAGGTCTTTATTCTTTGGAGCGTAAAAGGTGGAGAGGGAATTTGACTGAGGTGTTTAAAATGATTAGGGGCATAGATAGAGTTGAGGTGGAGAGATTTTTTCCTTTAAGAGGGACGATGCAAACAAGAGGACATGTTGAGAGTTAGGGAGCAAAGGTTTAGAGGAAACATGAGGGGGGGGGGTCTTCTTTACTCAGAGAGTGGTGGGTGTGTGGAACAAGCTTCCAGACGAAATGGCATAGCCAGGCTTGATATTAGCATTTCAGGAGAAGTTGGAGATATGGATGGGAAAAGAATGGAGGATTATGGGTTGAGTGTAGGTCAGTGGGGTTAGGTGGGAGTTCGCATAGACAAATTGGCCTGTTTCTATGCTGCAATTGTTGTATGGTTATCCAATAAAAGAATGATCAGAGCCAGAGAGGCCACCCTCCAAAAAAATAACTATCCAGTCGAGCTCCACTGTGTATCGACCTGAAGGCCAAGAAACCCTCCATCTTGTACCTACAAAGGCAGCATGTAGCATCAGTCGCCCTTCAGGGTAGACAACTCACCTGCTGCATTGAGCCTCTGTGGAGAAGTAGATCTGAAAATCATCGGAGTTGTGGTTGACATAGAGGAAGCAGCAGCGTTCATCACATTTGGATATGCTGGAGTGAACACAGAGAGGAGGGCACGTCAGGGGTCTCATCACCCCACCACCACAGCTAGTAACATTTAACTGGAGGCCATGAGGGAGAACAGCTACTGAAGTAGATGGCATAGAATATGCCAAATTATAGAGCACAATAGTACAACTATAGTGCTGCAGTCAGAGTTCCACAAAACCAGGTTCAATCCTCGCTTCTGGAGCTGTCTGTATGGAGTTTGCACATTCTCCTGTGACTGAATGGATTTAATCCAGAGAGATGCAGCATGGAAACAGGATCTTACGACTATTGCATCCTCGCCAAACATCAAATACTCATCTTTATGCTAATCCTACCCCCATTTTTAAAATATTCAGCACCTCTTACAGCTGTGGCACTGAGAATTTTCAGTTTCTTCCCACTGCAAATTGCCCCAAGTGTGGAGTTAAGTGTTAGAATCCAGGGAATGTTGCTGTTAGCGAGAATAAAATGAGTTAGCACAGGTTTAGTGTAAAAATGGTGCCTGCTGGTTGGTTCAAACTTTCTATGCTCTATTTCCCTCTCACACTCTAAAGATGTGTGATAGTTTCCCCTTCAATTTCTGGAAAAATAATATTTTTCTGGCTTTTGTGTTCATTGCGGAGAAATTAGGAGATGTTTACGCAGAAACCCCTCCTTGGCAGAGACTCACATGTGCTTGATGATGGGTTTGGATAGTGCCAACAGGCTGAAGTGTACTCATACAGCCAAGTTTTTATGTGGGCTTGTGACCAAGCAGTAAGGCAGTTGCAGACTGGCCTCCAGCACGTGATTTAGATTGAGTGAGGGAAACTGTCGTCACACGAAATATCATCCCTGACACTTACTCAGATGACAATGCAATGAGATGTCGAGTCAGTAAAGTAACATGGATTCATACCCAGTTGCTTAGACAGAGGCGAGTCTGCTGGATAGAAATTTAGAGGGCAGAACCATTTGTACAAAACAATGTTTAGGCTGTGTTTGGAGAATTATGTACCACAATGTGGGAAGGATGTGATTAATCTGGAGAGGGTGCAGAAAAGATTCACAAGGATACTGCCTGGTTTGGGGAGATCAGTTTCCCAGGCTAGGAGTATCTAAAAGTTGAGGGCAAAGGATTAAGGTGACAGGGAGGAGGGTTAAGAGGGCTAAAATATTCACAGAGTAATTGGTACCTTGAATGAGCTGCCAGAGGAGGTGGTGAAGGCAGAAACTGCAACATTTAAGAGGCATCGAGACAGGTATGAATAACCCGGCCATAGAGGGATATGGAACTACTGCACTCGAATGGCATTAATAGAAATGGTCGGCAATGATACAGTGGACCATAGGGGTTGTCTCCACGCTATGCAGCTCTGTGGCTCTAAATGAGTGCAGGTGCAATCTCCATCCAATTTCCAAATGGGTAGTTTTTATGTTCCTGGGAAAATGTCATACTCTCAATCCTTTCCCTCCACAGCATCATTGCATGGAAAGGATTGTGCCCCAGATGGATGGCCGCTAAGTATTAAAATAGGCACAAGAGGTCAGTCATCCTTTTGCCATGGAATTACTTTCCAACAGCCATTATTCCTAACTATTTATTTTTCAAAATTCTTTTTCTTATGTCCTACTATGACTTGTCATTCATGGAACTGTGGGAGAACCATATGACATCACAAGGCTGCCTTTGCTGTAGCCATGGCTTTACAGATGCACGCGCACACACACCTTTCATATGTATTCATTTTCTAAAGTAAGGTAAAACATGAATTTTTGCCATGCACAATTTCACTGATGCTCACCTTATTCCTTTGATAGATGAGGATGTAAAATTCCATTCATGAATCCCCTTCTGTGAGAAGGATTTTAAAAAAATACATTAGTTGTGTTGAACAAAGAGGCAACCGAAATCTTCCACCTCAGCACAGAATCACAGAAGAGTGGCCTATGTAGCCAGTTGTGTTATTCAGTGAAATGAAGGTTGATCTAACACCTCCCATGCACCTTTCCCCTCGTCTTTTAATACCTTCGGTAAGCAGGAGTATACCAACTCTGTTTCAAGATGGCCAACTGATCCGACATCGATGTTCCGCATCACAGGAATTCGTCATAGGATTGCTATAGATAAGAACAGTCAGTTGGCTTTTAATGTGAAGAGATTTTCTGCCCAAGGTTTTAATGTTGAAAGGAAATCACTGATTGCATCTTAGACTTTAGGAGTTCCAAAATCAGGTCTCCAAATTAACTGACAACTTGGTAGTTAGACACACTTTGCGTATTTGGTTCCAATTTAGAAAGCACTTTAGTTATCATAGATTTTTATTAACTGGTCCTATTTACGTAATTCCTTTTTTTTAAAAAAAAACCTTCGGTCCAAGACACTGGATATACTCAATGGTCTAGGTTGGGTATTCAATCTTTCTTGGACTTGTATATAGACCAAAACTTTGGCTCTTTTGAGCAATTAACTGCTAAATTTAAGTGACCTAATCATCATTTTTTTTTCATTACTTACAGATTCGGAGCTTCTCAAACTTCTTAACGTTGAGGCTTCCCCTTGACTTAGATTTTAATCTTATCTGGGAAGTATACAATTTTGACCTCATCAGAAAGGACTCCTTTCAACCCTACTTTTCAGAACTACTTTTAAGTTCTAGTGATAGTTCTTTATGTATCACTAAGAAAGTTTGAGAACATGACTTTCAACAGCTATTTGCTGAAGGTACATGGGAGTCTTTTGAAAAATGTATATTCATCCTCTCTCTGTGCTAAACATTCCTTATTACAATTTAAAGTAGTCCACAGGGCCCAGTATTCCAAAGTTCAATTAGTTACATTTCACCCCAATATATCCTCTAAACGTGATAAGTGTACAACTCAGGAAGGTACTTTATATCATATGATCTGGTTACGTCCCTCCCTCTATAACTACTGGAAAGAGGTATTTACTACACTATCTTTAATTTTTGATACAGATCTCTCTCTGAGCCATTTTATTGCTATTTTTGGAATGAGTGAACCAATTGACTCCATCTCAATCCCATGTAGTTGCTTTTGCTTCCCTGATTGCGAGACGGCTCATTTTGCTGCAATGGAAAGATGTCCCTCACACACATACACAATGGTTATTGGATTTGATGGGGTCCCACTCCCTAGAGAAAATTAGGTGCTCAACATCTAAAATGAATATTAATTTTTCTTCTCTTAGGGGTTCTTTTTTCAACTATTTTCAAAATGTATAGATCAATTATTTTTGGACATTTTTTTAATTTCACTTTATTTTTGAACTGATTAATATCTAAATTAATAGGTTTTTTTTGTAATTCTTTATTTATCGCACTATGAACCATATCAACCGATATACTTATAGATGCGTCTCTTTAAATACTCAGTGACATTTTCTCTTTTATCCCCCCATCCCTTCCTTCCCACCCCACTCCAAAAACAGTAAATATTGAACATATAAAATACAATAAAACAATATCTTTATACAAAAGGAATACAAACAAAAAAGATGTATCATCTACTTATTCACATTAAATCTGACCGTTTATCTTCTTATCATTTTAGGTGGTGGTGGTCCGAGGCCTGCTCTTTCTGTTATGTTCCAAATATGGTTCCCAGTTTTTTTTTCCAATCATTGTAACTTTGTCTTTTGAATTATATGTGATTTTTTTTCCCCAATGGGATACACTTAAACTTGGTTATATATTCCATTAATATTTATAGTCATGGCCATCTTGTATCTTTATTTTCACTTATTTTTTGCCTCTTCACCACCTCCATCCCTTTTTTCCAATATTGTTTTTTAAGTTTTCCTTTTTAATCTCATATGAAAATGCATTTAAGACATGCAAGCAATAACCTTTAACCCCAAATGAACCTCCCTTCCTTGGATTGCCTCCTGTCCCTTGCCGGCAACCGCAACTCCCCTTTCCATTCGGTTTGTGAAGTTACTCACAAGCATCAACCGATTTCGCAGTGACCATTATTCTCCCCCCCGCCCCCCCAAGAGAACACTATTTTCCTCTACTTACAACAAAGCTCTCTCTTTTTCTCTTTCTTCCCTTTCTCTTATCCATCTTTAAATCTTTATATATACATTATCTTTACTTTATATTTTTACATATTTTTGTATATTTTCATCCTTCTTGTCACTCCTCCTCCTCTCTTCTCCTGTCCTGCATATGTTCAGCAAATTCTTGGGCTTTCTTTGGGTCCGAGAACAGTCTATTCCATTCCCCAGGAATGAATACTTTGAGTACTGCTGGATGTCTTGATATAAAGTTATACCCTTTCTTCCATAAGACTGTTTTCACCGTGTTGAATTCCTTCTTCTTCTTCTTTAAAAGTTCGAAGCTTATGTCCGGGTAAAAAAATATTTTTTGTCCCTTGTATTCCAATGGCTTATCGTCTTCTCTAACCTTTTTTCTTGCCTGCTCCAGTATGTTTTCTCTTGTCGTATATCTTAGAAATTTTACCAATATGGATCTCGGTGTTTGATGTGGTGGCGGTTTTGGTACTAGCGTTCTATGCGCCCTTTCGATTTTAATTTCTTCATGTAAATCTGTCATTCCCAGTACCTTCGGATCCATCCTTTTATAAATTCCTTCACATCTGACCCTTCTTTGCCTTCTTTCAGGCAAACTATTTTTATGTTGTTTCACCTACTGTAGTTCTCCAATACATCAATTTTTTGCAACAATAAATCTTATGTCTCTTTAATTTTTTTTCCGCTCTCTTCCAACTTACCTCAAATCATTTATCTCCATTTCTACAGCAGTTTCTCATTCCTCCACATTTTCTACTCTTTTCCCTATTTCAGTCATGACCAACTCTAAGCTTTGCATTCTGTCTTCAGTTCTTTTCATTTATCTTTTGTTTGAACTAAATTCTAATGCTAGCCATTCTTTTAATGACATTTGTTCTTCAAAAAAGGCTTTATCTAAACTTCGTCCTTCTATTTTACCTTCTTTCCTTTGAAATTCTTGGTCTTCTTCCTCTTCTTCTTCTGTGTCTGGATCTACGTCTTTGTATCTTCATCCTTCTCTGGTGAGCTGCTTCTGTATCCTTGATGGGCCTCCCGCCGCAGGTCGACCCGCTGCCGGGCCTCCCGCCGCAGGTCGTCCCCCTGCCGATCGCCCCATTGCCACTCACCGTCTTCCAGCCCTTCATTCTCACCACTCTTTTTTTCTTCTTTTCTGCTTGTTTCCCCCAGCCGAACGCCCCGATACTGGGCGTCTCTCAGCTGGCCACTCCTCAGCTGAGTCCCCCTCCCGCCAGCGTTAACCTTTTCTTTTACTTGTGCGACTCTTTGCACACGCGCAGTCGTGCACCTCTTCTTGGCTCTGAGAGCTATTTTTGGAGTCCGCTGGTCGGGAGGATACTGCTCTCCTGAGGACTCGCCAACACCGGAGATCGGCTGCTCCTCTCCACGGTGGCCCCCTGCTCCAACGTGCAGGTCAGGCCTTCTTCTTTCTTTTCCAGTTATTTTCCTTCATCCCTTTTCTCTCTTGTTCTTACTTTTTCTCTTTTGGTGCCATCTCCTGTCTCTTCTCTGAAACTTGATCTTTCTCTTCTGTGTTTCATGTTTATTGAGCTCTGCTTTTTCACACTTTTTTTTTCTTTTCTCTGGAGAGGGCTGGCTCCACCCGACCAGCCACTACTCCATCACGTGACTCCCCCTTGAAATTAATAGTTGATGCCTGACTTTGCCAGCAATCACTCAGGTTGGGGGTTCGAAATTAGATGAGTAATGGATGGTTTTTTTTTCCTTCCTTTTATTTTCATCAGTAACATGGATCATACGTATCTCGGTTATCATCTGTAATTCTATTTTATCTTTACCTGAACATTATATACTTATTGAGGCAACCTGATTTTTTTCCAAAAAAAAACAAATAAAAAGATTGAAAAAGGAGTTCTGAAATCAATTGAAGTGAATCAATTCTGTCCACTGATAACCAAATACTAAATTGGCAGCTTGTTGCAGTGTGTGTCAATTTTTTAACCAACAGCCAGTCAAACAAAACAACACATCATGAAAGGTTATTCCCTCAGAAACCAACTCTAGCACTGCCATTGCAGCCTGGGTGGAGGTAAATCTGGCATGACCCCGGGAAGGTTTCCACGTCAATCTCCTTTCAAGGAGCCTTGTAAAACTGAGATGTACATCAAGTGCCACACTAGGGTTGGTTAGCAGTCCCTATCCAGGGTCTAAACCAATGAGAGGCAAGCCCAGGTCGACACTGGCAGGAGGTCAAGAACAATGTGGTGGAACTTCCTATGCAGTGGTTCCCAACCTTTTACTTTCCACTCACAGACCACTTTATGGATTCCCTATGCCATAGGTGCTGTGATTAGTAAGGGATTGCTTAAGGTGGGATGTGGGTGGAAAGAAAAAGTTTGAAAACCACTGTTTTAATCATGCCTCATTGACTTGTTACATGCAGAGTTTCAGAACTCCAAAGGAAATGGGCCAATGACAATTTTTCTCAAGCAAAATAATTGGGTCTAGTGCAGTGGTTCTCAACCTTCCCTTCCTACTCATCTCCCACCTTAAGCAATCCCTTACTAATCACAGAACACTTATGGCATAGGGAATCCTTAAAGTGGTCTGTGAGTGGAAAGTAAAAGGTTGGGAACCACTGCCTTAATGCCTTCAAGTTCCTCACTGCCTCAGCCCCAGGTGACAGAAAGCAGAGGTGCACTGTCAAAGGAAGTCATCATGTGTATAAGTGAGGCTAAAAGATTTTTCATGTAAATTGTGGAAGATTAAAAGTAAAACCCCCATGGAATTATGGGAGGAGGAGCAAGTCAATACTACACAGCTGGCAAAAATAATTCCCAATAATTAATTACTTATCAATTTATGTGTAGGAATCATGTTCAGCTTTATTCATTCTCTCTTCTTTTCTAGAACTCAGTGTTTTAGGTTGGATTATGATTGATAAATAGCAACAACTTGTTCAATCCCACCCAAATGATCACATTTCGCATCCGAATTGGAATCTTTCACAAACTTTTTCATCCAAATAGAGAGTCGGAATGAAATTAATGCTATTTAAGCTCAATCTTCTTGCCACCTAACAAGTGTTCAGGATGGCACAGTGGTGTCGAGTAGAGCCTGCCATCTCATAATCACAGGGACTCCAATTCAATCCTGATCTCTGATGCTGTCTGTGTGGAGTTTACACGTTCTCCGTGTGACCACACAGCTTTCCTCCAGATACTCCAGTTTCCTCCTGTGTCCCAAACACCTGCAGACTGGTAAATTAATTGTCCACTGTGAATTGCCCTGTGTGTCGATAAGTGGTAGAATCTGGGAAGAGGTGGCAGGAATGGGCAGAGAATAAATTGAGATTAATGTTCCACTGAAAGAACTGGGTGGATCTTAAACCTGAACTGGGTGGATCTTAAACCTGGTCCTGTGTTGTCTGACTTGATGAACTCGAGTTGCTGAACATCAGGTCCTTGATGTGACTGCAAAGAGCTGCCATACTAACAAATCTATAATCCAGAGAAGGAAGAGGCTTGCAATTTAATTTGAAGCCCAAGGCTTCTCAGGTGTAAAAACCCTCGATATAATCAGATTTGCAGAACCCTCCAATTAAACAGAGAGCAATTAAAGTAATGTGAAAAACATAAACAATGCTGTGAACACGTCACTTCAGAGACATTAGATAAACAATCCAACTAGTATTGTGACAGTAGTGGCAAAATTAATATTAAAGTGAAACATGAAAGCTCACAGACTCTGATTGTAGTTAAAAAAAAAAATACAGAAATGTTAGAGGAACTCAGCAGGTCTTACAGCGTCTACAAGACGTTAAAATATAAACCAACATTTTGGGCCTGAACCCTTCTTCAAAATAGAAATAATATTTCCCAATCTTACCACTTCCTCAGAAGAGACATGCCATATGGAGACCAACTTCTCCTCTGCTTCACTATTTACAGATATGTAGGACGGCTGATAGACGTTGGTTGGCTCTAGAATAAGAACCTAAAACAAAGGAAAGGAAGTTGTTATCCTTTAACTGCATCAACTATATTTCTTCAGATCTAGACAACATCTATACCGTGCATTATTGATGACAGGACATTTGGGTGAAATTCTCTGCTATTTTAATAATAAGAATAACAGCCTAGAGACTTCAGTCTATTCCAGTAACAGAAATAATTTTCTGGTAATGAAAGGAATAATTTCAAATAAAATTATTTCAAGTTATGATTGTTATGGGCTTTTTCTGCTGCCTGCTAAGCTAAATGAGTTGTGGCTGTAGTAATAATTGATCCAAGTGCTAAATAAAAGGTTTGAACACTAAGTTTGCACAACTTGAACAAAAAAAATCATTTGTTTAATTGATGTTGCGTACCTTATTGGAGAGGGAAGGAGGCTATCAGCCCATCAGGTCTATTCCAGCTGGCAAGAGAATCATCATGGTGGTGTCATCCCACCTCTCATTTCCCAGCAACCCTTTCTTTTTCACTTGATCCATTTCCCTTGGACTCTTTTGGCAAGTGACAACTCGACAAGTAACTTGGAGCAGCCATTCTCAACAGAGACTTGTCGGGGGACACAGCACATTTAAGTAAAAGACTCGTTTTAATTTCACCTAACGTTAACAAATATATTTTTTTTTAAAGGTATTTGGTAAAAGTACGGAAGAAATTAAAACTTGACTGCTTCACATAGAAGCAGGCCCATAAACCAAGCAGAACCCTAGGCGGGGGGGCCATAGCTGAAAAAGGTTGAGTGTGGCCGATTTAGAGTATCCAATTAACCTCCCAAGTCACAGAGATGTGGGAGGCAACTGGAGCACCTGGGAAAGTCAACACGGAGAGAACATTTAAACTTGACTCAGACTGCACCCATGATCAAAGGGCATAATCAAATCTAGGTCATTGGAACCATGAGGAAGCAACACTACTTACTGATTGTGGTTCATTGTATGTCAATAGAAATGCTGAATGATTTAAATAGTATTTACTGGTTAAGATATGCTGGGTATCTGGCATGTTTTCTCTTTAATCTGGAAGATGGTCCTCGATTGCAATCTGCTTGGGTGAGATTTCTATAAAGGCACTCTGGCCATTTAATATATGATTGATTAGAGCCACGCTTCTGAGTACAATTTTGGTCCTTTTCTCCAGCTGCACACCTGCCAATGTCTTGAACTATAATATTGTCATGTATAACAAGGAGCAGTGAGGAAGGTTTGTGAGCAGTCCAGCAAAATATCCTATACGTAATTCAGAGAGTACAGAGGAGGGGGGGGGAAAGGAGAAGGGGGGGGAAGAGGGTTCATTCAGGAGTCTGATAATAGTGGGAAATAAATTGTCCGTGAATCTAGTGATTTGTGATCTCACACTCGTGAATCTTCTTCCCAACAGGACAAGAGTGAAGAATGTGGTCGGGATGGGATGAATCTTTTGATAGGTCAGATTTCAGATTTATTGTCAGAGTACATACGTGACAACCTTGAGATTTTTTTCCTCTGATGGCGAGGCTGAATGACCTCTTATTGGTGGTGCAAAAGACTATGCACAGTGTATACACGTAAACAAATAAGGAACTGTAAACAGATGACAAATGTAAATAAATTGACTGCAATACAGAGAGAAGAAAAAAAATGTACAAGTAATAATACTTAAGTGAGTCCACTGATTGAGTTTGTTGCTGAGATTTAATAGAGGTATACAACATTATGAGGAGTACAGATAGACTAAATGCAAGCAGAGTTTTTTCCACTGAGGTTAAGAAACAAGAACTAGAGGGGATGTGTTAAGGGTGAAAGAAGAAATGTATAAAGGGAACATTAGACCGAACTTCATGCAGAGAGTGGTGAGAGTGGGGAACGAGCTGTCAGCTGAATGTGGGCTCAATATTGACATTTAAGAAAAATTTGGATAGACACATAGATGAGAGGGCTAGGACTGGTTGCATGTCATTAAGACACAGCAGAAAACTAGCTTGTCACAGATGAACCAGAGGGCCTGTGGCTCTGTTGTTGTGTTCAATGGTTCAATTTATGATATGGCTCTAATCCTAGAGGAGTGCAGAGAATGACTTGCACAAGACATATATGTGCCTGGTCATCTCTGATGATTCATGAATGGTGTGTTGGGAGCAGTGGCATCACTGGGGTTGGTGTAACCCCACTGATGGTATCATCCAATGATGCCAGTGATTGGGAGAATCAGTAGAAGGGCTTGACCGAGGACCCAATAGTTCAAAAGTATCATCCATGGGATTATGACTGTTTGCAGAACCCCACCTAAAGCAAGCATTCAGAATGTTGTGAGAAGTTTTATGCAAGTTGCTGCTCTTGCAGCAGGATTAAGATCCATGTGGTGGCAAGAATTCTTCTTGAATCTGGTCATGAGAGGCTTACGAACAGTTTGGTTGGCTGTTGATTGCTGCAGTTCAAGTTCCACCTTCGGCGAATGCAGGTGAAGTGAAGAAGGAGCTTTATGATGGCATCTGTGAATCCCAGATGGCTACACCTTGACAGTCGCACAATTGTAGCTGGCAACTTCAGCCATGCAATCCTGTAAAATATTCTACCATGGTTTCAGCAGCGTGTCAACTTCGCCACCAGAGGAGTCAGCACCCTAGACCAAGTGTACACCAACATCCTTGGAGTGTATAAGGCTGTCTCTCGTCCCCCACCTTGGATATTCAGACCACATATCCATCCTACTAACCACAGCGTAAAGACAACTGGAAAAACGAATGAAGTCAATTTGTAGGAAGATCAGAACATGCCTGAAATGGTGGTGAGACCACAGGGAAGTTGCCACCAACAAGAGCTATATAAACATCAATGAGTACATGAGCACAAAGACTGGCGAGAATAGCAAATGTATCGAGGATGCCAAGGAAATCAAATACTACACAACCATGGCTAACCAGAAACCATGGTTAGACATAGAGCTTGAGATGCAGCCTTCAGGACAGGAAAGGCTGACACGAAGATCAGTCAGTGTTTTGCCTCCCATGCAATCCGGAAGGCAAAGCATGTGTATGCATAGAGGGCCCATAGTCAGCTGTGTCACACCAGTGATATGAGGTACATTTGGCAAGGGACCAAAACAATAACTAGCCACAAGATAACCTTAGAAGCAAATGTTAATGATCCCTCCTTTTCAGACAGACTGAACATCATCCCTGCATGGTTTGACAAGAAAAACAGGCTGATGCCAAAGAAATCTCCTTCTCCCCCTGAAGGATAGGCCCCTTGCATAGCTGTGGCTGAGTGGAGGAGAATCCTATCACAATCCATGGTGAATGCACACAAGGCAGTGGGACCAGACAACATACCCAGCAGGGTACTGAAGGACTGTGTACATTAACTGACAGAGGCCCTTACAGAGATCTTCAACACATCATTGCAGCAGTCCATTGTCCCCGTGGGTTCCAAAGCAGCAACCATCACCCCGATACCAAAAAGGGTGACAGTAACAATACTCAATGATAACAGCCCAGTGGCACTGACCTCCACCGTTATGAGATGCTTCAAGCATCTGGCAATGGATCACATCAAAGCGCATCTCCCAGGGACATTGGATCCATTTCAATTTGCCTACAGATGGAACCATCACTGATGATACTCTGGACTTGTCCTTCCACTCTGTCCTGGAGAATGATGACTCATATGCTGTTCATTGACTTCAGCTCGGCATTTAATGCAGAGGCAGGTGGAGAAGCTATCCTCGCTGGAACTCAACACCCCTCTCTACAACTGGATTCTGGACTTCCTAACAGAAAGACCGCAGTCTGATGAGATTGGCAGCAGGACGTGGAGTACCATCACACTGAGCACTGGTGCACCTCAGGGCTCACCTAGCTCCTGTTCACAGTACTGACCCACGACTGCATCGCTAGATCCAGCTCCAACAGGTCATCAAGTTTACAGATGACATGACAGTAATTGGCCTCATTAGCAATAACGATGAACCAAAATACAAAGAGATGGAAAATCTCGTAAAATGGTGCAAGAGTTCCAACCCGAGTCTCGTTGTGGGAAAGACGAAAGAGATGATTGTGGACTTCAGGAGGACCAAGAATAACTACTCTCCATTACATGTTAATAGCTTGGAAGTGGAGAGAGTGGAGAGCATCAAGTTCCTTGGAGTCCACTTAAGATCTGACCTATCCTGGATACATAACATTTCCTTACTTGTCAGGAAGGTGTCACAGTGGCTGCAATTTTCAGAAGGCTGAGGCAGGCAAGGATACCGGCTACCATTCTGTCAACTTTCTCCAAGAGCTCTATCGAGAATATCTTGGCTGATTGCATCACAGTGTGGAATGTTTGCTGTACAGCAGTGGTTTTCAGACTGCCCCCTTAAACTCACATTCCACCTCAAGTAATCCCTATGCCTTAGGTGCTCTGTGATTAGTAAGGGATTGCTAAAAGTGGTGAGTGAGTTAGAAGAAAAAGTTTGAAAACCACTGTTTTAATCGTACCTAATTGGCTCGTTGTATGCACAGTTTCATAACTCCAAAGGAAATGGACCAATGACCATTTCTCTCAAACAAAATATTTTAGTAACATTTGGGTCTAGATCAACCTTCCCTTCCCACTCACATACCACCTTAAGCAATTTCTTACAAATCACAGAACACCTATGGCATAGGGACTAATTAAGGTGGAATGTGAGAGATTAGAGGGGCAGTTTGAAAACCACTGTGGTAGAGCATCAGACTGGAGGACAATACACAGAACAATAAAAGTGGTAGAGAAGAAAACTGAGGCCTCTCTCCCCTGCAATTGAAGTGATTTACTGGGATCATTGTTTAAAGAGGGCTTGTAAAATAAGGGAGGACCCCTACCACCCCGCACACAGCATCTTCCAGCTACTTCCATCAGGAAAATGATACAGTGTATGACAGCCAGAGCCACCAGGAATAGCTTCTCTCCACAGGCAGTGAGACTGCTGAGCAACTGCTAAAACAACGCTCTGTGTCTCCAATATATATTATGAATATTTATTTTAACGTACAGCCATTCCCCAACATACATCCGAGTTCCGTTCTGTCTTGACTGGTCGGATCTCAAAATGGAGGCAAGTTGAACGTATGTTAGCATGGCATGTAGAAGTCATATACCTTTGATCCTACTCAATATATAAATGCATTTGTACTTGGCTGTGGGTCGTTACAGTCTTCATCTTGATGGGTTGAAGGGGCAGGGGGGTTGTGGGAGGAGTCACACGTTTGAAGAACATGCTGAAATTTGTTTGGATTGTTTGCTTTTTTTCTGCGTAGATTTGACAATAGCAATTTAAAGCTTCCTGAATTTGTCACTCAACCTTGGAAAATCTTTCGACATTCTGGTCCACCCTTTCGAAATCAGTAAGGGCTTTATTCACTTGTGAAAACACATTTGCCAACCCCTTTACAGTGAACTTCTTCTGTGGCTCCTCCTTTCCTTTCTCTTCCTCTTTCCTCTATTTCAATTAACTCTTCGTTGGTCAATTCCTTAGATTCAAAATCTAATAACTCGACCACATCTTCCACTTTGATTTTTAAATTTAAATATAAAAAAAATTAGATGTACAGGCCATTTCGGCCCACGAGTCTGTGTCACCCAATTTACCTACACCTCCGGTATGTTTTGAATGGTGAGAAGAAACCGGAGCTCCTGGAGAAAACCCACGTAGACATGGGGAGAATGTACAAACTCCTTACAGACAGCGCTGGATTCGAACCCCAGTCCAGTCCTGATAGCTGGTGCTGTGAAGGGGTTGTGCTAATTTTGTCAAGCACATCCTCTTTATCGAAGCCTTTAAATGTGAGAGCGAGAACTGTAAGAGATGCTGTGATGCCGAGATATCATCTAACCGTCACTATCGTACGCATGCAGCCGTTCGCACTGGTGGACGTACAAGCAAGTGTAATTTTTATATTACATATATTTTTTCCTTATTTTAAAAAAATTATGGTTTTTTTTGGTCGTATGTAAGTCATATAGGTCATAAGCAGGGGAGAGGCCCTGTTCGACTCCGAATCATGGGTCCTCTACCGGCATCACCTACGGCTCCTAGAACGCTTCCACCAGCGTTGTCTCCGCTCCATCCTCAACATTCATTGGAGCGCTTTCATCCCTAACGTCGAAGTACTCGAGATGGCAGAGGTCGACAGCATCGAGTCCACGCTGCTGAAGATCCAGCTGCGCTGGGTGGGTCACGTCTCCAGAATGGAGGACCATCGCCTTCCCAAGATCCTGTTATATGGCGAGCTCTCCACTGGCCACCGTGACAGAGGTGCACCAAAGAAAAGGTACAAGGACTGCCTAAAGAAATCTCTTGGTGCCTGCCACATTGACCACCGTCAGTGGGCTGATATCGCCTCAAACCGTGCATCTTGGCGCCTCACAGTTTGGCGGGCAGCAACCTCCTTTGAAGAAGACCGCAGAGCCCACCTCACTGACAAAAGGCAAAGGAGGAAAAACCCAACACCCAACCCCAACCAACCAATTTTCCCCTGCAACCGCTGCAACCGTGTCTGCCTGTCCCGCATCGGACTTGTCAGCCATCAACGAGCCTGCAGCTGACGTGGACATTTTACCCCCTCCATAAATCTTCGTCCGCGAAGTCAAGCCAAAGAAGAAATGTAGGTTTTGCACTGTGGACTGATACTGGTACAATTGAATGATCTTGTTGAGATAAAAGGTGATGAGGAAATCTAATCATAAAATAAAGTGGAAAAAGAATTGAAAAAGTATGTACAAGAGGACAGAAGAATTAGACAGAAGACCATCAACCACCCAAAGTTGGGATAATTTTGACTATCTGACTGTAGAAGCCAGGCAACGTTAGAACAGATTTAATCACCGTCTCCTCATCTCTGTTGCTCCCAGAACATGTTTTGCAGATGCAGTCCATATTGGCTTTGGATTGAGCAAAGTACAGAATGTTTCTGCATGAAAGGAAAAGCCCATCTCCAGATGCGAAGGCATGCGACCCTCTTATTTTCTTCTTGGGGGTTTGATACAAATGAATTAAGGGGGGAAAACTCAAAGTAAAACTAAAATCAGAGAGCATCAAAGAATCCAAGATTGTGGTGGGGCAGTCTAATTCACGGTGGTGGAAAGATACATGATGTTCATTGCTCTCTACTGTTTACTTGACTCACATGGATGCCAGAACATATGAATCCTGACCTGTCGTGTTCATTTGCCATTAATGGCCATTAGAGAGATATTGAAAGGATACTACTACCAATTTCATTACATCCCGGACAGAATCTCCACCTTGGGTGCAGGAGAGGAAAATATTAAAGCAAAATTAAAGAAAAACTCATACTGGGAAACGTAGTCCATTGCTATTCGTCTCAGTTGCTTCGACAATGATATCCATCCAGAAGTTCAGGCACTCCTGCTTGGGGGAATGATCATTACTGATCTTCTGGAACTGTTGCAGTAACATTAGGTTCTGAACTACTGATCTCAAGTACCTGAAAAACAAGAGAGGCATCAACATGTTCATACTCTGACTCTCTGCATGGGGCCATGCAGTGCTTTTTGCTGAACACTGATACACTTCAGATGCTTGCCATGTACCTGAGGTGCATCGATGTTTAGCAAACAAACTTTAGTGTGTTTCCCAATTTTGAAAATCTAGGTTGCAAATGACCTTGGAAAAACTCAGGAAACACGTGCAAAGAGAATAATTTTAGGTCTGTAACCAGTGCTGACAAAAGATCATCAAGTGGAAACATTATCTGATTCCCTCTCCACGCAAAAGATCCTCTGATCATTTCCTGACTTTGATGTTTCCAATGCCTGTTTTAACCAACTAAGTTTTAAAGCAGAAGCATTCATCTTGTTTCATTATTTGGTTTGATTCGTGTTTGTTGGTTATACTATCTAATAACCAAAGTCCTGCTTTCTATACACCGTTGCAACGAAACCATTAGAGCAAAGGTTAATTAACCTCTGATCCCATCCAACAAAGGGGTGGCACAAATGTGACAGCTAAGCATTAGAATAATTATTTATTACACCCTATTCAGGAATGCTATAAAACTTGATGATGCTATCTAATATTTTGTTGTTCCTCCAGTTACCCAATGATACAGACCAAATAACACTGAACCATAACCCTGATGGCTGCTTTGAAATATGCATGGGAGTAAACATTGAGTGTCGACGCTGCTTCCACAGGCTGGCCTATCCAACAGAGGATCAGGACCATAACTCAAAAACTTGGCCAATCATTTTCTCTTCATCCTCAATTATTTTTCTCCTTTATTAAAATTGCAACCAAACAAATGCTCATTGGGAGACTCATAATTTATGCTCAGGGTCTGTCAGTGTGGGTGAGTGGGATGAATCAGTTATTTGAAAGTGCAGTCCAGTGTCTTTGCCTTGGAACAGCTGGTCACATTCCACCCAGAGATGAAGGACAAAACCTCAGCCTCAAGAGAGTAGGTTACCAACAGATACCCCTTTTACACAGTGCTTGAAAGCCAGTTATCGACCTTTTGAGTGCTGTGTGAATGCATTGAATGCAGATTGGAGGGAGGTAGTATCAGAGGTGGAGTGTATTGATGCGGGACCAGTCTAAAAGGGCTAGCTGGCCTTTTTTGCTTTGGGAAGCCGGCTTGCTGTGTAAAAGGACTCACAGACCCTGCTCTCCTTCTGTTGTGTGTGAACAAGCAGGCCGACTTGTGTATATGGCAATAATGTGGCTTATCAGTGTAAAGAGGGTTAGAGATTAGCAGGAACTGCTTTTCCCAGAGAGCGGGTTAGAGATTAGCAGGAACTGCTTTTCCCAGAGAGCAGTGAATCTGTGAATTCTCTGCCCAAGGAAATAGTGAAGGCAACCTCATTGGATAGATTTAAAACACAGATTGAGAGATAGAAGAGGAATTCAGGATTATGGAGAAAATTCAGGTAGACAGAGCTGAGTGCACGTCCAGATCAGTGATGATTTTATTAAATGGCAGAGCAGGCCCAAGGGGTCAAATGGCTACTTGATGCTCCAATTTCTTATTGGCCAACATGAACTACCATAGTTGACAGCATATTAAGACTCACAGGCTTATGACCCCACCCCCACATTTGGGGGTGTGCATGCGTGCGTGTTTTCACTCACCTCAATGGAAACCCTCTAGTCTTGCATAGACAAGATTACGAAGCTGAATTTGTCAGTACACCGCTCACTGCAGCTCTTCACCATGTTGGGCTGAGACAGACACCCATGCTTCCTTGTGGTGCGCCATTGGCCTCCTTGCACACGAACAGCAACTGGTCCTCCTGCCCACCGCACACTAAGGCTCAGGCCACTCCCCCAGCCCCCAACCACCACTGTGCAAATGACGATTGATTGACAGGTGTGCCAAGACCTGCGCACATAATGGGGATGGAGGAAAGCCAGTCACCAGGGCAATGGGCAGGGCCCACCACCATGGGGAGCAGATCTTATAGAAATATATTGGATTTTGAAGGGTATGGATAGGATAGATGTAGGAAGGTTTTTTTCAGCTGGCCGGGGAAACTAAAACGAGAGGACAGAGTCTCAAGATTCGGGGGAGTAGATTTAGGACAGAGATGAGGTAAAATAGATTTTCCCAGAGAGTAGTGAATGTTTGGAATTCTCTATCCAGGGAAGTGGTTGAGCTGCCTCATTAAACGTATTTAAAATTCGGTTAGATAAATTTTTACATGATAGAGGAATTAGGGGATATGGGGAGAAGGGAGGTAGATGGAGTTAGGTCATATTTTAGATCAGCCATGATCTTATTGAATGGCAGAGCAGGCTCGATGGGCCATTTTTGGCCTACTCCTGTTCCTACTTCCTATGTTCCTATGTCCCACCAATTGACAGGCACACTGGGAGATCCGCGTGCCCTCGCGAGAGAGGAGGGTAGGCCGGCCACCAGAGCAACAGGCTGGGCCCACCGTCACAGGGAGCAGGCTGAGCTCTCAACTCGAAAGGCCGCTCGCTCACTGCCACCAGCCCCTGCGCCTCATTGAATTTGCTCGGGGACCTGTGCTCGAACAAAGGCTCAGTGTGGAGCCCGATCTCCGAGGCCCAGCGCTCCCCTCAAAGCAAGCGATCAATTATACCATCAGCATGTACCTCAAATACGGCCATTGAGCTGCTGACAGGGGCTGCCGTAATAGGACTTCTCACCAGAGGAAGTAAGTGGCAGCCCCGGAAAGCACGGGGCACCCGAGGGAAGGAGGCCCGCCAAGCTACAGGCCCGCTTCCTGGACAATCGCAGCACCTCCGCGGAATTCTTAAAGCTGGGTGAGTAGCTGGTGACCTGCTCAATTTCAACTTCGCATACAGGACCTGAGATGTATTTTTGAGAATTTTGAGCCAAAGTAGATCTTACATGCCGTCCAACAGGGTACTTCAAAAATAAAATGATCCTTCCTGAAAGGCCTCATCAACATTCTTTTACACTCTCTGATGAGAAAGTACCCCGGATAATTCTTTGCTGTTGCTTGCAATAAGAATGGCTCCTTTAGTTCATTCACCTACACCGTTCCAAGGCCTATTGCTGAAAGTCACAAGTAGTGTATAATCCACTGTCATATTTTCTTATTTTAATAAATTAATCTGAGCAACCAGTAGCATTGGCAAATAAATCAACACTGGACAACATGTTTTTTTCCCCCAAATGGTTTGCTTGGGGATTATAATAGACAACCTCAAGCTGAATACAAAGATAATTTCAGATTTGCTGTATCACATAGGAAGTTGGAAAAACATTAAATTAACTTTTATTAAATTTAGCATGTTTAATTGCATAATAATGCTGACACATCGTGGTCCTAGGAGGGGAGGAGCCCTTTGAAACTGACACTCAGGCGTTCAGAGGGGCGGGTGGCCTTCATCAACTGCGCTGTCTGGCCAGTAGAACTGTGGTTTGCACTCTCCGCAGACTTGGGGAGTTTTTGGTCATCAACCTGATCCCTTCAATGGAGTAAGGCAGGTTGCGGGCTTTGACGAAGTGGAAGAACGTGGTGACTCCGGGGTGACAGAGATTATCGTGAATGGCTTGTAAGCGATCAACTTGCGTGCTGGCACAGGTTCCGCAGGATATGGCATCTGGGGGCTCGATGAGTTTCCCGGGCCGGTACAAGATATCATAATTGTAGATGGAAAGTTTAATTTTCCACTGTCTTGTCGCTCTTGATTTTTACCTCACTTCTGGTTATTGAACATGAACCCAAGTGCACGCTGGTTGGTTAGCAAGGTAAATCGTTTTCCGGCCAGTTAGCGCCTCCAATGCCATACTGCCTCAACAATGGCTTAGGCCTCCTTTTCAACAGAGGAGTGTTGAATTTCGGGGCCTTGGAGGGTGCGGGAAAAGAAAGCGATAGATCTGCCCGCCTGGTTAAATGTGGCCGGCAGAGTGAAGTCTGACGCATCACTCTCTACCTGGAATGGGATGGATTCATCCACGGTGTGCATCATGGCCTTGGCAATGTCTGCTTTGATGTGGCTGAAAGCTGCACGGGCCTCTGGTGTTAGGTGGATTTAAAGAGGGGGCGGGCCTTGTCCTTGTAGTTGGGGACCCACTGAGCATAATAAGAGAAAAAGCCCAGGCACCTTTTCAAGGCCTTGAGGCTGTGGGGGAGGGGGAGTTCCCGAAGTGGACGCATGCAGTCAGAGTCAGGATAAATGACTCCGTTCTCAATGACACAGCCAAAGATGGCAAGGCAGGTTCTGTGAAATATGCATTTAGCCTTATTGTATGTGAGGTTAAGGAGCTTGGCAGTGTGAAGGAATTTTTGAATATCGGCGTCAGGGTCCTGCAGGTCATGACCGCAGATGGTGACGTTATCAAGAAATGGATATATAGCCTGTGGCTGATACTGATCTACTATGCAGTCCATTTCCCATTGGAAGACCGAGATCCAATTGGGACCTCAGGAAATGATAGAGGCGGCCATCTACCTCAAACCCAGTATGCTGGCGATCCTCCAGGTGGATGGTGAGCTGATGGTATGCCAATTTTAGGTCAATGGTACAGAAGACCGATTATTGTGCGATGTGGTTCACCATATCGGATGCATGGATGTGATAGTACAGATTCTATCACCAATGTGTATATGTACATATGGTAGTGTAGGATGACTGTGATTGACTGAGAGTGTAGCCACACCTACTGGCAGGTCTTAAAGGATTGCTCCTAGCCAGACCAGGTCATTCTGGACTGGTCGACCTACTTGTGATATGCTCCAGACTTTTAGTTAATAAAAGCCTTGGTTTGGATCAACAAGTCTTTGGTTCTTTCGACTCGTATTACAATGGAGAAAGAGGTAATGGTCTGACTAGTTAATGACCATCCTGCTTTTCTCTCCATTCACCACTTGTGCTCTCCAAGGACTAGTGTTAGCCTCAATGGTCCCCTCACTGAGTTGTCACTTTACTTCTGCCCTGATGAAGGCCTTGTCCCCAGCACTGTACCACCTACTTTTGGTGGGAACGGGTTTACAGTCGGAGTGAGGTTGTCGAACAGCGATGGAGGGGTGATTTTGAAGGTGGAGAGTCTGCAGGTCATCCACAATGGGTGATCAGATTGTTGGCTGTGTGCGGTGGGGGAGGGAGCTGAAAGGTAGGTTGAGCATGGTGGGTTATTTAAAAACTGCTGGTTTCAGACAATGAAGGGTGGTTGGGGCCCATCGTACTCCATCATCATGCTTTTAAGGTGACATTGGAAGTGCAGTCCCAGTAGCACGGCAATGCAGAGCTGTGGCATCACAGAAGTTTAAAGTTTTTATAGTCTGTTCCCCACACGGTTAGAGACACGACACAGTAGCTGTGAACATCTGCAGTTATGTGACCTTGAGGCCAAGGAGACATTTTGGCTTACTTGGGGGTAGTGCTGTAAAGTGTCAGAGTTGATGAAGCTGTCCGTGCTCCCACTATCGAACAGGCAACTCATCACTTGGTCGTTTACCTGAATGTCAGTCATTGATCTGGCGAGTTAATGGGGACTGCCCTGGTCAAGTGTGGTGGTAACCAGTGTCAGATCGCTGCTTGTTGCTGTGTCAGAGAATTCGAGTGTTAAGTTGGGAGAAGGCAGCATCCAAGATGGCGGCCACCATGGTGCTGCTGGATCTCGAAGATGGCGGCTCGGAAACGGCACTGTCAGATCTCAGATATGGCAACCAAGATGGAGGCCCCCATGACACGCATGTGGCGCCACGAGCTCTCAGGGATGGCAGCGTCCAAGGTGCCTGAACGCAGTGCTGCTAGGAAGGGGCAGTTTTGATCTGCACACCTTAGCAAAGTGCCCTTTCTTCCTACAGCTGAAGTAGACCACGTCTTTTGCTGGACAGTGTTCCCTTGGGTGCTTGACCAGAAGTAGCACTTTGGGTGCTCACGGAGTACAGTGGGCCGTGATCGGGTCGCTGGCGGGACATAATGATGGCAGAGTTAGGCACTCATGGCATACGGCTGCTGTGCTCGGATCACTGGAGGAACATGACAGTGGTGGCACAGCCACGAGGCAGCCATGTTCTCAGTTGAGTGGATCTCCATTTTCTGAAGAGCCACCTCCAGTGTGCCTGTCAATTTGTCTGCCCTCTGCAGACTGAACTCAACTTGCTCTGGTAGCCTCTGGTAGATGTAATTAGACCTGATGCCTGTGACATAGGCATCTCTAATCAGGTCCTCTGTGTTCTCCATGGCTGTCATGACCTTGCATTCACAGGCCTGTCCAAGGGTTCACAGGACCGGAGGTATTCAGGGTTCAATTCCCCGGGTCACTGCTTTCGGGTCACTAGGTGTCTGGTGTAGACCTCGTTGACTTTTCTCAGGTACTGACCTTTCATTGTGGCCATCACCTCTGGATACGATTCCGATCAAACAATGACTGATGATGCCTGTAGGAACGCTTTGAAACACCGCAGCCAGAGTTCAAAGTTGGTCGATGCCTCAGGCAATTAAGGGGTAGATTTCCAGTTTCTTTGGTTTTAGGGTCTGCTCCACTGTCAAGACTTTTGCGAATAAAATTAATGTACCATTATCGACTCAAAAGACTGAAGTTGAGAAAAACTGATAGGCTTTTATTCACAATAGAATGAAGGCACATCCGTGCTGCTCGATTGTCCCGAACTGAGGAGGGTGCTGAGGAACAAGTAGTCAGCCAATGGTTGTGCCCAGACATTTAAATATATATATATATAGTGGTTTACCACACCAGTGCTCTTATCGGTGCAACTTGCATTAAGATGTGTTGAACAAACTCAACTTGAAAACCGATTTGAATAAATAGGCCAAATCTCAGTCAGCACAAACTTCCTTCACAACATTAACTAACCTGCTGTTGTTCTGCTTTCTTCAATGCTTTGTTGTGGTTTAAAACATTATACAAGGATAAGTTAATAGCCTGTTTTTAAACACTCCTGATTTTGAATAAAGTGAATGGAAACAGATCTCTTACCCATTTTGCACCAGCTTGCAGTTCTATCCACCAGTTAGCAACATAAATCATCACATGCATGTTAGTCTTGCTCATTCAGTCGTTTTATACCTCATCCCTCCTTAACGTCCTGTTAATTACAGCATTAAGGAGAGCAGAGCAGCGAAAAGTAATTAATTTTGCACTTTCCCTCATGTTAAAATAGTTGCACTGAACCCTGAAGGTGGGTCACTCAGACACACAAAAGCCGCTTTCGGGTGGAATAGCTGGAAGAATGCGGCTGCAGGTGTGTGCGAAGCGACATTCAGGTGGTAGTGCTGAAGGTGCTGTTCTGGCACCTGAAAAGTCCACAGCGGGGAGAGGTGCCCCGGACCAAATGCTGGCTCCTGTTGACTGTGGCCGTAGTCCCACCCACTTTCAGGTGCCTAGGGGGAGTGCTCGGAAGCAGAGAATACACCTACCCGAGGAGGGTTGAGTAAGTACTCCTCGGTCAGGGTTCTCCGCTTTCAGGTGGCCTCCCAACAGCCACAATCTGGTATTTTAGGCGGCTTTGGGGTATTCTGGCCATCTGAAGGTGGCTTAAGATGCAGTTTGATTAGCTATTGTGAAACAAATTCTGGTAGCGTTCTCTTACCAGAAAGGAGGCTTGAGTTTGAAGAGTTTCTCTGCTGCTAGCACAGCATTGTTGGTATTTTTGGCCAACATGCTGACTGTGAAGAAATGGCCCACATCATAATAATTGTTCATTTTGTCCAGACTCCCTTTTCTTCCCAGCAAACTGTTCAATCTCACACCTGTCCATCAGACAAATTTATAAATGTAAGCAACAGGTGATTGAATGCTAAGAGGCCTCTTGTTAGCATAAAACACTGACAATTCTCCATCTCCCACTGATGTTGTTTGACCCACTGAGTTCCTCCAGCAGATTGTTTGTTGCTCCAGATTCTAGCACCTTGCAGTCTCCTGCGTGACGAGCCTGGCGACGCTGGTGTGGGAGAAGACGCGCATATTTCCTCACTTGAATTAGGATAGTTTTACAAAGTCAGTGCTGGATAATTTTGCCGTGCCTTGACATGTCTGCTATAGGAAATCCAGTCTCAGATCACAATTGGCTGTGAGAATGAGAGTTTAGTCCCCATTGTCTGCCTTCACGAAGAGGTAACTCTGAAATACTGCTATGAACCTTTTTATTAGAGGAGCTCAGGAGAAGCTTAGGACTGGAACTTTGTCTTGCAAATGTTGAGTAGACAGCTAAGCTTGTGTGCTCCAGTGAAATCTCACTTTTTTAAAATTTAATGATACAACACAGAAGAAGCCAATTCCAGTGATTGAAATCAATACTTGCCCAGTTACACCCAATCAACCTCTCAGCCTCATGTTTTGTTTTTTTTTAAATTTTTTATTTTTCACACCATAAATCACAATAGCCATGATATACACTTTTTCTTTTCCACACATTTACAGTGACTTTTTCTCCCCCCCCCCTCCTCCCAAGCCACCCCCCCACCCCCCGCCCTCTCATCCATTTTAGGTATACAATCTAGGTTGCATTAATTCAGTCAGACAATGTTGTCATTCAACAAAAATACACCAGAAATTCTACTGAGTCCATTCTTTTCTTTTCTTCTCCTTCCATCAACTTAGGTAATGTTTGTTCCCGGTAGGTTTTCGCTATTGTATTTAATGTAAGGCTCCCATACTTGTTCGAATATTTCAATATTGTTTCTTAAACTATATGTTATTTTTTCTAATGGAATACATTTATTCATTTCTATATACCATTGTTGTATTTTCAAATTATCTTCCAATTTCCAGGTTGACATAATACATTTTTTTGCTACGGCTAGGGCTATCTTGACAAATCTTTTTTGTGCATCTTCCAAGTCAATTCCAAATTCTTTATTTTTTATGTTACTTAGGAGAAAGATCTCTGGATTCTTTGGTATATTGTTTTCTGTTATTTTATTTAATATCTGATTGAGATCATCCCAAAATTTTTCTACTCTCTCACATGTCCAGATTGCATGAATTGTTGTTCCCCTTTCTTTTTTTACATCGAAAACATCTATCAGATACTGTTGGGTCCCATTTATTTAACTTTTGCGGTGTAATGTATAGTCTGTGTAACCAATTATATTGTATCATACGCAGCCTCGTATTTATTGTATTTCTCATCGTTCCAGAGCATAACTTCTCCCATGTTTCCTTTTTTATCTTTATATTTAAATCTTGTTCCCATTTTTGTTTAGTTTTACCATTTGTTTCCTCATTCTCCTTTTCTTGCAGTTTAATATACATATTTGTTATAAATCTTTTGATTAACATTGTATCTGTAATCACATATTCAAGGTTACTTCCCTCTGGTAAACTCAAATTGCTTCCTAATTTATCTTTCAAGTAGGATCTCAGTTGGTAATATGCCAGCGCTGTATCTCCAGCCTCATGTTTTTGAGAGCAATAATGTTAACTAGGAACTAGACACAAGCATCAAATGCTTTACTGCGGCTCGACGACCAACCTTCAATGCGGAGACCAGTTGCCATAGATTGGCAGCTTCCTATTACTTCTAATGACTAATTCCATTCCTGCACGTTTGTTGGAGCAAAAGAGATTGTGAGAAATGTTGGGATCTCACCGATTTGCTTGAAAATATGGGCTCCAGATGGAATACAATTATCCTTCCCAATGACCCCCCCAAAAAAACCCAACTCTGGAATAGTTGCTTCAAGCGTTTTGAGTTTCTGTGAATGCCTTGCCCCATTTTGTAGATAAGAAAGTTTGGATTCAACAGCTGTATAGTAAATAAAACCAACCAGTACCCTTGCACAGTGAAGCACTCACCAATTTTTCTCAGCTCCATTGAGCTTTCAAACTGCTGATCGGCAGCAATTAGGAGGACGGCCAAATTAATGCCAGAATATAGAGTTGGTTGGAGCTCAAAGCCTTTGCGGTACCTAGTTAGGAACAAAAATAAACAGGGACATTCATTGATGAGTGGTTCAGTATTAAAAGAAGCAGTGCATGTCAATCCTTGATCTACTACTGGGTGCCCAACTCTTCACAGATTCCTTTAAAAACAAGTTTCTAGTGCAAAACTAAACTGAAGGAGGAAGGGAACAAAGATTTGTCAAAATTTAACCTTCAGGTAGTCACAAAATTCTAACACTTGCATAACCAATGACAAACAAAGTTGTAGTTCTCCCTCATCAGGGTATTGTGCATATCTGTCTATATCTATACAGGTATACTCCACTTTACTGATATTCGCTTTTATGAAGAAACCTGTGTTTGCTTTTATGAAAGCAGCGAGCCGTTATAGAGGCTGGGCACGCACCCTGAGCAGCTCCTTTCCCAGGAACTACAATGAGATGTTAATAGATAGATAAGCCTCTTCATCTCTCTCCTACATCCCGGTCTCCTGTACCACCCACCCAGTGGCATCACAAGGGTTGGTGTCAACCCCTCCCCCCTACGGACTGAGTGTACCAAGCATAGAAGGAACAGGTGAATGTTCCTTGTATGTCCAGGGTGGCGGTGGTGGAGGAGGTTGGGGGGCCAGGTGTGCTCTGACCGGAGCGCATTAGAAGGTCAAGTAAATCTACTTTATAGGCTGTGTAATTAATAAATTTTAGTTTTATTTTAGGTTTTATGTGTTAGTTGGTATGATTTGTTTGGTTATTTTTTGGGTCTGGGAACGCTCAAAAAAATTTCCAAAAGAAATCAATGGCAATTGCTTCATTGCTTTACACCGTTTCAGCTGACGAAAGGTTCCGTAGGAAGGCTCTGGTTTTGTAAAGCAGGGCATACCTGTATCTATATATTCTTGGCCAAATCTGATAAATTTGATTTGGCTTGTACTTCTATCACAGTGACATGTAGGGCATCCTTTCCCCCAATCAAACCAGTCGTCCAGTTAATGAAATAGAAGTGACTCATCTGTAAACTCAAGAGGCAGGTAGTGATCTCCACAAGTGTGTGGAAGATTAACCTTTGCGAGTTAAGAGACAAAACTTGCAAGGATTTACCTTCTGTAGAAATGTGAGCACAGAGAGGAAGGCCAGTCAGTCTTTCAAATATATGCTGGCTCTCTCCAAGAGCAATGCAACCAATCTTCACCTTTTCCTTGGAGACCTGTATTTTTTTCATAATTTCATGCTCTGATCTGGTTCCTTTTTGAAAGCTGTGATTGATAAATGCCCCACCATCCAGTGAAACACTACATTAGCTCTATCCCTTGTTCCCCATGTCATAATTCATTCTTTTATCTTTTTAATATCAGTGTCCTCTAGTTCTCCCAGAGATCTTCTCAAACAGTTATTCAAACTATTCTATTTATATGTATAGCCAATAACCCCACTGTTGCTCCTTTTAAACTCTTAACATAATTATGAACCTTCAGAGTTGGTTGGTTAGATCAATCCTTTTATGATCTGGAATACACTGACTGAAAGAATAATGGGAAAAGAGTCTATCATACATGATTAGAGTGGAAAGATACTGCAGGGTAATAAGGATGGAGCAGGAGGTAATTAGAGGGTTGGCACAAGCTCAGGAGGCTGAATGCCATTTGGATCGGAGGAGGCATTAACTTGCTTCTAGGCTCGGTTCTCCCAGTGTTCAGTCAGCAAACAACCAATTCCATTCAAATCATTCTTCAGGATATGATTGACAATCGGTCTTACTAGATCCCAGACCACCAGAGGAAATATCAAAAGCTAACCCCTTGGAAAAATTAAATCTGTTTCTGACTACAAAAGCTGTCTGCTGGGCTGAGCATTTCCAACACTTTCTTTCTTATTTCAGACTTCCAGCAACTGTGCTTTTCTTCAACTTCAGGTTTTTTTTGTTGTTACGATATATATTTTTCATTTATGACTACCAAGGCTGTAACTAAAAGTCTGTCCCTCCCTGCCTACATTAGACATACGGCAGGGTAACAGGCCCTTTTGGCCCTCGAGCCTGTGCCGCCCAATTAACCTACAATTCCTAATACATTTCCAACAATGGGAGGAAACCCAAGAACCACCCCCCCCGGAAAAATCCATGCAGACATGGGGAGAGCGTACAAACTCATTACAGATACCACGGGATTCGAACTCTGGACCCAATCACTAGCGCTGTAACAGCATTGCACTAACCACTACACCGTGCTGTCCTCAATACTCTTTCTACTTTACATGTATACATCAGGTGCAAAAGATAACACAAAATAAAAATTGGAATAACAATAATCGCTCTTTCCAAACTACATCATTGATCATCTTCCCTTTCCTCCTCAGTGATTCCATTAATATCCATCGATCACTAAAAAATCACCAACTTCCAAAGTAGAGAATTTCAAAGATTCACAGCTGTTTACGTGAAAAGACTTCAGCTTACCCCAGCATTGAATGCCTCACCTCTTGTTTATAAGACTGTGACCGCTAGCTTTCTGCTTCCTCTCCAGAAGAAACATCCTCCCAGTCTCCATCTTGCCAGAGCTCTTAAGAATATTATGTTTAGATGAGTCATCATGAAACAAAGCTGGTCTTCTCATTCTCATGGGTAATTGTAGAATCATTTCATAAGAAAGGCTAAGTTCTATTACTGCACCTATACCTTCATGTTGAATTAATCACTATAAAAAAACTTTTACCACAAAAGGATATGTTATCATTTCTCCACATTATATTAAAGAACAATTCCCACTGTGAAGTTTGCCCTTGTCCTCTTTGCACTTTTGAGGAATATTTACCATTGTATTGCATTGTCTCGATTGGCTACATCCTTGCAGTATGAGTCAAGAAAGAGATCTTTATAAATTCTTCCACACAGGCAATACATGTCAGGGGCAGGCCGGTCACATGACTCCAAGATTTCCAGCATTACTCCTAAAGCTTTTATTCTGTCACCATGTTGATTCCTCCTGCAGATGGCAAAAAAAAATCATGTCAAGAAAGAAAGAGCTGCATTTCTATAGTGCCTTTCTATTAGTACAGGGCAGCATGAATCTATGCAACCAATAAAATACTTTTGGAGTGTAATCACTATTCTATTTGTTGTCTTATTCAGGACAAGCTCATTGAACAGAAATGTGACAGTGAACAACTTGCTTTGGTGGTCTCAACTAGATTATTATTAGCTGACATCAGGAGACCTCCCTTGCTCTTCATAGAATAACACTAGGAGATCTTTTGCACCCATTCTAGAGGTCAGAGCTGTGCCTTGGTTTAAATGTTGTGTATAAAAAGCAGACGGCAGCGTTTCAAAACAAGGTCACTTCAAGACCACCAGATCTTGAAGAGGCAGTGGGAAACAGTGTGGTGTTGTGTGCAAGACAATGCCCGCAGTAATTCTGTGCCCATTTTTCAAGCAAAGGCCTCTTGGCCAGTTCTGGGGAAACAGGTATGGGCATCATTCTAGGAAATTGTGGCAGAGCGAGGAGAGAGAAAGAAGTCAGGTTTGCTCTAAATACAGCACGTTTCTGATGATCCAAAATGCTTGGAACCGGACCTATCTTGGTTAAGGGGATTTTTCAGATATTTGGGTAGTAGCATCAGCAGAACACTTGTATCTGAGGTTAAAGAAGAACAAATAACAATAGAAGATTTTCCAAGCATGAAATAATGTTTAATTCTTACCGAAAAAAGGTCCTTGCAAAATGCACCAACAAACACTAGGATTTCTGCGCGCCGGTTTTCTTTCCCCAAGATTTCCTCCAGTGTCATCTGTCTCATTAACAATGGTTTGTGTCTTTGATTCTACACACTAACATGACCTTTTGTTCTGTATGAATACATGCTGCTCTAGTCCATCAATGTCCATCACACATTTTCACCAGGTATAGGCACTTCAACGCGCTCACCTGGATGTAGAACAAGCTCAGCTATTTCACCATCGGTCCGTGAATGAACAACTGGAGCATCATTATCAATGTTAAAAACTTCTTCAATATCCTCTTTTTCCAGCTTATTGATGGACTCTGAAGGTATTTTTGTTCTTAGGAGGCCAGACATTTTTTTTCTCCCTGACACATGGAATCCTTCAAATTCACCATTGACTCCTTCAACGTCAAGAAACATAGTAGCAGGCCAGAGATTGTGTCTTTAGTCACTTTGCTTCACACATTAGCAGCATCATAAATGACATATTTTATGGTAAACTCCTTTTGGAAACCTTCCACACCCAAGCCTCTGTTTACTGCTGAGAGCATGTTGCTCCAGCAAGTGTTTTTATATTCACTCTTCAGTGATCTAAGGATGCCTTGGTCGCATGGCCGAATTAACTAAGTCACATTCGGGGGAAGGTACATGACATGAATATTATCTTTGTTGAGACTTTCAGCTGGAGGATGAGCAGAACAGTTGACATGGAATTTTTTTTTAAATCTTGCAGTCGGCATCCAGTCCAGGTTCCCTGCAATGAGCACGACCAGCTGGAACAAAATGTTTACTAAACCCATCGGAAAAAGATATCCCTGGTGGCCCATACCTTTCTGTTGGAATAATAATGGACTGGTAAAAAATACACTCCTTTAAATCAACGAGGACATATGCTTTTGCCCATCTTACAAGTATGCATGCCTGCTGCTTTAATGCATCCCAGCACAGTTATTCTATTCTTGGCATCCTTAATTCCTGTAGAGGCTGTCTCATCAGCTATTGCCAGTGTTCTGGGGCAAAACCATCAAGACAGTGATGTTCCATCAGCATTAAAGACATGCTCTGGCGCCAGGTTTTCAATCAGCGATGATCTTGGCAAACTTGCAAATGAATTTCTCTGTTGCTTCGCGATCAGATGTTTTTTCACCACTCGCCTTTAACATTTTAATGCCATGTCTTTTCTTAAATCTACACAACCAACCTGCTGAATATTCATCATGAAAGAGCTTTGCTTGTCTCATGATCAGCAAACCATTAAGTGGCATGTGTTCACTGTGATGCATTCTGATTCATTCCATCAATACACATCCAAGTTCTTCATTTTTACCTTTACACAGTGTTTTTCCATCTTTCATCAACTTCTGTTCTTCAGTTTAAGAAGAGAACTTCAACAGTTTATCCATCTGTATCCTCAGGTCATAGGTTGTGGTCGTTCCAACACCACACTCCTCTATTAGATGCTTCACACTTACACCACTGTCCAATTTCAACAGCAGCTTGACTTTCTGTTCTATCGACAGACAAACACTTCCTCCTTCTCTTCTCACTGACATCGACAGTGCTATCTGCAGACCTTTTTGCCATTGCAGCTACTGTATATCTTCCAATAGTCCAGTGCAAGAGAGCTCTGTTGATTCAAAATGGCGCTAACAGTGCAGCAGACCCACACCAGAGCTGTATCTTCCAACAGTACTTTATGCGAGAGCCCCATTGATTCCAAAGCAGAGACCCAAGAGCAGTCAGGTGAAATCTTGACCTTGCAGCTATATCTTGGACCAGCACACAAGAGCACCGTTGATTTAAAATGGCGCTAAACGCATACCAGACCCCACTTAAACACGGTGGGTAAGACATATTTTTCAACTTTTTTTTTTCAAATTGTGACATTATGTCACACCCGAAAAAAAAAAACTTTCAGATATTCGGAATTCCAGTTTTTGGATAATCAGAAGTATATTGTGCCACAATTACCAGATCAGGTGACAATTCACTGATGCTTGTGTTTCATTCAACCGAATCATTCACTCTAACACAGTATTCATTTCTATTTTTATGGCATCCACGGAGTCATTGCCATAGAGATGTATGACATGGAAGTAGGTTTACAGTGTCCAGACTGATCATCAGGTATCCAATTTTATACCAATTCTACCACTGTTTTCTCTCCACCTTATCATCAATTTCCACCCCACCCCCCACCAGAGATTCTTCCAATCATTGGGGCAATCCACAGCAGCCACTAAACCACCATCCTGCAAAACGAGAAGAAACTGCAATACCCGGGGGAAATCTACGTGGTCATAGGGAGAACATGCAAACTCCACGCAGAGAGCACCATGTGTCTGAAATGAACCTGGATTATTGGAGTTGTGAGGCAACAGCTCGACTGCCTGTGCCACTGTGCTGCTTGTTATCAACCAAAACAGGGAAGGCAAATATTCAAACTGCCAAATACCAGGAAAATGGGCAGCAGGGTTAGCAAAAAGCTGGTACAGTGCCAGCAACCCAGTTTCAAATCTGCTGCTGTCTGTCAGGAATGGAACATTTTCCCTGTCACCTTCTGCATTTCCTCCAGGTGCTCTGGTTTCTGTCCATGTTTGGTAGTTTAATTGGTCACATGGGTGTAACTGGGCAGCACGGGGTCATAGGCCAGAAGGGCCTGTTACTGTGCTGTAACTTTAAATTTTAAAAAAGTAACCAAAAACATTAAGTAAAGAGAAATACCATTCATTATACATACCCAAATTTCTGTGCACAAGATTCTTAGTGGAATACTTTTGTTAACTTATTAAACTGATGCTGTTATCAGAATTTATTGCACCAGTAGAAAGGCTAAACAACTCAACCAGTCCAGTTAAAACAGGACCACATCAGCCCATGAAGACATGTAACACAAGAACGAGGAGTGGGTCGGTGGCCCCTTGCAACCACTCTGCCATTCAATTAAAACATGGCTTATCTGATCTTGGCCCACTTTCACACTTGCTCCCTACAATCCTTCCCTCTGTTTATTTGGTCTTGAGAATATCCAGTGTCTCCACTTCCACAATTCTCTGGGGAAACGGTTTCCCAAGATTGATATTCTTCTGTGAAACAAAATCTGTGACCTCAAGAAATAGTTTTCCATTGGGCAGCTGGTCACATTTATTTACGTACATTACTCAAGAGCTTTTGGCTGTGCCTTTGTGAAAGCAAAAGGCAAAGCAAAAGTGTTTGCCCAATAAACAAATCTTAACAAAAAATTTTAAAGTGAACTGAACTATTCTGTCAGAAGAAATTCCGCATTTCCAATTTCAATTGATGACTCTATTCTGCAGACTTGCCCCCAATACCAGATTCCTCCACTTGCCCCCAATACCAGATTCCTCCACCCCCCCCCCCCCCCCCCCCACCGAGTAAATTACTGTCTCAGTATTAATCTGACAAACCCTTTCAGGACATTACACATCTCGACAAGGTCAACTCTCAACCTTCTCAACTCCATTGAGCTCGCTAAATCTTCCCCTCTCAGTCAATCCCTTCACCCCGGACAGAATGAAGTGAGACTTCTCTGATGAACCAGGAGAGCAAAGGGATGTGAGGATCTCCAGGTATGATCTCAGCAGTGGTGGGTGCACGGAATGCGCTGTCGGCAACAGTGGTGGAAGCAGGTACAATAGGATATTTTAGGAGACTACTAAGCTAGGTACAATGGAACGGAGAAAAATTTGCATAGATGGGAAATTCTTGGGAGTTGTTTGAGAAGGCACAACACTGTGGGCCGAAGGGCCTAGATTGTGCTGCAGATTCCTATGTTCTATCAGAATTAAGACAGCCTATAGACTACGTTCTTATATCACTAGATGGATTCACAATGATTGTCTAAAAACCAGCTAGCAGGGAAAGCCAGGATTAACTAAAGTCATATCTGTGGCTAAAATATATTCTAACGTAAAAGGCCTCATTATTCTTCAAATATTGAGAAACACAAGGTTCATTTTTACTGTCTGTTCTCCACTGTTTTATGGTTGGACAGGAAAAAAAGACCAAGTAGGTTGAGCAACATCCTGCAAGTTTTCAAACTGACTTCCTTTGAACATAGCAAAATTGACCCCATGTAGATCTTTTAGCATCTTCTGACAGCTCAGTCAGTGGTTGGCTGCTGTCTGTGAATTAGATTGGGTCGTGTATTTCTGCACCATGATTGAAAATGCAATTAAGGGACTGAAATATGATTACTGCCGTTTCCAGATCATTAGAATCAAAATGGACATTTGGTGGCACTTCCTGATAGAGTTTTATAGCAGTGGAGCAAGCTAAGAGGCTCAACTTGTCCATGCCAAACAGGTTTCCTGCTTTAGTCCCACTTGCCTGCATTAGGTCTGTACCCTTCCAATCCACTTATAGGAAGCTAGTGTATCTGTCTTGACGTCTTTACGATGTAAGCCGCACTCACATTCAAGTGCATTTGTCATATTAGACATGCAACAGATCACCTCACTGGCTAGAGAACATTCCAAGGAGGATTAGACCAGAGAAAATACCATCGTTAAGCATTGGACATTGATGGTGTTGTATTGCTGGATTGAGACCCCAATCACGCATTACAGATGACACCAACCACTCACAACTCCGTGATCGTCCCATGCACACCACAAAATAAACTTCCCTCCATGCTGGAGAGAAGAGCTACAGGAGAGAAGGAATGGGATGGATGGATTGCTTGATCAGTGAATGGCTTGATGAGCATGATAATAATAATGAGAAAGTATGGTGGTCAAGACTGAGCTCCACTAACTTGCTCATTGATGGGAGAGTGCAATAAGAAGCCATAAGCAGGAGCTTTCCTGGACTCTGGGTTCCAACTTTTGTATTGAAACTATTCTACTCACCAGAATGAGCAGTGCTTCAGGCTGTTGGGGACAAAACATATGTAAACTACTTTATGCCATTGTAATTTCAGGACCTCTATCTAGAAGCCATTTTCCTTGATACTTCAATGAAATTCAACCCAATGCCCTCGTCCAAATATAAAGCAAGGTGGGTGCACCTCACACACTGGTGGGGAAGCCCTAATAATGGAATAGGAAGAAAAGGAGGAGAGCATCAGAAGAGTGCAACAGGACGCGAGCTGCTTCACCTGCGAAGCTACGTTGATCCGTGGCTTTCCAATGGAAATAGATAAATCACTTCCTTTAGATGCAGAACATTCGAGTCAAACTGCAGATGCTAGTTAAATGAGGACAGCCCTGTGAATGCACAGGGTGAAAACTGAAGCTGTTTTCATTCATTCGTGGAATTATGGTCATCACTGACGAATAACAACTGCTGTAAACTTCACACTGCTCATTTACCAGTTTTGTTTTTTCTCTCCCACAGATTAATTGGCTGTGCAACTTCTGAATCTTTACAATTCCTCTCTTCGATTTTGACGTTTAAACAAAAGCTGCCGGCTATTCATCCACACAATTACAGTCAAGCTACAGATGTACGAGAACACACTTGGAGTATCATGTGATCATCCGCAGTTCTGATCTCTGCAATAAGTAGGTCATGAAGCTGGGATGATTGCAGTAAAGACTCCATGTGACTCAAACCTTTCAAAGAATGTTTGTCGAGGTTTCCTCAGCATTTTTCCACTGGAGTCTAGGAGGCTGGGGCACCATGAGGGGCAAAGATAATATCTATCGGCTATAGTCATAGTCTATTTCTCCACAGGAGAGGAGTCTAAAATTTAGAGGGCATCAACTGGGAGGGGAGAATTCAAAGGGGATCTGAGGGAACAACTTTATCACATGGGGATCAGGGCAGGGTGGGTACAAGCTGCCAGAAGAATCTAGAGAAGTGCACAATTTCAATGTTTAAAAGATATTTATGAAGATTCATAGACGATAAGGTTTTGAGAGAAGTGAGCCAAATTCAGACAAATGAGATTAGCTCAGCAGGACAACTGGCTGTCATGGGTAAACTGGGGTGTATAACTATGACACCTTCCAAACTAACCAACTGCCCAGCTGACATAACATGCATCTACGTTAGAATCTGCAGTTCCCCCATTAGCCTCAGCAGCCGCCACACAAGTGATGGAGGGAGGTAAGGCATCCCACTTGCGTAACTACCGTGCAAACCTCGTAACAGCTGTACCCCCCCTTATCTGACTCAATTACCCCTCCTCCATTCCTCATTTCCAATCTTGACCCTTTCCTCCTCCTCCTCCCCCATCATAGTTGTCTCACTCTTGTCCAAAGCCCTGACTGTCCTGCCGCACTATGCCTCCCACCAGTCCCCAAACCACCCACCAGCTAGAATTTCTGCCTTACCATCTATTACAAGGAAAATAACCAAGGAATACATCGAATAATTCAGCTGTTAAATCAGGAAGGAAACTCACACTTCTAATGTGGAAGCACTCTAATCCCATTCACCCATAATTATCAGGAATAAGTTCTCCATCTGAGTTTTAGGGGAGCACTTGCATTATTGGATTAACCCCTTGGAAGTTCAGGATTTTAAGCAATGAAAGGGCACATTTTTTGGATGGACCATTGAAGGAACCAGTTATGGTGCAGTAGGCTTAGAATAGGTCAGAATACAGCCAGGCCTAAATGAGGAGTGTTTTATCATGGTGTGGAAGACACACAGTCCTTTTCAGCTCTGGGAATCGTGCTACATTAGACGCACTCCCCTTTTCCCCTCAGGGACCAGATGTCACACAACGTCAGATACACGGTGAGAGCACATGTCACAGGGCATTATATACATTATCTATTGCCCCCCTCCAAGTCAGGTGTCACAGTGCATTAAATACATCGTCCTTCCTCCATCTCAGACCTCGTGTCACAATACATCAGAGAGACCCTTTCCCTTCTGGGACCATATGTCACTATAGATTAGACCTTTTTCTGCTCCAATGCAGGTTTTTTTTTTAATTTTTTATTTTTCACACCATAAATCACCTTATCCATGGTACACACTTTTTACTTTTCACACATATACAGTGCCATTTTCTACCCCCCCCTCCCTCCTCCCATCCCACCCTCCCTACCTCCCCCCTCCCGTCCATTTAAGGTATACATTCTAGGATACATTAAACCAGTCAGACAATGTTGTCATTCAATAAAAATACACCAGAAATTCTACTGAGTCCATTCTTTTCATTTCCTTTTCCTTCCGTTAACTTAGGTAATGACTGTCCCCGGTAGGTTTTCGCTATTGTATTTAATGTAAGGCTCCCAAATTTGTTCGAATATTTCAATATTATTTCTTAAACTATATGTTATTTTTTCCAATGGAATACATTTATTCATTTCTATATACCATTGTTGTATTTTCAAATTATCTTCCAATTTCCAGGTTGACATAATACATTTTTTTGCTACGGCTAGAGCTATCTTAACAAATCTTTTTTGTGCACCATCCAAATCAATTCCAAATTCTTTGTTTTTTATGTTACTTAGGAGGAAGATCTCTGGATTTTTTGGTATATTGTTTTCTGTAATTTTATTTAATATTTGGTTTAGATCTTCCCAAAATTTTTCTACTTTCTCACATGTCCAGATTGCATGAATTGTTGTTCCCAATGCAGGTTAATACAGTGCAACATTGTCCCTTCCTCCCACTGAAACCCTCAAAGTACGCTGTCCTTTTTCCTTCCATAGAATATCACACCACTCTTAGAGGATAGAAAAACTGCCAGTATTCTGACTGAACAAAATCTCTTCAAATTTTATTTCTCAAGTCCTTAATACATCACTGGGTGTGGAGTTTGGGCAGTAGCTTGGGAGCACAGATGGCATTCAGCAACTCCAAATCCATTATATTTAGACATACAGCACGGTAACAGGCCCTTCCGACCCATGAGTCCATGACCTCAAATACCCCAATTAACCTACAATGCCCATATGTTTTAGAAAGTGAAAGGAAACCAGAGCGCTGGGAGGAAATCCACTCAGACACAGGGAGAAGACATCGCTGTAATTGCATTCTGCTCGCAGCTATGTGAATCATGCCCACTTGCCACAATGATCCCAAGGTATTTTAAGTTCAAGTTTATTTGTCACATTATACCTGGTGCAGTGAGAGGGCTTTTTGAACAAGCAGTCTAACATTCATACACTTATATATGAACACAATTTCAGAGTACAGAGTTAGTACAAAGCAAGAGCAGGATGATAGCACTGTACTGGGGTTCATTCAGGAGCCTAACAGCTGCAGGGAAGTGACTGTACTCAGGCCTGTTGCTGCAGGATTTCAAACTCTCAAGCCTTCTCCCTGATGGGAGGGAGAAGAATGCGTATCCAGGAAGCGATGGGATTTCCAGTACATTGGCTGTCTTTACAAGGCAGCAGGGCATATAGCTGAAGTCAATGGAGGGAAGGAAAGTTTGCACTCTGTTCTGAGCTGCATTTATTACCTTCTGCAGGTTCTTCGATTTTGAGCAGAGAAGCTCCCTACCACATTGTGCTGCACCCAGTAAGTATGCAGAAGTTGATGAGGGATAAAGGAAACATTCATATTGTTGAATGATTTAGCATTTGAAAAGCCTTGCTTATGAGACACATTGCTATTTCCTCTTATTACAAGCAGAGGTTGCCTGGAAGTGTCAAGTTTATTGAAAACTCCCAGTTAATGGGGTGATAAAACAAACATGACTAGCATGCAACACATGTGACTTCTCGAGGAAGGACTTCTCTAACTTTATGAAAGAATGATGGCACTTTGAGCTATCATTTGAGGGAGGTAAGTGCAATCACAGGCCAGCTATGTTAACCCTTGGAGGAGCAGTATGGTTGGAGAGAGATAAGGTGAAACCAAAGTTAATGTAAAAGGTGTTAAGGGGAAATCAGCCCAGCATTGAATTGAATGGGACATGAGGCTCCGGAAGATGGACTTTTAATTATTTCTGTTTACTTCTTTGTGGGACCAACAGGATTTGCCAGCCCCTCATCAGGTATCACCTACACTGCGGGGAAGTATCACTACTGCAGGTGAGTAACATCTGAATAGCAGCAGTCAGAGGGACTCAAGGTCAGCCAGCATGGTTAAAAGGACCCTGGTGATGAGAGGAGTCCCCACCACCCATTACTGCAGAAGCAGAATTCATTCCTCCCCCCACCCCACCCCTAACCTACAGATATCAGTGTTGAGTAAAAATTAGGCCATAAGTAAATCCCCTCACTGATAACAGGGATCTCCTAGTGGCCATCACTTCAATTCTGCCCCCCACTCCCACACTGACATGGCAGTCCATGGCCTCATGTACTGTCCCACCAGACCACCCGTAAATTGGAAGAGCAACACTTGATTACCTGCCTAAGCGTTCTCCAACCAGATGACTTCCCCAGTTTCTGCTACTCAACTTTCCATTCTCCCTCCCTTCTTTTTTCCAGGTCTCCATCCCATGCACAAAGCTATCCTTCCTCCTCCCGTTTTCTGGTGAGCCTTCCCTCCCTTATCCACCTATTACCTCCTGCCTGTGGGACTGTAATCATCCCCCTGCTCCTCCACCCAACACCATTTTAGTCAGGCGCCTGCTGCCATTTTTTCATACCTTGATGAAGGGCTCAAACCTGAAATGTTGGTTATGTATCTTTATCTTTGCTATATAAAGGAGACTCTTTGACCTGCTGAGTTTCTCCAGCATTGTGTTTTCACTTCCCCTCACTCCTCCAGGCAGAAGCCAAAAAAAACCTAGAATGTGCATAAATAATCATTGAGCGGCCCAAGCAAATACTCCAATCAGGGGTGACTGATGTAAATCTTTGTTACAACCAAGGCTCATGGGACAAATGATTTAATATCATTCCAGACTGAGGGACAGTCTCACTAGGATGGCCAAGGTGTGCACGATGGAGGCTGCTGCAGCGGAAATGGAAAGTAAATGCACTGGTAGCCCAGAGGCATGGAAGTTGGCTACTGTTATATTTGGAGGGAATAATAATGGGGTAGGGCAGGGCTATTATTGTGGCCTTTGGTCATTAATGGGGAAAATTGTGCTGACTAGGGTGGGCTGGGGAGTGAAGAAAGGAAGAAAGATAAGGCAGAGGTCCTGGGATATTCCTCAATTGGATCCCAGTTCAGTGTGCATGACTAAAACTCATCAGTCCAGGGGACACAGACTAATGTGCAGGACGAGTGTCTGGCTCAGGAACTATGGCACAAGTGCAGCCGATGCCAGGAAGTGAATGGACGAGTAGACAGTGCCACAGAAAAGGAGTTGGAGACATCAGCCCTTCCTGGAGTGAAGAGAGTAATTTCCAATTGAGGTACGCTGAAATAATCAAGTGTGAGGCAATCAAATTCCACGCTGGTTCTTCAAATTTCAGCAAGGGTACAATCTTGCATCCAAGCTAAAAAAAAATTTAAGAGCAAACTCTCCATGATTTTGCTTCCACAAGCAGAGCAGAGGAAACCTGAATTCTCTCCCCCCAAAGTTTATGGATGTGAGTGAACAATTCGTTCAGGGGCAAGATCAGTGGCTGAACATTAGATACTGAAGAAAGGAGGTCAATGCACACTGAGTGTCTCTGAAGGGACTCTCTTTTGTTCACTTTTTATTTTTGGTAGGGGCATCAAACCAGTGGCGACCCTATTTGTGTCTTTATGGGCAATAAGAAGTTAACAAATTCTGTGTATTTAAATTCATGATAATAAAGTAACTTTAATCCTTAAATGTTGATGGGATAATGATCTGAGCAATAGGCCATACTGGCCCCACTTGCCGTTAAAAGTGCTTGCAAATGGGATCATGGTCAAAGATTACACAACCCAGATTGGTCATAGGTCCCAAAAAGGAGCATTAATGTGCAGCTCGTTAAGGGTTAACTTTGGAGAAAAAAAACCAAAGTGTAACCCATTGTGTCCAAACCAGATAGAAGCAAGGGATTTTTCATCTCAAACGGATCAAAGCCCATTGCATACTTCCTCCTTTCTCTCTCAACTTAAATTCACATCAGCATTCTCCTTTTTCCTGATGACTTCATTTAGCCTTTCCCCCATAATTAGCACTTGATTTTGTTTAATAGTTTTTTTGTTCCAGTTTGTGTGATAATTGTTTTTAATTTTATGGTACTTTTGGTTGAAAATACTTGAGTGAAGATATGTAACAGTTTTGGGTCTCAGTACATGTGACTACAGTAACACCAGCAATAACAACAGCTTCACACAAACAGTTAAAAGTAAAATTTACCTCAGTCATCTTGACCATCACTGTCCAGAACATCCCACCAATGAAACTCTGTGTGTCATTGCAACAAAATGACTGAACTGCAAATTTTGTATAGCTCACAGTAAATGGAATTTTATTGGCATGGTAACAAAATGCAGCTTTTCCAAACAGGCCATCAGGAAAACTTCTAACATAGAACATTACAACACAGTAATGTGCTGTAATCTTTAGGCCCAAGATTAGTGCTGCCCTATGTAAACCTCCTCAGCCATCTAAACCTTCCCTACCTAACATCCATAACTCTATTTTTCTTGCATCCACGTGCCTGACTGTTTTTAATATGATATGCACAAGACCGGTCAGGAAAGCAACTTGGAAGTGAAGGTGTAAAGTCGTAGATCATCCAAAAATACAGCACAGAGGCAAGCCTCTCAGCTTACCGAATCCCTGCTGTCCACCTTCCCAAGAAGCCAGTGAACAATGGCTGTACCTGTTCAGTGCAAATGCGTAATGAAAGCGGATGCTGTGCTGCTCAGTCAGGGCGCAGGTTGGCAGCTCCTCCAGCGTTTCTACCAGCTTCACCATACCATCGTAATCCTGTCGGTTGAAGAGTAGAAACACCCAGCCACAAAAAAGTCAAATAAAGCCATAAAAAATTTCTGCTGCATAACTTCTTGAAGAAAAATCAAGTACCTTAATGAAGGTCAGAAATAATAGATCTGTTTGGCACATCTGCCTATTTTTTGTTCACCTTGAAACAAAGCATTGAATTCAGAATCACACAAATGGAGCCTTTATGGCTAAGAGGATCATTTGAGTGAATGAGTTAGTTGAACCAGCACAATTCACAGCCATTACTGTTCCCCATAGTAAGCCAATGGGTCAAGCAAGTCGCTGTTCTTGATGGGTCAAGCTGAAAAATTATCACATTTACTTGACAGCTACCACACCCCAGCATGAAGAATGAAACGGAAGTTAAAAATGTGCATGCTTGAGAGAATGGAACTAAGAAGGCTTCATCCTTCTGCAGTTATGTTAGCTTTGCAGCCAATGTAATTGATGAAATTCCAAAGATTTTGAGAGTTTGAATGGGCCATAACCTCAGAATAAGATTCAAAGCTCCATTATTAATGAGACTGAAGCCGATGTTTCAAGATGAAGTTGAAAACCCTCCCAAGGCGTGGTTCCAGCCCATCTCAGTGATATCTTTTGGCTCTACGCTTTCTTCCCAATACCCAACTGCTAGTATGAAAAAGCACACTCTTCCTAATCTCTCAGGACTTTCCAGCCCCTCTATCATTCTGCTCAAACCACTGCTTTCAGTTCACCCATCTGCCAACTAACTCAGGGAAGTTTCATTTAAGAATCGAACACACCGTATTGCGGTACTTTTGCAGTTTCTGTATTGCCACTCTCCTTTAATTTTCCTCAGTAATTTTTTTTCTTGCCATTTTCTAAGAATCTTTTCAAGCCACTATGCAAGAGGAACGCAGCTCAAACGACACATAACTTGCCAATATCCTCCAAGACAAAGCTTCCCATGGAATGGTACCTCACTGAAAATTCATTTGTTTGCTTTGGCTTGCAGCATGTATAAGGCACGCAACCTGCTAAGCACTTTTGACAGCACCTGCCAAACATATGAATTCTTCAGCTCATAACAACAATTAGAATGAAATCTTTACATTTCCTTGGCTTGAAATATAGCGCTGTCCCTTCATCCCTGCTGGGTCTAAATCCTGGTACTCCCACCACATCAGTATCATGGCAGCACTTTCATCACAAGGCACATTAGTCACAGGCTATTTAGGACGCCCTCGCCTCTGACGCCAACATCACACAAATAAACAAAGCAATAACTTGGATGTATTTCACATTACCTGAGTGTCCCTGTATGAGAAGAGTAGGTTCGTGATAACGTCAGGCGTGATGACCTCCGTACTTTCCATTCGTAACTTAATAGAAGACAGCTGTTTGGCCAGTTCTTCCCCTCGATATTTCTCCCGTGCTCTTCTGATGTCACTCAGCAGAGCATCCTTCACATATGTGCTGTGAACAGAAGAGCAGTGATTGTTCGACAGGTATGCAAGGCAAAAATACAATGGAGACATTACAAATACCACTATGTTTATTAGAGAATGGGTAACTGAGCAATATTTTGAGAAGAATTCCAGTATCATCGTTAGTGCAATGTTATGACAGTGCCAGCGACTCGGGTTCAAATCCCAAGTGGTCTGTAAGAAATTTGTACGTTCTTTCCATGTCTGCGTGGCTTCTTCCAGGTGCTCCAGTTTCATTTCACCCTTCAAAACATATGGGGATTGTAGGTTAATTGGGGTATTTGGGCAGGAAGAGCTTGTTACTGTGCTGTATGTCTAAATTTAAAAAGAAAACTATAAATTAAAATATCACACAAAGCCTCTTTAAACCAAGCCCAAGCATTTAATTTATTAAATCTTTACATGAATATTCATTGCCATGAAAGCAAATATCAAGCTTGTTGCATTTCAGACTTCATTAAAAAAGTTTGTCCAGGACAAATTTTTAAGTTTAGCTCAACACTGTCACAACGACCAAACTGGGGATTTTCACCAATTAGAACAGATGTTTTGAATTTTCATATCTAAAATACCAATCAATTTTTATTTTACACAGCAGGTATCAAATGGGTCATAGCTTGTTCATTTCTTGATTCTTTATCCAGCCTTTCAGAAACTTTTCAAAAGCCTAGATTTGCAGTCCAGGTGAAAAAAAAAAATCACTAGAATTTTCTAAAATATGCTTGCTCAAAATTTGTGTTAATTTTCACACCACCAGAAATAGTGGAACTGTGGGGCATAATCAATGGGCTAAATGGTGTAATTCCATTTCTATAACTCATGGTCTTATTCTGCTCATTGAGTTGGTTGGATGCAGCTTGATTCAGTTCAACTCTGATTTGATCTGGAAATAGCCCTTTGCACAAATGTGTAGGTTCAAGCTGCAAATCATGATTGAGCAACTAAATCAGTCTATTCTTTAATGCAGTCTGCCAGGAGTACTCCATAGTGAGAGGTAAAGTCCTTCGGGTGAGATATTAAACTGAGGTTGGAACTCCCATAATTTCTCCTGCTGCACATTTGATAGTTTTAACACCATGAATACTGACAGTTATTCAGTTATCAGTGTCGTAGTTTACGTCTTCCTTTCCTCAAAAGCACAGCTGAGCAAGATTCTCTTCATCCTCAACTCTACATAAATGCCTGAAATTCATTCTTGATCAGTATCTCTAAACACACTCTGATAAAATATCCTCGACTTGAAACATAAATTGCATTTCTCTTTGCAGATGCTTCTTAACCTGCCGAGTAGTTCCAGCATATCTTTTGCAGTGTCGCCTTATCTAATATCTATTTGTGCATGTATGTCTGTTTATTTGTACTCCAATATGGAGCACTCTAGAAATGTTCAAGGTGGTTCAGTAGGGGTAATATTTGATGCTGAATGTTCTGACAACATTGAATTTAACCTTTAAGGTCATATGAAGTTCAAAAATGTTTTGAACTTGCACCAGGGACACCTCAATTAGTTACAAAGTACATTCAGAATAAAAACAAGTGGCCAAACTCAGTTCAATATGGGCCCAAAAAAAGCAAAGCAATGTTGGCAGAAGCTCTTCCCAAGCCCCTAGAATTAGACAAAGGAGAAAGCGAGAGACAGCAGAGGGACATCAGTCTCGCCTCAACTGTTGATGCTTCCAGACAAACAAGGAGCAGGCAGCGGGAAACAGAACAGCAGCGAAACGCCACCTCAGTGCTCAGGGCTCCAGACAAACAAGGAGCAGGCAGCAGGAAACTGAGGAACCTACCTCAGTACTGACGCTGCCAGGCATTCTGTGAGCAGACAACAAAAGTCTGCTGAGGAAGAACAAGCAAGACTCCAAGCCAGACGAACAAAAGCCAGAAGCCGAAGGGGGCAGTAACATTGACTACAGCCAACCTGCTAAATGCTGCATTCAATTACTCAGTTGACATAGAGTATTCTTCCATTAATGTAATTGTAATTGGCTCCATGCCAGAGTATTGCCAACATTGTGGAGCAAAGGGTTATGCAGAATTACCATGAAAAGTTTTGGGTATTTTGTTTCAACCATGTAGTCAACAACTGAGTGTTTGATTTCCCAGGCCATGCCGGGTATCCTGCCGGTATATTATATTGTACTCTACAGTTTCATACGATACAGGAGGAGGCCATTTGTTCACGGAGCTTTCCACCCATGCACGAATGACTTCAAAGGGTCAGTCAGAGTTTCTTTTCTGCACATATTAAAACCCAAGTTTTCTGTGGCATTTCAGATTTCACTTAGCTTAAACTAAAGATAAAATGCAGAGGAGAATCCAATTTCCATGGTTCCCATTCCTTCACCAAAAGAAAAAAAAAATCACCATGATCTTCACTTGCCAAATCATTAATTTCAGAGAACCACCTCTAGCCATCTGCAAGTAGTTACCTTGTCGCAACGTCAATATCTTTCAGAAGTCTGATCAATTTCTCCACTAATGGTTGGCAGAAGGGACCCAGAAGGCTCTCCCAGTTTGGTTGCAAGTACTCAGAGATTCTTCGTTGAACATCGTTCTCACAACACAGGAAATCATCATTAGTGGTTGTCACATAGGGGACAAAATGATAATTGCCACTAACAGCCTAACAGGAAGAAAACAGACATTAAAGTCAACTCACAGAAACAATTCACTTGCTTTGAGGAAGGAGGGCATAGGATCTTAAGTTGGAGGATTCAGTGAGAGGAAGAGTCCACAGAAAATACTCAAGAAATCTTTTCAGAAGACACCGAAATAAAACAGAAAAAACACTGGAACACACTCAGCAGATCCGTGCACAGAGGAACAGAGTTCTAATTTCAGGTCAGAGGCCATTTATTTGAACTTAGAAAGAGAGCTGTGAAAATATAACTTCCAGTTGAAGAGAAAGTGGCAAGAAAAATGGATAGGAGCAGTGTTCAAATTTAGTGCCAGAGTACCCTACATGGCATCACATACAACTCTGAGATTTTCCTGAGGGCCAGGCAGAATTTCCACTGTGCTCAAGTAAAAAGGTAAACAAAGGAGAGAAATGTAAAGAAAGAAATGTAACAAGTTGTGCAATACAGAAAAAAAAACAGTAATAAATAATGCACAAAATAAGAGTTCTTCAATGAGTTTCTGATTAAGATCACAAAATTATAAGAACAGAAGGCAGCCAAATGGGCACATTGAGTCTGCTCCGCCATTCTCTCATGAGCTGATTCATCCTCCCACTCATCCCCCCCCCCTCCCCCTTTACTGGCTTGCTCCTCGCCACCTTGATGCCCTGATTAATCAATACCTGTCACTCTCTGCTTTAAATATGCCCAATGACCTCACTTCCACAGCCACCTATGGCAACAAGTTCCATAGACTCGTGCCCCTGTGGCTAAAGAAATTTCTCTACATCTTTGTTTTAAATTGACATCCCTTTATCCTGAAGTCATGCCCTCTTGCCCTAGATTCCCCTACCATGGGAAACATCTTGCCGTATCTACTCTGTCCCGGCCTTTCAGCATTCGAAATGTCTCTATGAGGATCCCCTTTCATCTTTCTGTACTCCAACAAGTCCAAGAGCCGACAAATGTTCCTCATTGCTAACCCTTTAATTCCTGCTAAACTTTTTTGAGTAAATTACCAGGAAAGTTGATGAAGGAAAGGCTATGGATGTTGTCTACATGGACTTTAGTAAGGCCTTTGACAATATCCCGCATGGGAGGTTAGTCAGGAAGGTTCAGATGCTAGGTATTCATGATGAAGTAGTGAACTTGATTCAACAATGGCTGGACGGGAGAAGCCAGAGAGTAGTGGTGAATGTTTGTTTCTCAGACTGGAGGCTTGAGACTAGTGGTGTGCCTCAGGGATCGATCCTGGGACCATTGTCATTTGTCATCGATATCAATGATCTGGATGGTAAATCAGATCAGCAAGTTTGCAGATGACACTAAAATTGGAGGTGCTAAGGAGGTTTTCAAAGATTGCATTGCAGAAGGATCTGGACCAGCTGGAAAAAATAGGCTGAAAAATAGCATATGGAGTTTAATGCAGACAAGTGTGAGGTGTTGCATTTTGGAAGAAGAAAGAAAGGACATACATGGAAAAGAGTAAGGCACTGAGGAGTGAAGTAGAACAGAAGGATCTGGGAATACAGATACACAATTCCCTGAAAGTGGCATCACAGGGTGGACAGGGTTGAAAAGAGAGCTTTTGGTATATTGGCCTTCATAAATCAAACTACTGAGCACAGGAGTTGCAAAGTTATGTTAAAGTTGTATAAGATATCGGTGAGGCCAAATTTGGAGCATTGAGAGCTGTTTTGGTCACCTAACTGCAGGAAAAATATCAATAAAATGGAAAGAGTGCAGAGAAGATTTACTAGGATGTTGCCTGGACTTCAAGAATTGCGTAACAGGGAAAGGTTAAACATATTTGGACTTTATTCCCTGGAGCATAAAAGAATGAGGGGAGATTTGAAAGAGGTATTTAAAATTATGAGAGGGATAGACAGAGTAAATGTAGATAGGCTTTTTCCACTGAAGCTGGGCAAGATAAAAACCAAAAGACATGGGTTCAGAGCAAAAGAGGAAATGTTTAGGGGGAACTTCACACAGAGAGCGGTAGGAGTGTGAAACAAGCTTCCAGGCTCAATTTTAACATTTAAGAAGAATTTAGTTGGGTACATGGTGCAGAGGGTTATGGCTGGGGCAGATCAGTGGGACTAGGAAAAAAAAATTGTTCGGCACAGACTAGAGGAGACAAGATGGCCTGTTTATATGCTGTAATTTTTCCATGGTTCTATCCTGACGTACGCATATTTTCGGTCCTGTTGTCAAGGTATTTGTGTAGAGCCAGTGAGATGCTATGATAGGCAAATTAGAATGGATCCATTTCACCACTTCTACAGAAGCTGATATGCTTTCAAAGCATTTCAGCACTGTGGATGCGTGCCACAGATTGATAGTCATTTAGTCCTGCAGAAGGGCAAGGCCATGTCGAATGGGTTAATGGGGCAATTTTAGAAGCCAGTTTTGAGATTGTGGTGCGAGATAGGCACATAATGCCCCAGCTGCAGAGGTGTCTGTAGTTCCCACAATGTTCTCATTAGTCACCTCCACAATATTGAAGTGGAAGTTAGGTATCCTCAATCTAAATGTAATGCCAAAGAAAGGGAGAAGGGGAAGAAGTGGTAGAAATTGAATGCCCAAGTGGGCTTGTTAGTGTTGGAGAAAGAGTGGGTGGTAATTGTGTTGTCTCATATCACTGGTGACAATCTTAGTCCGTAGATTTCAGTCCTGCATGCAGTTTGTACAATGACTAAATGAAAACAAAAATTTGGTTTGGAATCAAAGATCATAATCCTTGTTCTCAAAATAATCTAATATTTTGTAATCAAATACTCAAGGGAAGAACATCTACATCAGGAGGAGTTAATTTGAATGACACATAACATGAAGGCATTATCTAGAGCCTGGCGCCAGACACTTTCAACTCAGAAAAGTAATGAATTGCGACAGTGACAAGGAATTGACTAACCTTAAGTGACTGGGCACCTTCCAGGTCAGTGTTGTGGTAAAGAATAATATTGTTTGCCATGCTGAAGCTTTCTCGGATGCCCAGATGGTAAAAGAGTGTCGGCTGCCTGAAAACATCACTCATGTCCACCACTGCAATGTCTGTTGAAGATGAGACTGATAGTTTAATGATGCACATTCCCCAGAAATGGCCACAATAACACATACAAAGTTATGACTGCGAAATAACAGATTTAGTTCAAGCTTTTTATTTCTTACTTGGTAGAGTACAGATAGAACCCATTCAGCCCATCAAGTCCATACGTGCATTCAGCTGATCAAATCCATTCTTCTGTGGCTCTACCACTTTACTCTCTCTCAGATGCCCATCAATTCCCCTCTGATTTTTTTTCTTAAAACCATGACTCTCCTCATAAGTTTACTCCCTCATTTTCAGATGAGCCCCTGCACACTGTTTCCAAGACCACAATATCCTTACCCGGGCAGGGAGACCAGAACCAGCATTGTGTGCTGGTTAATACGATGCCATTACTGCGAAAATGTCCCGGGTTTGAATTCAGCTCTGTCTGTAAGGAGTTTGTATGTTCTCCCTGTGACCTGTGTTGGTTTCCTCTGGACACTCTGGTTTCCTCCCACCCACAAAAATGTACAGGGTTCAAGATTCTTTTAATGTTGTTATGAGCCCAGAGGACCCCAAAACCCAGCAGCAATAGATATTCACCAAAATAAATGGTAACTTAAACAAATGTTACTTTTAATTATCTTTAAACATGAAAACAAAAATCACACTTTAACTTATCACTATTGACTTAACTAACTTAACTTAACCCCCTTCTAATTCTAAGCACACATGTGTGTGTCAGTTCAGAAAAGTTCTTTGATTCACAGTCCAATCTCACTTCTCATTCCTCCAAGTTCACTGGTTGCAGGCAATTCTTATACTGTGCACAGAATTTAGCATTTACATTGTTCACCAGTCTTTGGTGCTTGAAAGGTAAATGGTTACTGCTCAGGAAGGTTCTTGTCAGTTTTCAGAGAGAGATTTGTTGTATGCTGTACACCCAAAACTAATTCCTTTTCAATCAGCCACTTCAGTGTCTTGCCGAAGAAACTTTCCCCCTCAGGGTTCTCCAGATGATAACCTCTTTCTTTCAGGTCACCACATAGTCCCTTTTTGTTTCTCTTATTTCAAGTGAAACATTAGGCAGCCAGTCCTCTCTTCTTGCATGAACCACAAGGGCTTTGACCAGGCTGAACTAAGCACTCACAGCCCATCTTTTAAATGGGCTTTTCCACAAGCTTGCCAGCTTGTCCTGTTCCAGTCCCAGTTGCTGCTGCTGACTGTAAAACTGAAGAACTGATCTCTGTCTCTCTCTCTCTCTCTCTCACACAGAAAGAAAGCCTGTTTTACTCTCACTGCTTGCAAAACTACATGACCCTCCAAGAGTTCCACTCCAGACAGAATGCGGCTCCAACAATCTCTTTCATCCTTTAGAGAAGTCTCTTGGGCACTTTCCAAAGTTTTTGCAAAGGCTGTTGGCCCCAACATATCTAGCATGAGCAGAGCTCCAGTATTTCAAATAAGATGTTTTAGTGTTTGTATGTGACCTACACTAACAAACCTTCCCCAATTTATCTCCCCAAAACATATCTATATTCTGTCACACTGTCATGTACTAAAACAGAAAATGTAATATTGTACATAATTTCCTTAGGCCTACCATAAGGCAGACAAATATTTGCCACCAGCAGAAATTGCCTAGTTCCCCTTACTGTCAATGAAAGAGAAACAAAAGATAGTTCTCCCCCCACCCCACAGAGTGTCCATGGATTCACTTCCAGTGCTCCCCTAGCCTCCAAAGCCACACACCCTCCAGTCCAAACCTGCAGCAACCTGAGCTCCTCTAACACAATCAGGAAGCCCTCAGCCCCCTCTTGCATCCCAGTTCCAACACCCGGTACCCCTTCAGCTAGTCTCAAGCAGTCCATGGCCAGGTATCAGTCCCTTGACTGCAGTTGCCAGCAGCTTGCAGCCTGTGTGGGATCCTTGCCTCAAGTTACCAAAAGCCTGCCACCTGTGTGTTCTTCAGCCTCAGAGCCCCTTGCTGGTCTACTGCCTTGGTCACTGTCCTGTGGGCCGTCTCATCTGTTTCCCCTTCTCAAATGGGGGGGGTGGTGGACTCCCTGTTTTCTGGTGCCTTGCACCAGTCCTCTGCCTCCCTGGAGTCAGCAATCCCTTGAGGCCTCTGCTGAACACAGGCACCACCATCTTGAGCTCCTAAGTTCCACTCCAGACAGAATGCGGCTCCAACAATCTCTTTCATCCTTTAGTGAAGTCTCTTGGGCACTCTCCAAAGTTTTTGCAAAGGCTGTTGGCCCCAACATAACTAGCATGAGCAGAGCTCCAGTATTTCAAATAAGATCAGTGCAAGATTTTAAAATAAACATGTCATTTAAAGCCTGTACAGAGCCAAGATGGTGGCACCTAGGTTCGACAGTGATTGGATCTCGCAGCGGAGCGATTTGTCTCTGCTCTGGCAGGTTAATTGGGCTGCATAGGTTACAAAGGCTGGAATCAGTTTCCACAATGTTGTAAACAAAACTTTAAAAGAACGTAACATTTAACTGCACTTAGTACTCCAGGTGTGGCCTCATCAGTGCCCTGTACAGCTGCAGCAGAACCTCCCTGCTCTAGGATTCAATCCCTCCAGCAATGATTGCCCACATTCCATTTGCCTTCTTCATTACTTGTTGTGCCAACAATCTAATTTTTTGTGATTCAGACATAAGCGCTCTCAGGTGTTGCTGCACAACAGCAAGCTGCAAATGCATAGTGAGGAAGAAGCAAATAGTTGCATCCTGGATATGTCGCTTTACCTTCAGAGAATAACGTGATGGATTAAAGATGAAATAGATGGAAAGACCAAAATCAAATATTTGCCCTTGATTAGAATCCATTCACCGTAAGTGAAGAGAGGCTGAATTCATGTCTTAAAATAATTAATATCAGTTTGCTAGCTGAGACAGTGGTGCAATATTTTTGACATGTTACTTAGAGGCCTTGTAGCATGGTTGCAGGTGCCACGCATGTGGGAATGTCACAAACACAAAAGAAAATGAACGGATCTTGGGGCAGCCGGAGGGGATGGGGAAAAAAATTGGATATAAATCAGGAGGGAGAAAACTTACAAGAAGCTTAATAGGGTGTCTGCACCAATAATCTTCCCCTGGTAGGGTTGTCTAGAACCAGGTGTCACCATCTCAAAGTAAGGATCACTCTTCAGCATAGAGATAAAAGTAAATGTCTTCATCCAAAGGATAGCAAGTCTTTGGAATGCTTTGACAGAGAATTTACTGAAGAGTTATAGAGATTTACAGCACAGAAACAGACCCTTCAGCCCATTTGTCCATGCTGACCAAGTTGTCCACTGAGCTTGTCCCTATTCCTGCATCTGTCTGAATGTTCTTGTTACGGAGTCCAGAGGACCCCAAAAACCAGCATCAATAGATATGCTCTACAACACAGGGTTACTTAAACAAAAGTAGTTTTTAATTATATTGGAACAAGAAAACAGAATTAATCTAACTTATTATTTAACCTACCTAACCTACTTAATCCCCCCTCTAATACTAAGCGCAGGTGTGTGTAATGTATATTTAAGATTAGAAAAGTTCTTAAGATCACAGTCCAATCTCACTGGTTGCAGGCAATTCTTGTACTGTGCACAGAAATTAGCATTCACCAGTCTTTGGTGCTTAACAGGCAAATGGTTACCACTCGGGAGGGTTGGGTTCTCCAGATGATCCTCTTTCTTTCAGGTCACCTTTCAGACCGCCAATCTCCTCCTTTGACCAGACAGCCTTCCAAAGTTTGACAGCTTGTCCCTCTAGAACTGATTTCTGTCTCCTCTCTCTCTCTCTCTCTCTGTCACACCCTCTCTCTGAGAGCAAAACTCTTCTCCTCTGCCTACAAAGATCACATGCTGTCCCAGGCAAGCTGTTGTCGATACTTTGTTGCCTCCTGCAAAAAGCATTCTGCAAAAGTCCTGCAAATATTCTGTTTTAAAATGTGTGTGAGCAAGCTGCTCTAACAATTCCTCCCAAACCACCTCTAAATCCTCTGTCACATTCTATAAATGTTATGATTGACCTCGTCCATACCACTTCTCTTATACCATCATACATTCTGTGTAAAATGTGCTGTCAGGTCCCTTTTATATTTTTCCCCTCATACCTTAAATCAATGCCCTGGGGTTGTACACTCCTCTGCCCTGAAAAATTAACCAGAACTGTGCCACTTATGATTTTATACACCTCCACGAGGTTCCCCCTCAACCTCCCATCGTCTAGAGAGAAAAGTCCCAGACTTTCCATCTACTTGTAATTTAAGTTTGCCAGTCCCAGTAATACTCTTGCAAATCTTTTCTGCACCATTTCCAAATAATATCTTCCCTTTGGCTGAGAAACAGGAACTATGCATAGTACTCCAAGAGTGTTCTCACCAATGCCTTGTACGGTTGCAACATGACATTCCTGCTCCTGTACTCAGTGCCTCAACCAAGGAAGGCCAGGGTGTCAAACTCCTCTTCCATGGAATTATGTACATGTAGCCACGCGCTACTTGAAAGAAGACACTCACACATAGTGTAGTCTGGTTAAGCTCTGAGTTTTATTTGGGCTCAGGCCTAACTTTTACACTTGCACTGCTCCCTCCACGCCCCCCCCCCCCCCCTTGGCTGACATTACAACATGCATAACAAAAGTGGCTTTCCTGCATGCGGGTTCTTTCCTGCATAACAATGCCCTTCTTCCCCGTGTGCTGTCCCTGACTGTTGACTGCACAGCAGGGCCAACACCATTTTGGGATCACTGGCCTTTAAGCTGCCCTTGCCGTTCACCTTCCAGTTCGCTTGTTGGGGCCAGTGCCGCTGGCCTTTGGTTGTGCTTACTGCCCAGAACGTCGGCTCGATCGCTGCCACCGCAGGCCACCATATATGTATATTTTCTTTTTTTCTGTTCTATAAGACTCTTGAAGGGTATTACCATTCACTATACAAGTCCTGCTCTGATTTAAATTATCAAAGTGCAACACCTCGCACTTGTCCAAGTTTAATTCCATTTGTCATTCCTTGATTTATTTTCCCCATTCATCCAAGATGATAAAGCTATACTATCCAAGATACCATCATTTTTGGTGTCAGTGACCAATGAACTAACCATGCTAATTACATTGTCGATAACTAAAAGCCTCACAACAAAATGCAGGCTACTGGAGACTGTTTCGTGGGAACCAGGCTTCAAGGGAGATACAGGTATGTTAACTGAATAAGTAAGGATGTGGCAGTGAGAATAAAAAGTGGCCTCCAAGACAGCTCCCGAGGTCGGAAATGCATCTGGTTACTGGAGCTGTGTGGCACCACTCCACTCCATGGTTTAGCAATGTACTGTTCATAGGTCAATGTCTGGATCATCATTTTCAGCTTTTACTTTATTTTCCACTGTCTCACTCTGTGGTTCAACAGGAATAAACATTAACTTTAAAATGGGCAGAGAAAGGCAGCCACAGTGTACATCAGCTTTAACATATTAGAGTAGGAGCAGAAAGATTTCATGCTGTACATGAGAGAGTCTTCATTGCCCAGGAACTAAGATGCAACAATATATTTTTTTTTTGTTTTTCATTTTGTCAGAGGATTTACAGTAGCCATTTGGTGATGTCCCATTCCTTGTGGACTGGTTAACTTTGGAATGAGAAGCAGCAGTAACTCACAGCTATGAGAAAGGAAATGGCTCCGAGCTCTGTAGCCTTTGGGAAAGGACAAGTCACTTAGGGTTACAAGAGGAGCCAGTTCTCAAAAACTGAAGATCATTCCAGTGTGGAAATCCCTTTGGGGAGTGGAACCTTGCAGAGGGATCTGACCTTGGTATGAAAACCATTCAAAATAAGTACACAGCCTAACAAAAAAAACACAGTACTTCTGAAAAGGAAAGGCTCCATGTGTGGTCAACAAATAGACAGCATTACACAGAGATCAAAAATCTTACCCAAATCCAAGGGAAATCAAGGTATCTGAGTGGTTATAGAGTCTAAGGAATTTAAAAAGTTACTTGACAAAGAAAATTGCAGAGTAAAATATGAATGAAAAGGGAAAGAGATTGGTCAGAGGAAATTATATTTAAAAACAAATGCATATTAAACCATCATAATTATAAATAAAATAGACCGTTGGTTCATGCATTGTTTCAGTGTGCTGAGTGGAGTGGAAACCAAATAAATGTCAGCAATACCAAACAACTCACATCTAGGACATCGTGCGTTTGTGTTTTAAAAAAAAGTAGAGAAAATACTAACAGTTAAGAGAAACAAATCTCCTGCATTGAATAATTTCTACCACAGAATGTTAAAAGAAACACGATGGGTAAATTGAAGGCACATCACCATTTTCAAAAATTGTATCTCTTGATTTACATTCTTGAGAAGAACTGATCATTACAGAAAAATTATGTCTCAAACATGCTCAAGGGACTTGCATAATTTCAATAGATGAGTTTACTCATATAATAGCTGTCCCAAACTCAATTAAACACAGATTCAAGCAGCAAGATAAATGGTTTATGTTTGCAGCGCCCACGTACTGTAGTCATAAGGGGTCAAAGAAATACAACACAGAAACAGGCCCTTCACACAACCAGTGCTGGCGGTCTGGATTGAACGAAAGTCGTTGGAGCTTTGAAGCTGCAGCTCCTAAAAAACTGTGAGCTTTGACTTTATCGATGCCCTTCAAGATTTTGTAGACCTCTGCACATCATCTCTGCTTCCAATACTTCCAACAGCTTTCCAGAGCTGCTTCCAACAGCTTTCCAGAGAACACACTAACACTTACAATTATTGTACAATTATTTTTAATTCACTTTTCTCCAAATTATACCTGAATATTTTATGAAAAAGCTATATAACAATGTGAATTATTTTTAGGTTAAGTATATGATTTTTTTTTAATATGCATATTACCTACTAGTTCTAATGGTTTTTAAAATTTATAGAACACTACAGCACAGAAAACTGGCCATTCATTCTCTCTAGTCTGTGCTAACTATCATCTCGCTAGTCCCACTGACCTGCTCCCACTCCATAACCCTCCAGACCTCTCCCATCCATGTATCTATTCAATTTATTCTTAAAACACAGAATCGAGCACACATTCACCACATCAGGTGGCAGCTCATTCCATACTCTCACTGCCCTCTGAATGAAGAACTTCCCCCTAAATATTCCCCCTAAACCTTTCTCCTTTCAGCTTAAAACTATGACCTCTTATATTTATCTCCCCAAATCTGTGGAAAAAGCTTACTCGCATCTAGTCTGTCTATACCTCTCATAATCTTGTAAACCTCTATCAAAAATCTCCCCTCATTCTTCTTTGTTCCAAGAAATAAAGTCCTAACCTGTTTATTCTTCCCCTGTAACTCAGCTCACGACAGCATCCTAGTAAATCTTCTCTGCCCACTTTCAATCTTACGGATATCCTTCCAGTAGCAGGAGCCTAGAACTGTACACAATATTCCAAATTTGGCCTCACCAATGTCTTAAACAACTTCAACATAACATCTCAACTGAGGAGGAGTCACGTGATGGAGTAGTGGTCGGTAGGGTAAAACCAGCCCTCTCCAGAAAAAAAAGAAAAAAAGTCAAGAAAAGACAAAGTTCAACAAATATAAAATATAAGAAATAGAAGATAAAGTTGCAGAGAAGAGAAAGAAGATGGCACCCAAGAAGGAAAAAGTAAAAACAGGAAAAAAAGAAGAAAAGTCACCAGAAAAGAAAGAAGAAGGCCTTACCTGAACGAAGGAACAGGGAGATGTGGTGATGAAGAGCGCCCGATCTCCGAGGTTGGTGCCAGCCCTGCGGAATCACGACCTCCCCGACCGGTGGACTGCAAAAATGGCATGAGCAGTGCGCAATCAAAGGTAAAAGAAAACACCAATGGGAGGGGGGCTCAGCTGAGGAGTGGGCAACCACGGCGTGACCAGCTGAGGGATGCCCAACACCAAGGCTCTCAGCTGGAAGATGAGAAAGGCGGCAGGAGAGGGAGTGAGGTACCAGGCAAGAAAGAAAGTCGACGGGGTGAACAGCAAGAGGAGCAGCAGCAGGAGGCCCGACAGATGAGCAGCCCAGAAGGGGAGGACAAACAGCAAGAGGCCCAGCAAGAAGAGGCCCGACAAAGTGATACAAGCAACTCATCAGGAAAATCAGAAGAGATACAGATACAAAGAAGAGGACACAAACACAGGTACAGACACAGAAGAAGAGGAAGATGACCAAGATCTTCACAGAGAAATAGAAGGTAAAACAGATGGACAGAATATAGATAAAGCTTTTTTTTGAAGAACAAATGAGAGCATTAAAAGAATGGTTGTCATTAGAATTTAGTGCAATTAAAAGAAAAATGAAAACAACAGAAGATAAAATACAAAGATTAGAACTAGCCATGAAAGAAATAGGGAAAAGAGTAGAAAATGTGGAAGAAGGGGAAATGGCTGTAGAAATGGAAGTAAACGACTTAAGAAGAAAATTGGAAGAAAGTGACAAAAAAATTAAAGAGACTCAAGAGTTGTTATCTCAGAAAATTGATATGTTGGAAAATTATAGTAGGCGAAACAACATAAAAATAGTGGGCCTGAAGGAAGGTGAAGAAGGCACAGACATGAAGGAATTTATAAAAGAATGGATCCCGAAGGTCCTGGGAATGACAGAAATGCAGAAAGAAATGGAAATAGAAAGGCCACACAAAACACTAGCTCCGAAACTGCAGATACATCAAAAACCAAGATCCATTTTAGTAAAATTTTTGAGATATACGACAAGAGAAAATATACTGGAGCGGGCAAGAAATAAAATTAGACAAGATAATAAACCATTGGAATACAAGGGTCAAAAAATATTTTTTTACCCAGACATAAGTTTTGAACTCTTAAAGAAGAGGAAGGAGTTTAATACAGCAAAATCGATCCTATGGAAAAAAGGTTCTAAATTAATGCTAAGACATCCAGCTGCGCTTAAAATATTTATACCCGGGGAGCAAGACAGACTGTTCTCTGATCCAGAGGAAGCACAAGAATTCGCAGAGCGTTTCAGGACAGGAGAGATGAAAAGATATAATAAGAATGAAGAATGGCAATAAAGTTTATATACAGATGTTAAAACAATGTATATGTAAAGAACTAAAGAGGGAAAAGGGAAGGAGGAAGTAAGGGGGAAAAAGGGAGAGCTTTGTTATATGTGTAAAAAAAAAGTGTTTTCTTGGGGGGAGTTGTGGGATGAGAGACTAACACTGAGAAATCAGTTGACGCTTGCGAAAAAGATCGCAATCCAAATGGAAAGGGGAGTTGTGGTTGCCTGGCAAGGGATAAGGGGCAACTCAGAGAGGAGGAGGGCATTTGGGGTTAAGGTAATGTTGGGTGTGGGAATTGTTAGAGTATTTTATGTTTTAAATGTGTTTTCATACATGGAGTTTAAAACAAGAAAACTGAGAGATGAAAATGGGGAAAAGGGGGATGGAGGTGGTGAGGAAGTAGAAATGAGGTGTAAACAAGATACAAGATGGCCACGTTGAACTATATGACAATAAACATTAATGGAATACATAACCAAATTAAAAGGAAGAGGCTATTAAATTTATTGAAAAAAGAAAAAAATAGATTTGTGCAGGAAATGCAACTAACTGAAGAGGAATATAACAAATTAAAGAGAGACTAGGTAGGACACATAGCGGCATCATATAATTCAAAAAATAGAGGTGTAGCCATATTAATTAATAAAAATGTACCAATCACAATAGAGGAGGAAATAGATCCACCGGGGAGGTATGTAATGATAAAGTGTCAGATATACTTAGAATTTTGGAATTTGCTCAATATATATGCACCTAATGAGGAGGATTCAAAAGTTTATGCAGGATTTTTTTTTGAAGATTGTAGGTACACAAGGAAATATATTGATAGGAGGGGATTTTAACCTTAATTTGAATCCAATGTTGGATAAAACTGGACAAAAGACAAGCAAAAAGAATAAAGTAGCCAAATTTATGGTTAAATCCATGCAGGAAATGAAACATGGATATATGGAGGAAGCAGCATCCAAGAGAGAAGGAATATTCATATTATTCGAGTAGGCATAAAACATACTCAAGGATTGATATGTTTTTGTTGTCAGACAATATTCAAGGGAAAGTTAGGAAAACTGAGTATAAAGCTAGACTATTATCTGATCATTCACCCCTGTTATTAGTAATAGAACTGGAGGACATCCCACCAAGAACATATAGATGGAGGTTAAACTCCATGCTACTTAAAAGGCAGGAATTTAGATAGTTTATTGAACGCCATTTAAAACATATTTTGAAATAAACACGGATTCAGTGAAAGACAAATTTATATTATGGGACGCAATGAAAACCTTCATTAGAGGATAGATAATAAGTTATGTCCTCTCTCTCTCTTCTTTCTCTTTGGCTTGGCTTCGCAGACGAAGATTTATGGAGGGGTAGGTCCACGTCTGCTGCAGGCTCGTTGGTGACTGACAAGTCCGATGCAGGACAGGCATGCATGGTTGCAGCGGTTGCAAGGGAAAATTGGTTGGTTGGGGTTGGGTGTTGGGTTTTTCCTCCTTTGTCTTTTGTCAGTTGAGGTGGGCTCTGCGGTCTTCATCAAAGGAGGTTGCTGCCCGCCGAACTGTGAGGCGCCAAGATGCATGGTTGGAGGCGATATCAGCCCACTGGCGGTGGTCAATGTGGCAGGCACCAAGAGATTTCTTTAAGCAGTCCTTATACCTCTTCTTTGGTGCACTCTGTCTCGGTGGCCAGTGGAGAGATCGCCATTATGTAACTAAGATGAAAAAGGACTACAATCAGGAAATAGAGCAGTTGGAAAGGGAGATAGTAAGTACAGAAAAGGAACTAGTAAAAAGGGATGATATAACAAAAAAGAGAGAATTGGCGGACAAAAAAATAAAATACGAACCATTACAAACGTACAAGGTGGAGAAGAACACAATGAAAATAAAGCAAAAGTATTACGAACTGGGAGAAAAAGAAACAAAATATTAGCCTGGCAACTTAAAACAGAACAAGCTAAAAGAACTGTATTGGAATCAAGGAAAAAGGACAGACAAATTACATATAACCCAATAGAGATGAATGAGAACTTTAAGGAATTTTATGAACAATTATACCAAACTGAGAACAAGGGGAAAGATGATAAAATAGAAGAGTTTTTAGCTAAAACTGAACTGCCGAAATTGCTAACGTTGATAGGGAGGGTAAATTGCATTCAAATGAATGTTTTCCCAAGGATACAATACTTATCTCAATCATTGCCAATTCCCTTAACAGAAAATTCTTTAATTAACTAAAGAGAATAATAAGGAAATTCTTGTAGAAAGGGGGAAAAACGAGGGTAGCGTTAGATACCAAACTTTAAAAATTATTATAGAGCCGCACAATTAAGGTATTTATCAGTTTTTTAACCAGACAAGGGAAAAACCAGACTGGACTACGATAGAACTAGATAAAATAGGGGAGAAGGTACCGGAACATATAGTTTATAAGTGGGATGAAAAGCTCACCAGTATTGCATCATTTACTTAATATATGGAAGAAGATCCACTTAGAAAGGAAATAAAAGAATTACCAAATACCAAAATTGTTATTGACACAAAACCCACTAATCCCTTTTACAACAGATAACCTTTCCTTCAGAGAATGGGAAAGAAAAGGAATCAAAAGAATAGGAAATTGGTTTTTGGGAAATCATTTATTAATATTTGAATATATATTACAAATATGGAATAACTCATGGTACAATGTTTGCATATCATCAATTGAAAGCTTATTTAAAGGATAAATTGGGAAACAGACTTCGATTACCAGAAGGAAGCAGCTTTGAATATGTGATTTCAGACACAATGATAATTAAAAGATTTATAACGAACATGTACATTAAGCTGCAAGATAAGGAAAAGGATGAAATAAACTATAAACCTAAAGTGGGAAAAGGATTTAAACACAAAGATAAAAAATGAAGCATGGGAAAAGTTATGTTCTAGAACTATGAAGAAAACAATAAACACAAGGTTACGCATGATACAGTATAATTGGTTACACAGGGTATATATCATGCCTCAAAAGTTAAAAAGAATGAGATCCAACATTATCAGATAGATGTTTTCGCTGTAAGGAAACGGGAACAACAGTACATGCAATTTGGACATGTACGAAAGTGAAAATGTTTTGGGAAGATCTAAATCAGATATTAAACAAAATGACAAAAAAAACATACCAAAAAGTCAAGAGATCTTTCCTCAAAGTAAAAAAGATTTATTACGATAGCCTTAGGAGTAGCAAAAAAATGTATAATGTCAACTTGGAAAATGGAACAGAGCCTGAGAATACAGCAATGGTACATGGAAATGAATAAATGTATTCCATTGGAAAAAATAACGTATAATTTAAAAAAAATAAAGTTACATTATTTGAACAAATTTGGGAACCATACATGGGATATAACAGAGAGGGCTTGCCTCGGACCTCCACCCCCTAAAATGATAAGAAGACAAAATGACTTGATCCAGTGTGTAAAAGTATATGACACATTTTTCTTGTTTATTTTTCATTGTGTGACGACATTGTTTTCTGGTTGTATTGTATTGTATATTTATTGGTTTTGGAGGGGGGGAGGGGGGAGAGGGGGTAGGGGGGAACAAAGGGAGAAAATGCCACTGTGTATATTTAATGAGAAACTTTTGTATATATTTTGGTTGATATGGTTCACATTGTGAAAAATTAAAAATTATTAATTTTTTTTTTAAAATAACATCCCAACTCCTGTTCTCAGTACTTTGATTTATAAAGGCTAATGTGACCAACACTTTCTTTACAACCCTGTCCACATGTGACACCATCTTCAGGGATCAATATATCTGTATTCCCAGATCTCTCTGCTCCTCCACACTTCTCAGTGCCCTACCATTTACTGTGTACGTCCCTTCCAAAATGCATCACCTCATACTTGTCTACATTAAACTCCATCTGCTATTCTTTTGGCGCATTCTCCCAGTTGGTCCATATCCCTCCGTAAGCTTTGAAAATCGACCTCATTGTTCACAATGCCTTCTAACTTTGTGCCATCAGCTAACTTGCTGATCCAGTTTATCACATTAGCATCCAGATCATTGATATATACAACAAACAACAATGGTCCCAACATGGATCCCTAGGGCACACCACTAGTCACCGGCCTCCAGTCTGAGAGGCTACCACTCTGTTTTCTCCCACAGCCAATTACGCATCCACTTTACAACCTCTCCATGGATACCTAGTGTCATAACCTTCTGAACTAACCTCCTATGTGGGAATTTGTCAAAGGCTTTACAGTACTAAAGTCCAGGTAGTCAACACCCACAGCCTTTCCTGCATCTACCTTCCTCGTAACTTCCTCAAAAAATTCTAAAAGATTCATTAAACATGACCGACCACACACAAAGCCATGCTCACTGTCCTTAATCAGCCTTGACTGTCTAAATACCTATATATCCTGTCCCTCAGAACCCCTAATAATTTACCTGTAGATTATAGGTTAATGACAATACTTTTCAAAAGTTATTCACTGATTCTTGAAGCATCAATGGTTTCTTCTTTCGATTGCAGATCAGCAGGACATCTAACTAGGATAGAATTACTAATCAATGCCATTTTTATAGTGAACTACTTTCACAATACATGCAGTCATATCATAAGGAGTTCTTCATCAAGGCGAAATGCATACAATATATACTACACTGCTTTCTCGAAAAAAATAAATACCAAACCCATGACAGTATCTGCACAAAATAGCACAAGTAACTTGCTACATAACTCATTATATATAGTCAACCACTATATTTAGCCAAGTACAAAATTCCTTATTTAATCCAGTCCACTACAGCACTGCAAATAAATCAGGATTAACAGAATGTTCTCCAATGTCAATCAGCCCAATTAATGACACATACAGAGTACTTCACAGATAATAAACCTCACATTTTGTACTAATGAAGAACATTGAGTAGAATATAATGATGAATGCAAGACATCACATGTATTTCTAAACTCAATTCTACTTTCCAAAACATTATATGAACAAGCATGAGAATTGAACTTTACATTGTTTCCCAAATAACACAAATCCACAATCACAATGTAAACAACGTTTGCAATCCTGGGAGGTGGGGGTGAATTGCATTCCTAGAAAATGGTCCACATCATAATTTTCCATATTGTCAATGCAAGTCAACAAGGAAGGTTGTAAAATAAACAAATTTTATTCACATTTTTTTTGCAAATTCCATGAGAACAAATTTTATTCACTTCTCAAACTGTTGGGTAATGATTTGTGAATTCGCCGAGTGTGAATTTTGGTTACCTCAGCAGCTGTATCACAGGGACAACTGCAATAGCAACTTGTACATTTTTCTTCATATACCCCATATTTTAGCCTGTTTCATACTGCCGTGTCATCACTCTCCATGACTCCCACAGATAGTACACCTTTTTTTTTCTCTGCTGACCTTTTTGAAGTTATGTCATTGCTGCCTCGCTCCTATCCCACTCCTTCCCTTTCTGTGTTCATCAGTAAATGCAACCCAATCTCCTTTGCTGCACTCTGCTAACCACTGAGGATTGTGAACTCTCCTATTGCGCACATAACACAGGATGTGTCCAAGTCTAAACTGCAACCAAGGGCTGGTCAACACTCCAGAACATTCACCCAGATCTGTATTTATGGTTTTCTTGTTCTGTACCCCTGTATCTGCTCTTGGTGGCCTCCCCAAACACATCCACCATGGACGCCTTCTTTCCATATCCGTTGTATCACAGCGTTTGGTTCACTTGGTCTCCCACAGTCAAGTTATTATGTTCACAGTCTTTACTGATGACCCTCCAGCAATCAACATGCAAAGACCCAGGTTTTAAAATACACTCCAAATACTTATTCTTTATTCATATTCCTCATTTGTGCTGCAAACACACCTCTGGGAGTATCACCTACTGTTCTGACGAACTAAGGGATTACACCATTGGATGTGCAGTCAATCGAAGTCCCACTGACCCAGCTTCTATTTTTCCTCTTTTCTGCTGGAGCTTGCATTCGGTTTTTTCCCCTCACCTTATAACTCAAGCTTATGTTCCCCTTCTTTGACATTCTCTGCATGGCGCTGGTGATCCCTGACTGTACCACATCCTGTTTCACAGAGCATCTGATCTCACCACACTTTGGTTACCCAGGCACACATCACTCCTCTTCCCAGAGAGAGGATAAGTGGATGCTATTTTTCCCATTCATCTCCTTCACGTGGTTGATGTTGATCTCGATGTAGTCATATCTGAGAGCTTTCGAATTTCAGATATTTTAAGAGCTCACTCTGTATGCACTGGCATGCAACATTCCATCTCCTGACTTCCTCCAACCTTATCCTTTAACACCATATTACTGTATATTGGTGAAAAGTATTTGAGATTCCAAGCCTTGCAGCAATACTGATCCTGATGTCTTCAACTGAAAGAGGCTACAAATGTGTTGCTTGCAACTCCCTCTCCAGGTGTACAGTTAACTCCATTTAATTTAGTCAGCTCTTCGCTCTCCATTTCTAAGCATAGAGGTATCCTGACTGGAATCCATTAATGTCAGTTTTCTGGCTTTTGGTGGCCTTTCCAAATACAGTACTTCCAAAAGTTAACCTCCTGTACCCAAAGTTGTCTTCTTCAGGGAGTTTAATTTCCAAACAAAGTGCCCTATCTGGTGACAAAACAGTGAGCTGCCTGAACCAGTCATGCTGAGGACAGGTAACTACCAAACTTCCTACCTCCAGTATTCACATGATCTATGGCTTCCCGACAAGGAGACACGTAGAATCAACATGTCTAGAGCTCAAGAGATCATCCCTGTGGGGGCATCTCAGAGCCCTGATGAAAACTATTTCACATCCCTCCATACTTGTAGCCACAAGTATCTGAACGGTCAGATCTAATGTGTCAACGAGCTTGGGTTTGAATTTCCCCATTTGCCAGCCATGCCAAATGATTCTGCGGCGCCCAATCGCACCAAGCCTGAAAGATACACCTTTAACCTGATGACATAGACGCTCACTGATGTGACTCTTCTGGTGCCTGGTTGCCTACAACAAACACTCCCAGAAATCTCTGAACGTTCTCAATTAAAATGAATCATCAATACTATCACTTTCCTTGATGACGACCTGGTCTACGATCCATGGGGCTAATGGCCATGGCCACTTAATTCTCAGCCCCATTACTATTATTCTGCCTCCCTCTTATCATATTCATTTGCCTTGCTCTGTTCCCTGACATCTCCTGGACCTCCATAATATCATTTGATATCAGCATCATTTTTACCTGAACATTCTTTTGTGACTTACCAACATAGCACCAGATCCTTATTATCCTGTGGAATTTCTTGTTCACTGAGGGAATCCTCCTTTCCCCCTTTCCCACTTGCCAGTGATCCCAGGAATCGAACGCCACTTGGCCTTTAGAGTGGCAAGCGTGAAAGCAAAATCTGCTCAGATGACGTCACCTCACACTGGAGATTGCCGGCCTTGACCCCTAGTTCAATCCCCGGCATCTGCAGACGCCTGCATTGAGATCAGGCAAGTGTGGAACGGGCTATTGCCTTCCTATTAAAGGTAGAACAGACCAAAACCAGGGGAGAATCCCTTGCAAGTGTGAAAGCGTTCACTGTCCTAGTTAGGAGTGGTGTAGTGTGAAAGGCCCCATTCAATTTACTGGGCTACAAGTGTCTTTAGTTTCAGCTCTCCCCAAAGCAATATCTCCCACCAGGCAAGAATGTATCATTTGCTGGTTCTTTATATTGATGTTTTACAGGTGGAAAGAGTCATGCAAACAATGTATGAACACACAACAGCACACCAACTACATTTTATTAAAAGGTTATGCACTATTTGATCATTTCTTTTAGTGAAAAGATGAAAATTTTTACAATATTGCAAATATCAAAATGCATTTATGCAAGATTATCATTTATATCTAGGAATGCGACAATAACATCTTCATTTTGAAAATTTACATCAACCAGACATTGATGTACTGCTTTCCCCTTTAAACTAACCTGCGTGGTAAAAGGAGTCCAGAACCGGCGCTTCCCCGAAGTCGAGTTGACCGAAGGGGAGGATAGTGAGATCGGCGTCAAGGCTCCGGCAGGCTCGGTCCAAACACTGCAGCGCACCCCACTCGGTGCTGTGAGGCTTGGCCGTCTCGTTGAGGACACAGACCGCCCGCAGGCACCGTGACCGGGGCAACGCCGCGATCCCCGAGCCGCCGCCCGCAACCCCTGGCCGCTGAGCGGCTGCGGTTTCCCTTCTGCTGCCCGCGGGATCCTCGCACGTTGTGCCCGTTTCAGACCAGAGGCAGCGGGTCGAGTAGCTCCTGTTCATCTCCGCTTGTCGAAGGCAGGAATCAGGACTTTCCGAACAAACTTGACCTCAGCGGTCTCTTCGCTCCCACTCACATTCTAGGTGTCTGCTGGGCGCGTAATGTCTCAATGCAAATTGGCCGAAATAGAGAATGAGCACCCCCTGCCTCCAAGTTGTAACTAGACCAAATTAAATCTCCACCTTAAGCAATCCCTATGCCATTGGTGCTCTGCAGGACCGGTGCTAGGAATTGCGGGGCCCAATTAGAAAATTGATGTTTTATTTTTCGTGTAGTATGCCAGTCTTAGCCAAAAAGCATTAAATCCTTGATATACTAAATATTGAAAGACAATATGAAAGTTTTAATTTTTCAAGTCTTTTAGAAACAGACTTTTCTGGGTTTTTTATTTGCAAAATCTTTCAAAATAATTTCTAAGTCAATGGTTTTAGTAATGTTATTTTCTATAGATAGCATCGCCAAGTTGTTTAGTCGCTCTTGTTGACCGTGAGTGTGTTTTAATCAGTTTTAGTTTTGAAAAACTTCTTTCGCCCGATGCGATTGTTACAGGCATTGTTGAGTAAATCCTCAAAGCAATAAAAACACGAGGAAATGCTGTGAAGCGACTGTTTATGACCAGGTATTCAAACAGAGCTTCAAGTTAGTTGTTTCAGTAACTACCCCTCCATCAGTGCTCTGTTTTAGTATGGTGTCAGTTAAAGCTGCTTCGTGGTCTGCCGTGTGTTTCCTTATTTCTGCCTTTTGTAAGGTCTGAAAATTATTAAAAAATCCAAATAATTTTACATGGCTTTTAAGCTGCTTAAATCGAAACTCTAAAGATTGAATAGCTTTGTCTAGCACTAAGCTGAAGCACTGAACTCTGTATGCTTCTTTTGGATCATCTGAAGCTTGATCTTTTGCCTCATATGAAAACATTCTCTTCCTTCCACTAGTTTTTTTTCTTGATATTGTCTAAACTCCAATGGTAATTCAACAGCTTCAGCCAATTCATTTGCACCTCTTAGGACATCATTAAAACTGCCCTCTCTATAAATTCTTAGCCATGATAATAGTTTTTCAAATGACTCCATGCCTTCATCAATGTCCTTTGTCTCACCTTGTAGTTCTTTGCTTACATAGTTAACTTTAAAAAGTACTTCATGCCAAAATATCAAAGAAACTAAATATTTGTAGTCTTTGAGCTGGTTTGCTTCTGCTTTTACCTTTGGCTCATCTGTTATCTCTGATATTTCCACAAGAGCATCATATACTTCTCCAACCTGATAACGAACAGCTTTAACACTATCAATAATACTTTAACACTATCAATCCGACACTCCCACCTTGTGTTGCTCAAGGGTTTCACTGGTAAAAACTGCCCACCTCTTAGTTGATGCTGAGATCTTTTGCAAGATCCCAAAAAATGTTAAAGCATCTGGACAACACTTGGCTACATCTCCGAGTCAAAGGTTATAATTGTGACATGCACAGGGTACAAAGAAAGCTCTTGAATTAACCTTCAACAGTCATGCTTGTACTGCAGATGTGTGAACTTTCATAGCCTTGGCCTCGAATATCTTTCACCTCTAAATTTAATTCCTTCAGTGTGTTTAATAATGTTTTATATAAATCTTCTCCTGTGCTACTTTCAACCTGCATAAACTTTATGAAATGTCCATAAACACCTGAAGGAGCCAAATTATCATCAGACACATACCTGATCATTAGAGACATTTGCTCTTGGTGACTCATACCAGTCTAAAATTATGGTGTAGTACTTAGCTGCTTTTACGCATTTCAGTATCTCATTCAAATCAGCTGTCTAGTAGTTCATTCTGAGTATCTTTTTCCTAAATAGTGATTATGAATTTCGTGGGTTTTGACTTTTCGCAAATGTTCTTCAAGAACAGGGTCAAACTTTCCAAACAGCTCAACAAGACCTAAAAAGTTTCCATTGTGCACACTCTCATTACCAACTTTTTCCTCTGTTCCTCTAAATACTAGATTTCTCTCAGCAAGAAACTGCACTATTGCTACTAGCCTTTTGAATACTTGCTGCTAGTGTTTTGCATGTTCATTGATGATTATTTCTTTGTCAATTGTCTGTCCACTACAAAGTCTTTGGTGTAACTCCCAGAAACTCCATGTGGCTTCCAAATGGTTTTTAGAATTTTCATGCTCACGTGACCTTGTATGAAGATTAGACCATTTGTTGAATCCACTTGTTGATAATGCACTGGTTGTGTTCTTACTAAAAAGTTTACAATAAAGTTTACTATCAGCAGACTGAAAGTATATAATCCAAGGTCTTTCAACACACTCCCCATTTGGAAGTTTCCCTTTACAGTGAAACTTTGAAAAACACAATCCCTTTTCATTTCGTGGAAAGTTGTTCACTGGAATAGGAGGACCTTTCATTGTTAAATAATCTTACATTTTGATTTAGAAATGCTGGCCAGTTGGCTGGGTCATCATAAATGTTAATTACAACTGTACTCATGGATGATCCATCATTGCGTGATGTTTGGGCTTGGGCTTTTTTGAGCTATAAGTGGACTTTCCGCTTTGGCACTGTCTTCTGGTGTATTGAGACAGTCTTCAATTTGATTCACAGCTGCGTTATCCTTTTCTAACTTGTTATCGATTTCATCATTGTATTCATCAACTGGAATTGGACTCAAGGCTGTTTTGTCATTTTCTGAATTGTTTTTGTTTTCTTCATCCTCAATACATGGGCGCTTCAAATATGGAGTGACAAGGAATTTTGTGATAGCACCTCTATGTTTTTCATTTTCAGCTACCTTAGCCTTGGCCAATGCTCATTCCTGGTTGCCGCTTAAATACTTATGCCCTTTGTCTTTATGTCTGCTTGTGCTTGCCATGTAAAATGACATACAAATTTTAAGCTGCCAGTTCTCTAGGCTATATTTTTAAGGTAAAGAAGGTAAAAGAAGTATATTTTAAAATGTTTAGACTTAAAATTACATTAAAAAAACTTGACGTTAGCAATTTGTTATAAAATTGGACTCAACATCCCTGATAACATGTGTATGTTGTTCCAACAGTGGAACAATGTTGTCACGTCAATGTAAGAAACCAACGTCAATCCCACGTCATTTTGCTCGTTAGCTTTACGTTGTTCCAACGTCAGCTGCTGACCTTAGAACAACGCACCCAACTCTCAACTTGTGAACGCCATCGAACAGCAAAACAAGTGACCGATTCGGGATTTGTTGAATGACGACAACTTCGAATAAGGTAAGAATTGCCTTTTTTTAGTAATAGTTTGGTTAGTTAAGGTTACATTCCAGAACAGGGGGTGGGGGAAATGCACTTTAATTTTGCCATTTTTTTTTTTAGCTGATTTTCTAGTCAAATGTCTAGCGCTAGTTTGTCGCTAGAAAATCGGCGGAAAAACTGATGCATGTAACGGGTGAAATTCATCCCCAAGGAAAACAATTTCAGCATGGTCAAGCTAAACTGCACATGTTCCAAATCACCAAAAACATGAAATAGGCTATATTAAGCCCTGGCAGTGCAATAGTACTATTTAGTACTATTTTGATACTAAATCAAACCACTGCAAAATTATGAAACAATGACAGAGGCAGCCTTGCTAAGAATATCTGGATCTTGTAAAGATGAATAACCCCGAGATGTACAGTACATGCCCCTATAGCGGAATAACCTTGTAAACCAGCTCGTAACGATGTAGGCTATAACCCCCACAGTGACCTAGCCTAGTAAAATCAACTTAAACTAACCTAACTTCAGGGTTATTCATCTTTATAAGGCCCAAATATCCTAACCAATTCCATCTACGATTGCTAACATTGTCGGAAATTCTACGCCTAGGCCTAGGCTATTTACATTCAGGCTAACTGCTTAAGCTTAGGCTAGGCCCTAAGAAAGCATGATGCTATCTTAATCTCATATTAAAGTACAAGTTCTCTTATTGATTAGCCTATAGCCTGTTTTGATCTTGATAATAATAAGCGATGCTTCATCAGCTCCGGAATACATCTATGTTACTGGGTCAAATGAATACAAAACATGAAATTTTTGGCTAGGGGGACAAAGGAGGCCGAGAGCCAGTAGTTTAATCAAAGACATATTTCCTAAAAATATTTCACTGAGATAATACGATCAATTAAGGGCAATAACTTCACGAGTTCACTGACAAATCCCTCAGTTTATAAGGCTTATAGTATTATTATTTTCTTACCAGTTTAAACAAAGTCCGTCACAGTGTTCTCTGCTCAAGGCCTGTGCTCAAACACGTGCACGGGGCCCCCTTGAGGTGCAGGGCCCAATTTGATCAAATTGGTCAAATTGGCTTAAAACCGGCCCTGGTGCTCTGTGATTAGTAAGAGATTACTTACTAAGTTTGAAAACCATTGTTTTAATCACATCTAATTGACTCGTTATGTGCACTGTTTCACAACTCCAAAGGAAATGGGGCAATGACAATTTTTCTCAAGCAAAATATTTCAGTAACAATTGGGTCGAGAGCAGTGGTTCTCAACCTTCCCTTCCCACATCACAGAACACCAATGGCTTAGGGATTGCTTAAGGTGGAAACCACTGATCTAAACACTTGGCATACATCTACTCACTCTTGTTTTCTTTTTACTTCCTCTTCAGGTGCACTGAAATAGAAAATGATGGAAATTCTCAGCAGGTCAGGTAGCATCTATAAGTCAAGTTTATTTGTCATCTGATCGTACAAGTACAACCCGACGATATAGCATTCTCTGGTCCTCCGTGGAAAACAGAGACACACAACTTACATAGACACACAATACACATGCTGGACAACAGGTAAAGGTTCCATTATTGTTACATTTAGAATGTCTGAGGAAGTCAGAGCTGCCACTTTGTTCAGCACCCTTCACAGAAATGAGGACCCAGCAAGGAATGAGCTCACAACACATGATTTACAACACCACTGAGCTATTGGACAAGTATTCATAGGTACAAGTAAATAAATAAATAGATTTTTTTTTCATGAATATGAGAATCTCAGATGGTTAGTGTGAGCAGTTACTTTGGTCATTCAGCATTTTCTCTGCCCTTAGTGATGGCTGAAAAACCTCACAAAGATAAGCGTATACAGAGCCGTTGTCATACCCACACTCCTGTTCGGCTCCGAATCATGGGTCCTCTACCGGCATCACCTACGGCTCCTAGAACGCTTCCACCAGCGTTGTCTCCGCTCCATCCTCAACATCCATTGGAGCGCTTTCATCCCTAACGTCGAAGTACTCGAGATGGCAGAGGTCGACAGCATCGAGTCCAAGCTGCTGAAGATCCAGCTGCGCTGGGTGGGTCACGTCTCCAGAATGGAGGACCATCGCCTTCCCAAGATCCTGTTATATGGCGAGCTCCCCACTGGCCACCGTGACAGAGGTGCACCAAAGAAAAGGTACAAGGACTGCCTAAAGAAATCTCTTGGTGCCTGCCACATTGACCACCGCCAGTGGGCTGATAATGCCTCAAACCGTGCATCTTGGCGCCTCACAGTTTGGCGGGCAGCAACCTCCTTTGAAGAAGACCGCAGAGCCCACCTCACTGACAAAAGGCAAAGGAGGAAAAACCCAACACCCAACCCCAACCAACCAATTTTCCCCTGCAACCGCTGCAACTGTGTCTGCCTGTCCCGCATCGGACTTGTCAGCCACAAACGAGCCTGCAGCTGACGTGGACTTTTACCCCCTCCATAAATCTTCGTCCGCGAAGCCAAGCCAAAGAAAAAAAAAAAGAAAGAGTGATGGCTGATACTCCTGTATCCCTTTCTAGATAGGAGCAGCTGAAAAATACAGTGCTTGGGGTGGAAGGGGTCTTCAATTATTTTTGCGCACCCTCTTCAGACAATGATCCCAGTAGATCAGGTCGATGTGGGGGGAGGGAGACTCTATTGATCCCCTCTGCCACTCTTATTGTACTGTGAATTGATCTCTGATCCATTTCTCTGCAGCAACTGTATTGCAGCCAACCAGAATGCTCTCGATAGAGCTCTCATAGAAGGTTGACGTAATGACAGCTGATAGCCTTGGCTATTTAAGTCTTCTCAGGAAGTGCAGTTGCTGTTGCACCTTCCTGACAAGTAAGGATATATGTTGTGTGCCCACAAAAGGTCACTAGTTAAGTGAACTCCAAGGAACTTGGTGCTCTCCATTCTCTCCACTACAGAGTTATTGAATTGTAGTAGAGGGTGGTCATTCCTGGTCCTCCTGAAGTTCATGATTATCTCCTTCATCTTGTTCACGTTGAAATTCAGGTTGGTACTCTCACACCATATCACAAGATTTTCCACCTCTTGTCTGTGTGCGACTCATCGTTGTTTCTGATGAGGCCAACTACTTTATGTCATCTGCAAACTTGATGTCACTTTTGGAGCTAGAACTGGAGATACAGTTGTGAGTCGGTAGCATGAACAGTAGTGGGATGGATTTTAGGTCAAATCCACTTTCAATTTGATGAGGGTTTTCATCAATTCTTTTCCCACCATTTAGCTGAAGCATTTACTTTTTCTTTCCACCAAGGCTGTCTGACCTGCTGTCTTTTTCCTTGCCAATCAAACTATCCACTTGAAATAGTCCCATTTGCCTGCATTTGGCCCAATTGTCTAACTGCATTTTAAACATTGGAATCATACTGTGGTACGCTATTAGACAGAATCAGACACACACAAGGTAAAGACTGTGCAACAGGCTTTAATCCACAATTTAATCCACAAAGACTTCCACAGAGCCAGGCTGGCTGTAGCTGCAGCAACTCTGTGTGAGGCTTCAGGAGGCCGGCGCAGACTTTATATCCTGGAGGGTGATTGACACCTGACTGGGTGGGGCTTGATCCATTCAGGCCGACTGATTGACAGCCGGCCAGGTGTTGTCCTGTCCCCTTACACTCCTGCAGGTACAGAGGTTGCCCCTGCAGTAGGCCAGTGGTGTACCACCACACGTACCCACTACCATTTCCTCAGACAGTTCATTCCACATACCCACACTCTCTGCATGTAAAAGGTGTCCTTCAGTTTCCTTCTTGAATCTTTTCTTCTCCACTTAAACCCATGCCTCTAGCTTTAGATTCTCCTACCGAGAGGGAAAAAAAGGTTCATATCCTTCACCAAAACCAGCACCATGATCTTCACTTGCCAAATCATTAATTACAGAGAACCATCTCTAGCCATCTGAAAGTAGTCACCTTGTCGTAACGTCAATATCTTTCAGAAGTCTGATCAATTTCTCCACTAATGATTGGCAGAAGGGTCCCAGAAGGCTCTCACAGTTTGGTTGCAAGTACTCAGAGGCTCTTCATTGAATATCGTTCTCACAACACAGGAAATCATCATTAGTGGTTGTCACATAGGGGATAAAATGATAATTGCCACTAACAGCCTAACAGGAAGAAAACAGACATTAAAGTCAACTCACAGAAACAATTCACTTGCTTTGAGGAAGGAGGGCATAGGATCTTAAGTTGGAGGATTCAGTGAGAGGAAGAGTCCACAATGGATACTGAAGAAATCTTTTCAGAAGGCAGTTTACAGCCATCAAAATAAAACAAAAAAACACTGGAACACACTCAGAAGATCTGTGCAAGGAGGAACAGAGTTCAGATTTCAGGTTAGATGCTCTTTATCTGAACTTGGAAAGAGAGCTGTAAAAATGTAATTTTCAGTTGGAGAGAAGATGGCAGGGAAAATTGATAGGATAAACATTCAAATTTATTGTCACTGTACATACATGACACCACATACAACCTTAAAGTACTTTTTCCTGCTAGCTAGGAAGAATTTCTACTTATTTGTAACTGTAGACTACTCAAGAAGAAATGCAAACAAAGAGACAAATGTAAACAAATTGGCAGTGCACTGTAGAAAATAAATATTCAGTAATAAATAATGTGCAAGGTAAGAGTCTTTAAAAGAGACTCTGATTGGTTGTTGAGGAGTCTGATTGTGGAGGGGTAGCAACTGTTCCTGAATCCAGTGGTCTGAGTCTTGTGGCACCTAGACCTCTCTCCTGATGGCAGCAGCAAGAACCCAGCATGTCCTGGGTGGTGTGGGTCCTGGAGAATTGCTCCTGTTCTCCAACGGCAGCATTCCATGTACATTTTGTCATTGGTGGGGAGAGTTTTACCTGAGATGTACTGGCTGCGTCTACTTCCTTTTGCAAGAGTTTCCATTCAGAGGTATTAGTGCTCCCATACCAGGCCATGATGCAGCCAGTCAGCACACTTCACACTACACATCTGTAGAGGTTTGCCAAGGTTTCCAAAGACAGGCTGAACCTTCGCAAACTCCTGAGGAAATAGAGGCATTGATGTGCTTCCTTCATTTATTATTTACCTTATCTATGACCCTCATAAATGCTTACACTTCTTTAAGGACCCCAATCAGTATCCAGCAGTCCAGAGATAAAAGTCCCACCCCATCCAGCGTCTTCTTGTAACTCAAGCCCACAAGTTCCACTAACATTTTCATCAATCTTTTCTGCACCCTTTCCCAGCTTGATGATATATTTTCTACAGCTGGGTGACCAAACTCCACACAATGCCCTGATTCATGAAGGCAAGCATACTAAATGCCTTCTTCACTACCCTGTCACCTTAGTGAAACTATGTATCTGTACCCCTTCTTTCTTCTGCAATACTTTCCATGACCCTAATATGTACTGTCTAAATCCTGACCATTTTAATCAAGCAAGTTGCAATACCTCACACTCATTCTAGTTCCTTGCCCAATTTCCCACTTCATCGAAATTCTGTTCTAATCTCTGATGATGTACTTCGCTATGCCTTCAATTTTGGTGTCATCTGCAAACTTACCAATAATGTTCACTACATAGTCATCCAAACTACTAATGTAGATGACAAACAACAGTGGACCTGCTGCATCTGCCCACACTGCCTGTGCCCATAGGCCACAACCCCATGCAGCTCCGCCTGTAGGCCACACTCCTGCACAGTACGCTCCCATAGGCCACACTCCAACGCAGCCCACACTGAAGGCTGTACGTCTACGCAGACCGTGCCCAACTGAGAGGTCTGCCACCTGACCAGGTTCATGACCCAGAACTAGATCTAGTATGGCCTCTCCTCTCGCCGGCCAGTCCACGTGCTGTGTCAGGAATCCTTCTTGAGCACATTGACAAATTCAGCCCCATTTATTCCTCTTATAGTCAGGAGATGCCATTCAATATTAGGAAAGTTAAAATCACCCACAACTACAACCCTGTATTTCCAAGATCTGACTGCATATCTGCTCCTCAGTATCCCAAGGGCTATTTCGGAAACTATAGACTACTCCCAGCGCAGTGATAGCTCCCTTCCTATTTCTGACGTGCACCCACACCGACTCAATGGACAATCCCTCTGCAGCATCCTCCCTTTCTATTGCCGTGATACTATCCCTGACCAGTAATGCTACTCCTCCCTTTTCTACTTCCCATCTTATTCCTTTTAAAACACCTAAACCCCAGCACCTGCAACAGCCAATCCTACCCTTCCTCCAGCCAAGTTTCAGTAACGGCCACAACATCTAGTTCCATGTACTGATCCATGCTCTAAGTTCATCCCCTTTATTCCTAATACTCCTAGCATTAAAATAGACACATTTCAAACCCACTAACTGGCTACATTTATGTTTTGACCCATACTTATCCTTCATTGCCAACTCAGAACACATTGCTTCATGCTTTTGTCTTTCTATCCTAATCTTTGCACTCACATTCTGATTCCCACCCCCCCCCCCCCACTTACAAAGTAGTTTAAACCCTTCCCAACAACTCTAGCAAACCTACCCACCAGAATATTGATCCCCCTCCAGTTCAGGTGCAGCCCATCCTTTTTGTACAGGTCAGACCTTCTCCAGAAGAGATCTCAGTGATCCAGAAATCTGAACACCTGTCCCTGCACCAACTCTTCAGCCACACATTCATCTGCCACAACTTCCAGTTCCTACCCTCTCTAGCGTGTGGCACAGGCAGCAATCCTGAGATTACCACCCTTGAGGCCCTACTTTTTAACTTCTTACCTAACTCCCTATATTCCCTCTTCAGGACCTCATCCCTACTCCTATGTCATTGGTCTCCATGTGGACCACAATATCTGGCTGCTCACCCTCCTCTCTAAAATGCTATGAACTCAATCAGAGACTTCCCTGACCCTAGCACCTGGGAAGCAACATACCATCCGGGAGTCTCGATCTCACCCACCAAACCTCTTACCTGCTCTCTTAACTAATGAGTCCCCAATTACCATAGGTCTCCCCTCTCCCCCCCCCCCTTCTGAGCTGTAGGGCCATCCCCTGCATCAGAGACATGACCACCATGACTGGTCCCTGGTAGATCATCCTCCCCAACAGTATCCAAAACAGTATACTTATTATTGATGGGAATGGCCACAGGGGTGCTCTACACTATCTGCCTATTCCCCTTCCCTCTCCTAACAGTCACCCAGTTACCTGTAACCTGACTTTTAGGGATGAATGTCTCCCTGAAGCTCCTCTCTATCACTGCCCCGGCCTCTTGAATGATTCTGAGTTAATCTAGCTCCAGCTTCCCAACATAGTCTCCCAGGAGCTGCAGCTGGATGCACCTCTATCTTCCTAACATGGTCTCCCAGGAGTTGCAGCTGGATGCACCTCCATCTTCTTAACATAGTCTTCCAGGAGCTGCAGCTGGATGCACCTCCATCTTCCTAACATAGTCTCCCAGGAGCTGCAGCTGGATGCACCTCCAGCTTCCTAACATAGTCTCCCAGGAGCTGCATCTGGATTTACCTCCAGCTTCCCAACATAATCTCCCAGGAGCTGCAGCTGGATGCACCTCTATCTTCCTAACATGGTCTCCCAGGAGTTGCAGCTGGATGCACCACCATCTTCTTAACATAGTTTTCCAGGAGCTGCAGCTGGATGCACCTCCATCTTCCTAACATAGTCTCCCAGGAGCTGCAGCTGGATGCACCTCCAGCTTCCTATCATAGTCTCTCAGGAGCTGCATCTGGATTTACCTCCAGAATTAAGAAGAAAGCCAAAGAAGTTGATTTAAAAATGGACAAAACGATGGAATATTGCTTTTCCCTGCTAGAGGGGTTAAATTTATGAGCAACTCTTAAAGGTGAAGTTCTGCTGACACCTTACACTTGGAATACTTCATGCAGTTCTGATCTCCTTACTTGGGAAAAGATTTGCTAAATTTGGAGGTGATGCAGAAGTAGTTCTCATCATTAAAATCAATCTAGAGGGTGTTAGACTCTGAGGATAGATAGATTATTTCAAATTGCCTTGTAAAATGGGGTTAACCAGGTAATTTACTAAGTTGAAAACCCAGGTACAGGGCTATTTGAAAGGGCCAAACCAGGCAAGCTTGGTCAAAATCTTCCTGGGTCCCAGACCTACCTCGGAGGTGGTCAAGGAACCCAGTAAAACTTACCTGAGTGTCCTCCTCTGCTATTTGAAATGGGAAGTGGCTCACCCGGTTACTCTGGAACTTTAAACAGAAAGAACACAGGGAACAGGGATTCCCTGTAGCTGCATGATGCATCACTCACCACATCATCACAGGGGTTGTAGCCTCAAGATTTAGGAGGAGTAGATTTACAACAATGATGAGAAGGAACTGCTTTTTCCAGAGAGTGGTGAATCTGTCAGATTCTCTGCCACAAAAAACACTGGAAGCTGCTTCATTAAATATTTAAGACACGGTCAGAGAGATTTTTGTGCAGTAGGGAAATTTGGGGTTATGGGGATAAAGTGGAGGGGTTAGCCATGATCTTATTGAAAACCTTACAGGCTTGACAGGTCAGACTCCTGCTCCTATCTCTTGTGTTCTTATGTAAACTAGCTCTAATCTTCATGGAAATTTCTCCCAGGTTTGTTAGAGAAATAAATCAAACACTATTCTTGTGAAGAAAGCTTCAGGGAAACACAAAACAGTAAATACAAGTGAAAAAAGTTTATTGTCCAATTTGATCATGATCTCCTCAGCCCCCAAGCACCACAACTGCTCTCACTGGTAAGTTTCAGAATGTGGGATACTCTTTGCAAATCGGGTACAAAATATATATTTAAATTTTCTCTCTTAATTTGTAAATTGGTAACTTACCTTTCCCAAGAAGATTTCATTAATGTTGCCTGAAATACTGAAGATTTCTTTAATTCCTCGGTTGGTGGGTTCATATTCGTCCTCTGATCTGCCATCTTTTACTGTGGATTCATCGGTCTTCATTCCCAAAACCTTGACTAGTGGAAAATATATCCAAACCATGTGAATTAAAGTCCTTAACAACTAAAAATCAGGTCAAATGTCAACTTGTGGAACAATGTCTGCAGACACTGTGATTGTAGTTAATATATAAAAGTGCTGGGGAATCTCAGCTGGTCCCACAGCATCCATAGGAGGCAAAGATACTTAACCAATGTTTCGGGCTTGAGCCTTTCATCAACGTAAGAGCAAAAGTCAGGCAGCTGCCTGTGGGAGGAGGAGGGAGCAAGGGCCATGGAGAGGAACAAAGGCCAAGAGCCAATGGACATAGATAGGAGGGCAGGAGAAAAAAAAAGAGAATTGATTGGTGTGGTGATACAACCACTAGACTATCTGTGACTGCCTGTGCCTGTCTGCATTCCTGCCTGCCTACTGGAGGGGGCAACTCACTGTACCTGCAGGGAGGTAACCTGGGAGGCTAGCTCCACCTACTCCCTCCCAATCACCAGCCCCATATAAAGGCTCACACCGGCCCTTGTGTAGGCAGTAGAGGACATGGAGCCAGAAGAGATACTGAACCTTGTGTGCCAGTTTTAAGTTAATTAAAGCCTGTAGTACAGGCCTTTGTAATTTGAGCTTGATGCAGCGCATCACAATTACGAGAGGTGGTAACTCTGTGATTGCAGAGCTGAAGGAAAGGAGACATAATGATTGCAGAGCTGAAGGAAAGGAGACATAGAGATCGGGGAGAGAGAGAGACATGATGGGGGTGGGGGACGATGTTCATCTGGTTGGATGGTGTCCAGATAGGATATCAGGTGTTCTTCCTCAAATTTGTGGGTGGCCTCAGTTTGTCAGTACATGAGACTGACATGTTGGCCTAGGAATTAGGTAGGGATTTAAAATGGATTACCAATGGGGGTTCCCTGCTACTACAGCAGACAGAGCAGAGATGCTCAATAAAGTGATCTCCCAATCTGCACCCATTCTCTCTGAGGTAGAGGAGGTGACAGTGGGAACACTGGATGCAGTAGATGACCGCTGCAGATTCACAAACGTTGCTTCATTTGGAAGGATTGTTTGGGGCAAAATGGTAGTGAGGGAGGAGGGTGGGCTTTTGTAGCATTTCCTGTAGTCACAAAGGTAGGTACAAAAGGAGTGATTAATGGGAAGGGATGAATGGATGAGGGAGTCATGGAGGGAGCAGTTTCTGCAGAAGGCAGAGAAGGGAAAATGCGTCTGGTGGTTGGATCATGTTGTTGGTGGTGGAAATTGCTGTGGATGGAGGCGGAGGCTGATGGAATGGTAGGTGAGGACCAGGTGAATCCTAACATTGTGTCCAGGGGCTGAACTTGCCAGGGCAGATGGTGGATACGTGCATGGGGGTCAAGTTGATGGTAGTAGAGGGGAAACCATCCTTTTTGAAGGAGGATATCTTAGATAATCTTGCATGGAAGACCTCATCCTGTGAGCAGATGCAATGGAGATGGTGTAATTGTGAGGAAAGAATAGAATCCTTGCAGGGGACAGGGTATAAAGAGGTGTAATCTAGGTAACTGTGAGAGTTGGTGGGTTCGCAGAATATATCTGTCAAGATTTTGTCTCCTGAGATGGAGACAAAGAGATCGAGAAAGTGGAGAGTGTGAGTAGAGATGGGCCGTGAACTTGTGGACAGGGTGAAAGCAAAGTACATAAAGTCGACAAGCTCATTATGGGTGCATGAGGCATCACCAATGTAGTCATCAATGTAGTGGAGAAAGAATTGAGGAATCCTGCCTGTGTAGATTATTAGCATGGATTGCTCCACAGAGGAAACAAAAAAGGTAGGTATAGCTGGGGCTCATGCAGGTATCTATGGCTACCCTTCCTCTTGGAGAAACCGGGATGTCAAAGGATAAGTTATTAAGGGTGAGAGCAAGTTCTGTCAGCAGGAGGAGGATGGTGGTGGAGGGAGAATGGTTGGGCCTGTTGAGAAACAAACAAGTGGCTTTGAGGCCTTCCGTGTAGGGAATGGAGGTATATAGAGACTGAATGTCCATGGTGAAGATTAAGCCATTGAAGTTTTTGAAATGATGGTTGGGGGGGGATTGTAAGGTATCATGGAGGGTATGTAAGGTATCGTAATAAAGGACTGAACTAGGGGGACAAAATAGAGCTGAGGTAAGCAGATATCACTTTGGTGGGGCAGGAGCATACTGAAACAATGGGACAATTGGGTTTTTGGATCTTAGGTAGGTGGAAGAACTGGGCAGTGTGGGATTTGGAAACAGGGAAGTTGAGGGCCATAGAAGGAAGATGACCACGTGATGAGGTCAGAGGTAGCGCATGAGATGGTGGCTTGATTTTTTTGGTGGGGTCCTGTAAGAGGAGGTGTCTGAGAGCTATCTCCTGGCTTCAGCAAGGCAGAGATCTGCCTGCCAGACCACAACAGCACCACCCTTGTCTGCAGGTTTGAGAGTGAAGTTGGGATTGGAGACCAGAGCCTTCCAAGGGGCTGAGATTAGAATAGGTGAGGGAAGTGTAAAGACTAGATGGTTGATGTCTCTGCAGCAGTTGGAAATATAAAGTTCCAGAGCAGGCAGGAGGAATGAGGTGCCGAAGAGGAGGAAGAAGGTTTAAGGTGGGAGAAGTGGTCTGCAGTGGTGGATAGAGAATTCTGGAGGAAGAATTTTGTAGAAGAAGGTGAGGCCTCTATTCAAATGTTAACTTTCCTTTATATATATTTAAAGGGTCTGTATTGAATCCTTGATCTCTGTGACAGTACCACATCCAAAGTATCCAATTATAGTGAGTCGATGGCACATTGCAATTTTTCAATTGCTGGTGCAATAAACAATCAATGACATTCAAGCAGAAAATTGGTACGCAAAATCTATCAATAGTAATGTATCAGCATTAGATATTTGAAGCAGTCTTGGGTAAGTGTGTCATATTATAACTTTTGTGAAAACTTCTTGGTTATGAATCATATTCTGCTAATTCAAGCTGGGAAAGCAATAGCTTTCATCTCTGCACCATTTGTAATAAAATTGTGAATTTATTTATTAAGAACATATTTCACAAAGCAGAGTGTCATGCTCTGGAAATCGTGTCAGTAAAACCGTGGAAAGGTCAGACTTGTTGGTTAAAGCAGCTTGAAAAAAATCAAATGGTGATGCCTGGTTATTTCCACCAATGTAAGATTTAACTTTATGAGCTTGAATTGGTTTATGAAGAGAAACCTCATCAGCTGAACATTAGCTTTTCATGGCTTTCAAAGTCAAAGCGGATCTGGTTTGATAATCTATTGTTTCCAGACATGTCAACAACAATTATAGAGGATTCTTCTAGTTCACTCTTTTATCAAATTCCTGCATCCCACAAGCACCTTGAATGTGAACTCAGCCAACTGTAGTCTGAAGTGTGACTGAATCACACTCCGTTATTTCCAGCAGTAACAGTTACAATTTACTTTATGACACAATGAATTCAATATAAAAAATATTTCTTATAAACTCTCCTAGTTGCTAAACTAAAAATTATCATCAATATTAAACACTTAAGATTTACTTTTCTGAATTTCTAAGTGCATTCTCTCCTTAACAACCTATTATCCACCATCAGAATAATTTATTAATACTTAAATGTAATGATATTTTAACTACCAATATTAATATAATTAACGAGTGTAAATAATTTTTCCTTCACAGTAATTAAACAAAAGTTAATCATTTAAAATGTTAATAGCATTTTAATGTTATTTAAATAAACTTGCAATGTATGGGCAGTAGCAATTTATCTTCAGAAAATTATAAAAGGCAGGGATATAGGTTTTAGCAAATTTGACACTTCATCATCTTCTTACAAAGTGTTAATCCTACTTTCCTGTGTTTCTTTTTTCAGTTGTCCATCTGGAATAGTAGGTGGAACCAATTGACCTCTTCAATATTCTTTCATGACACCAAAACGTGTGAGATTTGAACATTTTCCCAACTACAGGAAGGTGCTAAAAATTGAGAAAAGCTAGTCATTCAGAAGGTAATTGATCATTCTGGCAAGTTTTTGTTCTGGTGCAACTGTAACATGACTGCTGATTCCCCCCCCCCCCCCCCCGCCCCCCCCTGTATTGCAATTCCAAATTTATTCTAAGGCAATACCTACCCATCACAACTCTCAACCTTGCCACTTTTGTATTTTCTCAGACTACTTGTTCAACATCTTGTAATGTGCCTGATCCTATGGGCCCTTGTCTCCAGTGAAGTAACCTGCAAAGTGTGTTGAGTTACACGAGAGAGATAGAAAGCTTGAAGGAAGAACACAAAAGCGACAGATGCTTGAGCTTATGGAACACAGAAAGTCAGAATTCACATGCAAAGCATTGAAAATGTTAGAAAATACAGAACTGTATTTGGTGCAATGATGAGACTTTCCAGACAGGTGCCTCTGAGTTGTATTTCTTCATCCTGAATGATATCTTCCCCTCTAGCACTATTGCCCAAGTCAGACTGTGGCAATAAAGAAAAACTGGGCCAATATCTCAGTTTCTGATATAGGAAGAGAAAGTGAGTTACTTGAAGTTGTAAAATTTGATTTTGAGTCAAGAAGACTGCAGTAGATCCAGATGGAAGATGAAATCTTCAAGCTTACACTGTGGACTGGACGAAGATGGTCCACAACGTGGTCAAGAAACTACATTTGTCTTCTGCAACACAAAGGAGATCACACTGCGACACCAAATGCAGAGCAGTAGATTGGATGAAATGTAAGTAAATCACTGTCTCACTCGGGAGGACTATTTGGGCCCCTGGATGATGAGAAGGGAAGAGCTGAAAGAATGCATATAGATTCTCATGTGGTTGCACAGGATAATCCAGTATGAAAGGAAGTGGTTGATCGAATTAAAAAGATGGAGCAAGTGGTTGCAGGAGCGTCCCTTTGAAAATTCTGATGGGGAGGGAATGAATGGGGAGTGGTAGAATCTCATTGAAGCTGGCAAAAATGGCAAAGATAACTTGTTTAATGCAGAGGCTTGTGGGGTGGAAGGTAAGTACACATGGATCATTATCCTTACTCAATCCAGGAAGAGGGGTGAATGAAGGAAGATGCACTCTGTCAACTATGATAGAGGAGAAGGCACAATTCAAGAAGGAAGCATTTCAAACACACCTACATGGAAAATCTGATGATTGGTGCAAATTTGGCAGAGACAGAAACTTCAGGATTGTCATGTTTTGGTGATCTGTACTCTTGGCAAATGTTACAACGACTGGCTGACTTTCCAAATACTTCGCCATGGCGGATGAACTACTCTTTGATGTTAACAATGCCCAAGTACTCCCAGTGAAGTTTCTCCAGTGTTATGCTCTGTTGTCCCCCGTGCATGTCTATCTTTGACTCTACCTAATGCAAGTTAAGCAAGAAAATCTGCAGATGTGGGGCCTATGCAATTCACTAATGTGCAAGAGAAACCCAGCAGATCATGTGGAGAGAGCAACAATGCACTGTAGGTACCGGAAATCTTTGTGGGGGTTAAACTGGGAGGGCTGGATATGGAGCTGGAAACCGCATGACAATGATGGCAATGGAGACAAGTAGCCAGGACGTACATGTGGCTGTTTCTGTGTGACCTGCTCAGTTTCTCCAGCACAATTGTGTATGGTATCTCATGCAAGAAGTAAAACGCAAAAGTCTGCAGACACTGTGGTTAAAGTAAAAAAACATACAGTTAGCATTGGGTTAGCGCAAAGCTGTTACTGTAAGGAGTTTGTACTGTTACGAGCTCAGAGGATCCCAAAACCCAGCTGCAATAGAAATTCATGAGGACAAATGGTTACTTAAACAAAAGTTGCTTTTAATTTTCTTAAACATAAAAACAGGATCAAACTTTAACTTATTACTATTAATTTAACCCCCTTCTAATTCTAAGTGCACGTGTATGTAATGTGTAGATGTTCAGGAAAATTCTTTGCTTTAATAGTCCAATCATTCACTTCTCACTTCTCCAAGTTCACCGGTATCAAGCAATTCTTATACTGTGCCCACAATTTAATGTTTATGAATTTTCACCAGGCTCTGGTGCTTGGTGGACCTTTCCAATCTGCTTCGATCAAATCTTCGTGCATGCCTCGGCCCTCCAAACCAGATACGAAACACCTTCAGGTAATCAGATCTGACTACGAAGGGAATGGTGGACTGGTTGGACCATTTACCCAAGAGCAGTGCCTCGCTCTTGTTCTGGTTTATTCTGGCACCCTATGGAGAATCAAACTACCTGCAGATGCTGATCAATCTGCGGTCCGATTGTGTGTCTGAATTGACGTGAGGCCTTGACTGAGCGCTTCCACTACCTGGTAACATCACTCCTTTTAGGCTCACATCCTTCCTGATGGATTTGGCAAAGGGCACAATGCAGCACACAAATTAAGTCAAGTCACTCGTCTGAGTGCTACTGGTAGCATGTACTACCTGTTGCATGGTCGGGTGGTCGGCAACTAAAAGGGCTCCCTCACCAGGTTTGATTGGTGCAGAAGGTGGCTAGACACCCTGCAGGATGAAAAACAAGATCTGTCAAAGGGCAGACAAACCCTCTCATTATGTCTCTGGGCCATCTAGCAAATATGTGCCATTAAGTGCGGAAAGGGCATCCCTGGCATCTAAGCTTGGTCTGGCTATTAACTGCAACAGAACATCCCCCCTCCCCCAGCTGTCTTGGACCTCATCATGCTGCTGGATCTGCGAGGGGATGTCGAGAGGGTGGGTCTTGACCTGTGCAATCCCCTACTCACCTAAAATCCATTCACGCACATACTGTTCCTTTCTGAGGAGTGGAGTAACCTATCAAACCCCACAAACTGAAAGGAATCATCATCATCCAATGGGATGGATAGCCAGAAGACGATGACTGGGGAGGGTGGGCAACCTTGCCTAACTCCAGGCTTGGTGGAGAAACTATTTCCCACTCATTGATTTGGACTGAATTACAAATGTCTGTGCAGAGCAGTTTAATCCAATTTTGGATTCCCTCCCTAAAACCCATTTTGGAGACCACATCCATAATTTACATATATGATATCCATTTGAAGGCTTTCTCCTGTTTAATCTGACCAGTCAGGTGTCCAACGCCAGTCCAGACAGTAGGTAATGGTATCCATGAGCAGTGTGGAAGACTATCAAAGATCTTCTTGACCAGAACCATGCAGCTTTGGTCTGGGCGGATCAACTGCCCCAGTGCAGACTTGATTCAATTGACAATGGCCTTGGACAGAATTTGTAGTTAATGTTTAACAATGATAATAGTCTCCAATTCCTGATAACCTCCTGATTCCCCTTCTGTTTGAAGATGAGGGTGATGATGCCCTTCCTTATGGAGTCTGAAATGCTTCCTGCCAGGAGATAGCATTGTATACTTCCAGCAGATCCGGTCCCACCCAGTTCCACAGAACAGAGTACAACTCAGCCAGTAAGCCATCACTTCCAGAAGTTTACTCAACCCAAAAGAACATGGTAATTGGCTGGTCCAGCCTATCCTGCTTGCTGTCGTCTAAGACCTCCATGACAGAGGATGGGAAGTTTTCCTGCTTGCTGTCGTCTAAAACAGGAAGCAGATGACTCAGTCACATCCTCACAAATTAGCGGATCCTCTGTATGCCAACCTGTGAGGATGTGACAGAGCCATCCTCTTTCTTAAGGTTGAGGATCACAGAGTTCCCTCTGTGAACCTTATGGGAGAAGAAGCATAAGTACATTGATCCAGAGTCCATACAGTGGAGCAGGATGAGGAAGATAATCTTGGAGGATTCTGAAGTGAATAGTATGGCTTGCTGGTTCTTTGCCACTTGGAGTTCCTCTCTTGCATCCACCCCTCTTGACTGCAGAAGGAGGTGATGCTGCAGGTCACTCTGGAGTTGGCTCAGTTCTCTCTGTCTGTCTTGCTCTCCAAACATCCTTGAGGATAAAGAATCTCTTGATGTTCCCCATGCTCACTTCCCACCAGGACACCAGGGAGTCAACAAAGAAGGGTTTCACGGTTCTCCAACCAGTGTACTACTTGTTTAGTTCCTCTACGTTCTCTGGGGTCGGCAACTTCACATTCAGCTTCCATGTTCCCCTGCCTACTTTCTGTTCCTCCTTTAGGTGACAGGAGGTGTGAAGGTCAGAGAAGAACACGGGCGTGATGTTGGATATTCTGTTGTGATGGCCCTTGACACAGTCTGTATGAGTTTGGATTGAGCTGTCCAATCTCAACCAGAGGGCTGCGGCTGTACTCCACCTGTAGGGTTGCTGAAGGCGTTGCACAGCTTTACATTCTTTTTTGTGCCAACAGCATTTTGGAGGAACTGGCCAGTCTGCTGTCAGCACCATTGGATTATCCAGCCACAACGATGATTCAGGTGAAGTCATCAGCCAGAGCGACTGGCCTGGATGTCGCCAGCAATGGTGGGAGCTGCTGGAAGACGGGTGGGGTGCACATGTTGATTAGAAGGACCAGGAGTTGTGGTACATTAGGTCCGCCACAAGGAGACATCCCCCAACTGCCTTAACCTCGGTGATCGCAAAGCTCCCCCCCTGCATCAAGATAACCAGATCTGATGTACAACAATAGTTCCCCCCTTGCCACATAGACAACCCACAGGGCCACCATCACGACCACCACCATTCATTTCTGAGGTGTGGCAGCCTGTACTCTTATATTAAAAAAATCACATCTTCCTTGACCTTGGCCAGGTATTAATTACAAGGCATTTGATACTATGCACAGGGATGCTATTTTAATCTCCATTGTTGTTCATAGAAGTCTCCAATTAGTAATATCAGCCTGAGCCTTCATGCACTCCCCTTTGGTGAACTGCAGCATCTAGGACCTAGGAACAGAAGGGGTCTTCCCCTTGGAGTGAGATTTCTTCAGGCAATGCTGGTGGTGTCACTGGGAAGAGATCCGGCTTTGCTCCTGCTCCGGCTGGGTTGTTTTCACCCATAGTTGTAGGGCAACAGCCTCTGCACTGCTCCCAGTCTTCCGGAGCTGGGGATCAACTGCCTCTGCACTGCTCCCAGTCTTTCGGAGGTGGGGGCCAACAGCCTCTGTACTGCTCCCAGCCTCCCAGAGCTGTCAATGTTCGCCATCTCTGTTGCCGTTGAGAGAACATTGTTGCCTCCTGCCAGCAGGGAGCACCATTCATTCACATTTTGTTTCCACATCTTCACATGGCAATTTTGTAAATGTTTTTGTCATTCTGTTTGGCTGCTCAATGTTCTATCATGTCAGCATCACTTTGTGACAGGCAGATAGAACATTGATTCATCCTCCTTCAGCAGTTGATGCAATGGTATCAAGAACATTGTGATATCTGACATAATATTGGACTGAACTGGCAAAGATCAAAGCAGAGACTTCTTGGGAGTTTTCCATCTTATCAATGCCTTTACCTTTTCTCTTGGTCAGAAACTGTTTTTGTTCACCCTCAAAACAGATACCTGTTGTTTGCTTGCATAGATTGGGAAAAATCAAGTTCAAGTTTATTTATCATCCGATTCTACAAGTACAACCCGACAAAACAGTTCTTAGTGTAAAACACTGCAAGCACAAATACAGACATAGCACACATGCAGACAAATTATATATATGCACAGAGCATATATGCAAATATTAAAATAAATAAATATTATTGCTAAATAAGGGGTTTGTATGAGCAGTTCATCAGTCGATCAGCAATCTCACTGCCTGAGGGAAGAGGTTGTTTCTCAGCCTGGTGGTCTTGGCTCTGATACTCCTTTATCTTTTTCACGACAGGAGTAGCTGGAAAATACCGCACGCGGGGTGGTGAGGATCCTCACTGATTTTCTGAGCCTTCTTTAGACAAGAACCCCAGTAAATCACGTCATTGGGCAGAGGAATGATACACCAGTGATCCTCTGTGCCACACCTGGTCCTGTGGATTGATCTCTGATCTGATGCTCCATAGCAAACATACCACACTGTGATGCAGCCAGCCAGGGTGCTGTCTATCGAGGTCCTGTCGAAAGTTGACAGGATTGTGGGTGGTAGCCTTGCCCATCTCAGTTTTTTCAGGAAATGCAGTCGCTGGAGTGTGCATTCCTGTGAAGTGAGGAGATTCAAGTCCAGGATAGGTTACTTCTTAAGTGGACTCCGAGGAATTCGGTGCTCTTTATTCTCTCCACTATGGAACTATTAATGTGTAGTGGAGGGTAGTTGTCCCTGAAGTACATAATTTTGTCTACAGAGACTCAGGTTGTTATTCTTGCACTATTTCACCAGATTTTCTACCACTTCTCTGCAGTGCAACTCATCATTGTTGCTGATGCCAACTACTGTCATGTCACCTGCAAACGTAATGACTCTGAAGGCACTGTATCTGGCTTAGTAGTCATGGGACAGCAACGTGAATAGAAGCCAGCTGAGCACACAGCCCTGAGGTGCACCAGTGCTCAGTATGATGGTGTTCGATGTTCTATTGGCAACCTGGACAGACTGTGGTCTTACTGTTAGAAAGTCCAGAATCCAGATAAAGAGGAGATTGTCGAGTTCTAGTGAGGACAGCTTCCCCACCAGTCTCTGAGGTACAATCATACTAAATGCGCTGATCAATGAACAGCAGCCTAGCGTACAAGGTGCCAATCTCCAGGTGGGTCAGGACAGATGGAGGGACAAGGCTGTGGCATCATCAGTGGCATGTTTCTGTCCGTAAGCAAATTGAAAGGGGCCCAGTGTCTCTGAGAAGTGTGCCTTGATGCATTCTATCACCAAAGCATTTCATAATGGTGGATGTCAGTAACACTGGGTAGTAGTCATTGAGGCCTGTTACTGTCGTCCTCTTTGGTATCAGGATAATCGTGACTGTCTTGAAGCTTGTGGGGACAAAGTGCTACAACGATTGTTGAAGATGTCTGTAAGGGCCTCTGTCAGTTAGTCTACACAGTCCTTCAGAACCTAAGCAGGTATGTTGTCTCATCCTGATGCCTTGTGTGGGTTCACCTTGGATAGGGTTCTCTTCATTTCAGCCGCAGGTGCGTAAGTAACATTTCTATGATGTTGCTTTCTTCCTTATTGCTACTGCAATAATATGACAATTACACAGAACTACAAATTTACTCTGAAATTATCACAGTTTTATAGTCATATAGTTGTAACAGCAAAAGAAACAGAGCCTTTCGCTCAACTTGGCATTTCCAGCCAAGTTGTCTACCTGAGCTAGTCCCGTTCATCAGCATCTGACCCATATCGCTTGAAATACTTTCTCTCTGTGCACATGTCTCAGGGTCTTAAATGTTGTCATTGTACCTGCCTCTATCATTTTCCCTGGTAGCTCCTTCAATACATCCACCAGCATTTGTGTGCAAAAATTACCACTCAGATTTCTTTAAATCTTCTCTCAATTTCAATCTATTGTAGCATTGCTGAAGGCAGACCTGCTGAAATAAATGCCGTCCACACCAAGCAAGTAAACTGACGTTTATTCAAACCACGCGCGTTTCTTTTTAGGGGAGGTGACAGGCTCACGGGAGTAATTCATAATGCTGCTGTGAGGCCTTGCCGTTCCCCTGCAGCCTAGAACTTCTGTGCGATGGAGGGAAAGCCCCTACGCCTTTCCACGTTGGCTGTTCACTGCAACGATTCAGCCTGTCATGTGCGGGGTTGACCCGGCCCACTACACCATACTCTCTAGTTTTAGACTCTACTACCCTTGAAAAAGACTGACCATTTACTTTAGCCATGCCCCTCGTGATTTTATATTCCTCTATTTGGTCACCTCAGCCTCTTACATTCTAGAAGAAAAAGTCTAGTCTATCCAGTCTCACCTATCAAGTCCCAGTAAGACACTTAAATTAAAATTTAAATGTTACATTTAGACATTCAGCATGGTAACAGGCCCTTCTGGCCTGCAATCCCGTGCTGCCCACTTACAGCCAATTGTCCTACAGCCCCTGTACATTTTGAATCGTGAGAGGAAACCCACAGACACAGGGAAAACATACAATCTCCTTACAAACAGTGCCAGATTTAACCTGGGTCGCTGGCGATGAAACAGCATTTGGCTGACCACTGCGCTAACCGTGTGGCCCCCTACTCTAACTTTGCCACCCCTTGTGAATATTTCTTGCACTCTTTCCAGCTTAGTGACATCTTTCTTACAGCAGGGTGACCAAAACTGTGCACAATGCCTCAAGAATGGTTTCATCAACACCTTGCATGGTTGTAACATGATCTCCTTGCTTCTATGTACAATTCCCTGACTGGTGGCAACAAGTTAGCCAAACGCCTTTTTTTTAAACCTATATTGCCACTTTCTCAGAAATATGTACTTGTACCCTGTGGTGTCTCTGTTGCCGTATATTGCGAGTCTTATCCTGGTTTATTTTCCCAAAATTCATCATCACACACTTGTCCAAATAAACTTCCATCTGTCATTTTTCCTGTAATCTCATAAGACCTGCTTCACTGTCCATTATATCACCAACTTTATGGTCATAGATTTTGGCAGTACCTTTGCAATGAAGTGTCATATAGACAGACATGAAAGGAGTGCCTAAGGGCATTTTGTCATTGAGAAATTCATTCAACAATTTGGCAGCATCCAAATTGTCTCATCTTCTTCTTGTGCATTTATCATTCACATGCCTATCATCCACAGTACAGAGCTGTGATGTTTTAATCAAATGAGCCCCTGTTTTAACAATTCTCTGTTTATTTTTGGGACTGTACTGAATTTACATCAGCTCTTGGCTCTTAGTACCTACAGTATCTTGGCAGATACTTTACTAATCCACTGTGACATCTCTCATACTTTTCTTAATCTGGCATCTCTACAGTGATACAATTTTTAACTTTGTCCTCAAATTTCTCTTCTCTAGCTCTGCACTGGCCTCCAGCTCTCTAAACCTACAGGATATTGGCCTTTTGCACATCTATGGCTAAAACCTTCTTGCCATAGGAAACCGTACCTTCTTTTAGTAAAGCCCCAAGATTATTTCCCATAAATCACTTTCCCTACTCTTCTCCTTTACGATATCTCTCTGCACCAAATTTTGGTGACGTGGTCTGGTGTCTCCTCCTGTGATAATCCTGCTAGATAACACTTTGTGATATTTCTTTAAGATGGTTGCTGACTGATGGAATCACATGATAGAACCATAGAACACGACAGCACATAAAACAGGCCATTTGATCCTTCTAGTCTGTGCCAAAATGTCATACCGCTATTTCCACTGACCTGCACGGATGGCAGTCTCTTCAATCTGAGGCGCCTGCAAGCTCACACCAAGACACAAGAGAAACTTGTCCGTGAACTACTCTTTGCAGATGATGCCGCTTTAGTTGCCCATTCAGAGCCAGCTCTTCAGCGCTTGACGTCCTGCTTTGCGGAAACTGCCAAAATGTTTGGCCTGGAAGTCAGCCTGAAGAAAACTGAGGTCCTCCATCAGCCAGCTCCCCACCATGACTACCAGCCCCCCCACATCTCCATCGGGCACACAAAACTCAAAACGGTCAACCAGTTTACCTATCTCGGCTGCACCATTTCATCAGATGCAAGGATCGACAATGAGATAGACAACAGACTCGCCAAGGCAAATAGCGCCTTTGGAAGACTACACAAAAGAGTCTGGAAAAACAACCAACTGAAAAACCTCACAAAGATAAGCGTATACAGAGCCGTTGTCATACCCACACTCCTGTTCGGCTCCGAATCATGGGTCCTCTACCGGCACCACCTACGGCTCCTAGAACGCTTCCACCAGCGTTGTCTCCGCTCCATCCTCAACATCCATTGGAGCGCTCACACCCCTAACGTCGAGGTACTCGAGATGGTAGAGGTCGACAGCATCGAGTCCACGCTGCTGAAGATCCAGCTGCGCTGGATGGGTCACGTCTCCAGAATGGAGGACCATCGCCTTCCCAAGATCGTATTATATGGCGAGCTCTCCACTGGCCACCGTGACAGAGGTGCACCAAAGAAAAGGTACAAGGACTGCCTAAAGAAATCTCTTGGTGCCTGCCACATTGACCACCGCCAGTGGGCTGATAACGCCTCAAACCGTGCATCTTGGCGCCTCACAGTTTGGCGGGCAGCAGCCTCCTTTGAAGAAGACCGCAGAGCCCACCTCACTGACAAAAGGCAAAGGAGGAAAAACCCAACACCCAACCCCAACCAACCAATTTTCCCTTGCAACCGCTGCAATCGTGTCTGCCTGTCCCGCATCGGACTGGTCAGCCACAAACGAGCCTGCAGCTGACGTGGACTTTTTACCCCCTCCATAAATCTTCGTCCGCGAAGCCAAGCCAAAGAGAAGAGAAAGAGCACCCATTCCATAAACTTCCAGACCTCTCCCATCCATGTGCCTATTGAATTTATTTTTAAAACTTAAGAGTGAACCCACAGTTACCACGTTAGATGGTAGCTTGTTCTACACTCCCATCCCTCTCTGAATGGTTTCCCCAATTTTCCCCTAAACTTTTCCCCTTTCACCCTAAAACCATGTCCTCTTGTATTTTTCTCTCTTAATCTAAGTGGAAAGAGCCCACTCACATTTACTCTGTCTATACCTTTCATAATTTTGTAAACCTCTATTAAATCTCATACTGGTAAACCTGTTCTGCACTCTCTCAATCTTACTGATATCCTTCCTATAATTTGGTGACCAGAACTGCACACAATACTCCAAATTTGGTCTCACCAATGACTTATACAACCTCACCATAACATCCCAAATCCTATACTCAGTACTTTGATCTACAGAGGCCAATATGCCAAGAGCTCTTTACTACCCTGTCTACATGTGATGCTACTTTCAGGGAATTATATATCTAAATTTCCAGATCCCTTTGTTCCTCTGCCCTCCTCAGTGGCCTACCATTTACTGTGCATGTCCTATCTTGGTTTGTCCTTTCAAAATGGAACACCTCACACTTATCGGCATTAAATTTCATCTTGCATTTTCTGGCACATTTTTCCAGTTTGTCCAGATCCCTCTCCACAACGCCTTCAATCTTAGTGTCATCAGGAAACCTGCACATTTTTCCAGTTTGTCCAGATCCCTCTGCAGATCCCTCTCCACAACGCCTTCAATCTTAGTGTCATCAGGAAACCTGCTGATCCAGTTTATTACATTATCATCCAGATCATTGATATAGACAACAAACAACAATGGTCTCAGCACTGATCCCTGAGGCACACCACTAATCACAGGCCTCCAGACTAAGAAGCAATCATCCACTACCACTCTCTGTTTTCTCCCATTCAGCCAATTTCAATCCAGTTTGAAACCTCTCCATGGATACCTAGTGTCTGAACCTTCTGAACTAGCCTCCTATGAGGGACCTTGTCAAAGCCTTTACTAAAATCCATGTAGACAACATCCACAGCCTTTCCTTCATCTACTTTCTTGGTAACTTTCTCAAAAAAACTCTAAAATTCGTTAAACACGACCTGCCATGCACAAAGCCATGCTGACTCCTTAATCAGCCCTTGGCTGTCCAAATACTTGTATAACCCATCTCTTAAAACACCCTCCAGTAATTTATCTACTACTGACATCAGGCTCATGGCCTGTAATTTTCTGGTTTATTTTTGGAACCCTTTTTAAACAACAGAACAACATGAGCAACCCTTTAATCCACACATGTCAAACTCTGGCCCGCGGGCCAAATATTTGGCCCGCAAGATCATTTCAAAAATGTATTAGAGGTGGCCCGCTAGCCGCCGCGCCGGTATAGCGCATGCACAATAATACAACAAATCCCAGAATGCATTGGCGTCAGCCTGCTAATTGCCCCCACCTCCTCTGTTTACGTTGCAGGGTCTCACCGTGGACTCTGGTTTTGGGGCCTGGCCGGTGTCAGGGGAAGCCAAGGCCGCTTCTCAGCGCCCGGAATCTGAGGCCTCGGGCCTGACCTCGCCAGGACCGTTGCCCACTCTCCCTCCCTGCCGCAGGCCGATCCGCGACTCACGGTGACGGGGCCGCTGATCCACTGAAATGCCACCCTGCAGCGAGAGCCGATGCCCCCGCACTGTCGTTGTCCAACCTGATCGCCCGCAAACCCCGCCCTCCCGCACACAGGCCTGAGTAAGTATTATGAACTTTAATCTCAGGATAAAACGATCTTCCAATAGTTTCATGTCACAGTGATAAATATATTCCTGGTTAAAAATGGTCCTGCACCTGGATACAAGCTCATTAGGCATAAAACTTGAAAAGTGTGTAAATCAAAGGATATCTGTACCAATGGAAAAAGGGCATGGTAAATAACCCTGCTAGAGTTCATGCCCACAATCAGTCACCCATTTGATTGTTTCAGGAATCATGTTATTCTCCCACATTCTCAATAGCCCTCAAATTTTACTATTCGACAGCACACTAGCAACATTTGACAAATCCTCTATAGAGAAATATTATTTATTGAATATTTTATTTCTCATTTGTTAATGCTTCTGGAAAGAGTTTATCCAAAACTATTATTAAACATTTATTTTAATAAGAAAAAGTTTAACATTACATATGTTGAAAGAAGAGAAAACATGCAGATGTTGTTGAAAATTTTCAATAAATATTTAGTTTGGCCCTCGACTTAGTCCAAGTTTTTAATTTTGGCCCTCCGTGAATTTGAGTTTGACACCCCTGCACTAATCCTCCGGCACCTCACCCGTGGCTAAGGATGTTTTAAATATTTCTGCCAGGGCCCATGCAATTTCTATACTAGTCTCCCTCAAGGCCTGATGGAATATCATGTCAGGCCTGGGAGATTTAACTACCTTTATTTGCTGTAAGGAAGCAAGCACAAGATTGGGTACTCACATCACCTTGGAAGTAGAACAATTGTCAAGTGTTCTTGCTTTCACTTTGCACCAGTTTGACATATCTTTTCAGTTTGATATTTGCTTCAGTCAGTTCTGATTTCCATCATGAAGGGTACACATCTCTCTTGACCTAAAACTGGACAGCTGTGATTGACAATATGCTTCTGTCTTGAAATGTCACAGCTGTCAAAACAACTGAGTATCTTGTCATTTCAGAGCGTTGCTGAATAATTTAGGGTGCTCCATCGCTAACTCTTTTATCCTGTGCTGGTATATTTACCAGTCACGTGCTAACATCCAAATTCAGCTCATAGTTAAATGAGCACGCGTCTCAAAATTTGCCTGTTTAATTAGCAACTAATTGCATTAATGTGTGTAGTTCAATGAAAAATCAAGTATCCAATCAGCTCAGATAATAGCATTTTGCAGCTCACCTCCTCCTGTGGTGATCATTAACCTTGCCTGTGTTTTTTTGCTTTTGATGCACAAGGTTCAACAAAGGTTCTCCCATCCTGTGAACAAGGAGGCAGCTGATTCCCCATTGCCCTGAATTCCTTCTGTGTTGTCAACTTGCTTCTGTGCAAATTATCCACTCAGAGATCTGCCACATTACATTTTCTGCTGCATTGGGTAAATGTCAGTACGCAAAATTAAACTGGTCACGGAAATGTCATGAAAAAAATGGCGACAAGCAAATACAGAGGTAACTTTCTGGCAACTCCATATTCTCACCTCCCATCAGTGATCTTTCAGCCCCTTGCTGAACATGGATTGGTTTAGGTCGGCTGGTAAAATAGTCAAAGACACTGGCTTCACTGAGGACAGGTGTTCGAGAGACCCACAGCCATCTGAGGGGAAAATAAAAGCATTGGCTTTACCAATGATGCACCATCAATAATCACAAAAGTCTGAAGTTGTGAAACTGATAGGCTTTTTGTATAAAATTACAGAAATTCAGTTGCATTTTCACTAATTATTTAAAAGGGCATTATATCTTGTGGCATTGGACAATAAAGTACAAGTATCCAAAAACCATATGAGCTATCAGTTCACCCAAATCTTCTACCCATCTTAACTGTTTAATAATGATAACCATAAGATCTGTAATATTAATGATTATATTGTTGTTCAGAACTGAACAATAAAATATTATTTGCTTTCAAGTCATTAAGCATTTTAATAATGGGGTGCACAAGAGAAAATAATACTTCACTGCACATGAACCTGGCACCATAATATTCAACAGTCTCAGAGAAATTGCACACCAAGACCATTAATAAAAAAGAAACATCCGTTTCATAGAAAAGATCAATACTCAAACCTCCAAAGGCTAGCCAGACAAGGATACTTATATGGTGTCCTCTCACAGAGGAGAGATAGTCTAAACAAAATCTGCTGGAGGAAATCATTGGGCCAAGCAATATCAGTAGGAGATAACGAATGGTTGACATTATTTAAAAGGGCATTATATCTTGTGGCATTGGACAATAAAGTACAAGTATCCAAAAACCATATGAGCTATCAGTTCACCCAAATCTTCTACCCATCTTAACTGTTTAATAATGATAACCATAAGAAGATCCGTAATATTAATGATTATATTGACTGGGGAAATGGAGAAGCTCCTTCCTTGTCCTTTACAGTATCGGGAACTACCTTAATTTCTTATTCTTTCCTAACCTGTTGCACTCTTAAGACCAGTTTTACTATTAAAAGAACGCTCTTTCTGTCAGATAAATGGACGAAGTAGACTGAATGCCAACTCTCCCACTCCTTTCCACCTCTTCTTTGAGCTCATCTGCACCATGTACATTTGCTTCCCCAACAGTAATGGATTTCATCTTCCCTCCATTGTTTTCAATCACATGGTCTTCCAACCCATTGTTTCAATATGCTCTGGCCTCTTGGAATTTATTTCTCCCCCTTGCAACATAACATTTTATTTCCCATCTTTTATCAGTTTCATTTGACCTACAAGAGCAACTGTCTGACACCCTCAACCACCTCTGCTGATTTTCTGGGATGAATGATCTGCTTCATATAGAATTATGAAGGGTATGGATAGGATAGATGTAGGAAGGTTTTTTGAGCTGGCCGGGGAAACTAAAACGAGAGGAGACAGTCTCAAGATTCAGGGGAGTAGATTTAGGACAGAGATGAGGAAAAATAGTTTTTCCCAGAGAGTAGTGAATGTTTGGAATTCTCTAACCAGGGAAGTGGTTGAGGCTGCTTCATTAAACGTATTTAAAATTCAGTTAGATAAATTTTTACATGATAGAGGAATTAGGGAATATGGGGAGAAGGCAGGTAGGTGGAGTTAGGTCATAAATTAGATCAGCCATGATCGTATTGAATGGCGGAGCAGGCTCGATGGGCCATTTTTGGCCTACTCCTGTTCCTACTTCCTATGTTCCTATGTTTCTTGTAGCGATGCCCCATGCCTCTTCACATTCATTGCCCGGTCAGATTGATTTTTGGGCCCACTACTTCATCTTTGAAGGTTCAATCTGTCCCTCCTCACCACTCTCCACCACCAGGCTGAATTTATTCTCCCTTTCTCATATTCACCCATGACTCCACTCATTTTCTCAAGATAAAATTTAAACTTACATGTTCACATTTGTGTAAGTTAAGCAAAATAATATGTGTTCCAGATGTTTCTGTCCCCTTGTTTATTTATTTTTTCCGGTGCATCGATGCTATTTTTCAAGTTAAAAATGAGGATAAACATCTTATCATGTTAAAATTGGTCTTAAGTTGGAGTAGAACACATTAGGGCACAATGAGAAATATTAGTTGTTGATTTTATGTGAACAACTCCCCCGCAGTTCTCACCTTCCAGACTCAAGTTTAGAAGAGAACAGTTACTGGTAACGCTTTTGTTTTATGTACAGCTTTCTCAATTCATTTTCTTCATTTCTTTGCTTATCTTGTAATCAGTGTTTTTTCCTTGTATCTTTTATGTTTTTTTTTTTACACAGCCGCTGTGCTCTGGGAAATTGTTCCCATTTTCACGGAATGCAATCTGTGTAAAAAGCTCAGAACAAGAATGGTGGTGCCATTCCCGTTCTGACTTTTTTTTCCCTCCTCTTGTCATTTTCCCCAGAACGTCTGAAGCTGCACTGCAGGCATTCCAGGACCAACAGGCTAATGAATATGACATTGCGATGACACGTAAAGCACACAACATTGCAGTGCGTGATTTGCAAATTTGAAGATTTGCCCAGCTCCTTCTATGCGTAGCGCACAATCTAATCACAGTGCAATGACAGCAGAAGGATTACATGTTAATTAAGTGCAAATAAGGTGAGCACCTTCATTCTTATTTTGAAAGATATGTCGGATGTGTATGATACACGTCACAGTTGATGTCAACGCAGTGACGCTGTACATACCACCTCTTTACATACCGCAATGCTGCTATGCTGTCTAAAATCATGGACAGAAATGGAGATTTGCAGTTTTGGTTGTTCCTGTGTGAACAACCAATGCCGGGATGTCAGAGCCTCTTCACAATGAAGTCTGTGTCAAAATCATAATTGTTCTTTCTGTGAATAAATTACAACCCCATTTCACCCTATCACACTTACACACTTTTGTTCATTACGCCTTTTCCTTCTTTTTCTGTTTGCTTGAAACCTGTTCCCACGTCTCAGTTCTGATGAGAGGCATTTCACCTGAAACATCAAATGTCCTCTCATGCAAATGCTACATGACCAACAGTATTTTTTATGTTTCAGATTTTAAAGCAATGTTATCATCATTCATGATAACAATTGGAAAAGTTGTCCAGCTGACAGCTTTAGCAATACATTTTTAAACATCAATTAAAATTTCATCTTTGCTCCTGCTTTCACAGCAGATCTTGCCTCAGGGCACAGATAGGAACAGTTAAAGAGGAGATACAAGGAGGACTGGCCAAAAGCCTGGTTGAAGAGATGTGTATCAAGAAAGCTTAGAAAGGAAAAGGAGATGAAGGATTTCCAAATGGCATTTTATGTTGTGCGATCCAGGGTGATGCAGGGACCACTTCCAACAAGGGTTGAAATAAAGAACAGATTTATATGGTGTCATGGCATTATCAACCAATGTTTAACTCCCTTTCAAAACCATCAATTATGTGGGGGAAGCACTTCCTGCCCTAAAATATTGCTTACTGGTATCCTGATGTTTGGTTACAGACTTTTACTGCCATTTACTCTTAGAAAAAGACTCATCAATTTCAGGTTACAGTCTTGGACCCCCACCCCTTGACCCGAGTGGTGCCTCTACTTAAACAGTTCTCCTGTTCCTGTGATCTGGCACCTGACAGGGATGTTGGAAAAAAAAGCTTCTACGTGTACTCCGATGATGGCAACCACCCAGCCTCTCATTTCGCTATAACACCAAACCAGCGAGTTAGGCTCAGGATGAAAATATAATTTTTGGATGTCAAGATAAGTTTTGAATTAGTATTGGTGATCATCCACCTAAACCTGCCCTATGGTTCATTTGGAGCCTTCACTTCAAATCTTTTGGCCCCAGTTGGTAGTCTCATTTAGGCTTCCTTCCTCTATTTAAAGCTTACTGGTTATGTCACTGAGATAAACATTCTACAACAGTAAAGAGAATGTCAACTAGACTTAAGCAATGAATGACCCATTTTCTTACAATATTGACAGTGTTTATAGGCTCATTAGATCAATCTCCCAGCTCAAATTTAACTATTAGACTGAGTGCGCAAGTTCTTTAAATCTCAGCTTTCAATATTTTCTTTTTAGAAAATAGGTTCCCAAGTTTTATCTGTAGTGAGGCTTTAGAACGTGTATTCTTTTTAATTTTCAAAAGGGCAGTGCATACTGAATGATGGTTGATAAGGTCGCAGGTGTAAAATTGCATTGTCATTCAACCCAAAATCTGTCAGGGCTTTTCTGCTATCGGAAATGTTCACAGGACATTTTCAGGCTATCAATGCCACAATACCTTGGACAGCTGCAATGAATCATTTGAGTTTTCGATATTTGTCAGTTTTTGTAAATGGTCCCCAAAAATATCTCATAACAGCAAATTTATACTCGAATCACATACTTCAACATGGGGCTTGCCACCTCCTGATGATGTCCTTCAAGATCAATTTGGCCTTGTTATTCTTGAGTTTTCCAAATGTAATGGGAGTTAATATTTCTTCATTAATAGAAGGAGGTAAACTTCCACCTCCGGCTGACTCATTGGAAGGCTGAAAGCCCCTCCCAAAACCCTTTAAGATGAAGTAGCAAGGTCTGGAATGGCAATAATGCTGTTATTGCAGAGAATGGATAACTTTAATGGATAATTCAGCTTGAATTGCTTAGAGATCCTCCAAGATTTTCTGCTATTGGTCATCTAACAATGAAAGTTTATGAGCAGTATTAAAGCCACAACAGTAAGTGAATGGCTAAAATTATGTGTTTATAATTTCCTTGTAGGCAATCGTGCTGTGATGCTAAACAGTTTGCTGTGCTATAATTGGAATATAGGAGTTATAGACTTTGCCCTGGAAATATTTGGCCTGTATGTTTATTAATATTGTATGTTTACACAAAATTGCCATAAAAACTCAAGTCAAGCAGTATTTTTTATATAGCAAATGCAAGGATCCATAACCAATGTTTTGGGTTTGAGCCCTTCATCAAGGTATATGGCAAAGTTCTTTTGGCATAAGAGGTCCATGTACAGTGGGACTATTATTCTGCCTTTGTGCTCAGCCCTTCCTCCTTCTCTCTCCCTTTGACAGAAATAGTTCCACAAATACTAAAGAGTGGAAGAGTGCTACCTGTACTGTGTGTTATTAAGGTTTGCTTCCCAAAGAAGAAATGTACCAGCAACAAATGGAACCAGCTTTCTCTAGCCCCTCTTCCACTGGCACCTTGTCCCAACAATTAATGGGGACAGGGTCCAGTGGAAAAGGAAAACAATCAGTATGCCGGTCAAATGGCACCGGGAATTGATGGCTTCTACCCCTTCTCGTATCCCCAGCATGGACGTCGTTCGTTGAACCATACCTCCATGCAGGCGATGGGTCGTTATGGAAGCCAGACCTCGTCTTGGTGAAAAACGGCAACGTCGCTGTTGTGGATATAACCATCCGGTATGAGGACAACAACAAATCCATTCAGAAAGCTTGGAAGGAGAAAGCTAACAAGTACCGACACCTGGACTCGGAGATAAAAGAGCTCACAGGCGGCCAGAACATCCAGTTCTTCGGTTTCGTGATTGGAGCCAGAGGACTTTGGGCCAAAGAAACCAACTCCCTGATGAGTTACCTGGGAATCCAGAAATTCCTGACATTTCCAAGTATGTCTGTGACCTCACCATCCGACTTACCATCAGTCTGATGCAGACGTAAACCAGAGGAAAAAGGACAACTTCCATCCCGGGACAGAAATGATTTTTCGCATGACCACATGCTGAGTCAGTCTGCTAGAGTAGTGAGGTAAGGCTGACTGGCTCTTCCTCTCCTCAATTAGAAGTGCAATCCAAATTATTATAGTCTAAAAATCACGTGTGCATTACGAAAAGCGAGTGGAATAAAATCTGGTGTGCAGTTTTAAAATATAAGATTCAGAAATAACAAAATAAATTATGTCTGTAAACTGGGGTGGTATAGAAATGCAAGAGCTACTCTCATTGAGGAGGTTGTAGGGCAAGATTTGACAGGCACCATTAAAGATGCCAGGATTTATGAGAGGATAGTATCCAAGCTCATGGTAATGGAGTTTAACAGAGACAATTCTCAGGTCATAAATAAGCTGAAGACACTCGGAGGAGCTTTCATCAGATTATGGACCACAATGGAAGGATTGGGAAAGGCCAAATTGGACTGGCCTTATTTCAACCAGACTTAAATTATCAGGGGTACCAGCAAGCAAGCTGAGCTCCTCTCTCCTGAAGCCAACATGCAACCTAGTCAGGGCACTGCTGCACAATCTCCTAACAGTTTGCCAATAGAGGAGGAGGAGGTGAAGGGACTGGATGCCCCTTGTACCTCATCTTCCTCATGCCTCCCAACCATCCCCGGCACCTCATCTGCCACAGTTGCCTCCTCCCTACTCTGCACCACAGCCTCTCCCTCTACCTTATCCACTGCCAGTACCTCAGCCACCCAGCAGGCTGCAACTGTCCAGAAAAGAGGGACCTCATCTGCTGCTGCTCCATAGGCTGGTAAGAATTGTATTTCATCTGTTCATCATTGCTTATTTGTTTACGCATTCATGAACATGATTTGGCATGTAAATCTCATATGTGTTGCACTTGTTATCCAGGAACCGAAGGGAGGAAGAAGCGCAGGAAGCCCACAAAAAGGCAGAATAGGCCACAGCTAAACTTTGAGGGCTCCTACCTGAACTAGACCTGGTGGACCAGGTACAAGAACAGGAGTGTAGGGAGAAGCAGGACGAGAGTCTGGAACATGATGCCAACAGGCAGGAGTGCCAGGCAAATAACAAAGGATTATCATGCCTGATCACCAAGATTCAGCATGAGATACAAGCCCAGACAGGTGTGATGAGGAACCTGGCGGCCTCAATCGATGTGATCACCCACGTCCAGCCTTGGCCCTCCACCATCCAATCTCCTTCCGCCATTAGCCAGCCTCCTGCATCTTCCCTCCAACCAGCTGGCTCGACCCTGCAGCTGCATTCCTTGTTCCATAGCCCTCCATCATCTCACCACCAGCAGCTGTCCGCATACAATTCTCCTCCATCCTACCACCTTCTACAGCCTTTCCCTTTCCAAATTCCCACCTCCTCCCACCACTGTCTTCCTGCACTTGTGAAGCCCACCTACATGGCCACTGCCATGACCCTCTCAAGAAGAGCATGCCCATCACCGGGTGGTGACGATAGTTCTGCAGACGACTCCCTCATTTCCCCTTTCCACTCCTCTTACATCCAGTTTCTGGAGGAAGAGGAAGAGTGATAAGAATGCCAATCAAGCAATTGCACATGATGTGCCTGAAAATCAGATGTTTATTTCCAAATTTGGAAAGTTTACATTCGTTCATAGTTGTAATCGTTGATGAGCAATGCAATTTGTTATATTTATTTATTGTCGAGTTATAACTGTGCTCTACGAACTTTTAGAATTTAAAGTTGCACTATTTTGTTAATGTTTACAAGATAAATATTCATATGGACCTCAGGAAATTGCAAGATGCAAACACTATTTTCTGGACTTGTGTTAATTTTTGATTTCAGAAATGCACTGCTAGAAATGACATTTTATGTCGATGTTTACAAATGTTATACACGACATTCCTATGATCATTTAGAACTTTATTCTTACACTTTAAGAAACCTGCATAGGAGAAGGTCACTCCGAAATAAAACCTACGGCCCAAGGACCTCTCTGCCACATCCCAGCTTGCTTGGCCACGGCACACGAACCATGGGTGTAAAGGGTGGGGCCAGTACTGCGCACACTGCACTCCACCGAAAAGCTCCTTTGCGCAGGCCTGAGGACATGTCCACGTCCTCCCCCTCCACGTCCTCCCCCTCAAAAGATACTCACAAACTCAAGCTAGCATGCAGGAACATCAGAACCATGCTAGACAAGGCTGACAGCCACTGACCTGTACGTCGGTCTGCCCTCATCGCACATGAACTCCTCAGACTTGACATCGACATAGCTGCTCTCAGTGAAGTCCGCCTTGCAGATGTAAGCAGCCTCCAAGAACACGGCACAGGCTACACACTCTACTGGTCTGGCAAGCCTATGGATGAATGACGCCTATCTGGTGTAGGCTTCATGGTCAAGAACTCCATTGCCTCCAAACTCGAAAAGCTCCCGACAGGCCACTCGGACCGGATCATGTCCATGCGACTCCCCCTTCAAAACAAGCGTCGCATCACCCTCATAAGTGTCTATGCTCCAACCCTTCAGGCTGAACCAGCAGAAAAGGACAAGTTCTACACTGATCTGCGCAACCTCATTCAACACACCCCTACAGCCGACAAGGTTGTCATCCTTGGCGACTTCAAAGCTCGCATCGGCAAAGACTCAGAAACCTGGCCAGGAATCCTGGGCAAGCATGGTGTCGGCAAGTGCAACGACAACAGGCGCCTCCTGTTGGAGCTCTGCGCAGAACAGCGGCTTGTCATTACAAACACCTTTTTTCAGCAGAGGGATAGCCTGAAGACTAACTGGATGCATCCCCGATCCAAACACTGGCACCTCCTGGACTACGACCTGGTGCGAAAAAGAGACAAACGAGATGTGCTCCACACCAGGGTCATGCCCAGCGCGGAATGCCACACTGACCACCGGCTGGTTCGCTGCAAGCTCAACCTTCACTTCAAGCCAAAGTCCAGGAACAGTAAAGCCCCCAGAAAGAGGTTCAATGTTGGAAACTTGCAGTCAGACGAAGTGAGAGGAAACTTCCAGGCAAACCTCAAAGCAAAGCTCAAGGATGCAATCCGCCTCACGGACTCGTCCCCTGAAACCCTCTGGGATTAGCTGAAGACTGCCATACTGCAATCCACTGAAGAGGTACTGGGCTTCTCCTCCAGGAAAAACAAGGACTGGTTCGACGAAAACAACCAGGAAATCCAGGAGCTGCTGGCAAAGAAGCGAGCTGCCCACCAGGCTCACCTTGTTAAGCCGTCCTGGCCAGAGAAGAAACGAGCCTTCCGTCGCGCATGCAGCCATCTTCAGCGCAAACTCCGGGAGATCTAAAATGAGTGGTGGACTAGCCTCGCCAAGCGAACCCAGCTCAGCGAGGACACTGGCAACTACAGGGGTTTTTACGACGCTCTAAAGGGTGTGTACGGCCCCTCACCCCAAGTCCAAAGCCCGCTGCGCAGCTTAGACGGCAAAGTCCTCCTCAGCGACAAGATTTCCATCCTCAAACGATGGTCAGAAAACTTCCAATCTCTTTTCAGTGCCAACCGCTCAGTCCAAGAATCCACCCTGCTCCAGCTCCCTCAACAGCCCTTAAGGCTAGAGCTGGATAAGGTCCTCACCCGGGAAGAGACATATAAGGCAATTGAACAACTGAAAAGTGGCAAAGCAGCAGGTATGGATGGAATCCCCCCCAGAGGTCTGGAAGGCTGGCAACAAAACTCTGCATGCCAAACTGCATGAGTTTTTCAAGCTCTGCTGGGACCAAGGAAAGCTGCCTCAGAACCTTCATGATGCCATCATCATCACCCTGTACAAAAACAAAGGCGAGAAATCAGACTGCTCAAACTACAGGGGAATCATGCTGCTCTCCATTGCAAGCAAAATCTTCGCTAGGATTTTCCTAAATAGAATAATACCTAGTGTCGCCGAAAATGTTCTCCCAGAATCACAGTGCGGTTTTCGCGCAGAGGAACTACTGACATGGTCTTTGCCCTCAGACAGCTCCAAGAAAAGTGCAGAGAACAAAATAAAGGACTCTACATCACCTTTGTTGACCTCACCAAAGCCTTCAACATCATGAGTAGGAAAGGGCTTTGGCAAATACTAGAGCGCCTCGGATGCCCCCCAAAGTTCCTCAACATGGTTATCCAACTGCATGAAAACCAACTAGGTCGGGTCAGATACAGCAATGAGCTCTCTGAACCCTACTCCAGTAACAATGGCGTGAAGCAAGGCTGCGTTCTCGCACCAGCCCTCTTTTCAATCTTCTTCAGCATGATGCTGAAACAAGCCATGAAAGACCTCAACAATGAAGACGCTGTTTACATCCTGTACCGCACGTATGGCAGTCTCTTCAATCTGAGGCGCCTGCAAGCTCACACCAAGACACAAGAGCAACTTGTCCGTGAACTACTCTTTGCAGACGATGCCGCTTTAGTTGCCCATTTAGAGCCAGCTCTTCAGCGCATGACGTTCTGTTTTGCGGAAACTGCCAAAATGTTAAGCCTGGAAGTCAGCCTGAAGAAAACTGAGGTCCTCCATCAGCCAGCCCCCCCACATCTCCATCGGGCACACAAAACTCAAAACGGTCAACCAGTTTACCTATATCGGCTGTACCATTTCATCGGATGCAAGGATTGACAACGAGATAGACAACAGACTCGCCAAGGCAAATAGTGCCTTTGGAAGACTACAAAAAAGAGTCTGGAAAAACAACCAACTGAAAAACCTCACAAAGATTAGCGTATACAGAGCCGTTGTCATACCCACACTCATGTTCGGCTCCGAATCATGGGTCCTTTACTGGCATCACTTAATACTCCTAGAACGCTTCCACCAGCGTTGTCTCCGCTCCATCCTCAACATTCATTGGAGCAACTTCATCTCCAACATCGAAGTACTCGAGATGGCAGAGGCCAACAGCATTCAATCCACGCTGCTGAAGATCAAACTGCGCTGGGTAGGTCACGTCTCCAGAATGGAGGACCATCGCCTTCCCAAGATTGTGTTATATGGTGAGCTCTCCACTGGCCACTGAGACAGAGGTGCACCAAAGAAGAGGTACAAGGACTGTCTAAAGAAAGCTCTTGGTGCCTGCCACATTGACCACCACCAGTGGGCTGATATCGCCTCAAACCATGCATCTTGGCGCCTCACAGTTCGGCGGGCAGCAACCTCCTTTGAAGAAGACCGCAGAGCCCACCTCAATGACAAAAGACAAAGGAGGAAAAACCCAACACCCAACCCCAACTAACCAATTTTCCCTTGCAACTGCTGCAACCGTGTCTGCCTGTCCCGCATCGGACTTGTCAGCCACAAACGAGCCTGCGGCTGACGTGGACATTACCCCTCCATAAATCTTCGTCCGCAAAGCCAAGCCAAAGAAAAGAAGATTTAAGGTGGTACGTGGGTGGGAAGAAACCACTGTTTTAATTGTACCTAATTGACTCGTTATGTATACAGTTTCATAACTCCAAAGGAAATGGGCCAATGACAATTTTTCTCAAGCAAAATATTTCAGTAACAATTGGGTCTCGAGCAGTCATTCTCAACCTTCCCACTCACATACCACCTTAAGCAACCCCTTACACAGAGCACTTATTGCATAGGGATTTCTTACAGTGGTATGTGAGTGGAAAGAAAAAGGTTGAGAACCACTGCATGTATATGTCACAAGCTTCATCTTACACTGTGATATTCACTTGTGTCACAGGGGAATAGATAGCCGTCTGCATCCTCAGCCATTCAGTCAACCGGAGAGTTGATAAGAACTCTAGCATCATGGGTGTGACCAGGCCAACCCACATACACATCTGTGAAGCTGGAAATTCAAAAAGACAATGCATGGAGTGACACAAGGCCTGATTTCTTCTGTGGCGACAACCAATATTAGGAAACATCATCCTTACCGGCAGTTGTGGTCGACAAGAGCTTGCAGAATAATTAAGTGCCAACCTTTGCAGTTGTGGTAGGAAGATGGATCTTGGTGTGGGGTAATGAAGGGAATATGTGTGCCATCGATGGCACCAGCACACATCAGATATTGACCTCTTCTTTCAAATGCAGCGATAGTCTCCTGACAATGCTCTCCACTTGCCAGCTCAATGAAACAATTCATGAGGAGCTTTTTCACCACAATTGTTTCTTGTGTCACCACCATGAACACAGTGGCTAATCCCACGTTGAGCAGAACACTAATGGAACAATACTCACAAGGGGTTGCACACCACCACAAAGCTATTGCAAGTCTGACACTAGGGCTCCAGAGGCTTCCAGCATTTGTTGATCTTCTGCCTTAGTTATAGCTCGAAGATCCGTACAATGAAATCAAAGGTTCCACGACATATTCTAAGATTCTCACACCACTCCTCATCATCGTATTTATCCACAACTTTGTTCCAGAGCACAGATCCTTGAGGTTTCTCCCACATTCTTCTGCTACTATATACCTTTTCTAAATACTGCATTTTCACCAGGCACTTTCTCCAATGGCTTGTTAACACAGCACAACTTTCCTCCTCAAATCCCTCCATGTTATCCACATTACATCAATAAAATTCTTCTCCTTCCCCCCTCCCCCCCAAGAGCAAGTATGCAGGCTCAATTAGGCTCCCACATGGTTTGCAACAACTTGCAGATAAGGAGACTGATAAGACTTGACTGCCTGGCAACAGATCCACACAATTTCAGGACATTCACAGGGACCTGTCTGATGTCTGCCATTGTTTTGAAGAATGATGATGTCACTTCCTGCTATTGCATGTTATGTTACATGGGATGTTTCCGGTCAAACATAGAACACTCTGATCCGCAGGGATGAGTTGTATTCAGTGGAGAAGCAGTCAGTGTCCCGGTTAAAGGTGGCCCAGTGGGAAAAGCATAAATGGCTTCCTATCCTGGGACACTGCATGGCCAATTAACTGGAATGCCAGTGGAAAAAGGTTTCCTCTCTCAGGCTTCTCCTTCTTGGCAGTGGGGTAGAGACTGTTGTCCCTGCTCTGGTTCCTGGCACTGAAATTGATGAACCATGCTGAAAAATTAACTGAATAATGCTTTCAATATCTGCCATCTATATTGAGGGTGGCAACACTAATTGGTTAGATTCTTCAGTGCCTAGTGTCCAGTTTTTGTTGGGGAAATGACCAACTGGAAGTGTCCAGTGTCCTGTGCTAATTATGCTGCATCCATTTGGGAAGTGTGCAGGTCACACAGGCTCCACATTTTTGCAGTGTGGCAAACCTACTGGTCCTCTCTCATAGCCTGCCAATTTTGTCAAGATGTCTAACAATTCTGGCCCCAAGCCTGTGGACAGCCTAATTCCACACGAATCAGGTCATGCAAAGAATAACTGGGGAAACACCTGGAATGAGCATCTTGGCTGACTTTTTATCTTATCAAATTTAAAAGAACACTGAATCACTCTGAAGAAGTTTGATTGGGAAAGTTTCCAGAATCAATCATTTAAGAATCAAAAATTACCCGCGAGCTCTTCTGTATAACAACAATATTCTTCAACGGCTTCCAGTCGGGATGGGTCTGGAATATTGATCAGTTCAATACTCGATGTTAAAAATGACCAAGTCCAAACAAAATCTTGAATAAAAACAAAATGCAGACAATCAGGAATTTTGTTAATTTAATCCATCCTGTTGATTAATTCAACGAAATTAATTACACAAAGTAAAAGATTATTGCAGTCAGTGGCCCAGTAATAGCAACAGGAAAACACCATTTCCTATAGAAGTTTCAATCAAAGCCCTGATTTCCATCTTATAATGAATTTCAAATTCATTAATTTCTCAAGAGAGGGTTTCTTTGAAGCAATGCAGAGCAGCAGTGAAATATTTGATTGAGACAATAGAAAATCATGGCAACAGTCTCTTTTTCCAAAAAGAGTACAATATAGCTAAGTAAGAAGAAATACAAATGAATTGAAGGGAATGTTCCTTTCATGGCCAATTTATCCTCGTTTCAAATACAAAGAAAAGCCAAAGTGGGTCAGTCAACATCAGTGGGAAGATAAAAAGTAAACATATTAAATGCTATAGTTTGACTGTTCACAAATACTGAGAGAGTCATCTGTTTATTTTCTCCGCACATTTTCATTTCCTATTTTAGTGACAATTTGTATTTATGACAGCCCCCTTCACTATGAAGTGCAAAACATGAATAACTTCAGGACACTGCACCGCACCTTTCAGAAAGCAAATATACTGCTAATAAAGGCAAGAGAAAATAGAGACAAAGTTATTGAGAGTCTGAGCAGCCTGAAGCCAGCAAGGGTAAGTCAATTACTGCACAGGCATTCAACGTTGCCCAGCTGAGAAGTTCGAGGCAGCTGCTTATAGAAGAAGATTGATGGGAAGTGGTAGACATGGAGACAACTGTAATGTTCAAAAGTGATTTAGACAGGTAGATGGATAGGAAGTGTTCAGAGAGACATGAGTCGAATGCAGGCAAATGGGACTAGCTTGGTTGGCATGGACAGATTGTGCTGAACAGCCCATTCTTATTTCTGTTGAATGAAATGCTCAATTTGGAAGCATGGGTTCGATGACAATGATTATGGAAGAATTTAACAACCAACTTGTCACAGGGCCTTGTAAGAGCTTTCTTGTGGAAATGCTGGCCGACTCCACTCACATACTTGTGGACTGGACGATGCCACTTTCACTGCAGCTCAGGCTTGTGCAACTCAAACATCTCAGCACAGTGATGGAGTTACTGACCTATGTCACAGCAGAACAGACTACTGGATTTATGCTTCTGGAGGATTGTGCATAAAAGGCTTATGGGTTGCCACCCATCATTCCCCTTGTTAGATTTCTCCGGGTTTACTGATGCAGAGCTGAATGGCATGGCAGTGACGTGATTAGGCATAATGGTAGCATTCTCTGAGAATGACAGCAATCATCCTCCCTCTCCTGTACTATCACAATGCTCTTGCTGTTTTCTATCAACTAGCCCATCTAGAATATGATAGTCCGTCCTGCCTGAGGTTACCTGTCGAGGGCTCCTGCACTGAAAATCAATACCGTTGCCTCAGTTATTGGGAATATGTAGGAAAGCTAAGAAATGCAAGGCATTCTAGCAATTGTACAAGAATGGTTATATTTCAGAGCAGCAGAGAATGGTTTCATTTATAAATATGGTTTTTGAGTGTCCTCTGTGTTTGTCTTTTGGTGAACTTTTCTTGTACTGTGAGCAAACAGACCCATGATTGTCAATAATAGGGGATACTTGCACCTGCTATTGAACAAAAATCAGGATTTGTGGTTTCTGATATTGCACTCAAATTACCTCGAAGCACAAACTGATAATATGGGGCTGTCCATCTTACTTTCTCGCTTCCATCTCTTCTTATGCTTCTAACTGTAATATGTGACAATAAGGGCTGGTCACTCTTCAGGGTGAAGTTCTGCCACATGCAACAGATTGTCCTGAAACTTGATATCCATTCTGCTGAATGCTGGAGGACCCTTCCAGAATGCATCCAGCACAACAGCTACATGCCCAAGGCACGCAAGAACATTGTTTATTTGTCTGCTGTACAATGTGTTGTTGCGCTCCAGAGTAATGAACAAAATTGTCAACGAAGAGCAATGGAGTGTTGCCGGAAGAGAGGGCACTGATCTCCATACTTCATTGCTTAGGACATCACACAGAGAGAATGGAATCCTTTCCAATGTAAGTACAAGGAAGAATGGACATAATGCTTGCAATGTGCATCTGAATGTCCCCTACATCTTGCCCTTCCTCACTCTCTTCCCCCACCCATCCCAGTTCCCCTTTTTGCATCTTCATTTTTTTCTATGTAATTGACAAAACATCTCATTTCTTGTTCTAATACGGAATTGTGAATGCATTGGTAGCATCTTTGAAGTTGAGAAGCTGTAGCAATAATCCCGTAAATCCTAGCCACAAAGATTTATTGCTTCTTCTGTCTTGTTCAGATTTTGTGGTGCATGTAGATCATAAACAGTATTTAAACAAAATAAATGGACTAACTGAATTTCTTTTACCATCTTGGATAAGCTTTCATTGGAATCTGTCTTGGCTTGTTTAACAATATTGATTATTCTCACAAAGGGAATTAATTCTCTGTAAGCTGAATAACCTTCACAACCCTCTTGGGGTTTTCTCCACTTAAGTAGTTAGCATTAGCATTTGCATAATGGCTCCTCCCTGACTCCTCAAACCTTGCTCTAAATGTTATACAGGTGAATCATCAGCTCTTCCACCTCGGTTGGGTAGCTGAACATAGGTAGCAATTTTATGTTATCACTGGGGGACTCCATGCTGATACTGTTGCTGTGCTTATTCCGAAAGCCTGTGGTGCAGAGTACAACCAAGAATGGAAAGAGCAAACAGACAAAAAAATTGGTTGTTCTCCACCAAGGAAAAAGTTAAGGCACAGTAAATGCAAGGTTATTATGGCGCTGGCACCCCAGATTTGAGTTCAGTGCTCTGGATTAAGTTTGTACCTTCTCCCTGTGTCTGTGTGAGTTTTCTCTTGGGTACTCCTGTTTCTTCCCATGTTCCAAAGACAGACAGGGCTTGAACTTGGATGGTGCAATTTTGAGGGCTGGAAAGGCCTGTTACTGTGCTGCATCTCTCAATTAAATTTTAAAAATTAAAAGAGGAACCTTCTTCAGGCTTATTTCTATTCATTTTGGAGCCCCAAAAGCCCAGGTCATGAAGGACACCATCTGGGACATTGAAGGAGTTGTATTCCCCACAGTACTTAATGAGTTTAATCATGCTTCTTCACTGGTGACATGCTCCAATATCAGACAATTCTCTGAGTAAAAGTTCTCTTTAATTCCTTACTGCATTTATTAATATCTGCCTTATATTTTTGGACTTCGCTTTTACAATTTAATTAATTTTTTTAAATTTTGATTTAGTGATACAGCACGGTAACAGGGACTTCCAGCCCACGAGCCCCTGGTGTCCAACTACACAAATTAACCTACTAATCCTGTACATCTTTGAAATGTGGGAGGAAACCAGAGCACCCAGAGGAACCCATTCAAACACTGGGAGAACGTACAAACTCCTTAGAGAGAGTGGCAGATTCAGACCAGGGTCACTGGTGCTGTAACCACTACACTAACTGTGTCAACAAATTTCTGTCATTAAAAACAAGTTTTCTTTGTACATTCTATCAACCACAATGTTACAAAAAAATTTCAATCAGATTTCTTTCAAGGAAACAGAGCCCAGATGGACCATTCCTTTCTGACATTTGTACCAGGATCAAGTAAATCTAGTTTATTATTTGTCCAATGTTTCAATATCCTTTATGCTTTCCAATTGTGCTGTGCGAAATACTTCCACCAGTTATTCTACAGTGACACTCGTAAAAATCCTTACAAATCTAGGCAGGTGAAAGGAATTACAGGGAAGATTAAAAGAGACACAAACCTCATTGACCCAGAATGTTTTAAAAAACCCTGGTTTGGAAAGAGAATGAACCTTGAAAGATAAAAGATGATTGAATTAGTGTAATGTGATATTTACGGAAGGGTATGTATGTTGGGGACTCAGTGAAGCAAAAACACACCCCTCCCTTAGACTGCACATAAAAATGCATTCATTTAAAGAACCCCTCTAAAAATGAACAACTTTCATTCTTATAACCTTCTCTGTATTTCTGGTTAAGTCATAAGCCTTGGTTAACAAACTGAAGCATCATCCATGTGTTATCAACTTTGGCAGCTTCCACCCCACCTCAAATAATCAGGCATTTTTTTTCTTGGAAGGTATTAGAATGTAGACCGTCATCAAATATAAAAGATAGAGCAAAGAAAGCAGAGAGAATAGAAAACCATGGTGGTTTACAGGCATCAACTAACATTTATCATATACAAATCAGAACTCAGTTCAGCTAGAAAAGATGGAGCAGTAAAACTGGTGATTTGTTTCATTAGCCTGAAGCAGTCAGCTATAGTACGATGTTTCTGTTAAATTTGACTGTTACAATTCCACATTTTCATTTCAAAATGACTATTGTATATCATTACTGCTTCTCACAAGTGACAAATCTCTCCTCTATTAAAAAGAGCTATCAATCTTTAAATGAACTAACACACTTCTCAACAGACCAAAAGTAAGGTGACACAGTGGAGTTGTGGGAATTGAGAAAGAAATCAAATTTGTATCATCTTATAAAGATACAAAGCTCTTTCCTCAAAGCTCATCCTACTTGAAGTGGACTTTACATTTGATCAATTTTTGCAAATTGTAATGCCTAAATGAGATTAAATTAGTATGAACTGTTGGTGAATTTTGGCAATCTGGAGCATAAACTTTGTTTCTTTTCTATAATCATCCCATTTGAAATAATAGATCTCAGTTCTCATTGGGCATCCAGCTTCTTGCCGAGGCTATCTAGACAAAGAAGAAAAGTTGGCCTGCATTTTGTTTTGCTCATGGGCGTAAAACTTCCATACTTGGAGCAATTACTTGACACCTGGTAAGTTAAATGAATAAGTCATCAAATATAAAGAAAAGTGATGCACATCATACATCATATGGTGTGGTAACCAAAGGGTCAAATCAGCTCATTCTGTGCTGTGAATGTATATGATCCCATGATCATGAAGTCCCACACAACTTTTAATTAAAAGAAGCCAATCCACAATTGGAAGATTTTGACAATGACGGCTCATAAACATGTGCCCTGTAAACTTGGATGCACTTCCACAGAAGGGCAGGTGCCCAGCTGGATCTGCCCCAGTGTGTTTCATCTGTTCCAGATAGGTCTGCAGTTTTCCAATGCCCCATGTCCACATGGGGACATCAGAAGTCAGTCTGCATGAACATCTTCCTCTCATCATACCAGACCTGCACAGATTTGAAGCTGACGTTAGTTTTGAACAACCAAATGGAGTTAAAATTGTAGCTCCAAACCCACCTGTTGAATGGGGGAGGCAGAAAGTCAAAAACAAAACTAAAATTTGTGTTCTAATAACTTGTTTTCTGGACTCTCTAAACCTCCGGTCATATACCTTCATGTATGAAGAGAATGGAGCGATATCTGTAACAAGCAAGCAGCAGCTTCAGTTTGATTTGGATATCATGTTTGGCACAGACTTATTGGCCAAAGTTCCTGTGCTATACAGTTCTATGTTCCAATTGAAATTTAAGGATTGATAGAGTAGAAACATTCTCTTTGTATATAATGTGGGGAACAACAGAACCAAAGCCATCATTATATGGCAGTCACTAAGACATCCAAAGGAAGATTCATATGAAATTTCTTTACTCTGAGAATGGTACGGATATAGAAGTCATTATGTTAAAGTGCATTAAAGAGATACAATACAATTTAAAAGGAGTCTAGATAAGCTTATGAGGGAGGAGGAAAAAGACAGTTTTATCAATAGCTTTAGAAAAGACAAGTAGAGGCTCAAGTGGGGAATGAACACTAGCATGGACTGATTGAGCCAAATGGCCTATTTCTGTGTCCCATTATCTATGTCACACTACTTAATGCATAGCATACTTTGAAAGCCAGAAATGGTTTATTGCCACTCTCAAAACTTTCTACATGCATACCGTGGAGAGCATTCTGTTTGGTTGCATCACTATCTGATATGGAGGCACCAATGCTCAGGACAGTAAAAAAAACTGTAGAGGCTCGTTAACTCAACCTGCGACATTATGGGTACCAGTTTTCATTCCATCAAGGACAACTGCAAGAGGCGATGCTTAAAAATGCAGCCTCTATCCTCGGGACCACTCCACCACCCAGGCCACGCCCTCTTCACTCTGCTACCGTCGGGGAAAAGGTACAGGAACATGAAGATGATGAGCACCCAGCGGCACAAGGACAGCTTCTTCCTTGCTGCCATCAGATTCCTGAATGAACATTGAACCACAGACACTACCTCACGTCTTTCTCTTTCACTATTTTTATTATTTTGAAATGTGGTTTCTTAGAAATGTTGAAATAATAATGTGATCCTGCCATAAAACAACAAATTTCATGACATGTTCCTGACAATGAATTTTGATTCTGAAAGTGCAAATGCAAAGCAGCACAATGAGTGCAAGTGTTTGAAACTGACAGGAAAAAGGATTAATGTAATATAGGATCCATGGAAATGCTATCAGAACCTATATATGGATCATCCATGTATTTTGCAAGATACAAGGCTTATAAGAAAAACAATAAATTCAATGCATATTTTTGACATATTCAAATGTTTATGACCTCTCGACAACTGCTGATAACACATTCAAGCAAAGATTATGATGAGCTTCTACACACGATATTGCTCCAGGCGACTGGATGAAATTAATCTTCTCAAGAAGTGAAAATAATTACTTAGAAAAGAAAGATTCTTACAAACAACTTTAAAAATGAATGAAAGTTGACTTCCATTAATGAAGCCAGCAGCAAAATCTCCACTGATTTCACAAGGCAAGTGTTAGAATTTGAATGTCTACAGGGAAATGACAGCTACACAAATAACAACAGTTGATGTGCAATGGTACTGAGAGTCATTCTAGGTATTATTGAATCGGGTAATCCTCTGGCAAATATTCAGTGCACATCCTGAACAATTTCTAACAGTTCATTCTTTGTCACTAGATTTCTAAATCTCAAAATAACTCTATTAGACATGTAAATTCACTTTTGTCAAAGTAGGCTATGTACATGGCAGTTTGAAATGTTTATTAATGCGTGAAGGAAAGCGCCATTCATTGACAAGAATATATTTTGTGTTAGAGAACACCAGGCAGATTGTCACCCTGCTTATCTGGGACATTCCAATGAAAATGTGGAGGAATACCACAACACACAAATGCTGTGAAAATGCAGGTTTGATAGCCCATGTCATTAACATTTTTTTTCTATCCACAGATGTTGCATGATCTGCTGAATATTTCCAATATCATGTTTTTATTTCCACCATCTACAGCATTTTCCTTTCTACTTAGTGCATATTTTGTGATTCTAACAGCTCTATCACTAACAAGTTCAATGATTTAAAAAACCTAAATTTTGCTTAGTAGTTTCACAATCATTTACATATACACAGCCAAATTTGGTAGCCAGGAAATCATAAAGCACAGAAACATGCTCATAGCTCAATGAGAGCAAAAGATTGATCAAGCACCTATTCACACAGCCCTTACACTCATCTCATTCTCCCAACGTTCCCATCAACACCTCACTGATTCTTCTATTCACCTGCATACTTGAGCAGGGAGAATGTGTAAACTCCACATCTAAGATTAAAAAAAAGAGAAAGCTGAAATTTCAGCTGGCAAGGTTTTACCTTAAACACCTTTTGGCCACAAAGCCTGGTGCAGTCAGGGAAGATGATCCTGTCAGTAACCACTATACGTGGTCTCCAAGACAGGGGTTGCAGTAAGGACCTGTCAGTAGGAAAGGGCACAGAGCTGAGGGATAATGGTGAATGCATGCAGAATTCAGCTCACTGTGCGCAGAGGTAGAGAAGGAGGGGTTTTCTGTTGTCAGCTGTCACAATGCAATTACTGTAACCTCTCAACCTTATTGCATAAAAGGGTAAGGAACATTGAATTTTTACTATTTGCTGAAGTGAAGACTTTGGCACACCAATTACTAGCTAGAGGTAAATGCAAGGGAAGGTTCTTGTCCAACAAAACTTGTTCAGAAAGATAATTAAGAGTTAGCTGACAAGATTTTCTTGGAAAAGCTGTACTCATGCATTCAAACATTATTATTTCAAGGGAGTCGATTTGAATGCATGACCACCATCTGATACATTAAAACAATTACATAAAATAAGCAAAGATATCCATTATAATTTCCTTAATTACACATTTAGTGACGTAGGTTTGATCTCATCTGACAAAATGAGCAAGAGCAGATACAAGCAGAAATCTACCATTACAGTTCTAGGTTTTGCAAATATCTATATCAATTGAAAAATATTATGACCATGAAATTTTGAGATGCTATTTTCTGAACACTTAGAAAATGGACAAATGCATCTTTCCTGGATGATGTCATGTTATCCATTTTGAATTTAAGTATTATAGTTTTATCAACTCTGTCTATAACTGTTTATCTTCTTCTGGTTCCATGTACATGAACGACTGCCTCATCCAGACTTGAATACAAAACGATCTCACCCTTTTACAGAACCCTGGAACCCTCCAAGCCTGGAAAATGTACTACGTAACACAATGATTAGATGTTATGTGATACAATTTCAGCAAGGCCGATAATCATTAGGGCAAATTGAAGATCTAACTGGAGTACCTATAGAAATCTATGCAGTGCCTGGGAGAACATGCAAGCTCCATGCAGACAACACCAGAGGTCAGGATTGAACCCAAGTCACTGGAGCCAAGATGGACCACTGAGACACCCCAAAATAAATCCATTCTATATTTGTTACCCTACTCATTTACTGAAGTGTTGCAGATTTTACAATCACTCATAGCATCCTGTTAATCAGAATAGCTTTCTGCTTTCCAGTCAATTTCTAAACCATGTCTAAAGTCTACCTATGTGATCTATGTGGATCTTTATCTTTATCCAATGCCATATGAAAGACCAAAAATTAACATCATACAGCCTATGTTTAGAAAAAGATCTTCCAATAACATTCATCTAAATTACTCAGACATGAGATATCCTCAATAGATCCACACTATCCTTTTCTGATTACCCTTTATACGCTCAAGTTCTCAGTCACTCTTCTAATTACTAATTTAGAAATGTCCCTATAATTAACTGGGCAGGTAGGGAGAGAGTTGGAAAAGTGCTTCTGTTTTTAACTGCATCATTGGACACAGACTTGTAATGAAATAAATTTTGTTGTCAATGAGTACAGCATTTTCGTTCCAATTTGAGAATCTTACAAAGAATGGAAAAATACAGATTCAATTTTACAAACAAGGTCAATGATTGTATAAATCATGCATTTCAAATTCATTTTTAACAATTTTTTTCAAGAATACTAAAAATTTAAAATGGGTCCATAAATGTGATATTTTGACATTGCATTTGAACTTTACGGAGCAAAATCCCTATAAATGCATTGATTACTGAACGTTTCCATGTCAGAGCCTTTAAAGGCAATTTATACAAAACCAATTAAATTGTTTGCAACAGAATTATAAAAAGCATCTGATGTTTTTGTTTAAAATTTCCAGACTGCAAGCATGCAGAATAGACATATCTTTCCCAACACTGTCTACATATAGAAAGACTCAGCAGGTTGCAATATTTCAAATTTTTGGGGGAAAAAAACAGCAAATTTATTATTGGAACGAAATCTCAAAAGATTAGGTTTTTGGGTTCCTACCACTCTGTAAGTGTGATTTAAAATAGACTGGGGAGAAGAAGAAATTTAATCTCAAAAGGAATACAACGCTCATTTAGAGTGGAATGTGAAAGGGGAACAGACTGTTCAGATTTCATTTTTAAAAATGGAGACAGTGTTTAAACAAGGATATGCAGGTTATGTGCACACAAACCGACACCTCACATCTTGAACTTTTAACGTCACTTCAAGCAGACGACCAGTCTCGTCAAAAAGATCCCAAATGATTTTCTGAGTTCTTTCCTTCAGCTTTGTAAAGGATATACTGTTTGTGATATTGAAGAACGTTAACTTTGCTAAATTCGTCTAAAAATGCAGACAAAAAATCCTTTGATTTCAACTGTCAGATCTCTTCTAGATGTCCTCTTATTTAGTCAGAGACATTGCTGAATTACAAAGGACATAATCAATACTTCAAGCCACAATCAATCTATAAATGTCTCCAAGGTGAGTTATGACTACTATTGATCTTGCTGCATTGTTATCACTGCAGTATGTAGTCAGTTGCTAATCCCAATTTGTGATTAATGACCATCTAACAGTTCCTCAGATCAATTACGAACTAGTATCCATTGTGAGGGTAGTTCCACAACGTCCTTGGAAATACCACACTTCTTGCCAAATTCAGAGAAATCTGGCAGAAAACAATTGGCTTCCTTGGTTTTAGAAAGTGCGTTATAATTTTGCATTTCTAATTGAATTTAGTAACTGAGGCAGTTCTATCCATGGATGAGCAATATTCAGTCAGGAATGGTTATTGGACGAATACCCTTTACAAAGTGCTCAGGCCCGAAAGGTTGGTTACCCTTTATTTCCTTTAGATGCTGCATCACCTGCTGAGGTTTTCCAGCACTTGTGTATTGTACTACCCTGTACTAACTACAATCACCTCATCTGCAGAGTTTCCCACTGAACTCAATGGCTATTTGCTTAAAGCGTATATTTCCCTGAATCAACTTAGATCTCCAGGTGCTGTCTGGTGAGTTGTCTCACCATTCTTATTGTCTCATCACAATTTGAGCAATAAAGGTGCCGTCAGGGACACTTCTGTCATTTATCACTCCACGTTCCATTCTTCATGAGAGTAGCCATGCCTGCAGAGCCAATGTTTGTCAGAATAGTGAGGTATCAATCAGCTGATTTGACACCAATGCTTCCACTTTGGAGAGGTCTCCAAGCTCATTCCTGCTTTTCACCTCATATAGCTGAGCATGCATTAAATAGCAGAAATGAAACCTTTCCAAGCCCCCAGGACTCATTAAATACCCCACATTTCATTTACTTATGGCAGTGATTCAATAACTGTTTAAGAGAGTTGTGTCCTGTTGAAAAGGTGTGCAAAGACAGCAACTGCAAGTGCCAAGGTACTTTTTTTTTGCTGATCTTGGGCTTACTCCCCATCACAGGTGGGGAGTAAGCCCAAGATCAGGCATCCCCCTCGGGATACTAAAAGGCTGGGAAAATTAATTTCACCCCCCCCCTCCTCCCCAACATATCCACCATCGCATTGCAGTGATGTCTGAGAACTTTTTGAACCCCAACATGCACAGGATTTGGTGAGAGTAAATCGGAGCTTCCACTCCAGTTCTGTGAGACTGGGTGTCTGCAGCTTACTCTGTATTGGACGCTGTAACATTGACCAGCAGTAACTGGAATATAGTTGGGCTCTGAAGTGCATGCATGGGACTGCAAATAGTGACAAGATGGTGCTGAATTCTTCTGTTCTAGTTAACATTAAAACTTGGAGCGAAAAATTACAAATTAATCATTGACATTGAGGATTAAATGTTTGCTCCCAAAGCAGAAAGCATTTAATTCTATATGTTGTCCAGTGAGCTGTTTTTAAAATGAGACTGGGAGGGGTTTACTTCCTGTCTGTCTTCTCTACTTCCTGTGTGCCTTGTATATGGCTTGGAGGCCATTCTGTGTGTAAGAGGAAAACAACAGAGGAAGAAGATAAGCCTCTGTGTGTGTTCATATATAGTTTTGCTGCTCCAGATAAAGTTGTTCTATTTTAGGTGGAGTCCTCACATTCTGCTGCAATGTGTAACATGTAAATCTTGTATCGAGATGGCATTCCAGTTTCCTTAGCCATCCTGGCATTTCTCCAATCTATTCATTAGGAAGCGCAGAGTACCCAAGCTGATGGATGCAACACTGGAACAGAATTACAGCTGGTCTTCATCATTATTCTCCTCTTCCTGTCTTTCTAATGACTGGACAGAAAGCAGTTCCTATCGGGGAGAATGTGACACAAGAGGAGCATCCTTAAAACACCTACAGTTCCTAAATGAAGAAGTTACGGGACTAATTGAGAAGTGAGATGTGAAAAGAAAGTTTACTGCTGAGGTACTGGCACGTGACAGTTTCAGCCCTGCTTCAAACCCAAGGGCAAGCAACCTTTTACCATACGTGGACTGGTCGGCATATAAATGGTTGATGCTACCATAAATGGAAATCAATTAATCAATCAATAAGTAGATAGAGATAGATGCATTTCAGGTCAGGGAAGGCACCTTCAAATCTCGAAATGCACCAAGATTCACAAGTGTCATTAAAATGTCGATTAAAAAAAAAACATAAAAGTAAAAAAGGAGAAAAATTAGTTACAATGAAAACAAAGTAACTAACCCCCAAACAGATGGTAGTGAGAGGGGGAAGAATTTTTCACGCAGAGAGGGTGAGCCTCTCACGCACAGAGAGGGGCATGTCACAGATAGAGGATGAGTCACACACAGAGAGAGGGGGAAGTGACAGAGAGAGATTTATGCACATATAGGGAGAAGAGGGCGGTGGGGGGAGTTTCATGCAGAAGGAGGGGCAGGTGTATCCACAACAGAGGGTGGGGAGGGGTGTCTCCAATGCACAGAGAGTGGAGGAGCTGCTCACTGAGATTGGGCAAGTCATGAACAGTGGGGAAGGGGAAAGCTTCACACCGAGGGTGCAGCTGTGATAAATTTGGATGGCAGGTTGGATTTGGCCCACAGGCCTGAGGTTGCCCAAACCTGTTCTAACCAGATGGCAGCAACACATGCCACAATGAAAACCAATGGCTTCAGCTGGATCAAAACGTGCAACTGTTCCTGTCTATCTGACTATCTCGTGCTTTGTAGTGACTTCTGCTTACTCATGGTGAAAACACCATCCAGTGAGGGATGGGGGTGGGGCCAATCCTGATTGATGGGTGATGTTAGTAGGCAGTACAACAGCTTAAAGTTCCAAAATTCACAGGCTAAGTGGTGGGCTATGACATTCATGATACTGACCATTCATACCACAGCAATAAACTTCATGTAGAAAGATACCCAGCATTCCAGGTGCACTTCTGGGTATGGACCTCCACAAACTTCTACTCTCACTGCCTTTGTCCATCTTCCTTTGGGCCTTTCAATCCTCTGTGATACAATACATCCTTTTCCTTTCCACCTCCAACACCGAGATCTCAAATGCCATGTCCAAAAACTCTCTCCCAAGCAAAATTATTCCTCACTGTTCCCCAGAGAAGAATTCTAACCTCCTTGCACTTCCACCAGCTACAACACATTTTCATTTCAGAGATGCAATGCAGATTTAAGTAGTACTAGCAAGAATTGATTTTGAGCTCTATTTTCCTTCAGTTAGAGGAAGAAAAGCATCATTTGTGCCAACTGCGCACAGAAAATGTAATTAGCATTCAACATCAATTTGGTATGTGCTTTCAATGCAAACAACAGTCATGAGCTAATGATGCATCACAGTACCCCGTTTCTGGAGATCTTCTTTGGAGGCTACCATGGCACCATGATCTCAAAACTAATTTTAAAAACATTGTCAAGACAAATGTAAATCTTTGCTATGGATAATGATCAAGGAAGAGGGAAGGGTGTAAAAGGTAAAGCAACATCAAAACAAGTCACCATACATTTTTCAAAGAACAAAAGAAACTGTAATTTGGATGGATTCCAATTTGAAATCCTCAGTTAAGCATACTTTACAACCTATCAAAAAAAGGTCATCATTATTGAAACAGTTTGCAATGCATTGAAGTAAAAAGACACATGATTAACTTGAAAATGCAATATAATTTACCCCAGTTAAATATATTCACCTAAGAGAATGCACCAGTGCAATATCTGTCTAGTAAATCATTTGGCTAGTTTAATTTCTTTCTTTAAAAATTGTAAACAAAATCGAATTTAAATATCCTGAAATGAGAATGTCACTACTCTGGTGCCTGGCTAAATGGAGAAATGTCATATTTCTTGGTATCTGTGTTCTTCATTAATGCAAATGATTTATATTCTACTTCATTTCAGTAATGGATGTGTTAGTTGTCGTAGTTGTTAAAACTTGGTCAATAATTTAGTCTAATGTTCCTGAAGAGTGGAACAAAATATACTCATACATGTTAAAAATAATATTTTATGAAAATATACAACCCCCAAATCAAAATATTCACATTTTGGTCCAGAAATTAAAAATTAAGTATTAAAAATCTGCACTGACCAACTTACCTACGTGTTCACAGATATTTTCAACATCTCCTTCATTTAGAGCATGCTCTACAGTCTTCACAGGAAGAAAGAACATCTTGGAGTCATAGAACACTGAATCCACTGAGTCTGCACTAACCAACAACTGGAGTAAAAGCACGTAAGCCTGCAGACATAATGAATGAAGTGTGGCGGCCCACCACTGTGGAGACTGAGCCGGCACATCGCGGGGTAGTAAACAGCAGCATAACACACTGTAACACGTCCCTTAACACAGCGAACCGGCGCGGTTGAAAGCTGGAGCAGTACAAGACCAGCAGCCGTAAAATGGCGCTGGCCAAGCTGCCCAGCTCACAGATCAATATCAGGCTGGGGAAGAAGGGTATTTACATGCAAGAATGTTCCCGCCCACTATTGTTATTCATGCAGCTGATGTCAGCCAATCAAACAAATAGCAGGAACTCCAACTGTATAAAAGGAGCCTTTCCAGCCTCAAGAAATCTCAAAGCTTAACCTCCCACACTGCGAGTTTGTGTGTGTGTTTCTTTGTAGCAGTCGGCTACAGAAGGAAGAGTACAATGATGGAAAAACTCAGCAACTCAAACAGTGAATTTTATATAGCAAAGATACAGATACATGATGCTTGAGCCCTTCATCGAGGTATGGACCTGCTTGACCTGCTGAGTTACTCCAGCATTATCTTTTTAACTACCTGTACTAACCATCATCTACCCATTTATTCTCATCAGATTTTATCCCCTCCCATCAACTGGCTCCAGGTTCTGCCACACACCAACATACTAGGAGCCAATTAAGCTATGCAGCAGCACATCTTTGGGAGGTGGGAGCAAAGCCGAACAGTTCCAGCAACACAAACTCTACAGACACAGGACTGGAGTTCAGGATTGAGCCTGGGTTGCTAGAGCTGTAAGGCTGGAGCTGTACTAACCAAGTCAAGGTGCTGCCCTTCATCAGTGCACAGCAGCAAGGAGAGAGGAGGAATAAGGGAAAGTTCTCACTGAACAGACTGCTGCATTATGCCTTGTTATCCTGTAGTCATCTTGAGGACGCTACTCTTCCATCTCTGGCTCAGACAGTCTGTGGCCAAATACATGTCATGAAACAAGCAACTTTCAGTAGGTGCTTGACAGGGCTGGATGCTGAATGGTTTGTTTCCTTGGCTGGAGGTCTTGCAGGCATAGTCTTAGAATAATGGCCTAGACATTTAATGATAGTGAGTTTTTAGACATTTACAAAATTCTTACTTGCTGCAGCCAAACAAATCATTTTTGTAATAAAACAGAATAGACAGCAATAGATCAAATTACCTTGGGCTCAGACACAGGCCAGCACCTCTCAGTTCCAAATCAGTTTCTTTTAATCCAACATCTATCAGATTCCTGAACCTCCCCTTACTACCAGAACCATAAACTACTCAAGGACACCAAAAGACCTGTCTGTACAATTAAAAATCCACTATTTTGTTGCACTAACTGAAACTTTGAATATTTATTAATCTCGAGATGATGGAGTTCAGACTTCTGTCTGAGCACAGGGAGATTTCCTTCACAGAGTTGGGGATCTCAGACTGCGCATTCAGTCGCTATCTACCAAGGCTAAGATGGACACTTTTACAAGGAATAATGAATAGAATATTCTGGTCAGACCACTCCCAGACTTCAGTATATTCTTTCCATTTTGAACAAAGAAACAAAATAAGTCACAACCAGGCTGGGACAGTATCTGTTCAGCCACATCCGTATTTATCATTTTATTACATGCTGCAATAAAAGCCACAGAAGAGAAATAACCAATCTTGAAAAGGGCTCCAACACAAAATGTTGACTATCCACTTCTCTCCCTGGATGTGGCCTGACCTGCTGAGATCCTTCAGCTTCTCATTATGCTATTAAAAACAACTGAAGCTAGGGGCCAAAGGCTGGGAACACTGCAAGTTCAGTAACTACCATATTGACCAACTTATTTTGGCAATTAAATTAACGAGAGAGGGTGGAGAAGTAAAATGCCTTTTTAATAGAAAATTGTTTAAAACATACTGGATGACAGTCAGGAGAGGGAAAAGGAACAGGCAGACAACATAGGGTATTGCAGTGGGTGTGCTCACTCAATATATACTGTTTTGGATGCTCTTTTTTTTCCCCAAATTTTATTTTATTAGCACATGCATCAAAAATACATACAAAACTAAGGCATTTTAGTATATCAAAATCAATATTTTTATTTTCTCCCCTCAACCTGTTCCCTCCCACACAGAAAAACCCCTAAGAAGAAAAAGAAACAAAAAAGAGAAAAGGATAAGTAAAAGAAGAGATAAAGGAAAGAGATAGACTAGTTTTATAATAACACTGGATATCATCTGATTAATAAATTGTAACTTAAATGCATCTAATAATTACAACTACAGTTATATCTTTAAATATATAATATATAATAAAGTAAAACACTACTGTATAATATATAAAAAACATACAAATATTGTCAAATAAAGTGAAATAAAATGAAATGAGGTGTGGCCGGGCAGTGATAAAGCTCATGCCAAATTTTAACCTATTAACATGTTATAAATTTCCTATAAAGTTAAAACACCCAAATTTTTGCATATACGGAAACCAAATTTTCAAAGATTTTTCATATTTATTCTTTAGATTATATGTAATCTTTTCCAGAGGTATACAACTTTGCATTTCTCCATGCCATCTGTCTAATGCCAAGTCAGTGTCTAATTTCCATGAAACTGCTATACATTTCCTAGCAACTGCTAACACAATCTTTAAAAATTCTTTTTGAAACCAATTTAATTTTAAATCTAGTCTAATCTTTGATATATCTCCCAAAAGAAACAACACAGGGTTTCTCGAAAACTTAAAACTTATTACTTGTTGAAGAGGATCTATTAAGCTGGTCCAGAAGGAATTCAATTTAGGGCACGTCCATCTGGAATATAAAAACATACCTATATTTTGTTTGCATCAAAAACACTTATCCAAAATATCTGACTTCAATCTATTAAGATTTTTGATGTAATATATAACTGATGTATAAAACTATATTTTACCATTCCACATCAAACATTTATTGTATTTTACATTTTTCATACTATCATAACATATCTGTGACCTATTTCTTTCATTTATATCTACACCTAGGTCTATTTCACACCATTGTTTAGATTTGTTAAAATCTTTCTTCCTTACTCCCCTCAGGACTAATAAATACATAACTGATATGAATTTCTTTGTATTTGGCTTTGATATTATTGTTTCTATTTCATCATTTTCTAATAATAAATAAGATGTAGTTAGTCCTTCTTGTAGATAAGCCTTTAATTGATAATATCCAAATATTGTATTATTTTGTATTCCATATTTAACTTTCAATTGATCAAATGTCATTAAATATCTGCCTTGATAACAATATTTAATAGATTTTATTCTTTTTTGACCAGTTAGTAAAATTAATATTATTCAACATAATCAGGATCAATTTATTTTGTACCAATGGCATTCATGTTAATCCATAACCCTTATGCCATATTCTAATCAAATGTTTTAATAGGTGTGTCCATTTCTCCAGTTAATAATACGTCATTCCATTTATATAGAAATTCTTCAGATTCCTTCTCACCTATTTTATTCATTTCTATATTAACCCAATCCACTTTTTCTCCTTCCTCAAAAAGATAAATTTTAATTGGGCTGCTTTATAATAATACTCAAAATTTGGTAGCTGTAAACCTTCCGATTCAAATCTCTAGGTTAATTTGTCCATAGAAATCTTCGACATCTTTCCTTTCCACAAAAAATTCCTTATAATTTTGTTTAAGTCTTTTTAAAAAAGCTTTTTAGGAACATCAATGGACAAGGATTAAAATAAATATTGGACACATGAAGAAAATATTAATTTTAATACAATTTACTTGACCAATTAAGGTGATTGGTAGGTCAACCCATTTTTTTTTCTAAATCTTCTTCAACTTTCTTAAACAAAGGTCCATAGTTAATTTTAAATAGATTCTTTAACTGATTGTCAATTCCAATTCCCCAATATTTTATTTCATGTTCAGGCCATTTAAATCTCATATTTTGCTTACATTGAGTATAATTACCAAGAGTCAGTGGGATAATTTCACTTTTGTCCCAATTAACTTTATATCCTGACACTGCTCCGCATTGTTCTAATTGCATTTGTAATTTATCTAATGAATTTTCAGGGTCTATCAAATAAATAATTACATCATCTGCAAACAGACTAATTTTATGTTCCTAAGCCCCAATTCTAAGTAATTCAGCTAACAGTTCAATTACTAATACAAAAAGGGCTGGCATTAATGGACAACCTTGTCTTGTTGATCTTAATATAATTTAATATAATCAAATATTTGACCATTTGTCACTACTCTGGCTCTTGGGTCAATATATAATGCTTTTATCCAATTTATAAATCTTTGTCCCAAATCAAATTTAACAAGTATCTTAAAAGAAAATCTCATTCTACTCTATCAAATCCTTTTTCTGCATCTAGAGCCACTGTTATGTTTTTCTCTCTTTTGAGCTAAATGAATTAGACTAATGAACCTAGTTACATTGTCCATTGATTTTTTTTTAATAAATCCTGTTTGGTCCTTGATTAATTAATTAATTTTGGTTAAATATTTTCCAGTCTATTTTCCAATAATTTAGCCACAATCTTGTAGTCCACATTCAGTAAAGATATCGGTCTATAAGACGATGGATTAGTGGATCTTTACCTATTTTTGGAATCACCATTATAATTGCTGTCTAAAAGGAGTCAGGTAGATTTCCAGTTACTTCCATTTGTGTTAAAATTTTCATAAATAAAGGAATCAGCACATCTTTGAATTCTTTATAAAATTCTGATGTAAATCCATCTTCACCAGCAGATTTATTGTTTTGTAAAGAACTATCACTCTTCTGGGTTCTACTATAAAGGAGGTTCCTAATACTATCTGTTCTCCTATACTTAATTTAGGTAAATTTATTTGAGATACAAATTGATCAATTTTATTGTCATCCTGCATAGACTCTGATGTATATAATTTCATATAAAATTGCTTAAAACAATTATTTATATCCTGAGGTTTGTAAGATGTGTGATCTGTCTCATCTCTAGTTGCAATAATAACTTTTGCTTCTTGCTCTGTTTTCAGTTCCACACTAAGACTTTATGAGCCCAGTCCCCAGTTCATAGTATCTCTGTTTAGTTCTCATAATCAATTTTTTTCCGTTCTATAGGATTGTAATGTATTGTATTGTAACTTTTTATACAAAAGGATTATTTTCTTTTCTTCTAACAATTGTTTTTGTAATTCCTTTTCTAGATTTAATATTTCTCCCTCTAAATTATTAATTTGAGACATATTCATTTTTAACTTTACAAAAGAAAACTTATGATCTGTCCATGTATGTACTTCTTCATTGCATCCCATAGAATTTATTATCCATTGAATTAGCATTGGTATCCAAAAATTGCTTTATCTGATCCCTAACTGATGGAAATCTTTCTTTTTTAATAACATCTAGACTTAACCGCCATCTAAAACTCATATCTTGTTTATCATCTAAATATAATGTCAACAACACAGGAGAATTATCTTATATGAGCCTTGCCTTGTATTGAACGTGTTGTACCCTAGCTTGAAGCTTTGCTGACAATAAAACTTATTAATTCTAGAGTATGAATCATGTCTATTGGAATAAAATGAATAGTCTCTAGGATATATCCTTCTCCAAGTATCAACTAAATTCAGGTCTTGCATTAATGACAAAGCTATTTTTGCCACCTTAGACTTCATCATGCTTTTTGTAGATTTGTCTAATAAAGGATCAAAACAAAAATTAAAATCTCCACTACTAAATTATTTTCATTATTTCCCCCCATATTTAAAAAGGTTGCTTGTATAAATTTATCATCATCCACATTTTGTGCACAATGTCTATATTGTTCAGAAAAAATTGACAATTTATTAATACAAACCTACCAAATGGATCTGAAACTATATTTTGTATTTTAATTAGAAGATTCTTATTTATCAAAATTGCCACTCCTCTTGCTTTTGTACTAAGATGTGATGCTACTACCATTCCAACCCAATCCCTTTTTAATTTCTGATGTTGCTTTTCAATTAGATGTGTTTCTTGTAGGAATGAAACGTCTACTTTCATTTTTTTTAAATAAATGTTAAAATTCTCTTTCTCTTTATAGGGTTTTGGAGCCCATTCACAAAACTTACAAAATCTAATTCTAATAATTCTAATAAAATGTTTAAAAATTCTCACACTTTTCCCTTTTTCATAATTCTCCTTCATCGGTCCCTGGTCCTTCATAATCATAAAATCCAGTGATAACAATAGCACTTGATTGCATATATAAAAAAATATACAGAAAAGAACCCCTCTTGAACATTGTCGTGAAAGCCCCCGACAATGCTACATCCCTCCATTTTTCGGGTTGTGACCAAAATAATGCCACGGTTTGGCAGGAACTAGTCACCACATCTCCGGCTTCTCCAAGTATATTAAACAACTCCAAAATATTTCAAAATCTTTTCCAAATTACATTAACCACTGTAAAGTAACTTTCCATCTTCAAGTGTCCACTCTCTGGGTCAATTCTTGATGCACGTCCAGCAAATGCTCCGCATACTCTTGATCTTGTTCTGGATTCATAAAGAATCTGCTTAGACCTCCTTGGACAAATACTTTCAGAGCCGTAGGATAGTGTAAAATAAAAGTATATCCCTTCTTCCACAATATATTTTTAACTGGATTAAAACTCTTCCTCTTCTTCAATAATTTAAAGCTTATGTCAGGATAAAGGAAAATCTTGTAGCCTCCAAATTCTAATGGTGCTTTCCTTTCTTTAACCCATTTGGCTTCTAATTCTAATTTTTTTTTCCCTTACTTGGTAACAGAGGAATTTAACCAAAATGGGCCTCAGTTTTTGACCTGATTGAGGTTTAGGTCTCAGAGCTCTGTGAGCTCACTCAATCTCAATATCCCCTTGAAAATGTTCTTGCCCAGAAGTCTGTGGAATCCAGCGCTGCAAAAATTGTGTAATATCCTCTCCTCCTTCTCCTTCTTTCAAGCCAATAATCAATATTATTTCTTTGACTAAAATGTATTAATGAATCCACTTATTCCTCGCAAACTCTTCCTCTAATCCTTCAACTGTTTGGTCTACTTTTTCTTGAAGAAATTGATTTTCTGAATTAATACTTTTAATTTTTTCTTCCATTTCTTGATTTTTTTTGCATCTCTAATTCACATGCTTTATTAACTTTAGCCTTTAATCTCTTAATATTAACTTTAGCTCTTCCATGATCATAGCTACTGGGTCTTGAGACTTAGGGTTAACTTTATTTTTCTTTCTTACCCCTTCTTCTTTCTCTAACAACTCCTCTGAACTTTGTTCTTCTACTTCTTCCTCCTCCTCTTCTTCCTCTCCTTTTTCTTCTATTTCTCATATTCTTCTTCCCTCTGCCAGCCTTCCAGATTGATTAGAAGCCAGTCTAGAGGGCTTGAAAAGCCCCTCTGACAGGGCCTCCCATTGTTGCCGACTGCTCATCGGCGACTCCTCATCCATGTGCAGTCAGGTCACTCCCTTCCCCAATTCATCCGGGCATCCCTGTTGTTACAGGGACGCAGCTGCTCGCTAGGAGATGAGTCAGGAAGCCCTCTTGATTCAGAGAGAAGACTTCACCTCGGGTTCTAGCTTCTTCTTCAAGGTAGGCCTCTCTTTTTCTTCCAATTGTTGTTCCTTCATCTTCTCTGTAGCTTCTTCTGCTTCTTTATTTTTCTTCGGCGGCATCACATTCTTTGTTCGTGATGTTTTATAAATGGTTTAGATGAGTTTTAAAACTTATCCCTCTACTTTTTCTGCATTTTTTAAAAGCTTTTTCTCAGAGGAGCCAGATCTCTCATCCTGGCCCTACATCATCACGTGACATCCTCCAACCCCACTGTTTGGGAAACTCTTGAAGGGAATGACCTACCAGGGTCAAAACCAGGTAGTCAGGTCTCTGACACAGAGTCTGGCCCTGTGACTCAGAAAGGGAAGGAGGAGAAGAGGTGAGCTGTAATGATAGGGGATTCAATAGTGAGGGGAACAGACAAGAGGTTCTGTGGAATAGATCAAGAATCCAATATGGTATGTTGCCCCAGGGTTGTCTCAGGTTGAGTTCACAGCATTCTCAAGGAGGGTGAGCAGCCAATTGTCATGCTGCATGAAGGGACCATTGATGTGGGTAGGGTGATGAGTCAAGCAAAGAGAGTGAGGTGTGAAGTTGAAGGACAAGGCCTCCAGGGTTTTGTCTCAGAATTCCTACCTGTGCCACTTGCATGTGAGGTTAGAAGTAGGAGGCTAAATGCAGCTTAATGTGTAGCTAAAATCATGGAGTAGGAGAGAGGGCTTCAGCTTTTTGGATTATTGGGCTTTCTTCCAGGGAATGTTGGACCTGTATCACCTTAAAGGTTGGTATCTGAACTGGAGGGGGACTAATATCCTTGTGGGAAGGTTTGCTAGTCTTTAGCAAACACTAATTTTAAGAATAGGTCTGGTCCTTGGGTTGAGATTCTAAATTGTTAAAAGGCTAATTCTGAAGAAATGAGGAAGGATCTTGAAAGTATAGATCAAGCAAGGTTGTTTCTTGGCAAGGATGTGCTTGGTAAGTTGTAGGCCTTCAAAGGTGAAATGTAGAGAACAAAGAGTTTGTAAGTTCCTATAAGGATTAAAGGCAAAGTTAACAGGCAAAGAGAAATTTGGTTTTCAAGGGATATTGGGGAGCTGGTTAAAAAGAGAGGTGTACAACAGATAGAGGCATCGACGAGCAAATGAGGTACTTGAGGAGTATAAAAAAATACAGGAAAAAGTTTCAAAGAGAAATCAGGAAGGCTAAAAGACACAAAATTGCTTTCCAGACACCCTAAAGGAAAATCCTAAGGGCTTCTTAGAGCAAAAGATTATCAAGATGGTTAACTATGTATGAGGCCAAAAGTGATGAGGAAGATTTTAAATGGGTTTTTTGCATCTGTATTTACTCAGGAAACTGACATAGAAATGAGGCAAACATGGCAATACAGGTATGTGCCACGATGTGGACATTGTGCGAACACCATATTATTGTATATAATTAGCAAAGCTATATGGGATATTCACTTTCTAAACTTTTATGTAAACAATTTCTTAGCCTATAATCACACGCAATTTAACAGAGAGGATCAGAAAAAAAGAAAAAGCAAACTGGGCAACAACACTGGACATATTCCTGAGGAAGCCAACACCTCCCCAAGAAGAGCCTCAGCCAGGTCCTTCAGGCATTACAGAGTGACAGTTCATCATGGAGGTTATTCCACCTGAAACTCTTCCAGTGGAAAACTATGAGCAAGTTGTCCTCAACTTTCTTTTTTTCAAAACCCTGGATGAGCATCCCTTTCTGTCAGTGAACAGCGTGCATGGGTTATGTTCACTACATCCTGTTCTCCGATCGGGATTTGTGAACTCTATTATAACCTTTTGGACCACGGATGACAGACATATGTGCAGTCAAAATTCCCCAAATGGTCATTAAGCAGCGCTTACATGTATATCTTTGCTTTTTATGGACACTGAAAAGACCTGCTGAGTTCCTCCAGCAATAATGGATGCAATACAGTTCAAAGGGGAGTAGTTGCTTGCTGAATTAAAGAAAATAAAGGTGGATAAATCCCCAGGGCCTGACAAGATATTACCTTGGACCTACTGCAGAAATTGCAGGGGCCCTGGCAGATATATTTAAAATGTCCTTAGCCACAGGTGAAGTGCCACAGGATTGGAGGGTAGTTCATGTTGTTCTGTTGTTTTAAAAAGCTCAAAAAATAACCCAGGAAATTCATAGGCTGGTGAGACTGACATTGGTAAAGAATATTGGAAGGTATCCAATATAAAGTATTTGGATAGAAAAAAACTGATTAGGGATAATCAACCTGGCTTTGTGCATTTAATAAATCTTCTAGAGTTTTTTTGAGGATGTTACCAAGAAAGTTGTTGAAGGAAAGGCTGTAGATGTTGTCTATATGAACTTTAGTAAGGTATTTGACAAGGTTACACATGAGAGGTTAGTCAGGAAGGTTCAGAAGCTCAGTATCCATGGTGAGGTAGTAAATGGGATTCAACATTGCCTTGACAGGAGAAGCCAGAGAGTGATAATATGGTAAATTGGATCAGCAAGTTTGCAGATGACACAAAGATTAGACAGCAAGGAAGGCTCTGAAAGCTTGCAAAGGGATATGGACCAGATGGAAAAATGGGCTTAAAAATGGGAAATAATTTAATGCAGACAAGTGTGAGATGTTGCAATTTAGAAGGGACAAATCAAGGTAGGACAAACCCAGTAAACTGTAGGGCATGGAGAAGTGTGGTGGAATAGAGGCCTTCATAAATCAAAATATCGCATGTCAGAGTTGGAATGCTATGGTAGAGTTGAATAAGATATTGGTGAGGCCAAATTTGGAGTATTGTGTACAGTTTTCAATGCCTCATCCCATTTCCTTGCTGAGATGTCTGTCTATGGTCTATGGTTGACAGACTGAGACCATCACAAATTTGGAGGAACAACACCTCATCTTCCATCTGGGCATCCTCCATCTGGATGGCATTAATATCGACTTCTCTGGTTTCCATTAAAGCATTTCTCCCATCCCTCCAATCTTCGTTCCCCTGTCTCCTTTCCTATCTCTCCTTCTCTTCCCTTTTGACCCTGTCTCTTTTCTCAGAGGTAAAATCAATTCTCACCTTTCCCCTTATCATGTTCAATTAACACCTTTTGGCTGTTGGTCTGGACTCTTCCCCCCTTCCACTTCCCCCCTGCCTTCCATTCTTCTCCTTTAATCTCTAGTCTTTAAATAAGATACCTGCCTACTTTTTGCTTATGCCTTGAAGAAGGGCTCAGACCTGAAGCATTGGGTATATATCTTTACCTCCTATGGACACTACTGAGGTCCTCCAGCATTTCTGAGTTATTAAGTACTGTTTTGGTCATTTAACTACAGAAAAAGGTACCAATAAAATTGAAAGAGTGAAGAGAAGATTTACTAGGATGTTGCTGGGACTTGAAGAACTGAATTACAGGGAAAGGTTAAGCAGTTTTGGACTTTATTCCCGGAAGCTTAGAAGAATGAGGAGAGATTTGATAGAAGTACACAAAATGATGATTGGTATAGATAAAATAAATGCAAGTAGACTTTTTTCACTGACATTAGGTGAGATACAAAGTCAGAGGACATGGGTTAAGGATCAAAGGGGTGAAGTTTAGGATGAATTTTTTTCAACACAAGAGAGTGGTGAGTGTATGGAACGAGCTGCCTGCTGAAGTGGTTAATGCAGGCTCAATTTTAACATACAAGAAAAATGTAGACAGGTACATAGATGGGAGGGGAACTCGGCAGAATATTAGTTCTATACAGACTGGAAGAACCAAAGGCCCTGTTTTCAGTGCTGTAATATTCGATGGTTTTACACAGAGACGATTTAAACAGATGAAACAAGTAATATATAGTATAACAGAATTACACCAGACTGCCACGGGATGGCAGCAAATTCAACTCAAATGACTAAATGTGCAAAAAAATTCCCAAGCGGGGAACTATCACTTCCAAGAAGCAATGCTCTATTTGGCAGTTATACAGGTCTTCAAGACCCTGGTCAGCAGTGCATCACTGAGCATTGGTGGGGGGAGGGGGGAATGTAAGAAAGAGGACAGAGGCTGGGATTTAGTAGAGAGGCTAGTGAGGGAGAGAGGAATGATGACCAGGGACCTTATCGGGGTTTGAGAAGATCATGGGATACTAGAAGTGCCCAGGTCAGAGCAGGGGGATTGAAGAGGGTGTGTTTTGGCTGGAGATTAGTGCCTTGTGGAATGTGGGTAGAGACTGAAGCCATGATGATGATGAATTGGAAGGGTCAGGTTTTGGAGGTTTAGTAATCCTTGGGAAAGCAAAGTAACCAGAACTTAGACTGATCAATGGGGAGGCAGTGTGTGTTGGATGTCAGCACAGGGGGAGCAACTGCAAAAACAGGAGACAAGTATTGAGACCTTTATGGAATTCCAGTGCAGAGGAGCCAGGTTAAAAGTCTAGGAGTAACCAATGACAATATGGACCAATCTGCCCTTCAATGCTCCAAAGAAAATCATGGCATGTTGATGACATTCTTTGATGCACATCTGACATGGAGGTTACAAGAGTTGCACAAGTATAGCTCTCACCAAGATGTGCGTGGTCAGAGAACCAATAAAAGCCCAGATACGGCCATTCTCACATGTCAGCCTGAGAAACTTCTGCTTTCAGTTCTCTGCCACTGAAATAAACTGCTCACTGCAATCAATTTTCCAGGCTCATGTGTTTGATCAACAATGTTTTATCGATAAATAAGCAAGTTTCATTTTGATTAACAAGAAACTCAGAAAACAAGTTTAAGGTCAAAATGTTATCATTGCTGGGATTGCAAATTAAACATTCAATTGATGTTGATGACCTGGAGGAAGCAGCTCAATACATAGTTCAGCTAATTTTGCCCTTGAGATGTTGGACAAGTTTGATGGCATCTTTAAAGACTTCCACAAAATAATTGGAGCAATTTCAGAGAGCAAGGAGAATAACAACAGTAATTTAATGGACAAAGTTAAAATGAACATCAAATTTGCTTTGTTCAATCTATTTGAGAATGAGTGGACTGTTGGTAGACTTGGAGCTTGACAAGCTTAAACTTTGTAGTCCAGCAATCTACCAGGTAAACACAAGTCAGGACTATGGATAAACCACGCTGAGAAGGTTGTGCTCAAAGTTTCACATGTATTTCCAAGTCTATATCTCAATTTCAATCCTTAAATCATCACTAATATTAAAACAAATGCCAAGGTCATGCTAAGAAGGCCTATTGATCAGAAAATCCACAGAATCCCAGGTCTTTGACACTCCACCAATTCCCTAGGGTCAGGAGAAGTCTCATTCATTTAGCTGTTTTCATTGAGAAAAGGTCCTTCTGTAAAATATCCCATAGAAAATCGAATAGTTACTTACAACTTAATTTTTTTCAGATCCCTTCCCAGACTTTTAACCATTCCTGAGCTCCCCTGCAAAGGGGAAGAGGATCAGTTAATAATAGGCATTATTATCATCATGGAATCCTTATTAGATTCTACATCCCCAGTTCTTCAACTGTTACCCCAATTCAGATTTACTAAGTCTGTCAGTATCAGCTCATTATTCTTACACATAGGGCAGAGACAAAGTTGGCAGAAATGATTCTGTTCAATGCCCAGTATCTTTCTGCCTTAGTTCCAACTATTTCCCCAGCTTGAAGTAGAATCTGCAAGAAATACCATGGGGTTCCAGCCCCACAGATTTTTGTTGCAGTGGCACTAGGATTCAAGAAATCCCGATGCTTATGTACCTCCTATTCCTCAGGACCTTCGTCCGAAACTGACATCTTACACTCACCAACTCCACTGTTGATCTGCCGAAGTTCTGGTTCCATGACCTTCCCCTTTATCAATTTTCAGTTTAATGTGGATTCCATCTCTGTTCCACAAGGCACAGATCTCCAAACAAAACTCATCCCTTTCAACTGGGCTGGGCTACTCGAACATCATATCCTCATCTCAAGCCTTGAAAGGGCCTCTGATTGCCATTACTACCCCCTCCACTGCACACAACTGAACTCAGCCTCAGTCCTGCACAAATTCTCCTTCACAAGGAACTATGAGATGTTAAGACCTGAATAAAGTTTGATACTGCAGAATAACTAAAAGCAGTCCTGTTTTGGATAGAGCACAGGTTTGAGATTATATGTCAAAAAATTCACAACTTCCTTCCTATTCCCCTACCTTGTTATTAGGCATTGTTTGCATTTTCAAGAAGATAAAAGATGTGGACTAATTTCCCCCCCAAAAAACCTTTGGAATATTAACTCTAAACCTTTCCAGCTGAAATTTTGTCAATACAATAGATTTCAGTGATACATCATTCATCAAAAAATATAATTACTTTACAGAGAGCTAACTAAATGCTTAAACTCACACAAATAAAAATATCAGATGGTCAATTATACCCTGAATGCACAATGAATAAACTCTGACTTGCATTCCACTGCAGAATGTAACACAATTAAAAAATGTTTAATTTATTTGTTTTCAATGCAGAAATATTGCTAAATTCTTCAATCAAAAAGTAGAAAAAGATAAAATCTGACATAAAGGTAGAAAATGGTACAAATACTCAACAGGCCAGCCAGCATCTGTGAAGAAAGAAATAAGAGTTCCTCTTCCCTGCCTGCAGATTTTCATTAACCCTTCTGATGAAATGTTGTCGGACCTGAAACATTAAATCGGTTATTCTCTCCACAGGTATTGCCTAGCTCACTGAGGCTGTTGTTGTGAAGTACTTTACACTAACATTCAACACAAAGATTGTTGTCCGATCAATTATAGACTATGTGAGGTTTGAACAATCTTTCTAATACCCTGAGAGATCCCCAAGGGGCAAGTCACAAGCCTTTTTGTACATCACATCCCAGCACAAAAATTAACAGCCATTTGGAATGCTACACACCACTCCTTCTGCCACAATTCATCACATTTACAGTTATAATATGTATCAGGTTAGAAAAAATGATGCAAAGTCCTGAACCTCAAAATTGATTCAGTCATGCACATTTTCAGATGCATATCAATTGAAAATCCCACACTAGCCATTATTTATCAGGGGGATGTTGTGCAATTGAGAAACTGTCTGACTTTTATGTGTCTGATGGTTTCCCATTGTTAGTTGCATACCTAATGAGGTCACAAGTTGCACACTGCGTATTTACATGTTTACCAGCATTAAATACAACAATGTAGGACAAACTATTCATTGAACATTCCACAAGGAATTGAGAATGCCTCTGAGAAAATGAGCAATAAAGTGTCAATTCAAATATTTTCTGTCTTGTTGCTGTCTTACATACAATATCAACCAATGGTCTCTACTCAGGATGATGGAAGCTCATCAATGGTTGTCACTTCATTGTTCACAACTTTTTCATTATAAATGCAAATCATATCAGACATCCATGCTACAATCTATTCCCCTTCCTGCAAAACACTGTGGTGTGATGTTGCTTGTGATCTTTGATTTGAGGAGAATAGGTCAAATGGGGGCATGGTCATTTACCGGGGTTGCCGTGTCTCTCTCCTCCATGTTTCTCCACAGTCAGAGCAGCCTCATTAGAAGCTGCTGTGTTTCTGAAATGGGTAAGGTACACCACCAGATGATGGAAAAATTCAGCAGGCCCATGCACTATCCATGGGTAGAAGTGGTCGGTCAATTTTTCAGGTCAGGACCATTTATCAACACTAAAATTTTTTAAAAGGGTGGCATCAAGTATATCAAAGGAGAAGGAAGCTGGGAAGGAGCTAAGAAGTAATAGTGTACTGGACTGGAAGTGGAGAGACCGGTTGAGGGAGAGACCACTGGGAGTGCAGATGTGGGCTCAAAGATAAACAGCACTGATCCCTGCAGTGCACCATTTCCCAGGGCCTGCACTGCCATTAGGCCAACTAGGCAGCTGCCTAGGGTGCAGGTGTCAGAGGGGTGCTGTTGAAGAGAGATTCCAATAGCTCCAGCACCTCTGTGTCACGAATGACGTAGCTATAAGCATGCACGTTAGTTGGGTAAGGTGGAGGGAGGAAGTGGTATGGCGCACATTGAATGTCACATCAGGAATTGGACCCACCCTCCTTCCCCCGCTCAGCCTGGTCAGCATCCTCCCCCAGCTCTGCACACCCCCCCCCACGCTCAGCCTGGCCTTGGGTGCAAAATAGTGTGGCACCGGTGTGCTGTGTACTGCTGTGTATGAATGGCTGGCCTGCCCACTAATGACTCACTCCCTAGTGACTTGGCCTTAAAGGTCAACCTCCCTCCCCCATCCATTCATTCAAGCACATGGAGTCAGCTACAATCTAAAGTGTATTAAAGCCTATTGTTTCTCACTCTCAACCTTTGGAGTCATTGATAGAGCTTATCAACCAGCCCTGCCATATCTAACTGTGTTCCAATGTCTGAAGCATTCGACTACTCTGTCTGTTTCCTGCCCACCTTTTTGTCAACAGGAAAATGCTGCAACATTGATATCCACATCAGCCACGGTTAGTATCACAAGCAATTTCATCTAGACTATAATAGGTGACAAAAATCACCAACTAGGTACATATGATAGAGTATGTGTATATTTAATTGTACCGTTAAACCTTTTTTTTAACAAATTCACAAACCTGATTAAAAAGTGATACATTGAATTTCCCAAATGTAAATCAGTAGGATATCTGGCGAGCTCTGACTGAATACCCAGTACTTCTCCCATTACATGAAGCTACATCCCAGGAGCGATAATTCTTCCCTGCTCTTTTCCCCAGAGAGTTGCATGGAGAGCAAAATGTGATGGCATTCTCCCCACCCCCGATCATCAGCTGTTGGATATAATAGATATCATTACTTTCCATATTAACCATCTTGCTGCATAAAAATAAAATGGCCCATGGAGTATCCTAGGTGCAAGATTCCTCTTATTGTCTTGCAATAATGCAGCAAAATATAACATACATGATATACTTCAACATTTGCCTGCCACAAGACAAAAAATAAGTCACCACGAGCATTGCCCGGAGGCGTCCCTAACAATAAGAGAAAGAGAAGCAAAAGCCTCCAGCGCTCCCTCAGACTAAGCAGCCGCACAGACTCCTGCTCAAACCATTAGCAACCTGAGCTCTAGGTCCAAACCTCCGATACAATCAGGAAGTCTTCAGCACTCGAATCCTGGTTCTGATACCCGATTCCCATGAGCCAATTTTCAACAGACTGGTGTGAATCCTTCGACCACAAGAAGCCAGCAGCCCGCAGCCTGTGTGCATCCTTCAGCCCCTAACCCCTCGCTGTTCCCTGCCATAGTTATCTTCTTTTTTTCCCTTGAACATTTCATTCAAATTGTCTCCCATGCTAGTGATGCTACTCCTTCTCAAATGGATTTGGAGGTGGGTGGGGGGGGGGGGGGGCTCCACGTTTCTGGTGCCCTGTGCCAATCTGCTCCTCCCCCAGAGTTAGCAACCCTTTATGGTGTGCTTCCCAGCAAAGGCAGTGCCATTTTGTGCACAGACCTCTGTGTTTGCAGGGTTTTAGGTATGTAATGCGTGTCGAAAGAACCAAAGACTTGTTAATCCAAACCAAGGCTTTTATTAACTAAAAGACTGGAGCATATCACAAGTCGGTCGACCAGTTCAGAATGACCTGGTCTGGCTAGGAGCAATCCTTTAAGACCTGGCAGTAGATGTGGCTACACTCTCAGCCAATCACAGTCATCCTACACTACCATCTGTACATATACACATTGGTGATAGAATCTGTATTATCACAAGGTATAACATGGTCTGTTCCTCTAACAGGCCGTTTAAAGCCTGTACAGAGTCATCAGCATCAGGACTGTGAAGTAGGACCCTTTGGAGCAGCCCTGAGTCTCTACTCACCGATCTCCCAGGTCCACACCCAGATGTAACAGCAGCAACAACAGAGCCGTCAAAAAAATCTTGAGTGAATTTTTTGTAAGACATAAGTGAGGAGATAATATTTAATTAAAGTTAATGGAACCGTGTACCTGGTAACTTATACTGGTCTGTCAACAAGAAATTACTTCTTGTTAACAAGAAATTACTTCTTGAGGTTTTAACGCAACATCAGCTGAACAAGCTCAATCCTGGGAAATTGATTAAAGAACACAAGAAATTGAAGCAGAATTAGGATATTCACCCCCCCCCCCCCCCCCCCCGTGTCTCTAAAATTCAGTACGATGACTTTTAATACTTTAGTTTGGAATTACTTTCTTCCACTAATCCTGCATTCCTCAATCTATACAAAAAGTCAATTGATCCACATATTTAATAATCTTAAAACCCAATCCGCCACAAGCCTCTCAGCGAGTGAATTTCCTTTGGGCAAAGAAACCTCTCCTGAATGGCCAATCGTTTATTTTAAGACTGTGACTGCACATTCCTGGAGAAGCAAGCCAGGGAAAACAGCTACTTTGCAAGCTTGGCAAGTCCCTGAAGGGGCTTCAGTGAGTTTCCCTCAGTCTTTAACCTCAAGACAGTACAGGTCCAGCCTGCCTCATCTCTCCTCATACAAAAAAAAAACACTAGCAGGAATCAATCTTGCTGCATTCCCTTCCTGGCAAGTACATCCTTTTTTTTGGGTTGGGAAACCAACATACATAATAGTCAAAATGTGGTTCCACCAGTGATCTACATAATTAGAACAGGATGCCTCTATTTAAGCTCAAATCCTCTTGCAATGAAGGCCAATGGGCTATTTATCATCCTAAACGCATGCTGAACCTTCACATAGCTTTCAGTGATTTCTGTTCAAGAAAATCTCACCCCACTCTCCCCCACTCCCAATGCCAACATAATTTCCACAGTTACCATTAAAAAAATGTATGCATTGTTTCCACACATCATATTTGTCCCACATCATATTCCGTGTGTCACATTGCTACACATTCAGTTACAGTCCATATCCCCTTGAAGGCTCCCAGCATTCTCCTCGCAACTTCAGACTTTGCATCAACAACAAACTTTGGTGTAAGCACTTCACCCAACAAATTACTGAAACATTGTGACCCAACTCAGGCCCTGCACCACTACATCTGGCATTCCACTTGCTACAGCCTCCCATCCCCACTCTCTATTATTCCACGAGAACCACTTGTTCTAATTCTTCTTAATACTCTCTTGATGGGACCTTGGGTAAGGCTTTCTGAAAGTCCACCATATCAACGAGTCTGTCTGATCTAATCTGCTAATTACAACAAAGACTTCCATTAATGAATATTGATATGATTTATCTTTCATAAATCCTTGTAGGCTCTGTCCAATTTTATATTATTTTCCAAGTTCCAATTTATCACTTCTTTAATATTAGATTCCATCATTTTCCATACTTCTGATGTCAGGCAAACTGATTTAAAGTTTCTCTCCCCCCCCCCCCGCCCCACCTGCCCCAATCTTCTTTCTTCAACTGTGTGGTTACATTTGCTATTTTCCAATCAATGAGAATGCTTCCAGAATCAATGTAATTTTGGATGTTGATAACTAATGCATTCATTATATTTTTTATCTGGCTGTCCATCCCATAGGATGATGATGGGTCCTTTCAGTCAGTTTGTGGGGTTTGATAGGATACCCCACTCCTCAAAAAGGAACAGTATGTGCGTGAATGGGGTTTGCATAGGTCCAGACCCACCCTCTCAATATCCCCTCCTGGATAAAGCGGCATGGTGAGGTCCAAGATAGCTGGGGCGGGGCGGGGAAGTTCTGTTGTAGTGAATAGCCAGACCAAGCTTCAATGCAAGGGATGCCGTTTCTGCATTTCACAGCACGTGTTTGCTAGATGGCCATTGACCCTACGAGAGGGTTCATCAGGCCTTTGACAGGTCTTGTTTTTATCCTGCAGGGAGTCTAGCCACCCTCCGCACCAGGCAAGCATGGTGGTGGAGTCAGTTGAGTCGCTGACCACCCAACCATGTGACAGGTAGTACTGGGTTACATGGTACCAGTAGCACTCAAACAAGTGACCTGACCAGTATTCACAAACCCTAAATAACAGGCCATTAAATCCTGGGGATGTATTGCCTTTAAATCCCATTAACTTCTCAGATACTAGTTTTTTTTTAATCAATACTGTTTTTTTTTGGATTCTTCATTTACAATTGAACCAATTTTGCGAGATTTCAGGAAAATAAACACAAATTATTTCTCTTGTCTCTTCCTTATTCTCCGATACAATTTCTCCATATCAGTCTGCAATGGATCAACATGAAGGTTTGTTCATCATTTTCCTTTCAGATATCTATAAAGAAAATCTGTCGCAGTTTCCATGTTCCCATCCTGCTTTCTATTTCTCTATCAAATGCCATGGTCCTTTCTCTGAATTCTGACACTGTGCCCAAACTTCAGCTGTATCATTACCTTTTGACAGTTTGGAGCCTCCCCATATCCTGCTACTCTCTTTTACTTCTCTTGGTACCTACTTTTCCCACTGTTCACATTCCACAAAAGGGACATAAATACATTGAAAATAACTTCTGGCCATTGCTTGTTTACTGCAATAATTTTGATGCATTTTCTCGATCTGCCATAGCCAAATCAAGTCTTATATCTTCATAGTATTGTATAATTTCGATTTAAGATTCAATTTGAATGAAGTCACTATCAATCTTTACACAAAATTCAAGTTGACAGATAAAGAACCCAGAGGTATTATGGCACAGTATTGTTATGCAGAGGGATACTGTTCACTGCAGCTGTGAGCATGACCCGAGCGATACGTGACAAATTAAGATGGGTCTTTGGTGCTGCTTCTTACAAAACAAATAATAGAGATAATGTTATCAGCTAATTATTCTTTGCTTATGGCAACTAACTTATAACAGAAGTCAGTGACTGGTACAATATATCAAAAGTCAAACTGTGGAACTCTCAGTTCAGAACAAATTACATTATCATTGATCATGTACGAGGTCATAAAATATTTTACAGCAATGCACCAGTCCTTGGGGCTTGTTGCATGGCATTGACCATCGCACCATTTGGTCATAACTACCTTTGGAGAGTCTGTCTAAAGGATTCAGTCTCTGCAGGCAAATCATGTGCCCTCCCCTTCAACTTCTCTCCAGTGCAATGCAAAAAGACCTTGAAATCTCCTCTCTCCAATGTAGCATCATTAACTAAGAACAATGCCTGACAGTCTTTTGTAAAGCCTTACATGCATTGTTCAAGCAGAATGTATTGAAAGAGTTTAGAGAAATGAGGGATTGCTTTCAGCTGCATAGATTAGTTTTTGACTGCTGTATAGCACTCATGAATCAATATTTTACTTTTGATAATTGGTTTCACATTTTACAGACAAGAAGTGAGAATAAATGGATACATGGAGAATAAGTGGATACATTTGTCTTCTTTATCATCTTTGTCCAAACTCATTTATACAAGACAAGCTTCAGTTTTTCAAAGTTCCTCCATTGTCACATTCAAAACTTATAGAAATCATATCAATACTGACCATTTGTTTTGAAGCATTCATGTTGAATTATGATGACTTGCATCGAGAAATAATCCAAGTGAAATCATTAGCCTTCAGACCTAAGACTCTGGTGCAATCAAGAATTATTAGAACCAAGACCATTGGTCTTCGATCTATTAACATGTCTAGTATATCCAATGGTCTGTGTAGTGTGGATTGGGGAGAATCATGTGACCTCTTCATCTGGAACCTGGTGGGAATGTGGATTGTGGAGAGTCTCGTGACTTCTCCATCAAGAACAAAGTCAGAAGTCACATCTCTTGCCAATCAAGTTTGTACTCTACCCACCCATAGGAGAACACCTGACCATTGGCCTCTTTAATCACCTAGTGATTACCTGGAACGGATCTTCCAGCTTACTGCACCATAAAGTCCACCACATGCAGTAATTTTGTTATACAGCCCTGAGATGAACCCTGCTGTGGACAACACTAGAGCAGTTGCTGGTAAAAGTATGCACTACATAGGGATCAGGGCTATGGTGTATGGTTGTGGTTGTAGTTGTAGTTACCAACCCATGTTATACAGGGAATAGGGGGTAGGGTATTATAGTCATTGATTGTGATAAGTCTGTAAAAACAGTTACTGGTATTAGTAGTATTAAGTCTGATGTGACTGGGTTGTACTGTGTTTGTGAGTGTGTAGGCAATTATTTGTATCGGTAGTGTTAAGTATGATGTGTCTGGTTGCACTGTGTTGTGTGATTGAGAATACTTGGGTGCATTATCCCTGATGTGATCCCCTTGTGTGTGTTTAAATAAAGATAATTTCTGCATTCAGAATGTGTCCAGATCCACAAGGGCAACTGGTGCCTTGGTGGACTACTTAGTCACCACCACGCAACCCAACCTTGGAGAGATGGTCTTGTCCCCATGGGAACAGCAACTGGGAAAACCGTCTGGGAAGCCATTACCTCTGGAGGGTCTAGAGTACATAAGGAGGAGAACACCCATTCAGGTTGGCAGAGCTGAGACAAAGTGTCAACTTTCCAGTGACCCACAGAGATATTACATGGATGTAATGCGCACTGATGTGGATCATGCCCACGTTCATAAAATTTCCACATCCACCTTTTATGCTCTATGGGTGGGTGGGAATTCCCATCAGGGTGAAGCTTCTAATTTACCACCCACTCCGACCCAGACCACCCTCCCTTATGCTCCTCCCCCATGGGCCCTGACTCCCTCGGGACAGAGCTTCAGTCCCTGCTTTGAGAAGAAATAGCATATCCAGCAGCAGGAAAATCGCCCACAAGATGGCAAACCATCCCCCCCCGACTTAATAGGATGAAGGCCAGGGCCCCCGGTGGATTTATTCAGCGGTTCTGTCCCACCCAGGTGACCCAAGGCCATATATCACAGAGGCCATACATTGGGAAAAAGGAAATCCCCAACTCTGGATGACACTAGTAGATACCATTGCTGAGCACACCATTATCCCCAGTAATCCTGCAGGTTGGAGGAGGCCACAGGCTTCCATAGGGGAGTTAGGAGTGTCCATTATTCTTGCCAAAGAGGTTACCCTCTCCCTCTCCATAGGTAACGTACCTCCCTGACCCATGGACATTCTGGTTGCAGGCAAGAATGTGCTCAAGGGGCAGTCGCAGCGCTCCAACAAAGGTAAGTTCACCTTCAGGTTTGCCTGGCAACAATTGTAGATGGAGCCACTAAATGGGCACTGGTCATCATTCCCTCTCTGCCGCCCAAGGTAGTCAGCATTCGACAGTACCAAGGAGTAATAAAGAGATTGCTGAGCCAATTGACACCTTCCACAAGAGAAAATCATCCAACCTTCCATTTTCCCCCCTTTAATAGCCCAATGTGGCCCATATGCAAGGAAACTGGCACATGGCAGATGACCAATGACTATAGAAAATTAAATAAAATCTGGCTATTGGTCCCTTTATCATCTAGTGATTCCCTGGGCTAGACCCTCCAGATTACTGTACTATAAAGTACAGTAGCTCTTTCTCTTTTGCTCTTCAGCCCTGAGATGAACCCTGGTGTGGACAATGTTGGAGGAGTCACTGGTAAGGTGCGCACTATTTTGGGATTGGGGCTGTTGCATTTGTAGATTACATCTGAACCATGCCCATGTTAGACATGGTAGGGTATTGTAGTCCTTGGTTGTGATAAGTCTGTTAAAACAATTGCTAGTACGAGTGGTATTAAGTCTGATGTGACTGGGTTATACTGTGTTTGTATGAGTGTAAGCAGTTACTGGTGTTGGTAGTGTTAAGTCCGATGTGACTGGTTGCACTGTATTGTGTGATTGAGAAAACGTTGATGTGTAATCCCTGATGTGATCCCATTACGTGTGTTTCAATAAAGATTATTTCTGCATTCAGCATGTGTCCAGACCAGCTATTTGAACCCACCGAACTTTCCCTTCCAACACAAGCTGCAATTATTTTAAAGATTGCATCCATATTTGCCACCAAATTAGAAATTTTTGAAAAATCTGGTTAATGATTGGCATTATCAATGTGTGATCAAACACTTTGGTCACTATGGGAACAAATGAAATCTGAAAGTTAATAAGCAGGAAATTTGTCTTGATAAGAGATGCCCTCGAATGGGAGAGGAAATATTTGTCAAAGTAGAAATTGATGCTCAGCTGGGTTTATAGTTGCTTACAATTTTCTATATTTAAGGAAACTTTTCATGATTTTCTACATTCTCATTGAAGTGCAAATCCGTCTGCTTTTTATTTGTACCTAGTGAGAAAAATCATGTCCAATTTATCTCTAGAGGGATTTTTTCAATCTGAAATCTTAATTTAAGGTCCCTTAAACCAAAAGCAACACACTGCAGATGCTTAAACTGTGTCAGAAAGGCCGAGCTTTTGAAAACACTCACCTGGTTGGGCAGCGTCAGTGGTGAGAGAAACAGTATGTGCTTCTGATCAATGAACTTTCAAGTTTTCTGTTAGCCTTGAACAAATTTTATAAATATCTTAAACTGACTCCTGCAAAAGAAGGTTTAATACCTTGTCAAGAGGCTTTCAGTAAGGAACCACAATTAGTAGGGGGGGAGGGAAACCCAGCAGAACACAATGGGTTTCAACATAAACATGTCTGAACCTTTGTGTGCATTTTGTCAGAGCAGTATGAACAGATAGAACTCCTTAGCCAAATGCTTTTGCCTGGAGCTGCCATCTTCACAGGGCAGATCACATTGCTAATGTGATATTGAATCAATGACAAATTAACTCTCTGCATAATTCCTAGTGTGTATTGATATGTGCTGACTACATAAAGCACTCCAGTGTTCGATGAAATCATGTTGGCTTCAATCACTTTCATCTCCACAAGCCCCTCTATTTTCACCAAAGATTTTTTTTTTTAAAAACCCTTCCAGCTCTGCCGTGAGCAAGTTTATTTTTTGAAGTCCTGGTTTTCTGTGGTAGATAATTTCAAAGATTCACAATCCCTATTGAAGAGGAATCTTTCTCAGCTCAGTGTTAAGCCATTAGCCCCTAAACCTGACACTTTCTCTGATTCTAGATCCCTCCACAATTCAAAATGTCCTCACAACATATATATTGTTGTTATTTAATGTTTCAATTATACCATTTCTCCTTCTGTAACCTCCTGAGAATTTAGGTTGATCCTGTTCAACCTTTCCTCATGAGAAACAGATTGTAGTTTCTGGGAGTTCCTGAGGCTTCAATAAGAAGCAACACATGCATCTAAGAGATTTTCCTCAGAAAGCAGAAGTTGGTTTCCATAAACTTCCTCACATGGTAACAGGCCCTTTCGGCCCACGAGCCCATGCTGCCCAATTACACCCAATTCGCATTCAACCCCTGTACATTTTGATGGGAACCACTGCAGTTCATCAATTTGTACTCGAACAAACACTTTGTTCCACATCCACCTCCGTTGGTGTGTTCAATGTTGTCAATTGGCCAGCTGGCCCAGACCGCTGCCATGTTCACAAGATCTAGGAGCAGAAGGAGTCCAGTTGGCCCATCAAGTTTGCTCCACCATTCTAATCCTGAGTTGATCCATCCTCCCATTCAGCCCCACTCCCTGGCTTTCTCCTCATAACCCTTGATGCCCTAACTAATCAGATACTTGTCAATCTTTTCCTTAAAAAAAACCCCATCAACCTTGCTTCCACAGTTGCCTGTGGAAACAAGTTCCATAGTCTCCCAACCCTCTTGCTAAATAAATGTTTCTGCATCTCTGTTTTAAATTAATGCTTTTTTTTTGCATACGTTATTTTAAAAGTTTGAAACCACAATTACATTAAATTATAATAAAATACATATAAAGAAGAATATATGTGGACAATTTATGTGCATATAAAAAAAACCCCAACCCTCAACTCCTCTACTCCTACCCTCCTCCCCCTACAATACCCACTAAAGAAAAGAAAGAGATCATCAATAATTCAACTTTACAGCTATGAAACCAAGATTCATCACAAGAACAGATTGAGAGCTCATATCTTCTAACCAAGAATTGGAAAATATGGGCTAATTGACACCCTTTTATCATGAAGTTGTGCCCTGGACACTCCTACCACATCTTCTCTGTCCAGATCTTTTAGCACACAAAATGCCTCTCTGAGATGTGTTCTTATCCTTCTGTATTCCAGTGAAATGATTGGCTGAGATGATGCAATCCAAATCCTGATTTCCAACCCCAGAATTTCTCACAGCTGTCCTCAAGGCCAGCTGGCAGCTTCATCCACTGTCGCCATGCCTTCAAAGCCACTGAGGTGACACGAACAATAGGATGAGGGCAACCCAAAGATACAGGGAAAGCAAGGAATGCTCATGGTTAATGGCCAATTTTCCCAAGCGTTTTGGCAAGCTTTGATTGGAATTTGGTTTGGAACCTTTATTTTGCATTAACCTTTGCCTTAAGCAAATGTTGTGATAGTTAATGAAGAGGAAAGGTAAATTGTGAAGCATTGTCGTTGAATGACAAACAGGTTAATATTATGGTGTCATGGTTGAGAGAATAGTTCACACAGTGTAAATCAAGATTCAGATAAAGACAAGTTCTTCCCTTGTTACAAAGAGAGACGGACAGCATGGTTAGAGTAGCACTTAGTTAGCACATTCTCCCTGAATCTGCATTGGTCTTTCCCAGGGGCTCCGCTCTACTCCCACCCTTCAAAATGTACCAAGGGCTGAATGTCAATTGGGTGTAAATTGAGCAACCGACAGGGCCCTATTACTGTGCTGTATGGCTAAATTTCATAAATTTAAAACCTGGGACATATTTTCTCTGAAGCTTAGGAGGATGACAGGTGACCTTAAATAAGTATATAAAATAATGAGAAGCATAGATGAAGTGAATGGTTTAAGGGAAGAGGTGAAAGGTTAAAAAGAAAACATGAGGAGCATCCTTTCACATAGAGGAAGGTAGGGATGTTTAATGTTGCCAAGGGAAGTACAGATGCACATATAATTCAGCTATTTGAAAGACATTTGGACAGGTATGGTCAGAAAAGGTTCAAGTGGGACATGGCCAAATTAGGAAAATGGTTCCTGCTCAGACAGGCAACTTGGTGACATGATCATGTTGGCTGAAGGTGCTGTGGAACTCTATACCTCCTCTTCCTGCATCTGTTCTGCAATTGCTGACCATGTAGCTGGTTGCAAGAGCCGAGATCTCATGAGTGCAAGATTACATCAAACCACCAGGACCAGTACCTACTCTGTTGATCACTGCAAGGGCTCAAGGAAGGGTGGTCAGTTGCATTTATTGCAGCTATAACATGATGTGTGGTCATATTTTTTTCATTAGATGTATGGCATCTCAATGCATGTGGATTGTGTATTGGAGTCCTGAGCTCTATTGCCAGTGGACAACATCAAATATTTTTTTTTTGGTGAGAACAAATTGGGAAAGGTACCATGACTGCTGCTAATTGGATGCTCTGCCTCCAGTCAGATGCTGGCTGGACCTTGAGTGAGTGAAATTCCATTAGTTGAGGCTTCATGATTGTCAGGTTGTAAACAGCCTGTGACTGGCAGCACCTTCAGGGAAGACTGCAATCCTCCGAAAATGTGCTCTCTGACAAGGGAACATGGAATATGGAGTTTAAAATGTTTGGAATGCTTCAGAGTCCTCTCCGATGGCACAGTTGGCACAGTGGTTAGCGCAACACCTTTACAGAATCACTGACTAGGACAGGGGTCAGAATCCCACGCTGTCTGTAAGGAGTTTGTACGTTCTTCCCGTGTCTGCATGGGTTTTCCCTGGGGTCCAGTTTCCTCCCACCATTCAATATGTACCGGAGGTGTAGGTTAATTGGGTGTAAATTGGACAGTATGGACTGCCCATCACCGTGTTGTACATCTAAATTTTTTAAAAGCATAAGGGCTCCAATCGTGATAACAAGTTGACCCTGCTCTAAAGTGGTTGATTCCCAGCTCTATGGGTTGAGACAAGGTGGAGCAGGGGACAGTGACGATGTCCTTCCTGAAGCACAGACATCATGCACCATAATTTTCTCTGTGATTTAGGCTATACCTCAACATATGGCCTCTTCTGAGTAACTATTCTCCACTGGCCACCGAGACAGAGGTGCACCAAAGAAGAGGTACAAGGACTGCCTAAAGAAATCTTTTGGTGCTTGCCACACTGACCACCGCCAGTGGGCTGATATCGCCCCAAACCGTGCATCTTGGCGCCTCACAGTTTGGCGGGCAGCAACCTCCTTTGAAGAAGACCGCACAGCCCACCTCACTGACAAAAGACAAAGGAGGAAAAACCCAACACCCAACCCCAGCCCACCAATTTTCCCTTGCAACCGCTGCAACCGTGTCTGCCTGTCCCGCATCGGACTTGTCAGCCCACAAACGAGCCTGCAGCTGACGTGGACATTACCCCTCCATAAATCTTTGTCCGCGAAGCCAAGCCAAAGAAGAAAATCATCACCTGGGTAAAAATGAAGCCTTCTGGCACTCTTGTTAAGCTTGTCACACTCTGCATGTCCTCTGCTTATTCTCCCAGTCATGCAATGTTCCAAGAGAAATGTCTGTCAGTGACTGTGAGCACCAAGTTTCTGCAGAAGTTTTGAAGTCAACATAAAAAGCCTGCCGACTGCAGGAACTGAGAGCACCAGGCACCTGAAGATTTGCAACAACCACTGTTAAATACTATTCAGCAACTAACCTGCAGGTATTTATAATGCAGTTAAACAGCCTTGGCAGAAGCAAGCAGAGGACTTCAGGTGATGGGCACACATTCCCTTGTGCGAGGTTAAGAGAAAGCTCTTGAGGAAGCATTAGGGTCCAAGGCCAACATGCTAGTGCCAGAAAGAGAAAATGCTGGTGTTACAATTCTGGCCAGTCTACATTGCGATTTATTTTAAACCATTTTCTAAATCTGCATTTCCTGGCAAGGCCAGTGTTTATTGTGCATCATTATATGGCTGGGAAGACAATGATGAGTCACCTTCTTGACCCGCATCCCCTCCAGTGAAGGTATCCCCATGTTACTTGCCACATCCTTGAATATTGTCTGCATGGGCTGTTTTATTTATCTATCTTTTGTATTTACCACCTGTTTTTCTGGATTGTGGTGCATTATTGTAATTTAATTTATACCACTGCTGTTGGTGCATCCTGTGTATCAGTGTGACTGCCAGTAAGAAAGTTGGTGCATCTGCACATCATTCTTAGAATCATTTATTTTGCTGTGACATTATGCCACCTTCAGTAAATAGTCCAATTTATGACCTAAAGTTGCTGAAAAAGCAGTTGAAAATGATTGCACTCAGGACACCACCCTAAGTATCCTACAGGGATGCCATGTGACCAGGATGATTGACCTCTGTCAACCACAAGCATCTGCCTTGTTGCAGAGTGCGATTCCAGTCACTGGAGAGAATATTCTTTTTGATGACCAATTATTTCAGTTTTACCTGGGCTCATTGACACCACGGTAAAATGCTGCCTGAATCTCAGCAGAGCTGTGTTTTGAGCAAGTCTGTGAGGAGGCCTTGTTACGACCCCAGAGGATCCCAAAACCCAGCAGCAATAGATATTCACAAAGACAAATGGTTTCTTAAACAAAAGTTGCTTTCAATTATCTTTAAACATGAAAACAGGATCAAACTTTATCTTATCACTAGTAACTAACCTAACTTAACCCCCTTCTAATTCTAAGCACATGTGTATGTAATATGTGTGTAAGTTTAGAAATGTTCTTTGATTCACAGTCCAATCTCACTTCTCATTCCTCCAAGTTTACTGGTTTCAGGCAATTCTTATACTGTGCACAGAATTTAACATTTATGAAGTTTGGTACTTGAAAGGTAATTGGTTACTGCTCAGGAAGGTTCTTGTCAGTTTTCAGAGAGAGATTTGTTGTTCCTGGACACACACAAACTGATCCCTTTTAATCAACTGCGTCAGTGTCTTGGCAAAGAAACATGCCCCATAACCTCTTTCTTTCAGGTCATCACAGAGTCTCTTGTTTCTCTTATTTCAAGTGAAACATTAGGCAGCCAGTCCTTTCCTCTTGTATGAAGCACAATGGCTTTCACCAGGCTGAACTAAGCACTCACAACCTGTCTTCAAAATGGGGTTTTTCCACAAGCTTGCCAGTTTGTCCTGTTCCAGTCCCAGCTGTTGCTGCTGACTGTAAAACTGAAGAACTGATCTCTGTCTCTCTCTCTCTCTCTCTCTGAGAAAAAACCTGTTTGACTTTCTCTGCCTGCAAAACCACATGACCCTCTTAGAACACTCCAGACACCCTGCGGCTCCAAACTACTCCTCCGATCTCCTTCATCTGTTGCTCTTCAAAACAACAATCCAATAGTGAAGTCTCTTGAGCACTCCCCAAAGTTTTTGCAAAGGTGCCCAGGAGCCACCCTGTCTGGCTTGAGCAGAGCTCCAGTAGTTTTTGCAAAGGCACCCAGGAGCCACCCTGTCTGACTTGAGCAGAGCTCCAGTAATTTAAATGAGATCTGTTTTGAAGCGTTTGTATGTGACCTACACTAAAAAACCTGCCCCATTTATCTCCCAAAAACATATCTATATACAATACAAACACAACATAATCTGTCAGAGTCTGAACTGAGTGATCCTGACAAAACTTAAACAGGACATCAGCAAGTAGGTACTGCTTGATAGCACTGTCAACCACAACTTCAATCATTTGATGATGAGTGGCAGTAGATTGATTAAGCAGTAATTAGCCAGATTGCATTGGTCTGTTTTGTGAACAGATAATTTTCCACATTGTTAGTTACATGCAAGTCTACTGCAACAGTTTGACTAGACATAGTTTGTTCTGGAGAATTATCGATCTGATTGGCTTGTGCATTGTGGGATTGAAATGACCCAAGTTTTTGCGTGAGTGCAGGAACGTGAAGGAAGGTTAAAATTAAGGTTTAAATTTTGCTGTGAGAAAATTGGAGAGAGAGAGGAAATAAGTCGCAATAGCGGTCAATTTTTAAACCGCGTGGGAAAGTTGGAAGCACTATAATGCATAATTTATAAAGACCGTGGGGAAAAAGCTACCAACTTTCCCATGCTATTTAAAAATTGTCCACTATTGCTATTTATTGCTATCACATTCCCACCGTCCCTTATAAAGGTTTATATAGGTTGGCACTACAACAACGGGGGCTGAAAGGTTCTTTCTGTGCTGTACATAAAGCTTAATTATGTTATAATTAGGCATGATTAATTTTGTTCAAATACAAGATCATAATACATTGATAAGGATTTAGGGCAGGTCCACCATCGCTTAATGTGTCATGACATCACTGGTAGAAGGTAGAACAGTCCTATCCCCAGTGATGGATCCTTACAGACCCTTTCTGTATCAAGTGTTTGTAAACATTCTTTGATATCACTTTCAATTCCTTACCAAAATAGCTAACAATGCCACTAACAAAACCAATGTGCACTATGTATTGGATGGCATGTTTCAAAACAAAAAAATAACAGCCTAAATATGTGCACTCCCCAGTTAATTTCTTGGTGTTTGTCCGAGTGCTTGAGGTTCTGCATGATAGCTCAGCAAACAAAAACTGGACAAAGTATTGAAGGTGGGTTCTGGCCACTGCACTATATCCACCTCCCTTTAAATCACACAGGTAAAAGTGCACCAGGTTTGCTTATTTCATGCATGGGTTGGCTATGTTAAATATCAGCCCTATTTAAATTCTGAGGACTGTTTAATTCTTTCCAGTGTCATTCTGGTTATATGGACCCCATAGGGCTTTGTTCTGATTCACCAGCCCAACAGAAATCAACTGCCCTTTGAAAGCTACAACAGAGAGAAAGGGCACTATTTTGAAACTCAGAACAGAATATGTTGTTAAAGAGGAGGTCAGGGCGTGCAGAAAATCAGGAACTGATCTGAATGTGAGGCATCTCTCCTTTCCAATAATAATCTGATGCTGTTCACTGGGGAAAAAAAAGTTCCAACATGGCATTTAGTAGCTTTCATTCTGAAATGGATTTAAGCAAATATTAAGAGAACAATTTGCTAATTTAAATCTAATTTCTGTCAAATCTAAAAGGTTTTTTTTAACTAGATAGGAAGCCTGTGTCACTCTATTGTTCATCTGGAGCTATCAATAGAAAAGACTTTGGATGTTTCGTTTTTCTGTCTCAGAAGCTAAAGGGTTTAAATGGGCACAGCATTGTTGTCAAGAGCCCCTTTCACACTTGCATCCCACTAAATTGTCCTGGGATAGGAATGAGGGTTTGGTTTTTCTCACTTGACCACTGCTAACTGGAACACTGATCGCTTTCACACTTGCAAGGAGCCATCACCGGGGGTTAGGACTGTTCTACCTTCTACTGGTGACATCATGACACATCGAGTGATGGTGAACCTGCCTTATATCTTGATCAATGTATTATGATCTTATATTTGAACAAAATTTAATCATGCATAATTATAACATAATTGAACTTTTTTGTACAGCACAGTATAAGACCTTCAGCTTCTGTTGTTGTTGTTCCGACCTATATAAACCTTTATAAGGGACCATGGGAAAGCGCGAGCAATAAATAGTAATAGCAGACTATTTTTAAACAGGGTGGGAAAATTGGTAGCGCTATAGCGCACAATATAGAAATACCATGGGAAAAGAGTGGTTTCTCTGCAACACGGCATTCTGGGAACTCAGGTCTGCCATTGGTTTTTTTTCCTACGGTCTTTATAAATTGTGCGCTACCAATTTTCCCACGCTGTTTAAAAATTGTCTGCTATGACTATTTATTGCTATTTTTTCCTCTCTCTCTCTCCCGCTGCATCTTTCCCATAGAAAAGTTTATACATTTATTTTAATATTTTCATCCTGCACTCATGCAAAAACTTGGGTCATTTCAATCTCACAATGCAATTAACCCTTTCACACTTGCCGGATTGCAACGCTGGCATCTGAAGGTGCAGGGGATTGTTCTAGGGGTCGAGGCAGTCAATCCCCGGTGTGAAATGACATCATCTGACACTGGTGTTGAGTTGATTTTGCTTTCACACTTGCCACTTTAAAGGCTGATTGGTGTTTGATTCCTGGGATCACTTGCATGTGTGAAAGGATCTGTAAGGATCCATAACTGGGGATAGGACTGTTCTACCTTCTACCAGTGATGTCATGACACATTAAGCGATGGTCCACGCTGCTGAAGATCCAGCTGCGCTGGATGGGTCACGTCTCCAGAATGGAGGACCATCGCCTTCCCAAGATCGTATTATATGGCGAGCTCTCCACTGGCCACCGTGACAGAGGTGCACCAAAGAAAAGGTACAAGGACTGCCTAAAGAAATCTCTTGGTGCCTGCCACATTGACCACCGCCAGTGGGCTGATAACGCCTCAAACCGTGCATCTTGGCGCCTCACAGTTTGGCGGGCAGCAGCCTCCTTTGAAGAAGACCGCAGAGCACACCTCACTGACAAAAGGCAAAGGAGGAAAAACCCAACACCCAACCCCAACCAACCAATTTTCCCTTGCAACCGCTGCAATCGTGTCTGCCTGTCCCGCATCGGACTGGTCAGCCACAAACGAGCCTGCAGCTGACGTGGACTTTTTACCCCCTCCATAAATCTTCGTCCGCGAAGCCAAGCCAAAGAGAAAGACCTGCCCTAAATCCTTATCAATGTATTATGATCTTGTATTTGAACAAAATTAATCATGCCTAATTATAACATAATTAAGCTTTATGTACAGCACAGAAAGAACCCTTCAGCCCCCGTTATTGTTGTGCCAACCTATATAAACCTTTATAAGGGACCGTGGGAATGTGCTAGCAATAAATAGCAATAGTGGACAATTTTTAAATAGCATGGGCAAGTTGGTATCTTTTTCCCACAGTCTTTATAAATTGTGCATTATAGTGCTACCAACTTGCCCACGCGGTTTAAAAATTGTCCGCTATTGCTACTTATTTCCTCTCTCTCTCCAACTTTCTCACAGCAAAATTTAAACCTTCATTTTAACCTTCCTTCACGTTCCTGAACTCAAGCAAAAACTTTGGTCATTTCAATCCCACAATTACCTGTTCTACACTTGCCTGATTGCAACGCTGGCATCTGCAGATGCCAGGGATTGTACTACGGGTCGAGGCCGTCAGTCCCCAGCATGAGATGACATCATCTGACACCGGCGTTGGGCTGATTTTGCTTTCACTCTAGACATTTTAAAGGTTGATTGGCCATTAATTCCTGGGATCACTTGCAAGTGCAAAAGGGGCTAAGAGTTCCTCCATAAATGAACAAAGTACTCCAGCCAATGTACTCCAGAATACACTGCACAAAGCCTTGGAGAAGCATTATGGATTAACTATCCTGTGAAACGAATGTGAGCAATGAATAAATGCATTACATTCCTAAATTTAGAAATAAGTCAACACTAAAACAGCAAATGAACAGTTAATATGTTTGCATAATTCCCCTCTTCTTTTGAATGAGCAGTTAACCTACTGAAATAAAATAATAGCTGCACTAAGAGAGTGATGGAATAGTCACACAAACATTTTCATACTTGCTAGCAATCATTATCAGGCTTTTCTCTCTTTTCACCCATCTTCTGAAATTCCTTTATCCTTGTGAGGGCCCTGTAGAATTACTGATTTATTTAACAGCTGTGACTCCATGGGTAGCATTCTTGCTTCTGAATCCCCGAGGAAGTGATATTGGAGAGACCTCATCTGTCCTCTCGAGTTGAAACAAAACACTCCACAAGTTTTGAATTCAATTTTTGGATTCAATTATGGTTTTTAGACTACATGTCTGGAAATTGCAGAAAAATATTAACATAATTACTACCTGTGTGGTTGTTCACACTGGGCGCCTTTTTAAGACTGCAAGTACCTGAGTGTAACAGTCCCGGGGGTTGGACATGCAGTGGAGTGGATGACTGTCAACAAATTTTTCTGGTATGATTTACACTGCCAGCTTCCTCCAAAAAGTTGTAGGGGTCCTACAGGATAAATCGCGGTGCAGGAATTGATTCAAAATCCCTGCACATTCTCTTTATAGACTGTCATATAGTGGCAAAATACCTTGGTTGTGCTTTTCGATGCCTGCAGTCTAAAAACCAGAAATATTAACACTAGAAGCAAAAAACGTTATTTGGTTATTGCTTTTAGTGGGAGCTAATTGTGCTAAAGGTCTTCAATGCAATATGTGAACATACTTCATTGCCTTGTGTGTGTGTTTTTTAATAACAATTAAGCATTATTTTTGACAAACTAGTGCCAAAAGAGTTTTGAAACCAAGGGTATTAGATACCTAGACCACAAGAAGAGTTTCTTCCCTGCCGTTATCAGACTCTTGAATGGACCTTTCATTGGAAAAACCCTTGCACAATTTAACTGTACTTTAATCTACATCCTGGATAAATATTACAAAAAAATTATATCCATCCACTTCTGTTTTATAATTGCACCAGCTGCTGTGTTCAACCAAAGCTTTTCAATGTATCTTGTTTCACATGACAATAAACACAACACTGCTTTCACCCCTGATGTAGTGCAATCAAAGCACTTTTAAATGCTGAAAGTATAACATTCAACTAGAGAACCCAGGAGGTTCATTTTTCTCCTTTAGCTTCCTAATACGAGGATGTGACAGTCAGTCAGATCTTACCCAGGATCAGATGGAGTTTGTGAGCAGACCTTTATTCATGCATTCAAAACAAAATCTTACACTCCCCTGTCTGAAAACCTCTATTGTTTTTAAATAGAAGATCTCAGAATGTTCAATAGACCAAAAACAATCACAAAATTGCTGAAGACATTTTTAACTCTAAACCATTGGCCTGAAACCTGCATTACTGAATGCTCATTTTTTAAAAAATCCAGATCTTGTAGACAGATGCAATTAGACCAACATGGATTGCACCAGTCAACGTCCAAGTGAAATCGTGCCCATTGGAAAGTAAGATCAAGCACTTACTAGTTACTTGCACTTGTAGAGCAACACAAAAAAAAAGCAATTATTAACATTTCTACTCTAATCAACACAATTAGCACTCTTGAGATGAGATCACCGATTTTTTTCTTCTCACCAGTCAAAAAAGAGAGAACTGAAATTCCCAAGGAACTTGTTTGGATCAGAGCACGTTAGGCTTGTACTACACTTCACCATTCTCCACCTGTGTTTGTAGCCTTTTTTATTTTATAAGGCTCAGAGCTTAATACTGTAATTCTAGTCTTGCTAATCACACTTTACCTCTCAGTACTCCAATAGCATGGGACTCTGTCAGATCACATTCATTATTTCAATTTAAAGTCGTTCATCGAGCTTACTTTTCTCGTCAAAATGTGATAGATGTAAGACTGAGGAAGGTCCATCATTTCACGTTTTGGTCACATTCCCTGCTTTCCAGTTATTGGAAAAGTATCTTCCATACCTTCCCTTTACTTCTTAAATATTAATTTTGCTCCTAATCATTGCCCTATTTGGAGTAAGTAAGTCAGCTGATTTAAATTTGTCTGGGCTACAATCCCATGCAGTTGCCTTTGCTCTTCTTTTTGCCAGAAGAGCTGTATTTATGAGATGGAAGGATGCTGTCCCTCCTCCCCAGACTCAGTGGTTTTCTGATGTGATGGCATGCTTGACTCTGGAAAAAAAGTAAGATGCTCCACTAATGTAATCAACCTTAATTTTCTAAATTTATGGGGTCCTTTCCTTAATTATTTTCAGATTAATGGATCCCATTTTATGGTTTGCTTGTCCTTTCTTGCATGCATTGATGGAACATAAATGTTTAATCATAACTTCACAAGTGAAGGGTTAGATTTATTAGAATAGTTTTTGTTTTATATACATTTTAGGTTTTTTTGTCTCTTTCGGAGGCTGTTTACAGCTATTTGTTAATATATAATGTTTAATATAATAATGTTTACTTTGTTGGATATATATTTTGGTTATTGTGTGTGTGTAAAACTCAATAAAAATATTAGAAAGAGGATTGTCAGATGAGTGGATCACATGGACAGTGGTTTTGACTGCTGCTGTTCGCCATGCCAAACACCACCAGAATCCTGGCTGCAGGTTCCTCACTTTCATGCTGTCTTTTGTACAGCTCATTTATGGATGCTGTGGCAACAAGTAGCTCAAACACTGTCAAACTTCCCAGTGCACAAAACAAATGTGGCAAATGTGACTGATCTCTGTAGCACACTCCCTGTGGGGATCAAGGCCAACTTTATCATAACTTTCACATCTCAAACAACCCCAGCACTCTCTGAAACAACACTTTGACCAATTTCACATATTTCATTCTTTTCATTGGTTAATACAGTATAGTCTGCCGTATCTGGAACTCAAGCAACAGGCAAAAACAAAGAGGAAATAAATAAATAAATAAAGTTGAAGTCAATGACTTAAAAAAAATTAAAGTTTAAAATATAAAAAGTAAATGCTCTCTGAAGCAGCAACACAATGCTGTGGTAAAGATGGGATCAAACATTCAGCTAGTGGAGCGCCCTGGTTATACCACCCATGGTAACTGTTTGAAAAAAGTTTCAATAAAGTTGTGTTTGAATAAAATGGCCGTGTGAAGGATGAAGAGCCAGCTGATGCCAGTTGCTGCCAAAGTTTCTCCCTATCCTTGCCGAAGACTCTTTATTAGTATACTATTAAGTATATTAGGAAGGCTTTATCTGTAAACATGGGGGAGGGGGGGTTAATTATGACGATGGCACGGTTAGCGTAGCGGTTAGCACAACGCAGTTACAGAGCCAGCGACTAGAGTTCAAATTTAAACTTTGTAAGTCGCAGAAATTACCTGATGAAAGTGAACTTTATATAATCAAGGACTAAAATATTGATTACTTTACATTTTGCACTGTCTTTTGTGTTTTAAACTGTTTATCCTTAATGCGGGTGTATTGTTAGACATTGTAAGAGTGAATCTCAAGCAAGCATAAAATTTGCATATCCCAATATTCACAATTCCAGTAGGTACTAGATACCTGCGATTTTATTATAGTTGGAAAATATGGTTTTTCCATGTCAACCAAAGGCATCCTTTCTGAACTAACTTTGTTTAAAGAGGTTTTAGAGGTGATTTCCTATCACATGCAAAGTATTTTTGTTTTTAAATGGAAAATAAAATACTTGTTTAAATTATTCCCTCCCCCCACCCCATTTCAAATTTCTAGTACTCAAAATGTTTTAAAGCTGAACCCTTCCCAAGAGAAGAGAGCATGCTGTGCCATTGTGAAAATATTTATAACCAGCTAGTGCTCATCTCTGGTGGCAATGTATTGCAAGGATGTTGACTGAAGCACTGTTCTTCACTCTTGACAGTGAATGGAGATTGTTCAGAAGATTGCCTCAATCTCATTGAAGAAACACATAGAAGTGATCTATAGTCTCATTAATATTTTGAACTGCAACCAGAAAAGAGCCCAAGCATGACACGGAGTGAAACAGAAGGCAGCAGAATGCACCACTGGGTTAAAGGCTTTGAGAATGTGCTCATTTAGGAGAAGGGGATTTGTGTAACATGGCCAAAGAAGGAAGACTATAGATCCTGATTTTCTCTAATTTTTTAATTGAGTTATAATATGCTCATACATAGATAATAACCAGAATATATATCCAACAAAGTAAAACATATATTAACAAATAGCTGTAAACAGCCTCCGAAAGAGACAAAAACAAAATGAATATAAACAAAAGCTATTCTAATAATCTTACCCTCCCCTTGTGAAGTTATGATTAAACATTTATGTTCTGTTAATGCAATCAAGAAAGGACAACCAAACCATAAATTGGGATCCAATAATTATAAATTCTGAAAATAATTAAGGAAAGGACTCCATAAATTTAGAAAATTAAGGTTGATTACATTAGTGGAGCATCTTACTTTTTTTCCAGAGTCAAGCATGCCATCACATCAGATAACCACTGAGTCTGGGGAGGAGGGACAGCATTCTTCCATCTCATAAATCCAGCTCTTCTGGCAATAAGAAGAGCAAAGGCAACTATATGGGATTGTAGCCCAGACAAATTTAAATCAGCTGACTTACTTACACCAAATAGGGCAATGATTAGGAGCAAAATTAATATTAAAAACTAAAGACAAGGTACAGAAGATACTTTTCCAATCATTGCAAAGCAAGGAACATGACCAAACATGAAATAATGTCTCTTCTTCAGTCTTACATCTATCATATTTTGACAAGAAATTAGAATAAAATGTAACCAATTGAACTTTGGAAAAGTAAGCTCGATGTATGACTTTAAATTGCAATAATGACTGTCAGGCGCATAAAGATGAATTAACTAATTTCAAGATAGAATCCCATGTGACATCAGAAAATTCTTGTTGAAAATCTTGCTCCCACCATTTCTTAGTCTTGGCCCAAAATTTATTAATTGGATTAAATTAATATATTTTCTCCTACTGCTCAGTTTTTACCACCTCAATGAAATCCAAACCATTTGAGCTCCACCATGGAACTGGACAAGGTTGTCTTTTAAGCCCATGATTGTTTAATTTAGCATTAGAACCATTTGCACAAAAGAGTCTGGAAAAACAACCAACTGAAAAACCTCACAAAGATAAGCGTATACAGAGCCGTTGTCATACCCACACTCCTGTTCGGCTCCGAATCATGGGTCATCTACCGGCACCACCTACGGCTCCTAGAACGCTTCCACCAGCGTTGTCTCCGCTCCATCCTCAACATCCATTGGAGCGCTTACACCCCTAACGTCGAAGTACTCGAGATGGCAGAGGTCGACAGCATCGAGTCCACGCTGCTGAAGATCCAGCTGCGCTGGATGGGTCACGTCTCCAGAATGGAGGACCATCGCCTTCCCAAGATCCTGTTATATGGCGAGCTCTCCACTGGCCACCGTGACAGAGGTGCACCAAAGAAAAGGTACAAGGACTGCCTAAAGAAATCTCTTGGTGCCTGCCACATTGACCACCGCCAGTGGGCTGATAACGCCTCAAACCGTGCATCTTGGCGCCTCACAGTTTGGCAGGCAGCAACCTCCTTTGAAGAAGACCGCAGAGCCCACCTCACTGACAAAAGGCAAAGGAGGAAAAACCCAACACCCAACCCCAACCAACCAATTTTCCCTTGCAACCGCTGCAATCGTGTCTGCCTGTCCCGCATTGGACTTGTCAGCCACAAACGAGCCTGCAGCTGACGTGGACTTTTTACCCCCTCCATAAATCTTCGTCCGCGAAGCCAAGCCAAAGAAGAGAGAACCATTTGCAGTGGCCAAAATTGATAAGAATCAATTATTTAGGTGCTACTATTACTAAGAATTGCAACAATTTGTTTAAGGAGAACTTTTTTTCTTTAATGAACCATGTTGAGAAATCCTTTGTTCTGTGGTCCTCTTTCAATGCCCCTAATTGGACTTATTAATGTTATTAAGATGAATATCCTACCCAAGTTCCTATATATTTTTCAAGTTATACCTGTCTTTGTTCCCAAAATCTTTTTTAATCCACTTGATTCTATCATCTCTTTCTTGGAGAAACAAACATCTTCGTCTTAATAGGACTTCCCTTCAAAATCCTAAAAAGAAAGTGACATTGCCATTCCCTAATTTTATGTTATATTATTGGGTAGCTAATACTATATATATTAATTTTTGGATTCATCATAAGGACAGACAGGATGTTCCTGGTTGGATTAATTTGGATATTGATTCTATCAAGAAGTATTCCCTCGCTTCGATAGTTGGAGCCTACTGATGTGGACCCAACAGTATCAGACAGATGTTTTCGCTGTAAGAAGGAAACGGGAACAACAGTACATGAAATTTGGGCATGTGAGAAAGTGAAAACATTTCAGGAAGATCTAAACCAGGTATTAAATAAAATCACAAAAAATAACACCAAAAAATCCAGAGATCTAAGTAATATAAGAAGTAAAGAACTTGGACTCGATTTGGATGGAGCACAAAAAAGATTTATTATGATAGCCTTAGCTGTAGCAAAAAAATGTATCATGTCAACCTGGAAATTAGAAGATAGCCTGAGAATACAGCAATGGTACATAGAAATGAATAAATGTATTCCATTGGAAAAAAATAATATATAATTTAAGAAATAACATCACAGTATTCGAACAAATTTGGGAACCGTACATGGAACACAACAGAGAAGTCCTACCACGGACCTCCACCACCTAAAATGACAGAAGGAGAAGAAGACGAAATGAACTGACCCAGTATGTAAAAGTAGATGACACAAATTTCTTGTTTATTTTCATTGTGTGATGACATTGTTTAATGGGTTTAATGTATCATATATGTTGAACGTTGAGTGGGTGGGGAGGAGGGGGGTGAAGGAGGGAGGGAAGGGAGGGGGGGAAGGGGAGAAAATGACACTGTGTATATTCAAGAGGGAAATGTTTGTGTGTATTTTGGTCAATATGGTTCATAGTGTGAAAAATAATTTAAAAAAAAACAAGCCCAAGTGTTACATGGAGCTAATGGGATTGTTAGAGGTACCTGTATCTCAAATGATAGAAGGTGTGTTTACACTTAAATGAACAGCTACACCTTTTGTGTATCAAGAACAACTGTTGGGACTCTGTTTCATGACCAATACTGAAAACTGAATAAAATTTTTGCACATCTGTTCATTAAAGTGATAAATATCCAAAGCAGTTTGCACAAATATTGAGTGCTTCATCCACCTCTACATTTCATCCACCTCTACATTTCAGGTAAATGATCAATCCATTAAACACAGTACAGTGCAGAGCCTTCAGCCTTAATGTTGTGCCGGCCTATATTCCTACCAATAAAAGGTTCAAAACCTAAATATACCTTCCACAACATTTCATTTTCTGGTAAAGTGGGAAATTTCATTTGTTTAACAAAGTGGTCATATTATTTTTAATGGCCATTCTTTCTTCTTTGGCTTGGCTTCGCGGACAAAGATTTATGGAGGGGTATGTCCATGTCTGCTGCAGGCTTGTTGGTGACTGACAAGTCTGATGCGGGACAGGCAGGCACGGTTGCAGCGGTTGCAAGGGAAAATTGGTTGGTTGGGGTTGGGTGTTGGGTTTTTCCTCCTTTGTCTTTTGTCAGTGAGGTGGTCTCTGCAGTCTTCTTCAAAGGAGGTTGCTGCCTGCCGAACTGTGAGGCGCCAAGATGCTTGGTTGGAGGCGAGATCAGCCCACTGGCGGTGGTCAATGTGGCAGGCACCAAGAGATTTCTTTAAGCAGTCCTTGTACCTCTTCTTTGGTGCATCTCTGTCTCGGTGGCCAGTGGAGAGCTTGCCATAGAACACGATCTTGGGAAGGCGATGGTCCTCCATTCTGGAAATGTGATCCACCCAGCGCAGTTGGGTCTTCAGCAGCACGGATTCGATGCTTGCGTACTCTGCCAGCTCGAGTACTTCGATGTTGGTGATGAAGTCATTCCAATGAATGTTGAGGATGGAGCAGAGACAGCGCTGATGGAAGCGTTCTAGGAGCCGTAGGTGATGCCGGTAGAGGACCCATGATTCGGAGCCGAACAGGAGCATGGGTATGACAACAGCTCTGTACACGCTGATCTTTGTGTTTTTGTGTGTGTGGCCATAATATACACCATAATGGCCAAGGTGTATTTTACAGTGGGCAAACTGGGGTCAACACCAAAACAGATCAGTTGTAATAATGGAGTAAATGGGCAGTGAGCAAGTAGACAACATAATAATATTTTTCCAACAACTAACCTTTGTCTTTGCATTGGCCTTCTCGACATCGGAGAGACTGGTCGCAGATTAGGAGACCGCTTTGCCGAGCACCTCCTCTCATCCACCACAAAAGCAACCTCCCTGTAGCGAACCATTTCAATTCTGAGTCACACTCTCAAGCTCACATGTCTGTCCATGGCCTTTAACACTACCCCACCCTGACCACCCGCAGATTGGAGGAACCACACCTCATTTTTCATCTGGCACCCTCCAACCCCAGGCATGAACAGAGTTCACTGCATTCCACTAATAAACTTGCTTTTCTCCCCTTCCCTCCCCCTTTAACTAGTTATTCCAGTTTCTACTTCCTTTCTCTCTCCACCTAGCCTAGACTCCTCCTCCTCCCCCCCCCCCCCCCATGGTGCCCCCCTCCTCTCACCTATCATCTCCCATCCTCACCATCCCCCCTTCTCCCTTTTGTTCGGACAGCTCTCATGTTCCCCCACACCTTGATGAAGGGCTCAAGCCCGAAACGTTGGTTCTGTATCTTTACCTTTGCTACATAAAAGCACTGTTTGAGCAGCTGAGTTTCTCCAGCATTTGTGTGTTTTTTCACTAAACCACGGGGTCAACAGAATCCTGTGCTTTACCTTTGTGTTGAGAAGTGTTTCCAGCAGATCTAAATATTTTTCATCCCACAGAAGAAAATGGTGTCTCTTGTCTCAGCTGGACAATGATAATAAAGGAACACCAATATATTTCCAAGTCAAGATGGTGTGTGTAGCTTAAAGAAACCTGCAGCTGGTAGTATTGTCATGTGCCTGCTGCCCTTATCCTCCTTGATATCAAGGTCAGTCACTCTCTGTTCAATCGTAGCATTCAGCTCCTCAGACTATGTATGGACTAATACTGTGAAAACATTTTGCTCTGTATGGATCTTTACTACTTCAGGTTTGGTATGTGTAGACCAGCCATTCAACACCCTCTGCAATCGCGTTCCAGCCACCGTACTCATGCGCGGGCTCCAGTTTGGCGGGCTGGAGTTCAACAGAGTCCAGGTGTGGTATGGCCATCATGTACAGAGCTCCTGCTGACCTGCAAATAGTTATTGTTATAACTTCTCCTTTCAAGTCATATTGTTACAAATATAGCATCAGAAGTGGGATGGTGAGCGTCCTGAGGCTTCCCAGTCGACTTTCAAGTGAGGAACCAGCACCACGTTGCAGCAGTCGACATGGCGGATGGATTCAAATGACCCGACCCACTCATCTTCGAGGTAACGTTGCCGAGAACTAGTGAATTTTCGAACAAGAGAATGATATATTTATCACGGTGACGCACAGTGACAAGCCTGGTCACACAAGAGCGTACATTTTATTAAATTTGGTGAGTCCAGAAGCCATAGAGCGGGAGAGATCATTTGTTTATGCAAGTGAAGTGTGTGAAGGGGAGCTGATTCTCAGTCCGGCAGGGTGATGGAAAAAGTTTAGAGAAATGTGCAATCCACAGATAAATATCATGATGGAAAGGCACAAACTTTATATGAGATCAAAGGCCTGGCGAGTTGATCAATTCATACGTCAGCGATTTAAAGATAAGGACGAAAGACCTGCAACTTTGGAATGCTCTGTGAGGAATTAATCAGAGACAGGTTGGTCTGTGGCATTTACAATGACAGCATGAGGAAGGTGCTTCAACACACAGTAACACTAGTGAAGGCCATCTCTACCTGCCTGATTTATGAAATGACTGAGGAGAATAGCAAGAAGTTAGCTTCTCCACAGCAGGCTACCACGAGCATTCCAGGTGGGATCTGCAAAGAAACAATGGATGGAGACCCGGAGGAAGAGTCAGCCAGACCAAACCACATCATCGTCAATTACAAAGTGCAACAACTGCAGAGGTGACTAAGCAGTGAGAAAAGAAATGTGTCCAGCTTCTGACCCACAGTGTTGAGCCTGCAGAAAGTGGAACTATTTCAAAAGATGCTGCAGATCCAGACAACAGATCAATACTGGCCCAGACCTAGAAGGACAATTGACCAACTAGAGCCTGAACAGAATGAAAGCAACATATTTTGTCGATGGGCTGACATTGCAGATGGCAGTGGACTTAACAGAGACACGGGTTAGGGGAAACAATGAAGCTTTTGTAACTGTAAAGGTAATGGAAGTGAAGGTTGACACAGGAGCCAAGTGCAATGTCACGTCAGAGAAGACATTCAATCAACTAAGAAAAGGGGAACAGATCAAGCCATGCATCGTCAACAAGTCTAGTGGCATACAGGTGGAACAAGATCAAAACCATTGGTATGGTGAAGCTGTGGTGCTATCCACAAGGATAGTTAAATTTACAGATGAACTTCGTTGTTCATGAGAATGTTCTACTTCTGCTTGGCCAAAGTGCATGTATGGGTATGGGACTTGCCTCATTTAGTAGAGACGTTCACCAAGTATGCCCCTCCGAAGACCGTTTGTTGCAGAACATTTTCTCGGAATACAGTGATCTCTTCTCAGATGAACCTAGAACACTGCCAGTAACATATTCCATGAAGCTTGACCCAGAAGTGAGACTTGTGGTTTGTCCAGCACATCACATACTTGTGGCCATGAAGGATGAAGACAAGGTCAGGCTGGACAGAATGCAGGAGGTGACCATAGAGACCGATCACCAACCCCTGGTCACAATATTGAAGGAGCCCACTCAGCACCAGCGAGGTTACAGAGGATGATGCTCAGGCTTCAGAAATACAGTATCACCCTGGTATACAAGTGCAGAAAAGAGATGCACCTAGTCAACATGCTGTCTCGTGTCCCCAGAGATTCCACTGTCCAACAGGTTGAGGAGGAGGACAATTTTGACGTAATGACAGTCACTCACATATCCTCGTCTCACCTGGAGGAGCTAAGGAGACACACAGCAGAGGCCTCTACTTCAAAGACCCTTGGCACTTTCATTAAGGGTGGTTGGCTGAACAAGCAGTGCAGTCTGCCACCAGCAGTGGCAGACTTCCCGTTCCTTGATGAGCTGCAGGGCGAGGAAGGGATCATAATGAAAGGCCAGAGAGCTGTGATTCCCAACGTTGCAGAAAACGTATGTCAAAATCCTGCACAGAGGACATCCGGGTGCAGAGGCAACAAAACAGAGGGCGAGGGACATAGTTTTTTGGCCTGGGGTGACCAAGAACATTGACCAAGAGGTGCAAACTTGCTTGGTGTGCAACAGCACTAAGCCACACCAGCAGAAGGAACCATTACACCTTCATCCGGTTCCAGACTTGCCTTGGTCAACTGTGGCAACTGACATTTTCGAGTAGCAATATCAGCAATACCTAGTGTTGGTTGATTCATATTCGGGTTGTGGCTGTCATGTGACAGCACTGCACCCTACCTAGTCGGAGGATACACCAGCTGCCAATGAAGGTTTGGTTCTGCCCCACCCATTAATGCACATCTTGCTGTTGGCACCATGTAAATTATCTGGACTGCACTCTCCTGCCTGCCTGTACTTGGCCTTGGGTCATTAGGTGTTGTAATTGGATTAACACCCTAGCACTGAGCTATTGACCCCCAGTCAATGATGTGGGCTTGTCCCTCCAGCATTATAAAGGGGCCACGTGCTCTTTGTTCTCTCTCTTTTGCCAGCTTGGAACCACCCTGCTTCACTCCAGGCCTAGAAATGTGGAAGGAGAAACTGTGGGTAAGATGTGCACTGTTAAAAGGGTTGGGAGCATTTAATTAGCATCCCTTGCAGCATAGAGCCGTGCCTGCACTGAGTCAAGGGGTGGTGGGGCAACGTAGTGATTTTTCCTTGATCTTTGTATGTACCAGTTCATTGTATGTGTGTGTGTGTGTGTGTGTGTGTGTGTGTGTGTGTGTGTGCACGCACGCGTGCTGCATCAGTTACCATTTCCCATACTTGCCTTCTGTAAATAAAATACTTCCCCATCAAAACTGTGTTCAGAGTCCTTGCCTTTGAGACTTACCAAACTTGTTTCCTCACTCACAACAGGGGTGGTACGAAATAGACCTGTGTGGTGATGCTACTTCCACACAGTCATCACCAAGTTGAACAGGCACTTCTCAGTGAATGGACCATCACACACCCTGTTATCAGATAATGGCAGACAATTTATGAGCCAAAAATTTAAGGTCTTTGCAGCAGAGTTGGACTTCACTCACATTACCAGCAGCCCAGAATATCCAGTCTAATGGGTTGGCTGAGAGAGCTGTAAGAAGTGTGAAACAGCTCATGGAAATGTCCTACAGGGAGAAAATTGACATATTCCTCAATCTGCTTAAACTGAGGAACATCACTTGGGACACCACGCTTGGGTCTCCAGCCCAGGGACTGATGTCGAGACAGATGTGCACCATCTTACCTGTGGCAAGGAAGCTTCTGGAGCCCCAAATGAGAAATCCACAGGAGATCAAGGCCCAGCTGTTGTGCAAAAGACTGTCGCAGAAGGAGTGCTACAACAAGGTGAGGCAACTGCTCGAGCCTTTGACAGAGGGACAAGTTGTCATGATGCAAACTCAGCAGGGCTATGACCAGACTGGCTCAGTAGAAGAAAGCTGCCAGGAGCCAAGGTCATACCTGGTCCGATCAGAAGGGAAAGTGTACAGGAGAAACCAATGACACATCCTTCCTGTAAGGAAGCCAATCCCAGTTCATTGCAATCCTGATGAGACTCTGTACCAGAATACGGGTCTTGAGCTTAAAGACGGTGGTACTCCCTCAGTAGCCACACCTGAGATAATGGACAGTGCACATTCTCAGGGTGAGGTACCATAGGCCTCTATCTCCATGGAGGGCTATTACAGGACGTGCTCCAAGTGCACCTGTAAACCGAACCCCAAGTACAAACATTGATCCACGTCAGTGGTGTTCGTTGCGTAATGTTAATTTGCGAACTGTGTTACGTTGGAGGTTACTAAAGGAGATGTAGGCCAGTCGCTTAGCTCTTGCTGCAATCAAGTTGCAGCCACTATACTCACAATAATGGTCTGTGCATGTGCGGGCTCTAGTTTGGTGAGCTGGAATTCAGTGGAGTCCAAATACGCTACGGCAACCACGTATAGAGCTCTCACTTACCTGTAAATAATAGTAAATAGTTATAACCTCTCTTCTCGAGTTGTGTCATTACTACCACCACATCAACAAATAGAATGATACTGGCAGATTTCTACAGGTATGTGGTGGAAAGGGATCGTTAGAATTGTGGCTCACTCTGAGTTTCCCCGCAATGTAACTACTGGACAATCTGCTTAGCAGATGGTCTTCCACCTAGAAATAGCTGAATACTGGTAATGAGGATCACACACCCACAATGTGTCATCAGAATACTTTTACCCTATTTACCTGTACTCATTGTTATGAATTGTAAAGTGAGCATCATGGTCTAATATGGGGACACCAATACCCCTGAGCATAAAGCCCTACAAAAGGTAGTGGACGCAGCCCATGACATCACTAGCAAAACCCTTCCCACCATCCAGAACATCTACAGGGAACACTGCTGTCAGAGAGCAGCAGCAAGGATCATGGATCATCAAGGATCCACCCCTCCCAGCACACACTGTTCTCGCTGATGCCATCAGGAAAGAGGTCTAGGTGCCACAAGACGCGCACTACCAGGTTCAGGAACAGTTGCTCCCCCTCCACCATCAGACTCAACAACAAACTCAATCAAAGACTTATTTAAGGACTTTTGTGCCCTTTATTGACTTTTATAATTCTCTCCGTATGGCACAGTTTCTTTACATTTACAGCTCTTTATTTGTGTACATGTATATGCTGTGTACCATCTTTTTGCACTACTATTAAGTGGTAATTCTGCCTCTCCTGCAGGAGAAAGGATCTCAGGTTTGCATGTGATGAAATGTATGGACTCTGACAATAAACCTGAAATCTGATGAAGTTAAAATGAGACATCTGTCAGTAGGTTATTGAAGAGCACATGGTGTTGTCATTTTGTTCATTGAAAAGTAATTGTCAGTCAAAGCTTATTCTAGAGCTCACGTCATCACTCCTACTAATGATATTCTGGTTCTCCCACATTTGAAGTCCTGTTTACCCATCACCCTGAACTCCCATTAATTTGCCTATCACACCAACAGATTGACTGAGGATGCCATCTCCACGGCACTTCACTCTGCCCTGACTCACTTGGACAGCCCCAACTCTTATGTCAGAATGCTGTTCATTGACTTTAGTTTGGCATTCAATACTGTGATTCCCTCTAAGCTGATCACTGAATTTCACCAGCTTGGAATCAGCTCATTCCTCTGCATTTGACCTTGGACTTTCTGTCTTATAGACTCCCCCTCCATTTTCACCCTGAGCACCAGCATGCCTCAGGGCTATGTGCTGAGCCCTCTTCTGTACTCCCTTTTCACCTATGGCTGCATTCCTGTACATGATTCTAACTCCATAATCAAGTTTGCAGACGACACCACGTTGTTGGCCTGATCCGAAGGGATAATGCAATGGCCTATAGGGACAAGGTGCAGCACCTGGCCATGTGGATGATAAACTGGCCCTTAACACCCAGAAGCCAAGGAAATCATTGTGGACTTCAAGCATGCTGGGAGCCACACTCACACCCCTATCTACATCAATGGAGCTGTAATGGAATGTGCATCGTCTCAAGTTTCTTGGTGTCGACTTTCCTTCCATCAAGTAGGCCCTATAAGAGCCTTCGCTCCCGAACCATCGAGGTCAGGAAGAGCTTCTTTCTGGAGGTTGTGATCCTGCTGAACCTTGCATCACAGCGCTGAGCAGTATTACCCCTCTGTATTTTTACAATTTGTTGGAGCGCTTGCTTTTACTCACAGTGACCTGTAAGTGGCACTGTTTATACTTCTGGTTAGATGCTAATTGGATTTCATTGGCTTTGTATCTATACTTGGCACAAAGACAATAAAATAAAATCTAATCTAAATCTTGATAGCTCCAACAGATATTTCTCAAGTGTCACATGGATTGAACTGAATTCTGCAGTGGAAGAGATCTCCGGGACAAGGCACTTTTGGATGAACATAGCAGCAAATATCTTATATTTAGCACTCTCATGCTAGGCCCCACCATCACTGAGGGTGATGATGACCCTGTTGCCCCCCTCTTTCAGTGAGTGGTTTAATTGCTCATCACCAATCAGGACTGCAGAGCTTTGATCTGATCTTTTAGATATGGGATCATTTATCACTGTCCATTCCATGCAGTTTCCATTGCTTCACCTGTGATGCACCTCACTAGGTTTGCATCTTACTTTAGATAGTCCTGGTGCTTCTCCCAATTTGTCCCTCATTCCTCATTAAACTAGGGTTGATCCCTGGCTTGAGAATAAATGCAAGTTGAATTCTATATCAGCCCTGAGGGAATATATGTTAAATGTCTACATGCTGGTGGCCTACAACATGTCCAGTAATGCTAGATCTGGTCAGTGTCCATCCCACTTAGGTCTCGTGAAATGCCCCAGAAGGAAGATATTCTCAGTGTTAAATTAGTGCTTTGTCTTTACAAGGGTTGCTTTGTGGATATTTGCACTAATAACATGCACAGATGTACCTACAGCAAATAGATTGGTAAGGACAATGTCAAATAGGTTCATCCATCATGCTGCTTTACTCAATACCTGCCACAGAACCAGTCAAGCAATTTCACCCTTCAGGACTCAGCTGGCACTACCAACCCATTCTTGCTGATGGACACTGAAGTCTTCCAACCAGTGTACATCCTTACTACTCTTGGTGCTTCTCCTGTTCACATAGAGGAGCAATGATTCATCGGATGAGGGAAGACAGTAAATGGTGACTTGGAGATTTCCTTGTCCATGGTTGACCTGTTACCATGAGACTTAATGGGATCTGGAGTCAATGCCGAGGACTCAAGAGGCTACTTCCTCTCAACTCTATACCGCAGTACACAACCCCTTATAAGTATATGCATCCAGTGGGAGAAGACGTGCCCTGAAACTGTTTTGGCAAAGTCTGTCATGTCATCTACAAGATTTACTGAGTGAAGGTATCGTTAGAATTGTGGCTCACCCTGAGTTTCCCCACAATGTAACTACTGGACAATCTGATTAGCAGATGGTCTTCCACCTAGAAATCGCTGAATACTGGTCATGAGGATCACACGCCCACAATGAGTCATCAGAATACTTTTACCTATTTACTTGCACTCATTATTATGAATTGTAAATTATTGCTGTCTTTGTATCTTTTCCTGAAGTCTTAAAAACATTTACAGAAATTTTAATGACCTCAAGACAGAATATGTCAGTGCATCTCCCCATATTCTTATTTACATAAAATGACACAACTTCTTAGAAATATTAACTTACACAGACCACCATTCCATTTAAGAGTCTTGAATATGTGGTAGCACACTATTAACCTGGTTTATACACTTTTCCTTAAAGATACTGGTTTGGACTTGGGAAGCAACCAGTGTTCAATTCATTAATTACCTCAAGAGAAAATAATGCTAAATTAAAAGCTACAATGAACAAAATTACTATCAGTTGCTCATAATGGTTGAGAAATTTAGCTCAGTAGCACCCAATGTTTGGATGCTCACTTGTTCCCAACTTAATGTGCGATGTGCATAATTGTAGCACAACTCAAATGTCAATACTGCCCTCCAGGTCTCCACATGATGAGAGGATGATGTTGCATTAATAAATGCATACCCATTATTTGGCACATTGTCCAACCAATCCTCAACAATTTAAACAAGCTTGTGTACAAATCCTTGAGGATCAAGCTGTGATGTTTAAAGGGATCTGCAAATTCTTACAAATTTGTTGCTGATGCTTTACAGAGAGCCAGATGGAAGAAGTCATAAGTTAGACATGGGCAGTTTCTGCAGTTCTATGTGACTGATTTGGCATAATAATGTGGGCATGTGCTGATGTTAAGCTTCAGCAGAATCTGCTGTTACTGAAGAATTTCCACAGATCTGCAGCAAGTTTGAGCGACTGAGGAGATGGCACACAGATCAGGTTAGTCTGTTGACAAGAAAGAGAGATGAGGGGAGAAGGCTCCTCAATAGCAAAGATGTTCAGAGAACAACTGCTCACTGAGGAGTTGTTTTGTTGAAGGGTCTCAATCCAAATGTCCATTTCCCACTAAAGGTGCTCTTTGACCCACTGAATTCTTCCAGGAACTTGGTTTTTTCACTCTAGATTCCAACATTTGCAATCTTTTAGGTCTCCAACTCATCACTGTGAGACGGAGTTGACAAGGGTTGAACTTAACTAGATGCTCATGAATTTTAAAACCCACTATGCTGTTAACTGTAAAGGTCCTCATTAGATGTTATAATCTGACAGAGATACACCCTGTTCTGTGGAAACAGAACTACTGCAGATATGTGCCAGAACTGCATTGTCAGTGGCTGGAAGAGTGGACTTCCTTTGTCGTGGTTATATAAATGCAGGTAGGTGGGACTAGAGGAGATCACTGAGATCGGTACGAATGAGAGGGGCCGAGATGGCTTGTTTCCATACTGTAATTGTTATACATTATATGGTTCATTCAGACCTTGAATTCTTTGGAGAAGCATTGCATTGAAAAAGAAAGGAGGGCCTCCAAATTCAAAGCCATCTCTTATGTTTTGTCAACTCGATAATTGTTTAAGTTCAGTTCTTGTCAAGATTCACAAAGGAGTAGGGAGAAGGATGGAGGTAGTAATGTCAGGAAACCCATTTTGACCATGCTAGATGTGATCAACTGATCACACATCAATCTCAATGACCCAAGTATCCTTTCATCTAGAGCCTCTTCCCTCTGTGGCCAACCACATTTGGAAATAGTCAACACCAGTTTAATTACCCAAACCAAATTTGTGCACCAAGTTATGAAGAGAGTCAGACAAAGTTAAACTGATCATGCATGTTCATTTTCCACATGGCGTAGCTGTCCAAATGATCCGACCAGCCCTGCTCCCTTCCAACAGCTACGAGCTGGAAAGCTTGGCTTGGATTATTACCATTTCACCTCGAGACGCATTTATCCAGGCTGGCTAAGCTAGCAGATCACATGCAAACCTAGTGAGAAATCGATGAACTGGATCTAAGGACCTCAAGAGAGAACAGGCTGTTTGTGCTCATTGGAGCTCCTGCCATTGCTAGCGTGATGCTACTTATTTGTTAGAGAATTGACCTTTGAAGTGCTGCGATACCCCAGAGCTCCCTTGGACTCAGGTGACTGCAGCTACATTTGGCAAAAAGCTGAGTTTTCATGAAAACAGACAGAACTTCAGCAGTTGGGTGGCTTTAGTTTGTACTGGAGGAAAAGTCCTGGCCACCAAATTCTGCGTGACATCCAATCCACGTGGATTAAAAATGAGTTAGCCAGGGCTCAAGTGCTGGAAAGGATGAATTTTCAAGATTTGTGCTAATCCCTTTGCAAGGATGGAGTTGGGCTGCCACACCTCCCTTGACATTTCAGACCCTTTCAGTAAATTCTGACAAAAACTGCAGACAGTTCCTTGCCTACTCCCATTAGCCCTCTGTTGGACATGCAAGAGGTGATTGGATTTTATTATCCTGGCATTAACACCAGGATATAGGGGCACTGAACTTAACTCATGTTCTTCCCTCATTTCTGTCCCCAGCAGAAGAGCTCCTGGCCCCTGGACAGGCCGAGCCAGAGGTAGGTGTTTTGTTGACATGCTTGGTGATTTCACTGGGAACACAGCAACATGCAAAAACCTTTTGATGTGGCAAGTTCCTGTTGGCCTTGGACTTGTGTTTTAGCTCTTTTTGTGGTGGAGTCATGTTAAAAGTTCTCTGTCCTTTTTCAGGGTCTTAATATTCTTCACACATGACTGTGCACTTAGAACAATGCAAGTTCATTGGTCTTTGCCTGCATGAGAGGATAACTTATCTTCTTGCTCCCTATTCAGCACCCTCAGGGAAAATTGCAGAAGAGGAAATAAAGTCTGGGGTTGAATTTGACTGCCACTTCCTGAAGTGATTGTCTGCGGGCATACCATACGTTATCAAAAGCAGAAACAGAAGTTAACATGAGCACAATTCAGCTCCACCATCTGAGTATCATGTGCTTTCCTTCCACCTCTGGAGGCTGCACCACATGCTCTGGTTTGACTTGCCATGAGTTAGCTCTGGTATCCAATTGTTTGGATGGTTCCCTCTCCAGTTGGGTTAATATACCAATTATAAACAATGTAATTGTCACTTCTGCTTTGTGAAATAGACACAAAGAAAAATTCCTTGGTCTTCCTGACAGGATGCATTACATGCTGACAAGGATTAGTTGAGTTTTGATTTGTTTTACAGTGTTTGGAACACAATTTAATTTTGATGTGATTACCCAGCTGCACTTGGCATTAGGCAGATTATTTATGAGCCTGAAATGGTGCACCGCATAGACCTCCATTAATGGCGCTGTTGACATATGGTTAATCCAGCCCAAGGATATTGTCCCATAAACTCAGGATAAGAAGACCATACCACACTGTCCAGACCTGTGAAGCACTGGGCTTCTTGACCCAGCAAAAGTGCTCAGTTTTCCAGTTCTTACAGTGACTTACGCTTCCAGTAAGAAGCATCAATCTTCACAGATACATGGGAATAAGGAAATCCTGACCCTGGTAATTCAGTCAAAAGCATTGTGACTGTTGACAAAGATTTCCCCTGGGAAAACTCATCTTTTTCCATAGTGGAAGAAAGCAGAATAGATTCATCGGAGGAGAAACAGCAAAAACATTGAAGTTTATGTAATTTCAAAAAAAAATAACTGAAATATTGACTTTTCTGACTTTATGTCTTGAGGAGAAATTCATTTCTTTCTTCACATCAACTAAAAGATGTTCCCAAGTAGATAGCACAGCCAGAAAAATAAGACCCAGAGTCCAATGAAGAAGTCATACATTTTGATATATGTCCAAAATACAGAGAAAGCAATTAGATGCATATACACATTTCATAACTGCAGATCTGTCAAAGAATTTTATTCTTGAAGTAGTCACTGTTACTAAGCAGGCCTTTGCAGCTGTCATAGTGCACACCACAAGATCCCACAAACAGTAAGGGGATTAAGTAGGGGTTTATCTGTTCATGATGGAATTCCTTGAAAAAGAAGTGCTGGCAAAGTAACAGCCGTACTTCCCAATGGGGTTTGAACACTGACTGATTTTTTTTTTGTGTCTGAATAAGCAAGCAAGTAGAGGCAGGTCTCAAAGGCATGCATGACAGATCCATTCAGCACTGCATTAAAGCAGGGAAGATGCAGATTATGCAGTCATCATGTCCTGTGTGTCTTCAACACAGCCTCGCAATTCTGAATCAAGGTTTCCATCACTAGCCAAGCTGAGAAGTGAGCATAACCCCAAATACACAGTGACATAGCAATAAATGTAAAAAAAACACAATGCTGGAAAAACTCAGTAGGTCAGGCAGCATCTGTGGAGGCAGAGGGATAGTTGAATTGATTGAAGCAAATTGTTTATTTTCATGTATACCAATATTAAGTAAAAAGCTTAGCTTTCGCACTATCCCCGAAAATCAAATAAATAGGACAACAGTGCAGGGGGGAATTTTACAATAAATCAAATCTTGCAGTGTATCGGGTGTTAAGGTGTGAGAATATGATCTTTTGCTACTTAAGAGTGTGATGCTGTTTAAAAACTCCCTGAATTTGAAGATTTGTGATTTCAAGCATACGCATTTCTGTGCAACAGAAGGGGGAGAGGAGAGTATGAATGGGGAAAGATAGGTCCTTCAATATATTAACAGCTTTCTCTGGACAGCAGGAGGCATTAGCAGAGTCAATAGGGGGAAGGTCGATTTGTGTCAAGGCTCCCATCAATTCCAACCTTCTAGCCAGCCTTGACTCACTCCAGTTCACATATCACTGAAACAGGTCCACAGCAGATACAATTTCCTTGGACCTACACTCAGCCCTAGAATATCTGAACAACAAGGACTTACGCCTCAGACTATATCTCTGCACTCAGCACAATAGTCTCTTTGTCTTCGGCTTGGCTTCGTGGATGAAGATTTATGGAGGGGTATGTCCACGTCTGCTGCAGGCTTGTTGGTGACTGACAAGTCCGATGCGGGACAGGCAGGCACGGTTGCAGCGGTTGCAAGAGAGATAGAAGGAGGGGTGCCTTGGCATTGGGACAGTAATCACCCCCTCAATGTCTGCAAAACCATAGTCATGGATTCTTGAAGGAGGGGTAAAGCTCATTTGGCAGTCTTTGTGGACTTTTGAAGGATGGGTAGAGCTAAGGTGGTGAGGGGGAGAGAGTTGACAGCTTTAGATTCCTCAGGGTAAACACTGGTCTTGGTCCACCCAATATCAATTCAATGGTCAAGAATGTGCCTCAGCACATCTACTTCCTCAGACATCTGAGGAAATCTGGCAAATCACCGGCAACCCTCAACAAATTGTACAAGAGCACCATTGAAAGATTGTCTTCAGGGGGCATCGCAATAAGGTATGACAGGACTGCAAGAAACTGCAGAGGGTGGCAAGAAACTGCAGAGGGTTGTAAATGCAGTTCAAGTCATCACACAAACCCACCTCCCCTCCAAGTCTTTCAATAACTCCCACTGCCTTGGAAATGCAGCCAGCAGATCAGGAGAATCATCCACTCTCTTCCTACACTTGTCCATCAGGAAGATTCACAAGTGTGAAATTGTGCACCATCAGATTCAAGGATAGTTTCTTTTCCACTGTTATCAGACTCCTGAATCAATTCCAAAATTATAAAATTGTTTCCTTAGCTCCCTACCAACGAATCTCTCTCTGTAACTTGATACAGTTTTATTTGTTGTGTGTTCTATTGTTAAAATAAAAATGCTGTTCTACAATGGAGTGCTACACCCCTATACTTTTACATCTGTGGGCCAACAAGTAGAGCAGGTATTCAGTTTCTCCAGCACTGTTGGCCAAAAACACACATTTGTTACCAGAGGTTTGCACAATTGAAGCTGAACAATTGGCAATAGATCTCCAAAGGCTGGGTCTTTCATTAAACTTTTCACAATAAAACTTGGCAAGGAGCTTGTTGGTTTTGACAGAGCTTAGGGTAGGGTAAGTTCTGTTAATGCACTACAAACCTTTTGTCATACAAGGCTCATTGAGAGTTCAGCTCTTGAGCAACAACATAGTCAAGGCGTCAGCACTACGCCAGGAGTGAAAACCATTGCAAAATTTCTATTGCCAAATCCCATTTACATCAATGCAACAATGACATCATGTGTTAATGTAATTCTTGTATCCTTATAAAAACCATCAACCATTCCTTACGCAAATATGTTGGTCTTCCTAGATTGATGAATATAGCATTCATAACTCAAACAGATTGCTTAGCCCCTTGTGCCTGGTCTTCCAATCATTAAGGTCATGGGTGATCCAATAACTCATCCACGTTCTCACTCAATCCTTACATCATCTTCATTCCCTCAATTCAAAACTCTTATTAATTTCATTGAATGATTATTCATACCCTTGTGGGATAATGAACTCCAAGGATTTCTACCCTCAAATAATGATACTTCTCATTTCAGAGTTCAATCGCAGATCCCTATGTAGCGCGTCGAATGACTCAAAGACTTGTTGACTCAAACCAAGGCTTTTATTAGCAAAAGACTGGAGCGTATTACATAGAGGTTGACCAGTCCAGACTGACCTGGGTCTGGTTAGGAGCAGCCCTTTATGACCTGCCAGTGGGCGTGGCTACGGCTCTCAGCCAATCACTACTACTATATGTAAATATATACATTGGTGATAGTATTCGGCACTATCACACCCTAATCCTGACAATGGCCTCTCATTCTGGGGTTTTGAGATGGATGCGAAATCAGAGAACACGCGTTTAAAACAGGACAATTATATAGAACTTTTCATTGCTGCTATTTTAATGGTTTGACTAATTACAGTTTTTAAATCTTATTTAGTACTTGATATTCTACTTTCCTGTCAGAATGATACCTGTGACTTTGTTACAACAGTGGCATGCTATTAAGACCATATAGCAGCAGAAGTAGGCCATTTGGCTTGTCGAGTCCGCTCAGCCATTCCATCATTCTCCCACTCAGCCCCATTCCCCCGACTTCTCGCCATAACCTTTGATACACTGATTATTCAGATACCTATCTCTGTTCTTAAAGACATCCAACGACTTTGCATCCATAGCCGCCCATGGTAGCAGATTCACCATTCTCTGGCTAAAGAACTTCCTTCTCATCTCGGTCTTAAATGGGCACCCTTCAATCCTGAAGTTGTCCCCTCTTGTCCTTACTCCTCTCCCTTTGGAAACAACTTTGCCACATCTCCTCCGTCCAGACCTTTCAACATTCAAAATACTTCAATGAATTCCAAGGAGTTCAAGATTTGCACTTTGTGCATTGAGGGAGGGAGAAGGAAAAGCCCACGAGGTAACAATGAAGAAATGATGCAAGGAAAATGGAAGAGGACAAAAGAATTAAACAAAACAAACAAAATGAAACAAGGTTGGCAAAGAGAGCGAAACATTATTGGGTTATTGAGCAAAAGGGCACAAACCAGTAAAACAAGGAATGAAGCAATAACCAGATCAAAAACAAATGAAGAAAAACACGATATATTCAGTGCAGATCATGATCTCCCACCTCTAAAATGAATATGCAAAAGGAAAGCTAGGAAGCTAAATCATTCATAACTTTTTGGGTTTTTTTTCAAGCAATCAAGATAAACACAGGTAACAGTAAAATATTGGAGAGCAATATTATAACTTCATTAAAAATTACTGAACAACTTGCTCCATTTAACTATTCATCAATCTGTGAAGACTATCAGATTTACGCAAGGACACAAGAAATATAGTTCTTGTGTAATATACTTCTGCTGCTATTGTTGCAACGATGAAAATTAGAGTTGGCAAGAGTAATCTCCAGTGGTTTTCACTCATGGCATAGTGCTGATGTCTTTGACTATGTTGTTGCTCAAGAGCTGAGTATTCAACATAAAGTTTGCAGTTCATTACCAGAAAATACCATACCCAATGCTCTTGCAAAAGCAGTGCAACAATGCTAGATTTATTGCAAAAGTTTAATGAAAGACAACCTCCACTCTGACCTCAAATTCACTTGGTCCATCCAGAGCAACACTTTGCCATTTATTGACTTCTCGGTCTCCATCTTTGGTGACAAACATTTTCTACAACTCCCACAGCCATTTTCACTACACCTTTTCAGATCCAGGCCCTTGCAAGGATTCCATTCCTTTCTCTCAATTCCTTCGCATCTGCTACCTGGATGAGGTCTTCCATGTAAGATAATCCAAGATGTCGTCCTCCTTCAAAAACTATGGAATTTATTGATCTTTGTCTTAAATATACTCAGTAACTGAGGCTCCACAAATTCACCGACAGGTGAAGGAACTTCTTCTCATCTTAGTTCTGAATGGCTAATTCCTTATTTTGAGACCATAAAAATACTCATTGAGTATAGCTTGGCATTCAACTGCATCCATTCAGTGAAACCTATGATCAAACTAAAGGATCCAGGACTCTGCCTGCCCTTCTGCAACTGGATACTCTGCCTCCTCATCAGCAGACCACATCCAGTGCAGATCAGCAACATCTCCTTCTCAACACACTGGTCTGTTCTCTGTGCAGTCATGGCTGAGTAGCCAAGTTTAGCTCCAACACAATCTACAAATTCGCTGAGTACACCACCATTGTTGACCAAATGACAGGAAATGATGAATCAGAATTCAGGATGGAGTGTAAAAAACTGGTTGGGTGGTGCCAGAAAAGTTTCCCTCTCAATGTCAAAAAGAGCTTACTGTGTATTATAGGAAGGAGAGGCCAAGGGACCATGCCCGTGTTCATGGACAGAGGTGGAGAGGGTCACCTTCAAGTTCTATCCACTGAAGGGAAAAGGCAACTCAGCATCCACCACGTAAAAGATATGCATTTTTCTATTCGATCACCTCTTCTAAAAAAGGTTATCAGGCCGGTCAACTTAACCTTTTCCTCGTCACAGGGACCAATATCATTCCTTTCTTTGTCTTCTGCTCTTATTCCACTGCCAGCATATTCTGAATTCCCTCCTTTATTCCACGGTGTAAGCTTTCTTACAGAAAGGGTGAGTTAAAATAGAACACAACCCACAACCCCCTCGTCTGCCTAAAACTGCAGCTACAGTTTCTTTCTAACAGTGCAGCCAACTGAGAAAAAAAAAACTTAACTACAACCATTGCTGCTGCAATGTTTGTGAGTGCAAATTGAAGGTGGCTCTGAGGAGTTTGCAGGATGATGGTTTTTAAACCCCCCACCCCTGCCATCATAATACAACTGGATCTCAACAGGTGGACTTTGCTCCTCAAATTCCAATTCACAAAACAACTCAATTCCCATCCCTGATGAATTGGAATTTGGACTACGTATTGCTCTCTAATACTCTTTTTTTGTTTTGTAGATGCCATAACTAATAAATCTGCATCAATTTTGAAACTAGAATTATTGAAGAAACATTATGCTGGATATTAACTATCTTCAAATAATCAATGAAAGTCACTTCTCCAGTTTCCAATTCAATTTCTCCAGGTTTCCAATTCCATTTCTTGCCTTGATATCTGGCACAATCCCTTTGTCACTAAGAATTACTTTCAAGTAAGTTTTTAATCTATTTTTCAAAGACATTAATGAAACTGATTCAATTCATTTCAGCTGTACATTCTAGAGCAAGGGAAATACACTTTCCTTCCTCCCCACCTTTTTATCCAGGTGCCTGTCTATTTTTGCTTATACCTGACAAAGGGCCCCGGCCAAAATGTTGGTTATCCTTCAATTCCTATGGATTCTGGGTGATCTTCAGAGTTTCTCCAGCAGATTTGTGTATTGCATTCGACCCCAGCATCTGCAGGCTTGTTTTCTTCTGCTGAAAGCTTCATCATAGTGTGCTTACATAAAGAATTAAATTATCAGGTCTCTAAAGCCTTTTGACAGAGTGTATGTAATGAGTTTCTAGGCATGCAGCGCAATTCTAGCATCTAATCCTTGCAGAGCCTGCTCAGGCAGCTCATATAACAATCCATCATACTGCAATTTAGGAAAGCTATTCGATCTCCCAAATGAAGAATACAAGAACACCAGAAGCAAGAGTACACTATTCAGCATCTCCTGCCTGCTCCATCATTCAGAAAGATCATGGCTAACCTTTTACCATAGTGCTGCTTTCTTGCACTAGGCTCATTTCCTTTGATCAATTTAATAAACAAAAATTTATCAATCCTTGTCTTGATACCAAGCCTCCAAGCCCTCTTGGATTCAATACCCACCGGATGAAGCAGTGTCTGCAATACACAGTTTCTATAACCATTTCTATGTCCCAATGCTTGTCAACCATCCAACCGGGAATGCCAGAAATGCTTCCATCTCAGTCTCGCAACCCAAAATCCATTTTCAACATCCATAAAGTGTCATTTTCTGCAAACATCACTGCTTGGTGACAGATATCAATCCCCCATGATATTTACTCTACCCATCCAAGTGATGGCCGTCTCCTGCTCTTTCCCAGTTGAGATGACAGAGCTTCAGCTCAGACTGAAAGCACGGATTTGAGTCTGGACTCTGGCAGACCTGTGGTTCGTTCAGCAATTCGGCTGCAGCAGAGGATGGAAATGACATTTCAAATGAGAAATCTACCTTTTCAATGGCCTCTTTTTCCATATTTCATTTAAATGTGGTCTATATTTCGACCCAGGTTCTTCTGATAATCAACAGTTGATTGTAACAAAGCAATTGTCACCTCAGCAAAATGATATTGATCATGAGTTTATTGCCCATGAGTTTATTGCCATATACAGTACCTCCCCCACCACCCTACCACCTCCAGTACGCAGCACCAATGGGGATAGCTAGATGTCAGATAAGAGAATTAGCCGGATGTGTGTTGCGTGGATTGGTAAACTGACTGTTAGGGGCACCAATTTTAAATTTTCGTATATTTCATCTTTTTTTTTTAAAAACACATTTTGTTTTGCCAGCTGTGCTTTGAGGAAAAATTACTACAATCATATACTTCATAGGAACATAGGAAGCAGGAACAGGAGTAGGCCAAAAATGGCCCATCGAGCCTGCTCCGCCATTCAATACGATCATGGCTGATCTAATTTATGACCTAACTCCATCTGCCTGCCTTCTCCACATATCCCACAATTCCTCTATCATGTAAAAATTTATCTAATCAAATTTTAAATATGTTTAATGAGGCAGCCTCAACCACTTCCCTGGTTAGAGAATTCCAAACATTCACTACTCTCTGGGAAAAACTATTTTTCCTCATCTCTGTCCTAAATCTACTCCCCCGAATCTTGAGACTGTGTCCTCTTGTTTTATTTTCCCCTGCCAGCTCAAAAAACCTTCCTACATCTATCCTATCCATACCCTTCATAATCCTATATGTTTCTATAAGATCTCCTCTCATTCTTCTGAACTCGAGCGAATACAATCCTAGACGATTTAATCTTTCATTATAAGTCAACCCCTTCACCCAGGGATCAACCTAGTAAACCTCCTCTGGACCGTCTCCAAAGCCAGTATATCCTTCCTCAAATATGGAGACCAGAACTGGACACAGTACTCCAGGTGCGGTCTCACCAGTACCTTATATAGTTGCAACATTACCTCCCTACTCCTGAATTAAATTCCTCTAGCGATGAAGGCCAACATTCCATTTGCCCTCTTAATAACCTGCTGCACCTGCAACCTAACATTTTGTGATTCATGCACAAGCACTCCCAAGTCCCTCTGCACACAGCATGCTGTAGTTTTTCACCCTTTAAATAATATTCAGTTCTTTTATTTTTCTTGCCAAAGTGGATAACCTCACACTTACTAACATTGTACTCCATCTGCCAGACCTTTGCCCACTCATCCAGCTTAACTATATCCCTCTGCAGACTCTCCACATCCTCATTACAAGTTGCTCTTCCACTCAATTTGGTGTCATCCGCAAACTTGGCTACACATTTTGTCCCCTCCTCCAAGTCATCAATGTAAATGATGAACAGTTGTGGGCCTAACACTGACCCCTGCAGCACCCCACTTACCACTCTCTGCCAACCTGAAAAACTCCCATTTATCCCGAATCTCTGCCTCCTGTCAGACAACCAATTTTCAATCCAGGCCAATATACTTCCCCGGACTCCACTTTCCTGTAACTTACTGATAAGTCTCTTGTGCGGCACCTTATCAAACGCTTTCTGGAAATCCAAATATACATCAATCTGTTCCCCTCTATCCACTGCACCCATTATAATCTCAAAGAATCCTAACAAGTTTGTCAAACAAGATCTTCCCTTTCTAAAACCATGCTGTGTCTGCCTGATTGAACCCATACTTTCCAAAAGTTTCACTATTTCATCTTTACTGACGGCTTCAAGCATTTTCCCAACTACAGACGTCAAGCTAATTGGCCGATAATTTCCAGTCTTCTGCCTACATCCCTTCTTAAAAAGTGGTGTGACATTTGCTATCTTCCAGTCTGCCGGGACCTGCCCAGAATCCAAGGAATTTTGGTATATGACCACCAATGCATCAACTATAACTTCTGCCATTTCCTTCAGAACCCTTGGATGCATATCATCAGGACCAGGTGATTTGTCTGGTTTTAGCCCCATTAGTTTCTCCATCACTACTTCCTTTGTAACAACTATTTTATCAAGGCCCTCCCCAACATTCGCATCCTTAACTCCGCACTTGGGCATGCTGGACGTGTCTTCCACCGTGAAGACTGACACAAAATATTTGTTTAATGACTCGGCCATTTCCTCATTTTTTGCTACCAGTTTTCCTTTCTCATCCTCCAAGGGACCTATGTTAACTCTGGCCACCCTCTTCCATTTTATATATTTATAAATTTTTTTGCTTTCTGTTTTTATATTTTGTGCCAATTTACTTTCATAATCCTTTTTCCCATTTCTTATTACCCGCTTTGTAACCCCTTGTTGTCTCTTAAAGTTTTCCCAATCTTCCAGTTTCCCACTGCTCTTTGCAGCTTTGTACACCTGCGCCTTCAATTTTATACTCTCCTTTATTTCCTTTGTTAACCATGGTTGATTTTTCCCTCCCTTGCTGCCCTTTTTCCTGACCGGAATATATTTTTGTTGAGCATTACAAAATATTTCTTTGAAAATCTTCCACTGTTCCTCAACTGTTTCATCAATTAGCCTGTGCTCCCAGTCCACTCTGCCCAATTCCTCCCTCATCCTATGGTAGTCACCCCTGTTTAAGCATAATATATTAGTTTTAGATCTAACTATTTCCCCTTCCATCTGAATGAGAAATTCAATCATACTATGATCGCTATTTCCCAGATGGTCTCTGACTATTACATCATTTACTCTACTTATCTCATTGCACAACACTAGATCCAGGAGAGCATTTTCTCTTGTGGGTTCCTTAACATGCTAGTCAAGAAAGTTATCGCGGATGCATTCTATGAAGTCCTCTTCCAGACTCCCACGACCAACTTGATTTTCCCAATCTATGTGGAAGTTAAAGTCCTCCATGACTACTGCCGTATCATTATTACATGCCTCACTTATCTCTGTATTTATTTCCTGTGCCACTAAACTATTATTATTTGGTGGGTGATAGATAACACCCACCAATATTTTTTTCCCTTTGTTATTCTTTATCTCTACTCAAATGGACTCAACATTATGCTCTTTAGATCTTATATCATCCCTCACTACTGCCTGGAGCTCATCTTTGATTAAGAGTGGAACTCTACCTCCCTTACCATCCTGTCTATCTCTTTGCACCACCTGATACCCTTGAAAGTTTAATTCCTATTTAGGCTCACCTTGTAGCCATGTTTCCGTGATGGCTACCAAATCATAGGCATGGGTACCGATTTGCTCCTCAAGTTCACTAACCTTATTTCTAATACTGCGGGCATTCAGATAAAGTGCCCTTATGCTCTTTGTCCTTTTAATATCTAGTGACTTCTGTAACCTTTTCTTTTGATTTTTCTGCCCACTATTTTTCTTTGTAATTTTCTTAACACTATCATTGACCCGAAAACTCACTGCAGCATCTGAGTTTTTACTTTCTCCTCCCAACATTACTTTTCCTATTTTACTTTTCCTGGCTATTACTTTATCTTCCCTACCCTTTTCCCTATCACTCTGGTTCCCATACCCCTGCCAAATTAGTTTAAACCTTGCCCCACTGCTGTACCAAACATACTTGCCAAAATGTTGACACCTTTTTGATTTAGGTGCAACCCCTCCCTCTTGTAAAGATCATGCCTTCCCCAAAAGAGATCCCAATTATCCAAGAAGCCAAATCCTTGCCTTGTACACCAGCACCTCAGCCACACGTTCATTTTCCTTATCCTTACATTCTTTTCATCACTTGCATTTGGAACAGGTAGTAATCCCGAGATCACCACCCTAGCATTCCTGTCTTTCAGCTTTCGTCCCAGCTCACTGTAATCCCTTTTCATTACCTCCTCCCTTTTCTTGTCAATGTCGTTTGTACCCACATGTACCAAGACATCAGGCTGCTCTCCCTCTCCTCTCAGAATATTTTGGACCCAATTTGTGATATCTCGTACCCTTGCACCAGAGAGGCAGCACACCATGCGGGTATACTTATCTGGCTCACACAACCCCCTGTCTGTACCCCTGACAATGGAGTCCCCAATAACTACTGCATTTCTCCTTTTCCTTTTCTTTTGCTCTACTCTGCCAGGCTCATTGCCATTGACCTGGTGCCTGTGGCCATCTTCTGTCCGGTCATCTCCCTCAACAAAATCCAACACAACATAACTGTTGCTGAGTGGGATAGTCACTGGTGTGCTCTCCGTTTTTCTCGCTTTTTTCTTTCCCCCCCCGACGGTTTCCCACTTACCTGACACGGGTTCTAGAGTATTTATCGCCCTGAAAGTTGAGTCGATTAACTCCTCACTCTCCCTTACAAGCCGCAGGCCATCAATCTGCAACTCCATGTCCATAATTCGCTCCCTTAGTAACTGCATCTCGGTACACCTGGTGCAGATGTGGCCATTTGGGAGGGTGGAGGTCACCCATTGTTCCCACATCTGACACCCAGTACAGAGCACTAACCCTATTGGCATGACTCTGAATACGAAGGCTTACTTTTTTCCTTGCCTGCTTTCGCCGAAGCCTGATAAGCCAAAGCCAGGAAGTCTCACTCCTTCACTGCTCCACTCACTCACTGAGCCGCTCCTCGCTGGCTGCTCCCTCCCTTTATTGAATTTTGTACAGCATTGGGGCCCTCAAATTCCTGGAAAGCTCCATGAAAGTAGCAAATTGTGCACTCTTACCCTGTGGATCCATAACTGAACCTGTTAAAGTGCCACACTACTCAATTCCATCCTTCTTAAACCCTGGTGTCATTTGGGAACTCTCTGAACAACATGTTGGCTTTAGTGACAGAAGTAAATGAACAAACTCCTTGGTCCAAGATAAATGAATGCAGGGATAAAACAGCAGATAATTGTATGGTTTATCTATTATATACAAGCTGATGGCAATCTATATACACAGTGAATATTGACAACTAGGCAGACAGTTGTCACCTTCATCAATTGAGCAATTAACTGAGGAGTAGATTATCCCACCTCAACAGAAGTAATTTCTATAAACAAACAAGGGATCTTCCAGAGCAGTTTACCAATCAATCATTTGATGAAAAACTGAACAAGAGAATCATTCAGTTAAAAAAAAATAGTTGGGTCACAGCGAGGACTGTGTGTGAAACCGGAGTGGCCATGCACAGTAAAAACAGACTGGGAATGGGGAGAGAATAAAGTAAACTCATTCCATGGAAAATAAATTATACTTGTAATGTCAGCAGCACCATGTTAAGATAATTCTGATTGCATTATTTTTAGAAAACCATTTATGGAAGAGTATGAAAGATTTTTGCACTGACCATTTCCAGTCAATTACATCCTCTCACTAATCCTTTGTGGTGATTTTCAATGTACAGTATATAGCTTTTCAAAAACAGTTTTTGCAACTTCCTGTCAACACACTCCTAAGGAATTACTTTAATTATTTGCTCCAAAAATGTTATTAAAAACGTGAAAATCCAAGAGGGTTATTTAAAGCTAAAACAAAAATTAATTTGCATCTTATTATTCTGCTTGCAGTAATCATCTTTTGAATTGAAATCAGTGAGCTGCAAAAATAATTCTGTATTTTAACCAATCAATTATTTTCCACAGATCAACAGAAAATGTAAAATTTTAATGATTAGACAGTCTAAATTTCCTGTTAACTATAAACTCCCAAGAATCTGTGACCAGGAATTTAAAAACGAACTCCCATGAAAATACGATGCACTCCTAAATGAGTGCATCTTAATCATATAACCATATATCTTGAAGCAGAAAGATACAATTGCTAAAGTGAATATATACTCAAATAAAATTGATACATTCAAATATAGCTTATATCTAAGCAAGATTGGCATTGAAAATATTGCTCTGAAATACACAACCCTAACACGAGTGACCAGCTTTTGCAATTTTTAAATCAGTTTTCATCATTATGAGAGGAGTACGGAATTGTTTTTAATTGAAATGTGATAGCACCAGCACAAAATGAAAAGCAGCTCAAAGCACCAGAAATTAGATAGTACCACAAAAGGGGAACATCAGTGGACAAGGTTGGGCAATAGCAAACTTTCCAATTGCAGTCAAGCTTCTGAGCTTGTGGAATGCGGGCGGAAAAGACCAATTAGTGATGATCTGGCTCCCTAGAGGTCAAGACAGTGACATGCTGCTGATTGAACTGGCTGCATTTCAATCTCAACATAAAGACAGTCAGCAATTTCCGATGACCATACTTAATATCACGTCTCCAGAATGGAGGACCATCGCCTTCCCAAGATCGTGTTATATGGCGAGCTCTCCACTGGCCACCGTGACAGAGTTGCACCAAAGAAGAGGTACAAGGACTGCCTAAAGAAATCTCTCGGTGCCTGCCACATTGACCACCGCCAGTGGGCTGATATCGCCTCAAACCGTGCATCTTGGCACCTCACAGTTCGGCGGGCAGCAACCTCCTTTGAAGAAGACCGCAGAGCCCACCTCACTGACAAAAGACAAAGGAGGAAAAACCCAACACCCAACCCCAACCAACCAATTTTCCCCTGCAACCGCTGCAACCGTGTCTGCCTGTCCCGCATCGGACTTGTCAGCCACAAATGAGCCTGCAGCTGACGTGGACTTTTTACCCCCTCCATAAATCTTCGTCCGCGAAGCCAAGCCAAAGAAAAGAACTTAATATTCTACTGAAGTACAGGCAGCTCATGTGTGATGCAAGGGTTCCGTTTCTGGAAATTAATCATAAACCAGTTTATCTGCAAGTCAAACATCTATTTTCTCCAATAAACCCATATTGTTTTGCTGCACATTCACTTGCTAAAATTAGAGCAAGAGAACTATAGCATAGAAACCGGCCCTTCAGACTAACTTGCCCATGCCAACCAAGTTAGTCCTATTTGCCAGCATATAGCTGATATCTCTGTAAATCTTCCCTATTCATGAAACATCTTAACCATTACAATTGTCCCTGCCTCTACCACTTCCTCTGGCAGCCCATTCTATATGTCCAATCACCCTCCGTGTGAAGAAGCTCCCTTTTAAATTATTTCCCTCTCACCTTAAATGTATGCCCTCTAGTTTTTGTTGTATTCAGCCCAGATGAAATGGAAGGTGCTGTTCCTTTAATTTATAGCAGGACTCATTCTGACAGCTGAGAATGCTGAGGATGTTCAGGTCAATTTGGGATGGGAAAGAGAGTTGAGATGGCATGGAACCTGGTGCTTGGGATGGTCATTGCGGACAGATAGCAGATGCTCTTTTAAATGGTCTCCCAAGTCTATGCCGGGCCTCACCGATGAGGAGGACACAGAGATCCAGAAAGGGAAGAGAGGTGTCAGAAATTGTCTGTTAATTTGAAGGCAGGCTGGGAGGTTCAAGAGGAGAAGGTGTTGAGGGGAAGTGCCAAAATAGGCCTAGAGTAAGGACAATTCTATGTAGCTAGATGGACAAATGTTGGCAGAGGGAACTTGCTGTATCTTTGTTCCAGAAAGAAGCAGACAGCTTAAGAATCTTCCTGATGGGGGGAGGATAGAGGGTATATGCATTGTTTCCTGATTTGAGAGCACCCCAAGATTTAGTCAGAATCCAAATTCCTCAACTGTCTCAATCCACTCCCATATCGACTGTCCTTACAGTACCATTCAGGGCTGTTATGCATCCATACCTACCTTTAAAACATTATTGGCTTCTCTTTCCAGGCCCTTAGTAACACTTTAGAATGACTTGTATACACCTCCTTTCAAACACTCCTTAAACCAAAACCTGTAGCTGCATATTACACCCTTTTGAAACAGTCTTAACTTGTCTCATAATCTTTTAATGTTTAATCAGTGAAGATTCCATATTCATGCCCATTATTTTTGTTGTCATTCACCAATAAATTTTCTCAATTTTCATTTTATCATTTGATAATGTGGTCTTTCAATTTAAAATCTGAACTTTCAATCAATTTCTCATTAATTTCCATTAAATTGCAAATACTACTATTCTAATTTAGGAGCTTAAGACAACCCCCAGGCACAAAGTCAATCAGGGCTGAAGTAAAAACAGGAAACGTTTTGTATATGAATTGTGTATGCTCATCTTTAGAATCTCGGGTTGTAGGTAGTTATTTGGGCACGTTGGATCGTCTGGAAATAGTCCTCGGAGATTACTGACCATCATCAGAAGGTCAATCCACTCTGCCCATCCAGTGACCCAGACAAACTTCAATGGTGGCTGACCCTTCCCTATTACTACAAAACCTGCATTTCCCCACAGTAATCTTATGTGTAACAAACCAATTTCATGGGTTCTGCACTCATGGATTGATGGCCAGAACGAAATGCATCAGTCCAGCCAAGCTTCCATTCTTCAAGCTTTTTAACCAAGCTTATATACCTACATCTGAAATGAATTGTTTGAAATTAGAAATTAACATTGAACAGTGCACAAAAGTTCCTTTATGTAACTGACTATTTTTGAAGACTCAGAACCTTTATTGAGCAACCCTTAGCATCCAGCTGAAATATTACCTACATGCATCAAGAAGAATTTGAATCCAGTCCTTTACCAATGAATACAAAGCAGAATTTCAAGCAATGCTCATTTAAAAAAAATTGAATGTTTCACGACACTCCAAGGCACAGTTCAGAATCCAGTGAGCAGAATACGAACATGCCATTCAGTGCCTTTTTCATTCCTTTCAACCACTATAAAGACTTTTTATGATTTATACAGGAACGTAAAACTCTGAATGTCACAAAGGATCACGCACACTTTTCTGGTCAAACCTCTGAAAATAATCAGTTTGTTCCTCTGCTTGTCAATGCAAGCTGACAATTGTTCCATGTAGAATCTAAGCGCTGCCGCCTCACACCATACAGGCTGCTTATTACCAACCTTCAATAAAGCCAGTTAAATCCCATAATTGAATAGTGACTAGCTTATCGCTGGTGCATATCTCTAAGATTAGGGACAGCTCATGAAGGTGAATTTGTTTATCTGATAATTAAAGTAAAATAAAAGTTTGCAATTTTAATAAAAACTAAAATGCTGGAGGAACTTAGCAGGTCTCGCAGCGTCCCTAGGAGGTAAAGATCTATAAACCAAAGTTTCGAGCTTGAGCCCCTCTTCAAGAAACGAGTTAAAAGCAGGTGGATGCCTGAATTAAATGGCTGAGAAGGAAAGAGTAGGGGGAGGACTACAGACCAACAGATAAAAGGTGTTCATTGGATCCAGATAGGAGGACATTAGAGGAAAGGTGAGAAATGATTGGGGGAGATTTGGCCCTGAGAATGCAGAGCTGAAGGAGATAGTGGGACGAGAGAGAGAGACTGAGCTTGAGGAAAGATTTCACAGGTACAGATAGGGGGTGCTAATGGGAACCAGAGAAGTCAATGCTAATGCCATCTGGTTGGAGGATGCCCAGACAGAATATGTGTTGTTCTTCCAATTTGCAGGTTGACTCAGTCTGGCAGGGAATTAGATCATGGACAGATATGTCTGCAAGGAAATGGGGTGGGGAACTGAAATGGGTGGCCATTGTTAGATCCCCACTATTGCAGAAAACAGAACTGAGGTGGAAGGACTATTTGGGGCCATGAATGGTGATGAGGGAGGAGGTGTGGGCTCATGCAGTTCCTCTTGCAGTAGCATGGGAGGTGCCAATGGGACAAATAATGGGAAAGGAGGAGTGGATGAGGGAGTCACAGACGGAGCAGTCCCTGTGGAAGGTGGAGAGGGGAGGGGAAGTTCTGTCTCTTGGTAAGATCATGTATTAGGTGGTAGAAATGGCAGAGGAGGATATGTTGAATGCAAATGCAGGTGGAGCAGTAGGTGAGGACAAGGGGAATCCTGTCCTTCTTCCACATGGGGGCAGAGGGAGCCAGGCCAGATGGGCGGGTAATCGAGGATATCGGGGTGTGGGCCAAATTGATGTCAGTAGAGGGGAAGCAAGGTTATTTTTTGAAGATGGACACCTCTAATGACCTGGCATGGAAGACCTAGTCCTGGTAGTAGATGTGATGGAGGACTTGAGAGAAGGGAATAGAATGGAGGCAGGATGTGATGAGATATAGCTTAAGTAGCTGTGGGAGTTGATGGGTTTATAGTAGATATCTGTAGAGGGTTTATCTCTCAAGATGAAGACAAAGATTGAGAAAGGGGAGAGTTATTACAGATAGATCAAGTGTTCAGCAGAGTTAGAGCACCTGATGATGAAATGCAGGCCTTTCCACAATTTGTGCACTTCATTGATTTTTATAAAAATATCTCTCTGTATTGCACTGTCAGTTTGTTTACATTTGTTTTCTGTTTACAGTTTTTTTTGCACTACCAATAAATGGTAAATCTGCTGTGACCAAAGGAAAAAAAATCTCAGGGTTGTACATGATGTCATTTTTTTTTTCAGGCTGTCCATCCCATAGGATGATGCTCCTTTCAGTGAGTTTGTGGGGTTTGATAGGATACCCTACTCCTGAGAAAAGTACATCATGTGCTTGAATGGATTTAGGTGAGTAGGGGTTTGCACAGGTCCAGACCCATCCTCTCGACATCCCCTCCCGGATCCAGCTGCATGGTGAGGTCTAAGACAGCTGGGGAAAGTTCTGTTGTAGTGAATGGCCAGATCAAACTTCGATGCAAAGGATGACCTTTCTGCGCTTCATGGCACTTGTTTGCTAGATGGTAATTGACCCTACGAGAGGGTTCATCTGGATTGAGTTTTCTGTGAAGAATGCTGATGGTGGAGGAGTAGCAACTGTTCCTGAACCTGATGGTGTGAGTCTTGTGACACCTATACCTCTTTCCTGATGGCAGCAGCGAGAACAGAGCATGTCCTGAGTGGTGTGGATCTTTGATGATTGCTGCTGCTCTCTGACGGCAGCGTTCCTTGCAGATGTTCTCGATAATGGGGAGGATTTTGCCAATGATGTCCTGGGCTGTGTCCACTTCCTTTTCGACACTGCACTCGGGGGAATTGGGGTCCCCATACCAGATTGTGATGCAGCCAGGCAGCAGCCTGTCCACCACACATCTGTAGAAGTTTGCTAGTTTCTGGTGTTTACCAAACCTCCATAAACTTCCTAGGAGGTAGAGGCACTGAGGTGCTTTCTTCCCGATGACATTAGTGTGTTAGGTACAGGAAAGATCCTCCGAGATAGTGACTCCCAAGAACTTAAATTTGCTTTCCCGTTCCACCTCTGATCCCCCAATGATCACTAGATTGTATACTTTTGGTTTTCTCTTCCTGAAGCTCCTTAGTTTTGGTGACATTGAGTGCAAAGTTGGTGCACCATTCAGCCAAGTTTTCAATCTCCATCCTGTATGCTGACTCATCACCTTTCTGTATACAACCCACTGCTGTGGCATCGTGAGCAAATTTGTAAATGTAGCTCAGTACAACCTTAACACCAAAGTTGTAGGTGTAAAGTGAGCAGAGAAGGGGGACAAAGAATGCAACCCTGTGGTGCTCTGGTACTGATGTTGACCATTTCCACCATCTGTCACTCATTCCACTTACTTTCTCGCCAAATAATTTTTATGTGGGCAGTGAATCATATCTCCAGGATGTCTCCAGATTCCATTAACATTGTCCATGAGATACCATTTCCTTAAAATTATCTTCCATCCCTCTGGAGTCATTGCTACTTGCACAGTCTGTTAAATAGGACTATGAGCCATGTTGTTCTATTTGTCATCTCATTGTATAGGATAGGCATCTGTACCTTAGCAGGGAATAGACCACGTCCTCCATCAGGGCTACCTACTTGTGGCAATCATATCATCACTGATGTACATGACCAGTTACACCCTGCATTGGTTAGTGTCACTTGTGTCTGCTGGGAGAGCCCCATAATCACAAAGCTAGAGTTAACTTATTCAAGAGTGACCTCAGAATGTACTTCTTAACACAAAGGGTGCTGGAAATCACCAATAACTCTCCCCACAAGAAGAAAATGTAACCATTGGGCATGGGAAAGTTAGAAGTAAGGTATTAACAGGTCACCCGCAATTTAAGCGAATAGCAACATAGGTTCAGGAAGCTGAATATTTACACTTGTTCCAACTTTTCCTCTGCAAGATGGCTTTGGATGTTGCAGAATTTACCCAGTTTCACAAGGTAATCCACATCCAGCAGTTGAGAGGAAGTGGAGGAACTTACTCTCTTGCTGTCTCACTTGGAAAGGTATTAAGTAGGATATCTGACCATCGACAGCCTGTCTAGCATTCAGTTCATATCTATCTTTGGTAAATTTTAAGAATCATTTGGCAAGTTCCATAAAATTAGAGACAGAATCATTGTAACTCACCCAACAGATTTTTACCTTTCATCATTTTCTTGGGCTCTGCACCTCAAATTAGGGCCCAAGACAATACAGTTAATATAATGCTGTCACAGCACCAGCAATCCGGGGTTGAATCCCGCGTTGTCTGAAAGGAGTCTGTATGCATTTCCTTACGCCCTTCAAAACGTAAGGGGTTGCAAGTCAATCGGGTGTAATTGAGTGGCACGGGCCCATGAGCAGAAGGGCCAGCTACAGAGCTGTATGTCTAAATGATAATTTTTTAAAAACTTAGCTTGCATCCCTCCACCCCAGAGTCTGCTTCAGCTGTCTCAATAACAAGATCGCAGGCAGGAGGCCAGAAATTAATCCTGGCCAATAATGTTAGTTGGTGTTTGATTCAGTAAGGCAACTGAATAAAAGGTTGACACTTCATGACTATCAAGAATGGAGGTGAATATCACATTGAGTGCATTACTTACTGATTTAAATTTTCTTCCTTGAAAGATAAAAATAATAATTACCAGCATCTGCTCTGCTATCTTGCAAGATAAATTGATCACAAACCCAAATATTAAACTTTATGATCCACTTTTATTTACTGTAGCTTCTCTGAGTATTATTTGAGCAAATCTTTATTGCAAATGCACATCGACCACATTCTCATGATTTAAGTTGATTATTTAGCTCTGCCATGATTTTCTATGCCTTTGTTGGAGAAATAAAATCCTGGTTCTAAAACAAAACGTTTCAACATTCCACGCTCCAACCACATCATCTTCATTCCCTTTTTATAAAGTTTCATGTGTTTTATGAAAGAGGATCTCAGCTCCCTATCACTGCATTTCACGTTACAGAATGCCCTAATAATGCCAAAATATGTGGACATTTAACACTGAAAATAAAGGATCAGCACTTTCCTTGGAACAATAGCCAACATTCAAGTTTTCATTAAAGTTGTAAATTGGATGATTTATTGACTGCAGTGGTGGGCTGATACACCACAGTTTAATGTAATTTTTATTATTCGATCCAGGGTGGTAGAAGGTTGCTCATCATGGCCTCAGTTACTGAGGCCATCTTCTACTTCCACAAAAAAAAACTTAAAATGATGCCGATGACCCACGGCCACTTTCTGCAAGCTGCAAAACCCCCAACTATTATTCCTGTTAAGAACTCACCTTCAGAGTTTCTGGCACTGTAATCAGAGGATTACAGCTTCCTTCTCACTGACCATCTGGTGAACAGAGTTAATGATTTACGAATCTCCAGGATAACAGCTGAGTCAGGAACAGGCTGACTGGAAGGCAGAAGCCTTAAAGGGCCAAAGTCAAGGCCGGAAATGTGGCATGAGGGCCAGGATCAACACAGGGGACTGAGACCAGTGGCCCCCCTACAATCCGTATTATTTGTAAGTGTACAGTCACGAGAGAATAAGGGCAAGGCTGCTTTATCATACAGGTGAGACGTCTGATGTTTGCTGCACCGAGACATGACTAATAAGAGAACGCACCAGATGCTGCTATCCGACCTGAGGGTTTCACCATTCACCGACTGGATCGGAACTCGGACTCTGGAAAAGGGAGAGGTGGTGGTGAGTGCTTAATTGTCATTGCTGGATGGTGCACGGACATTGGGGTTATGTCAACCTCCTGCTTTACAGCCTTAGAAAAAATCTCGATTAAATGCAGACTCTATCTACCTCATCAGTGATTGGGGCAGTATTCAAGGACTCAGCTGAGGATCTGAATGATTATACAGGGCTGTCACAAACAGCTGTGAATGAGTGTGTTCCCATAAAATCCTTCAGGGTTTTCCTCAACCAGAAGCCCTCGATGAACAATTAAATTTGGAACCAGCTGAGAGCCAGATCACAGGCATTTGTCCGGAGATCCAGATCACTAAAGAAGGAGCAGTTATAACTTTCAGAAAGCCATCTTCCAGGCAAGATAGAGTTTGCAGATGAAAATGGAAACAACGAAGGATACCCAATAGCTGAGGCAGCACTGAAATGACATAACCTGCTACAAACCCAAATCCAGTACAGTAGGGTCAGCAAAACTCAATGCCTTCTACACCCTATTCGACCACAAGAACAAAGAAGTACCACCACTGCGAACTCCTATGTCCCCCGATGATCCTCTCCTCTCCGAAACCCAGGATTATGTGCATGCTCCCTTCAGGAGAGGGAATCTGAGGAAAGGAAAGCCTTCAGGAACATAAATGGAGTACCCAGATGAGAATTAAAAATCTGTGCTGACCAAATTGCCAATATATTCATGGATATCTTCAAAATCTCACTTCAGCAGGGTGGTACCCACCTGTTTCAAACAAGCATTTATCATAATGTTGCCCAAGAATAATGTGGTAGGTAAATGACTATCTACCAGTAGCAGTCACCTCAACAGCAATGAAGTTCTTTGAAAGGCTGATGTTGAAGCATATCAGCTCCTGTCTAAGTGGTGACATGGATCCATTCCAATTCACCTATTGTAGCAACAGTGGATGCCATCTCACTGGCTCTACATAAAGCCCTGGAACACCTGGACAACAAAGATGCATTCATCAGGATGCTCTTTATCAATTACAGTTCAGCACTTAACACCATCATCCCCTCAAAACTGATCAGCAAACTCCAAGACTTGGGACTCAACAACCCACTGTGCAATTGGATCCTGGATTTCCTCACCTCCAGACCATAATCAGTGAGGATTGGAAAGAATATCTCCTCCACAATGTCCATCAGTACTGGAGCACCACATAGCTGCATTCTTAGCCCCCTGCTGTACTCACTTTACACCTACAACTGTGTGGCTCAATATGACAACACTACCATCTACAAGTTCACTGAGAATACTACAGTAGTGGGTTGTATAAAAAGGGCAATGAAAACTTGGCTGAATAGTGCATTAGCAACAATTTTCTACTCAATGTCACCAAAATCAAGGAGCTGATTGTCAACTTCAGGAAGGGAACCAGAGGTATACAATCCAGTGACCATTGGGGGATAAGACACGGAGAGCATGAGCAAATTTAAATTCTTGGGATGCACTCTCAGAGGATCTTTCCTGGACCCAACACAAGTAATGGCATCATGAAGAAAGCAGGTCAGTGCCTCTACTACCTCAGGAGTTTGCAGAGGAATGGCATGACACCAGAAACCCTGGCAAATTTTTACAGATGTGTGGTGGAAAGTGTGCTGACTGGCTGCATCACAGTCTGGTAATGGGGACACCAATGCCCCCAAGAGAAAAGCCCTGCAAAAAGTTGTGGACACAGCCCAGGATATCACAGGCAAAACCCTCTTCACCATGGAGAAGATCTACAGGGAACGCTGCCGTCAGAGGACAGCGGCAATCATCAAGGATCCACACCACCCAGCATATGCTCTGTTCTCACTGCTGCCATCAGGAAAGAGGTAAAAGTGCCACAAGATTCACACCACCAGGTTCTGGAACAGCTGCTACACCTCCACCATCAGACTCCTCAACAACAAACTCAATCAGGGACTTATGTAAGGACCCTTACTTTTGCTTTTGCACTTTATTGATTTTTTTCCCTCTGTATTGCAGTTTGCTTACATTTCTTTGTACTCAACATACACGTAAACAAACATTTTTTTTGCACTGCTTATAAGTGGTAATTCTGTCTCGCCCACAGGAAAAGGAATCTCAGGGTTGTATGTGATGTCATGTATGTACAATGACAATAAATATGAATCTGAAAATCTGAAACATTTCAAATGTCTTTGTCATTATCACCCATTCAGGTGTGAGATTGTGAGGAGATAAGTGACTGTACAGGTAAAGGTTATCAGGTGTCACTTGTGTAGTTCCCAAATGTTGAGTTTTCAATCCCACAGCCTTGTCTCAAAGATATTTCTGGCATACAAGTCAATCCCCCTTTTTGAGAAAGTTTTTAGGGTTTCATGACTTATATGCTGAAATATACAGTACATTTACAAGGTCTTTAAAAAGAAAAGGAATATTGGATTAGATCACTGTTTAAAGCTATCATTGTGCATTTCAAAGTGAACATTGGTTGGGAAAGTGATCTGTGGAGACCATAGCTAAGACCAATGAATAAAAGGGAATCAAAATAGCAGAAGCTACCTACAGTTCTCCATGAGCAACAATGGAATGCAGACTGTAATAATACACGTTAGGGAGATACAGCAAAAACAGAGCTGTTTACAGGAAATTAATTTTCATGCAGGCTGAAATTGATGTAGGTCCCTGCAGACATCTTCAACACCTCACTGTTGCAGTCCATCGTCTCCCCAGGCTTGAAGACGGCCACCATTATCCCGGCACCAAAGAAGACAACAGTAACAGGCTTCAGTGGCACTCTCCTCCACCATAATAAAAATGCTTTTGAGTGCTTGGTGATGGAATGGATCAGAGGTGATGGTCCCATTTTAATTTGCCTACAGGTGGAACTATTTCACTAATGAGGCTATAGCTTCGTCCCTCCATTCTGTTTTGGCCCTAATCAAGAACAATGTCTCATATGCTAGGCTGCTGTTTATTGAATTCAACTTGGCTTTTAATACGATAATAACCCAGAGGCTGGTGGAAAAGCTGTCCTTACTGGAACTTAACATCTATCTCTCTGTAACTGGATGCCAAACTTCCTAATGGAAAGACCACAGTCTGTCTGGGTTGACAGCAGAACATTGAGCACCACCACACTGCGCTCATCCTGCTGTTCGTACTCATGACCCATGACTGCAATGCCAAATCCCGCTCCAACAAAAATCACTGTTTGCAGGTGACACAACAGTTGTTTGTCTCATCAGCAACAACCGTGATTTGCACTGCAGAACATCTTGTGAAATCGTGCAAGAATAGCATTCCTAGTTTCAACATGGACAAGGTGAAGGAGATGAATGCAGAAAGACCAGGAACAACCAAACTCTGTTACAAATCAATAGCCTGGTAGTAGAAAAAGTAGAAAGTACCAAGATCACGGAGTTCACTTAAGAAGTGACCTATCCTGGACACAAAACCTCTCCTTACTTGTAAGGAAGGTGCAACAGTGAATGCACTTCCTGAGAAGACTGAGGCTGGCAAGCCTATCAGCCACCATCCAGTCAACCTTCAACAGAAGCTCTATCAAGAACATCTTGGCCGGCTGCATCACTATATGGTGTGGTTGTTGTAGAGCGTCAGATTAGAGATCAGCCACAGGACTATAAGAGAGGCAGAGAGAATCACTGGGGTCTGCCTCCTCCTTCCTTGTAGAGCATCAGATTGGAGAGATCAATCCACAGGACTGCAAGAATGGTAAAGAGGATCACTGGGGTATGCCTTCTCCTTCCTTCCCACCACCTCCCCCCCAAAAAAATTGATGGGATTTACCAAGATCATTGCCTAAAGAGGGCTCACAAAATTAGTGAGAACCACCTACTACCCCACACACAGCATCTTCCAGCTACTCCCATCAAGAAAGAGAAACATGAGAATCAGAGACAGAACCACGAGGCTGAGAAAGTTTCTTCCCATGGTCAGTAAGACTGTTAAACAACTGATGAATTACTCGTACAAACCCACATCAACTCAATTATTTATTCAACAATAATATTTATTTTAATATTTGTAAATACCTACTATGCATTTGCACCATTTGTGGGTACATGCCCTAGGAATCCATGTGTGTTTGCAATGTTCCACTGAGGACTGGAGAAAACTGTTTCATCAGGTTCTACTTGTTCTACCAGATGATAAATACATTTGAACTTGACGAATACCATTTGTCAACTCAGAATGTCAATGAGATTTTTTTTTATATACAAGTACATTCACAATAGGTTCCATAACCAGCAAGGCTACTAAATGGAGCAAAGCAGATTGGTTAATGACCAAAGTGAATACTTAAGTGACAGCAATATGATCTACTTCATATCAGACTATTAGAGATAGGAGTAGGCTATTTGGCTCGTCAAGGCTCTGCACCATTCAACACGATCATGGCAGATCTGTCTCAGCTCTACTTAGTCGCCCATCCTTTATTTCCTATTCTTCAAAATTCTTCCTTTCTGCATCTTCAGTACATTCAATGAGGCAGCCTTGATTGCTTCATTGACATTTCTGTCAAATCTATTCTGTGGAATCTTAAGTGCTTTCCTCTAGTTCGATGGGACATAGGGGGCTTGATAAGAATTATTTTTAAATCAAAGTTTCAAAGAATCCAGGCATTAATACGTCTAATTTTAATGGGGTCACTAGAGTATGACAGCAAATTGGTCAAGACTGCTATTGGGTAAAGATAGAGAGGAGTTTCCAGCATGCAGAGCATCACTCTATCCCACTACGAAGAAAGATTTACTAATCAAATAGTTATGGTTAACAAAAACAAGTGATCTCTATTTTTTAAAAAGGATCCAGGTGAGGTACAACAGAAAAAGAATGCAGTGAAAGTAAGAACTTTGCTTAGACTGCACGAGAGTGTCAGATGATTTTATATTTTTAGGGTTTCCGAACAGATCCAGAATTGCTAACACAGTTTAATTATCCTCAGTGACTCCTGGAGCCTGATTATTCTCAGGACTTCATGATTGTGACTGTACTCTCAGGAGCTCCAGAGTATTGCCATTTCCCAGAGGCCTCTAGAATGTGACTCTATCTATATCCAGGCATGTTATGAGCCCAGAGGACCCCAAAATCCAGCAGCAATAGAAATTTACCAAGACAAAGGTCACTTATACAAAAGTTGCTTTTAATTTTCTTTAAACATAAAAACAGGATCAAACTTTAACTTGTTACTATTAACTTAACCCCCCTTCTAATTCTAAGTGCACGTGTATGTAATGTGCATATGTTCAAAAAAGTTCTGTTTCACTGTCCAATCATTCATTTCTCACTTCTCCAAGTTCACAGGTATCAGGCAATCCTTATACTGCGCACAGAATTTAATATTTATGAATTTTTACCAGACTCTGGCAGGTTCTAGATGGTTTCAGAGAGATATTTGTTACTCGTTGGACACACACACAAACTGATTCCCTCTGATCAGCCACTTCAGTGTCTTGCCAAAGAAACTTGCCCCATCATGGGTTTTCCAAATGATAACCTCTTCTTCCAGGTCATCAGAGTTCCTCTGGTTTCCCTTATTTCAGGAGAAACACTCTAGCCATGCATTTCCTCTTTTAAGGACTACAAGGGTTTTCACCAGACTGAACTCAGAATCCACAACCAGTCTTCAAAATGGGGTTTTTAAACAAACCTGCCAGCTTGCCGTGTTGCAGCCTTCAAAAGTTACTGCAGGAATTACTTTTCTCCAAAGAATCATTTTTACCCCTCTTTCTCTGTTTGCAAAACTACATGACGCCTCTTGGAACAGAAAACTGCAACCAGACAGATTGTTGGCACTGGAATCAGATTCTGAGCCTGGCCATCTGTTGCTTTAAAGACAATAGTCTATTTAATCCACAGCATCAGTCCAATTAACACCGACTTGTGAAGTCTCCATAGGCATTTTTCAAAGTTTCTGTCAAGCAGGGGTAGCCAACCTTTTAATTTAGACATACAGCACGGTATGTATGATTTGCGACGAGGTATGGTCCGACCTGGGGGGGGGAGGCAGGCCCCTCCAGCCCGGGTAAGAAACCTGCATAGAAGGCCACTCTGTTATAAAACCTACGACACAAGGACCTCGCTACCATGTCCCAGCTTGCTTGGCCATGGCACATGAACCATGGGTATAAAGGGTTGGGCCAGTACTGCGCACACTGCACTCCAACTAAAAGCTCCTTTGCGCAGGCCTGAGGACACGTCCACGTCCTCCCTCTCCACATCCTCCCCCTCAAAACATGCTCACAAACTCAAGCTGGCATGCTGGAACATCAGAACCATGCTAGACAAGGCTGACAGCCACCGACCTGAACGTCGGTCTGCCCTCATCGCACATGAACTCCTCAGACTTGACATCGACATAGCCGCTCTCAGTGAAGTCCGCCTTGCAGATGTAGGCAGCCTCCAAGAACACGGCACGGGCTACACACTCTACTGGTCTGGCAAGCCTATGGATGAACAACGCCTATCTGGTGTAGGCTTCATGGTCAAAAATTCCATTGCCTCCAAACTCGAAAACCTCCTGACAGGCCACTCGGACCGGATCATGTCCATGCAACTCCCCCTTCAACCCTCCAGGCGGAACCAGCAGAAAAGGACAAGTTCTACACTGATCTGCGCAACCTCATTCAACGCACCCCTACAGCCGACAAGGTTGCCATCCTTGGCGACTTCAACGCTTGCATCGGCAAAGTCTCAAAAATCTGGCCAGGAATCCTGGGCAAGCATGGTGTCGGCAAGTGCAACGACAATGGGCGCCTCCTGTTGGAGCTCTGCGCAGAACAGCGGCTTGTCATTACAAACACCCTTTTTCTGCAGAGGGACAGCCTGAAGACTACCTGGATGCATCCCTGATCCAAACACTGGCACCTCCTGGACTACGTCCTGGTGCGAGAAAGAGACAAACAAGATGTGCTCCGCACCAGGGTCATGCCCAGCGCGGAATGCCACACTGACCACCGGCTGGTTCGCTGCAAGCTCAACCTTCACTTCAAGCCAAAGCCCAGGAACAATAAAGCCCCCAGAAAGAGGTTCAATGTTGGAAACTTGCAGTCAGACGAAGTGAGAGGAAACTTCCAGGCAAATCTCAAAGCAAAGCTCGAGGATGCAATCCACCTCACGGACTCGTCCCCTGAAACCCTCTGGGATCAGCTGAAGACTGCCATACTGCAATCCACTGAAGAGGTACTGGGCTTCTCCTCCAGGAAAAACAAAGACTGGTTCGACGAAAACAACCAGGAAATCCAGGAGCTGCTGGCAAAGAAGCGAGCTGCCCACCAGGCTCACCTTCTAAAGCCATCCTGGCCAGAGAAGAAACGAGCCTTCTGTCGCACATGCAGCCATCTTCAACGCAAACTCCGGGAGATCCAAAATGAGTGGTGGACTAGCCTCGCCAAACGAACCTAGCTCAGCGCGGATATTGGCGACTTCAGGGGTTTTACGAGGCTCTAAAGGCTGTGTACGGCCCCTCACCCCAAGTCCAAAGCCCGCTGCACAGCTCAGACTGCAAAGTCCTCCTCAGCGACAAGATCTCCATCCTCAACCGATGGTCAGAACACTTCCAATCTCTTTTCAGTGCCAACCACTCAGTCCAAGAATCCGCCCTGCTCCAACTCCCTCAACAGCCCTTAAGGCTAGAGCTGGATGAGGTCCTCACCCGGGAAGAGACATATAAGGCAATTGAACAACTAAAAAGTGGCAAAGCAGCAGGTATGGATGGAATCCCTCCAGAGGTCTGGATGCCAAACTGCATGAGTTTTTCAAGCTCGATGGGACCAAGGAAAGCTGCCTCAGGACCTTCGTGATGCCATCATCATCACCCTGTACAAAAACAAAGGCGAGAAATCAGACTGCTCAAACTACAGGGGAATCACGCTGCTCTCCATTGCAAGCAAAATCTTCGCTAGGATTCTCCTAAATAGAATAATACCTAGTGTCGCCGAAAATGTTCCCCCAGAATCACAGTGCGGCTTTCGCGCAAACAGAGGAACTACTGACATGGTCTTTGCCCTCAGACAGCTCCAAGAAAAGTGCAGAGAACAAAACAAAGGACTCTACATCACCTTTGTTAACCTCACCAAAGCCTTCGACATCATGAGTAGGAAAGGGCTTTGGCAAATACTAGAGAGCCTCGGATGCCCCCCAAAGTTCCTCAACATAGTTATCCAACTGCACGAAAACCAACAAGATCGGTTCAGATACAGCAATGAGCTCTCTGAACCCTTCTCCATTAACAATGGCGTGAAGCAAGGCTGCGTTCTCGCACCAACCCTCTTTTGAATCTTCTTCAGCATGATGCTGAAACAAGCCATGAAAGACCTCAACAATGAAGACGCTGTTTACATCCGGTACCACACGGGTGGCAGTCTCTTCAATCTGAGGCGCCTGCAAGCTCACACCAAGACACAGGAGCAACTTGTCCGTGAACTACTCTTTGCAGACGATGCCGCTTTAGTTGCCCATTCAGAGCCAGCTCTTCAGCACTTGACGTCCTGTTTTGCGGAAACTGCCAAAATGTTTGGGCTGGAAGTCAGCCTGAAGAAAAATGAGGTCCTCCATCAGCCAGCACCCCCCCCCCCCCACATCTCCATCGGGCACACAAAACTCAAAACGGTCAACCAGTTTACCCATCTCGGCTGCACCATTTCATCAGATGCAAGGATCGACAACGAGATAGACAACAGACTCGCCAAGGTAAATAGCGCCTTTGGAAGACTAGATAAAAGAGTCTGGAAAAACAACCAACTGAAAAACCTCACAAAGATTAGCGTATACAGAGCCGTTGTCATACCCACAATTCTGTTCGGCTCCGAATCATGGGTCCTCTACCGGCATCACCTACGGCTCCTAGAACGCTTCCACCAGCGTTGTCTCCGCTCCATCCTCAACATTCATTGGAGCGACTTCATCTCCAACATCAAAGTACTCGAGATGGCAGAGACCGACAGCATCAAATCCACGCTGCTGAAGATCAAACTGCGCTGGGTAGGTCACGTCTCCAGAATGGAGGACCATTGCCTTCCCAAGATCGTGTTTTATGGCGAGCTCTCCACTGGCCACCGAGACAGAGGTGCACCAAAGAAGAGGTACAAGGACTGCTTAAAGAAAGCTCTTGGTGCCTGCCACATTGACCACCATCAGTGGGCTGATATCGCCTCAAACCGTGCATATTGGCGCCTCACAGTTTGGCGGGCAGCAACCTCCTTTGAAGAAGACCGCAGAGCCCACCTCACTGACAAAAGACAAAGGAGGAAAAACACAACACCTAACCCCAACCAACCAATTTTCCCTTGCAACCACTGCAACCGTGTCTGCCTGTCCCGCATCGGACTTGTCAGCCACAAATGAGCCTGCAGCTGACGTGGACGTTACCCCTCCATAAATCTTCGTCTGCAAAGCCAAGCCAAAGAGAAGACAGCACGGTAACAGGCCATTTCGGCCCACAAATACGTACCAGAGGTGTTGGCTAATTGGACGGCACAAGCACGTAGGCCGAAATGGCCTATTACCGTGCTCTTTGTCTAAATTAAAAATTAAAAGGTTCGCCACCCCTGCTGCAAAGTCACTGTGGAAACGAAGTCTCTGCTCATGCATAGCCCTTGCATTTCAAATATCTTTTGTGAAATGTTAATATCGGTTTTGTGAATTGACCTGCACTAAACCCCCACAATCTCTTTTAAAGTCATATTTATATATATTAGCCATAACAGGAGTTTGTTTTTTCTCCTCACCCTTCTCACCCAAGGGTTTTGAGAGTGTTATGATATTTTGACAGATCCTAAATGCATGTCTGGGATCCCTGAGATTATTTGGGTCTTTTTTTTGCCTCCAGGAATACTCTCTAATTTTAATATATGTACTGTGTATATGTATCATTTGTCTATATGTTATGTCTGTATGTGTGTTTGTACTGTGGACCAGCAAATGCCATTTTGTCAGGTTGTACTAAATGATAAACAAATTTGAACTTTGACATTTCCTCCCAATACCTCTTCACAGTTCTGTGCCTCATTCGGTTTGAATGGAGAAACTGGGTTTGTCTGCTTTGGAGTAAGGGCATCGAGGAGAGCCATATGAATTGCGACAGGTTAGGACACAAAGAAGTGCTAATTGCGCAAAGATGAGGGACACAGAAGTAAGAGAAGAGGGTAGTGGTGATTGAGAAAGAACTTGTACAAGCAGCAGATGGTAATGACTTGGAAATCCCAGCCTATTAGGGAAGTGAAAGCAAACACAAAAAGGTAATTGGATGGGGTTTGAAGTAAATGATCTTACAAGGCTACAGGGATAGATCAGGGAATGGGACTGGCTAGGCTGTTGTAGACAAACCCCTAAAATCTCCTTCTATACTGTGATAACCCAAGGTTTTAAATGACCTCCTATTAACATATAATGAGCCCCAAATTTGACATCTTCTTTGACCAAGACTTTGGCTACTTGTCCTAGTATCTCAGTATGTGTGTCAGATTGAATTTCTGTTTGGTAACATTGCATTGAAGACCCAATAATATAATTGTCAATTTTATTGTATTGGTGACAGTGAGTATACATTTTGTAACTTCAAAATTATCAGCAAAATTTAAAACAATTGCATTCAGAAGCTTTGAAGGCAGATCTAGAACTCTCTTCCCCAATGTTCCTAAGGCTCAGGGTTAAGTAAAGATTTCAAAGCTAAAACTTGAGATAAACAGACTTGTTTGTGGAACCAAGATGGACAGCTGACTTTCAAATGCATATCAACCATGAATCGCAGAAAAGGTGAGAAGACGACCAATTTTCCATAATTTGAGTTAATGCAGTGAAAAACTCAAGCACCTTACACTTCATTGGAATAAGCCATTTTTCAGTATGGGTTCTGAGGTCCTGAAGCACAGATATTACCCAGCTGTGGGAAATAAATGTGAAAGACTACCTAGTCAAAGAGCACCAGCTAATTTACAAACAGATCTCTCCTATTTATTCTTATGTCATCTGAGCGAGTTTGAATTTGAAAATGAATTTATGAAAAGGGAAAGGAAACAGCAATCAGTTTGCAATTACATTTCTCAGCAGGTGTTTGGTACAAACAGAAGGGAAATATGAGAGCTGAACAAGATTAAATCTAATTTCAAAACAAAGGCTTTACCTGCAAGGATACAGCATCACTGAGTTGTGACATGTCTGCAAGGTTTAGAATGTTACCAAAATACCTTAAACGAATGCAGATATTTCCTTTAAAAACATAGCAAACTTAAAACTCTTTTCAGATTCCAGTATGTGAGGTGATTCCTCCGTAGCACTTTGCTAATCTTAAAATAAAGCTTATAACAGAAGTTTAACATTTGAAAAACAGGTGATTTCCTCTGTTTACCTGTTTTCAGAATGCTGGTAATTGAAAAGGTCACTGACAAAGAAATCTAGAATTCCTTATTCTGTAGAATACATTTGTATATCATGTAATTCAGGTCATGTTTAACCAATCCCTTTCTATTCCCTAATGTTTTGAGCTGAACCTTCAATATACTCACAACTGACTCAGGGGTCAATCTAGTCATCACATAAACAAGTCCTTTTGCCCAACTCATCTGTGCTGACCAAAGGTACAGGCTATTGTGGTGACAAAGAGGCAGTAACTATTGTTTCATTTTTTAATTGCAAAGGAGCATTATTTGAATAGAGCAGAGGGGGGAAAATCCGAATAATTATTGAGTTTTGTATTCCATGGTAGTTTTATTCAGCCAAAACCTGTTGTTCAGAGGAAAATCAACAACACTCAAGATACTTGACACAACACAGAACGCAGCACTCCACTAGTGACACCCAACCAACTGACATTTTTTTAACCTATGGACGCTGGCTGCCTTACCCACTGGGTTCCTTCAGCAGCTGTTTGCAAAACTTTCCTCCCATTTAAAGTTGATCTTCCTGTGCAACAAGTTTTGGCTGAATAAAACTATCTTATAATTATTCTGATTCCCCCCCCCCCTTCTGCTCTATTCAAATAATGCTCCTTTGCAATTAAAAAAATGAAACAATAGTTACTGCTTCTTTAACACCAGAATATCCTGTATTATTGTCAGTCACATTAGGCCTTACAGATAGAGTGGAACCGATCTTCCTCTCTGGAGACCGAGGAAATTCGATGATAAACATTTAGAAACAAATGATTGCTCAAGCCTGGCTGTACTCTCAGTAAAGCTAACATGAGGGTAACAGCACAAGAGGAGTCAAAACAGCACAGAACAGGGTCTTTGACCCAATTTGGCCATGCCCATCAAGTTGACATTCTGGGTGAGTTCATTTGCCTGCAGCATTGAAGAGACAGTGTGGTACAGGGGCGGAATGGCAAAGCCCACATTGTTGATGGCATCCATAGATCCTGAAAGCGGAAGCATGGTGGCTACAGTGGTGAAAGCAGAATCCAGGATTCTTGCTTTGATTGGTATGGGGCTATAATATCAGACATGGATTACATCTTTATAAAAGATTAGACCATGCTGGAGTATTGTGTGTAATTCTGGTCACCTCAATGTATGATTAATGCTTATAGTGGAGAGGGTGTAGAAGATTCACCAGCTTGTTGCCTGGGATGGGGCATGCAATTATAAGGAGAGGCTGGATAGTCTGGGTTTGTTTTCCCTAGACTAGAGCATGAGAGGTTGGGCAAGTCCAGATAGAGATATACAAAATTATGAGAGGCATGAGATAAAAAATCATTTGCCTATGTGGGGGCACTGAAGTCAAGAGGGTGTAGATTTAAAGTAGCAGGTTTAGAAAGGAACTAGGAGGCATTTTTGCCACACAGTTGTTGTAATCTGATATGCATTGTTTGAACAGATGTTAGGGACAGATATTTTCACCATATGAGAAGCATGAAGACAAGCACTTGAATGGCTAGAAGCCCACTGCACATCTGATGCAGCTGAGTGAATTTATGCAGATAGGTGCCGATGATGACAAGGACTTGGTGGCCTGCTTTCTGTGCAGCAAGACTCAGTGATTCGCTTTCATGGAAGTCCCTGATTCCCCGAGAAGTTAGCCTGTTGCTTTCTTGAGTCACTGAGGACTAGGAGATGAAGGCATTGCCATACTGCTGATGGGTCGGAGTCCCAGGATTTGGACAGGCAACAATGAAATTTCAGCAATATAGGATGAGGCTCAGAAGAAAATTTGAAGGTGATGGCATACCCACATTGCCCTTGACCCTTGAGCTGGGTTTATTAGCATAGGTGGAATATTTGGCATACAAGGCTAAAGCATTCAGTCAGATTTTGAGTTGAGTCTCTTGACCTAGGCATGTAAAATTCAAACACTCACCTTTGCTTTCCTCACGGAACTTCCAAAACCTCCACTGGGTGTTCCAGGATGCAAATCAAAAAATGCATACGCTAGAAATTTCAAACAAAATGAAGTCTGAAGATACTCAGCAGTTGGGAAGCATTCACAGAAAGTTTCAGTTACTGACAAAAGTTGAGACTTCGGGGTTGATGACCTACTTGTCTTTCTCCAAAGATTCTGTCTCACAGGCCACGAACTTATAACTTTTATTGCTCAAGAATGCAATTCTGAAATTTAGTTGATCCTTAATACAAGTCAGTCAACCTCATTTTCTGAAAGGTTTCTCTCCTGACTGAGATCCTGCCAATTCCAGAATTCCACCCGATCCCTTTAAAAAACAGAAAGGTCATCAATGCTAAAATCTGTGACAATAACTTTTCTACGTTTCAGATTTCAGTTCAATAATTCATGATTCAAAGCATACACAACCATTGACCAGATTGCAGTCCATGGTTGATGTGGCGGTTAGCGCGACACCTTTACAGCGCCGGCGATTAGGACTGGAATTCAAATCCCACACTGTCTGGAATGAGTTTGTACGTTCTCTGCATCTCTGGGTGGGTTTTCTCCAAGGACTCCAGTTTCCTCCTCCCACCCTTCAAAAAGTACTGGGGTGTAGATTACTCGGGTGTAAATTGGGCGGCACGGACTATTTAATAGGCCGAATTGGCCTGTTGCAGTGCTGTATTCACACACACACACACACACACACACACACACACACACACACACACACACACACACACACACACACACACACACACACACACACACACACACACACACACACACACACAAGTGAGTAGCCAATTTTGAGACCCATACATGGTCGCTAATGAGAACAGAAAATAAATGGAAGGGAATAACTCAATGCTTTATAACAGAAAATGCTGGAAATGCACAACAGGTTAGTCAGCTTCCATGGAAAAATAAATAGTTCACGTTCCCAGATTCTGACTTCTGTTTTCAACTGTAAATGCAGTGTTAATATTCAAGCCCAATGAATATTTTTGATTATTGGCTCCTTTCAGAGACTCACTGAGTGATGGCTATCACTACTTCATTGACAGTTAATATAAATGTCCAATCAATAGAAGGGTATTGAAGTCAAGTAGATGGCTTGGCAAATTCATTTCTTAAAACTGCACTCACAAATATTAGACTGCGAGCAGACAGGAGAGAGAGAGATGATTTTGAAAGATTTCCTTGCAAGAGAATTTGACAAGAAATTGATCTGAGATGATGGTTTTGAAAGGATTGCCTGAAACTAGCTTGATCAGCAAGTGATGGCTGAAATGACACCCATTTATTTTAATGTGGCATTAAATGTTTAAAATTTGTTAGTGGATAGAAGCAAACCTCTTTCTATGTTTGTAGATCAGTGATTTCATTCCAAAAAGAAAGTCATAAATGCAACATTTGGTGTGGGGGGGTAAACGACGGTATGGGGAAAATAACATCAAGCTCAAAATAACCCATTTGAGCTAGATTGAAGCTGGTGTATACCAGTCTTATTATAGAAGATTGCTTTTCTGAATTAGATTCCCCAGGTCTAATCACCATTAACTAGTATAACTTGAAAAATTGAAAAAAAAAAAGACTCCATTAGCTTCTGGCACAGTCACAGTTAGCTGGTGCCTCATGACTCCAATAATCCAGGTTTAATCTCAACTATGGGTAAACATTCTTTTTGTGACTGCATAGGCTTATGCTGTGGGCTTCAGTTTTCTCTTGGCCACTGAAAACTGCTCTGTGCATTGGTGAGGGTATCTTGAGGGGTGGGCTAAGGTTAAAGGAGAGTGTGGGGAATGGGATCAGTGCAAGATCAGTGTAAATGGGTGGTTGCCACAAATCTGGTGACCATAGATCCAGTTTCTGTTTGACAAAAGAGGTTACACATTTTGGGTGTTAAAATGACTCAATAGACCATCATTTAAATAACGATTTTCCGAGACCCTTCACCTGACAACACTTGAAAAAATATCTTTAGGATAACCATCAGCATAAAGCTCCAAATACCTTTGTTTACAGATAGGGTTGAGAATGGGAATCGTGAGTGAACTCTATTCCTATTTTCCCTTGTGCAACTGTAGAGTTAATAGTCTGCATAAATTTTAAATTACCTACATTACCAAAATATTCTATTTCAAATAGTATTAACTTCAATTGTCCATCAGTCTTGGTCAGCACACTTTGAAACATGGGCCTGTGCACATCTCTCTGCAACTGGATTCTTTAGTTCCTCATTGGAAAACCACAGCAAGTACAAATTGGAAACAATATCTCCTCACTGACAATCAACAGAGACACACCTCAAGGAGACATACATATCCCACTGCTCTACTCCCTACACCCATGACTGTGCAGCTAGGCACAATTCTATAAATTTGCCAATGACACCAATGAGGAAGTGTACAGGAATGAGATAGATGAGCTAGTTGAGCTGTGTCAGAACAAGTTGCACTCAACTCTTGGACCTGTAATGCACAGCAATGCTGCCCCAATACTATGCATTTAATGACACTTGTTCAGGACAATAAATTCTGATTCTGAATTGGAGTAGGCTTTTTGTTTCAGAGAAAACCTAACTGCTTTTTATGTAGTCTTGGAAGAGTTCCAAGAAGGGAATTATGATAAACAGCTTGGAAAGGAGGGAGCAGTGAAGGGACTTTCAAAGAGCAAAGGAAGGGGCAGAAGTCTGCCTTCTTCATTTCTTTTTGTGGGGGGGGGGGGGGGGTGGTGATGGAAAGTGGCAGACCTTTCTTTTAAAATTAGTTCTTTTGCTTCTGGTGATGCAGGAAACAGGCAATTAACTAGTTGGCCAGCTGTCCCTGTGTTGTCTTTCAATAATGGTCAATCTTCTATATTAGCTTCACATTCCCTATGCTGATATCACATTATCTTGATCTCCTTAATAACTGTAGTGCATTGAATCGGTTTGCAAATTCAATAGTTATTATGAGAAGATTAAATTAATTACTTCAGAATATTTAAACACCAAAAGATGAATTTGACTTAAAAAAAAAAGTACATCAGCAAGCTGGTAGGATAAAGAATGTTTGGTTTCTCTACTGACAACCAGGGACCCTCTAATTTTAAATAGGTGAAAATTCAAACAGAAATTAAGCGCCTACCTACAAATTGAGATAACATCTGATACTCATGGTGCTAAATTCTCCATCCCTTAAAGATCTTTCAAAAACATCCTGATAAGTTATACGCTCACATGCAGACTTGATGGGCTGAATTGCCCAATTCTTCTCCTGCATCTTATGAGCCATGTCCTTGATGGGTGGGCAGCAAGGTGAGCATAGAAGTTAGGGCATAGATATTACATTATCAGTGACTCTGGTTCAAATCCAGCATTGGCTGTGAGGAGTTTGTATGTTCTCCTAATGTCTGTGTGGGTTTCCTTTGGGTGCTCTGGTTTCCTCCCATCTTTCAAAAAAAAATGTTTGAGGGTTGTAAATTGATTGGACTGCATGGGCTTGTAGGCTGGAAGGGCCTGTTACCATGCTATATGAATAATTTTTAAAAAATGAAGAATATCACCTGGAAGGATTACTTTTCATTGTGGAAGAATGCAAAATAATTCAGATTTCTATTGTCAAACAACATAGAAACAGACACTTCAGCCCAACTTGCCTATGCTGACCAAGATGCACATCTACCCTCATCATATTTGCTTGTTGAAATTATGCCTGCTTCTACCATCTCCTTGAGAAGCTTGTTCCAGCTAACAGCCTTTTTGTTTTAAAAATTTTCCCCTTGGATCCTCTTTAAACTCCTTATCCAAAACCTAAGCTTCCCAATTTTGATACCCCTACCATAGGGAAAAGATAGATAACTCTTCCCATTTTATATACCCTCATCAAGTCATTCCTCTCCAGGGAAACTAAAAACAGGTGACCCAATCTCAACATCAGAATTAAGTGTAGTCTTACCAATGTATTTTTAAAGTTGCAGAGTAAATTTATTCAAATCTCCCCAAAATGAAAAAATGAAAGTTGAAACCTTTCATCAAAATAAGATTTAATATTTTAATGCTGCCCTGAAGGGTTGAAAGCAGAACTTTAAATTTGAACTCATTTAATATATGGCAAACCATTTTTTTTTTTTACTCCCAGCATCTTCAAATATTCTACAAACCACGCACGAGGCACAATATTCATGGAGAAAAGTTCGGCAGCGAGGGAAATATGTTCGGACCATACAACAATTTATATTTATGTAACTGGGTCATAATGAATACTTTGCAAAGAGCTGGACAAAAGATTGATGCTTTTGTCTTTTGGGCAAGGAATAAAATGAAAGTCTGGCAGAGGGTTGCCACAGATTTTTCTTGCCTGGCTTCATCAGACTTTTAAATTAAGATCTCCTTCATACGTTGAGCAATATTACTTGGGCACTTTCTTCCTCTTTTCATCTGGTTACTAATATTCCATAGTTTCTCCATACCCAACCTACATTCAAATCAACTGACCTTAGACTATTAAATCATTCAGGGAAAGAGGTGGATAAAGTGCTCACCAGTGATGAAGTCAAGTTGAACGCTACAGATCCAACCTGTATTGATAAGATCAGCACGATCTCTGAAAAGAAAACCCAAAGTTTACAAAGCAATCAAATGCTTATTGAATTCTGGATTAATAGAACCAGTCCATGAGCTTAATTATCTGCATGGAAGAGAAGTGATTAATAAAATTATATATTCTGATTCTTACAGAACAACTTAAAAATCTTTCAAAATTGACTTGCACGTTGTAATTCTTGTACTGATAATTGTATTAGAACGCTGATTATTTTCAATAGCTCAAAAATTTATTAATAATGTACCTTCAATTCTAAAGAGGTCCAAGATGATGCAACATGTTTTTAAATTAAACTCAGGCATACAGCATGGTAACAGGCCCTTCCGACCCGACCACCAAAATACCCCAATTAACCCACTACACCTATATGTTTTGAAGGGTTGGAGGCATCTGTAGCACCCGGAGGAAACCCACAGAGACACAGGAAGAATGTACAAACTCCTTACAGTCAGCGCCGGATTTAAACCTGAGTCATTGCCATTGTAATAGTGTTAGACTAACCACCATGTTAACCAGGTCACTCTTGATATTTTAAAAAAGTCTATTTCAAATACATAGCCATTTGAGTGTTTACCATGAGCCAGTTTATTTAGTTAGCAGGTTCCCATTTGAAATGGTTGATGGTAGAGGCACAACTGATTTCAGCACCCAAGACTGGAGAAAGTAAAATCCACTAATTACTGCAAATTATTATACAGCAAATCTTGCAGAAAACTGAACATCCACTATTTGCAACAAACAAGGAGTTATTTAATATTGGTACAGTTTTCTCCTCCATTAATCTTCATACTTTTCACATTTGCAACCACAAATTAAAACCATTTATTTGGAAAGTTTCAGAACTGAAATTGGAGATACAAAAGACTATAGATGCTGGAATGTGAAGCAAATAAAAAATTGCTGGAGAAGCTCAGTAGATCTGACTGCACCTGTGGAGACAGAAGATGGTCGATGTTTTGGTCAAGACCCTGCATTAGGGAAGATGTTGACACAAATTCAAAGGGCAGGGCAATCAACAAATTAATATATAGCGTAATTATAGAGTAGTATTATCATCGAGTATTATTCTAGATGTTGCTCTCAAACTTTTGTTTGGCCAGAAGCAGTAATTTCTTTATTCATCTGCCATCTGATCTTGCATTGCAAAAATATTATATTTCTGGAGTCATAGCGATATACAGCATGGAAATGGGCCCTCCAGCCCATTGAGTCAATCCCACAAGCATCCATCTTTAAACTAAACATACCATAATTATTCTTCCTTGTTCTTATGTAAAATTAGCCTCTAACATGATAAACACATACAAATAATACATGCTTCTGCAATTTATCCATGCATTTTTAATTTTTAAATTTTAATCATAATTGCAGTTCTGTAATAAAAGTTTCTAATAAATTGGCATTTGTTCTTGAAATGTGGTTACAAATAATGTTTATTTTCAAATAACACTTGCAAACAATCCTTTTGCAGTATTAAGACAAGGATCAAAAGTTATACCATAAAGTGCATTTTAATTTAAATTTCTGGCTCTGCAGTGATAATCAATACCTTAACATACCATGCATTACATCAGAACTCCATTATAAAATTCTTAAATTAGTAACTTTACAAATTATTTCTTTTATATTTGTTTTCTTCAAGTATGAAGTCCCAATAATTGAAATGCTTTCAGCTTCAGAGATATACAACTAGATTTGTTCTTAAAAAAAAAATCAAAGAAAAAAAATAATGCAATCATCACAATCCAGTAAGACTCTTATACAGTCACTGAAGTGATTTTAACTTCATATTTTCTACTTCTATTACAATCAAATCTGCATTTGTGTTTGAAACTCATGATGCTATCCTTTAACATTTTAATGAAATCAATTTAGGGACCAATAGATTTTCCTAGTCAAATGTTTGCAGCTTAGGTTTGTTAATACACAAATATCAATTGCATGGCACAACGTACCATGATTTCTCAAGAAATCTCTTGCCACCATTTACCAGTCTCCATTGATAAGAGACAAACTAAAGAGCAAAACTTTGAACAGACAAGTAACCAGATTGCAGATAATAATTATAGATGGAATTAAACTTCAAGTGCTTGTTTCTTCTTGAATGTAATAGGGTTTTGGATAATTATAATGTTCTCCAAAGAGCCTCATAAAATTGAGATTTAAATCCAAGTTTTCATTCTGTTTTTTTTTAAAAAGCAAACAGATTTTGGAACTTTTCCACTGAAGCAGCAGCACTGACAATGGTGTTTGCAAAAATGTTTAAAGGAAAACCACTTTGCATGCAAATAACCTCCAGTTACCTTGAGATTTAAGGGAAACTTTGCTCACTATTGTTGGTTTTCACTGTGCTTTTGTTCTTATCTGAGAAGACGAATTTGTGCGATTGAGAATCTGGACACAGGATTTTGAATTTTTACATAATATTAACTATAAAGCAAGAAGAAAATTTAAATCAAAATGAAAAATATTGAAAGTATAATGAAAAGAAATGGATCATTTATATCAAATTATCCAACATCTTAGACCTCAATTTTTAAAAAAAATTAATGTCCACATACTAAACCAACAACAGTCAACATGATTTACCCAAAACACTCTGTATAACCTAGTACTTGTCATTTCTTTAAATTACTACATCCACAATGACCAACTTCAGAATAGAAAATCTCAACAGCAATTCCCTGGTAAATGATATTATTTTTCCAACTTTTTAAAAATTATAAAAAGTTACATTCATGTCATAATTCTAGCATTTTAGGACAAGTAACAGCTAGTTATTTCCCTTGAACCCTTATGCTAGACAATTCAACATGTTCTGGGAACCTCAGTACTGAACACAAATTACAGGGAGTATCCAAGCCAAATCAGATACAGATTTTGCTCTCACATTTCACAAAAGCACTGAGAAATCAACATGAAATATGACCTATTTTTTATTTTTCTAATAGACTTCAGAATTATACCAAAATAATTCTGGAGAAAACAATGATTTAAATAATTTTTGCTCATGTTATTAGTAGCACCAAGATATATTATAGATTGACTGCCAAATCAGTCACAATTCGATATAATTAAACAACTATTTTTTTTTTTAAATGTTAATTTCTTATATTACAAATCTTATCAAAGAGTTTCAAAATATGGCAGAATACAAAACAAAATTAGTCATTTTGTGGCCTTCATTGTACAGCATATTGTTGGCGACTTTTTAAGAGGATCGGAGGAAAGAAAAATCAGTTACTTTGGTATATAATCTTGTGTGGAACAAAAACTTGGTTCAGTTACTGCATGTCCTTATCTGAGGATTGGAGATACAAAGATGGAATGGTAATGGCCACTAATAACGCAACCATGCCAGTTAATAATTGCAGGAATAAGAGACAACGATCAATCCGTTCTTCCAGTCGTCTACTGATTATTATTAATTTAGTCATCTGTTAAAACAAAATGTAATAAGACAAAAATTTCACAATTCATATAACTGCTCTGTACATAATTACTAATAAAGTTACATACCATGCACAACCACGAGCTGAATTAGCTGACCAAACACAACTTTAAATAGAGCTGCAAAAGAAAGGTTATGACAGAAGAAACTATGCAAGTAAAATTCTGCTGCAACCAGCAAAATTAAACTGAAACACATTTTTAAACACATTAATTACAAATTACTACTTCACCACAAGTGTGTACACCCCAATGGAATACCCAAAACAAATTTAGGAAGCCCAAATCTAACTTCTTGTGCCTCAAGGACATTGCACAAGACAATTTATTTTGGCAATAGGCATTCTCAGTGTTGTGGAAAATAAAATGGAGAAAGCTACAGAGGAGTCAGATGATGTATTCCTGAGATGGAATTAATGAATTTCCTTGGAGTACATATTTTGACTGCAATTTCACATCTGTTTAACATTTATGGAGCCCATTTCTGGGCCAACAACAAAGAGCCTATAAGAAAATCACAAGGGGACATTGAGGCATGACTGAAGTGAAATTATAGGCCTTGCACATAAAACAGACAGTATTGGATGCTGAAATAACAAATGGCTGATTTTATCTATCCAGAACACAAATTTAAAATTCTTAACTGCATTTTGAAATCCCACTCCAGTTTCTCCACCTGCAGCCTTACATTGCTCAGATCACTGATCTTTTGCACACCCCAAATTTCACAATGTCAGCCATGCTTTCAGCTGCTCAGGACCCACATTTTAGTATTCCTTTCATAAACTTCTCCACCTCTTCCACTGTAATTAAAACTTTCGGTTTTGACCATGTTTTTGCACAACTGCCCTACTGTATACATCCATGAATATCAGAAGTTTAATTAAAAATTTCTAGAATATACTGGAAAGAATCAGCATTTCAGGACCAGGAAGTAGAGAAAATTTGCAGAGAGGGAAAGAAAGAGCAAATATCACATTTGTTTGATTACATTCTTGATTAGAAAGTAATTCTTTACAATGATTGAGGGTAGATGATGGCAACAACTGGTTTGGACAGAATAATTTTGCACAATTTTGGAGGCGAAATCTATTACACTATCCTTTCTTCTCCCCCTCTCCACCAAGAGTAGGCTTGAGATCACAGAGTTACATTAACGTGCATGTGGGAAATTGGTGCAACAAAGCCCAGCATTTAGTGTGGGTGAAGGGCTCGGTGACATTGAGAATAGTGTTAGCATTGAATTGTGGGACTGACATTTTGAGCAAGCAAATCTTGCTTATTTGCCGAACGGGGGGAGAAAGGCAGTGGATTGTTGGGATATACAGGTACACAATTCTTTATCTGGAAAGCTCCAAAATCCGGCAAGTGGGGAGAGAAACCGGCAGCGCCAGTCATGCGGGCGAGTGGAGGGGGGTGGGAGAAGACCGGCAGTGCGATTGGGAGGGGGTGTGCACAATTCAGGGAGCTTAAATCTGGCTTTCTGAAATCCGGAAAAATCCAAAATTTGGAACACACTGTCCCCCAAAGGTTCTGGATAAAGGATTGTGAACCTGTACCAAATGATTTACTGACTTTACAGGTTTCCTAATTTGGTCCTCTGCAGATCACATGGCTTTGGGTTGCTTAAGAATAGGAGGCACTGAGACAATCTTGTCCACGGTTCCCTCTGAAATTGTAATTAACTAGCATCTTAAAGTGTTCTGATAAAACAGTTTTATTTGGTCGAGACTCAATAATAGTTTCCTTAATTTCGTCCCATGGCACAAAAAGTAAATTTTAAAACAGGAAGTGAAAATAAATTGTCTGAGTGGGGAGTAAAGCAATTCCGGTCTCATTCATGTACATCCAGTTAAGACAAATTAAGAAGGGAACTATTGTTTTCATCTTAGATACACAAAAATGAAATTATAATCACTGAAACACTTTTCACCTCATTTTACTCATTTGGACTATTATAAATATTTTTTTTTTGATAAATTAGATCAAGCTTCTAAAATTGCACAACCCATATGCATTTAACACCAAGGTGTGTATTTTCTGTGAACTCTTTAATCTTAATATCTTTATATACAGTGCCCTCCATAATTTTCGGGACAAAGACACTTTTTTTTCCCTATATTTGTCCCTGTGCTCCACAGTTTTAAATTTGTAATCAAACAATTCACATATAACTGAAGGGCACATTCCAGATTTTATTCAAGGTTATTTGTAAACATTTAGGTTTGACCATGTAGAAATTACAGCAGTCTTTATACCTAGTCCCCTCATTTCAGGGCACCAAAATATTTGGGACATAGTAGTATGTATTTTGAAATAGTCATGTTTAGTACAGTAAAATCCCCATTATCTGGCCCTCAATCAACTGTAAACTCAAACAATTGGCAAAAAGGGGAAAACAAATATATAAATAAATAAGAATAAATAAAGTTTTAAGTGAAATTTTAAAATTGTAAAAGTTCCCTGGAGCATCACATAATCCTTTAGGAACAAACATTCAGCCAGTGGACCACCCTGGTCATGCCCTGCCTGCAGCAAATGTTTGAGTAAAGTTTCAATAAATTTGTGTTTGAATAAAATGGCAGTGCCCAGGATGAAGAGCTGTTTAATGCCGCTTGCCTCTACCAAAATGTCTCCCTGTTCCTGCCTGGTAATATTAATAAGTATGTTAGCAACACTTTATCTGTAATCTTGGGAAGGGGAGTTGGTGGGTGGGGCTAGTTATTTAGGATGGCAGCATGATTAGCACAACACTATTATTACAGTGCAAGCTACCAGGGTTCAACTTTAAAGGAAGGTGTGCTGATAGCCTGACCGGGACATTGGTGTGGAGGAGAATCAGGTTGTGCTGCAGGCCTGACTGATACACTGGCGTGGAGATGAGTTGAGTTGTCAGTACTGGGGGGGGGGGGGCAGCTAATTATGATGGTGGCAAGGTAGGAGTTAGCGCAATGCAGTTACATTTTGCAAGTTACAGGGATTAGCTGATTAAAGTGAACATTACATAATTAAAGACAACATTGATTTTCTTTTCAAGTTACTTTAGATTTTGCACTCTTTTAAAAGAGGTATTTTTAACGCAAGTGTCTTAGGCATTGCTAGACCGAGTCTCAGTCAACAGGAAAATTCCCATCTCTGACATCCACGATCCCCTTAGGCTGGATAATAGGGATTTTACTGTACTTTGGTGCATATTCCTTGCATGCAACGACACCATGAAGTCTGATTTGTAGGTATCATCAGGTGCTGAGTATCCTCTCTGGTGATGCTCTGCCAGGCCTCTACTGCAGCCATCTTTAGGTCCTGCCTGGTTTGAGGGCTTGTCGCCTTATGTATTCTCTTCAGCATATGGAAGGCATGCTCAATTGGATTGAGATTTTTCAGTTTATAGCTCTGAAAAACTCCTTTGTTACTTTAGCAGTGTGCTTGGGATTTTTCTGTTGATATAGGATGAAATGCCATTCAATTAATTTGGAAGCATTTACTTGAACAGCTGTTTCTATAGCCCTCAATTCATTTTTTTACTGCCATAGGTAGTTACATCAATGAAGATAAGTGCACTAGAACCTGTGGCTGCCATACATGCCTAGGAAATAAACACCCTCCCCACACATTTCACAGATGAGGTGGTACGCTTAGGATCTTGGCAGTTCCAATATGCCTCCACACTTTGCTCTTGCCATCACTCTGATACAAGAATAATCTTGGTCTCATCTGTCCACAAGACTTTTTTTTCCAGATTTCTGCAGGCTCTTAAATACTTCTTGGCAAACTATAATCTGGCTATACTGCTCCTGTGGCTAACTAGTAGTTTACATTTTGCAGTGTAGCTTCTGGATTTGTTCATGAAGTCTTCTGCAGACAGCAGTTATTGATAATTACACACCTGCCTGCTGAAGAGTGTTTCTGATCTGCCGGACAGGTGTTTGGGGATTTTTATTCATTATAATGAGAATTCCTCTGTCTTCAGCAGTTGCCATCTTTCATCCCTTTGTGATTACTGAGCTCAATGCTTTCTTCTTCAAGATTCAATTTATTGTCATAGTAATAAAACAGCATCGTATTTTACAGTCAGATCTACAGTCAGAGAGAGAGAAGTAAAAGAGAGTCCCTCCCAGAGACACCGAATGTCTGTGGATCCACCTCCAGTGCTTCCACAACCTCCGTAGCCAGAGTCCAGTCCAAACCATTGGCAACCTGAGCTCCCGACCCAAACCTCTGACACAGTCAGAGACCCTTCAGTGCCATCAGCACCTCCTCGCATCCTGGTTCTCCTCCAGCCAGTTCGAGCCAATCTCCAGTCTCCTCGCCTCGCGTCACCAGCAACCCACCGCATGCACTGGCCCTTAGGCCGCATAGCCCCCTTACTGGCCCACTGTGGTCATTCCCACAAGTTGTCTCCGCTTCTCCCTCTCAGGCTGTGCATGATCTTCCCATCTTCTGGTGCCCTGATCCAGGACGTCTGCTTCCCCAGAGTCTGCAGCCCTTTGTGGCACCGCCACCTTGGGCGCAGACCCCCAGGATTCCAAATAAAAATCCCTGTTTGCTTCCTCCACAGGCTGTTCAAAGCCCATGTTGAGCTGACTGCAGTCGAATAGACCTTGTGGGAGCACTGCATCTCTGCACCAGAAGCAGCGCTGCCACTGCGGCAGCTCCATCAGCACTACCGCCAATCTTTCCCTCCCCCCACCCCCATGATGTTCCAAACAGTTAATTTTGGTAATCCTAAGGTTTGGGCATTCTCTCTTACAGTTTGATTCTTGCTTTTCAGCCTCATAATGGCTTCTTTGACTTTCATTGGCACAATTCCTGGTCTTCATGTTGAAAAATGGCAACTATATATCCCAAAGATGATCAAAAGCTTTGCAGCAAGTCTAGCTCTCTTATACCTGCACCAATGAAGCAATTAAACAGACCTAAGTAAGCACAAACACCCGTGAACCCAAATGCCCCAAACATTATGGTACTCTGAAATTGGGGTTGGAGTGGGGGGAAGGAAACCATGTATAAAAAGTCCTGTAATTTCTACATGGTCAAACCAAAATGTATACAAATAATCATGAATAAAATTTGGAATGTGTACTTTAATTATATATGAATTGTTTGATTACAAATTTAAATCTGTGGAGCACATGGGCAAATAAAGGAAAATAGTGTCTTTGTCCCAAACATGATGGAGGGCGCTGTATTTTCTCCATTGATCTATTTGCAATATTCACTTGCATATAATCACATATATACTATAACAATCAATTATTCACAAATCCTGTACAGTATATAATTTTTCTCACTGCTTGCGAGAGATCTACTAATGGCAATTCTCTAATAATTGAAAACCACGTTACCTATTAATTAACAAATCTAAAATATGTACACTCACATTCTGATATTCATTTTCTTTGCCCAATGCTGAACACTCATGATGACAACTATAAATAAGTGCAGCAATGTTGATAATGATGGCGTCAGAATCAGTTGATGATTTATCACTGGCATTCCTTTTAAAATTAACAGTTGCCATATGAATGTCTAATACTCGAAGACTGTATATTTTCTCCAAATGTAGATTTGATTTCAGTTCAATCCCAGAACTTTTTACAACAATGCAACGTTTTTCACAAATCTAAGGGTCTGACTCAAAATATCGACCATTTCTCTCCAATGGTATTCCCTGATCCTCTCTATGTTCAAGATTGCAGCATTTTAGTCACGCCCCCTACATTTTTGACAATTTCATCCAGGACTAGCCCACATTATTAAAAATAACTTGGTTCACCTGTTAAGTGATTCAGAGCACTGAGACTGCCAGACTACTGTAACTTGCTTGTCAATAATATGTTGGTACAACACAAGCACCAAGAGGCATGGCAAATCATGGTGTGCTAATTATGTTAGCAAGCTTGGGTTGCAAAATCTAGTTTAAAATTTTATTCTGACTAAGAAACATTATACAAACAATTACTTCAAAATGAAAGCTTACCTACCCTTGAATGCAAATCTTCTTGGTTGGTAAAAATTGTTGGCCCTTTAACGAGATTCTCTTTGGCAACAGCCTTGGAGTTTTCAATGACATGGCACCTTAATCTGCAAAGTATAATAATTGGAAAGAACTTCAAAATTAAATTATTGTGCAAAACATGTATTTACATTTTACAATCGGAATAAAAACGATTTCAAACCAAGGACAATGTCATTTTACAAAGCACTTATTCTACAAAGTTATTCTACGAAGTACCTGATGTTTTGGAACAAGGTAAATAATTTGTGCCAGTGGGAAAGTATTTTGAAGACAAGTGACTGCAAAAGTCAGAGTTGCTATGCACAATAACAGGCCCTTCAGCCAACTCATCCAGGCCCACCAAGCTGCTCATCTGAGATAACCCCACTTGCCTGGACTTGCCCCATATCCCTCCAAGTTTTTCCTATCTATGCGTCTGTCCAAATGTCTTTTGAATGACATAATTGTACTTGCCTCATCAGTTCTTCTAGCAGTTTGTTCCATACACTCCTCACCCTCTGTGGTAAAAGCACTCACCTATGTTTCAGGGAAAAACAACCCAGCCTGTACAGACTCACCCTGTAACTCACACCCTCCAGTTGCAGTACCACTTATGTCAGTCTTTTTTTTTTAAAAAACCCTCACCAATCTGATCGCATCCTTCCTCTAGCTAAGCTACCAGAATTGCAAAGTTCAAATTTATTGTAGAAAAAAACTGAACTAAAGATACATAATCAGAGAAATGTAAAGAAAGAAAGAAGGATAGACAAACTGACTGTGCAAATACAGAAAAAATTCAGTAATAAATAAGGTGCAGAGCAACAGTCCTTAAATGAGTTTCAGAGTTTGTTTTTAAGGAATCGGATGGTGGAGGGGTAGCATCTGTTCCTGAAGCTGGTGATGTGAGTCTTGAGGCATCTATTCCTCTTTCCTGATGGTAGCAACAAGAACAGTGCATTACCTAGGTGGTCTGGATCCTGATGATTGCCACTGCTCTTCAACATCAGCATTCTATGTAGATTTCTCAATGGTTGGGATAGCTTTGCCATTGATGTACTGGGCTGCGTCCATTACCATTTGCAGAGTTTCCACTCAGAGGTATGTGACAAATGCCTTTTTACTACCCTGTCTACCTGTATCACCACGTTCAGTAAAATTATGAATCCTCGTACTTTATGTTCTACAATACTGCCCAAGGTCCCACCATTTATTGTACAAGTCCTGTCTCGCATTAACTTACCAAAATACAATGATTAACACTCGGAGTTAAACTCCATCTGCCATTCCTCAAGCCAAAAATTCAGGTGATCAAGAACATCAAGTTTAAGGGAAGGGAAAAGGACAAATTGAAATTTTTAAAAATTTTTTTTTTTAAAAAGTGGGGGGGGGGGGGTGCTGAGGTGGGAAAGGCTAATTTTACCATCATAAGATTGGAACCTGCAAGTCAGCCAAGGTGAGCTACTTCAAAGCAAGTTGACATCTGACAGGTGGGAATCATAGAGGAAGCTCAGAATCTATGCGTTTTTGAGAGAGAAAAAAAAATCAAAGGAATTCTGGATTTCAAGTGTTGGACAGAGGAAAAAAAGCACATCAATCAGAAAGTGTAATTCAGTAAAGCATGATTAAAAATGCAAATTTTGGAGCAGGGCACTAAAAAGGGCAAAGAGGAGGCATAAAATATCACTATGGACAACAAGAAACATCCCAAGGCATTCTTAAGGGCAAGAGGTTATCCAGAAAAAATAGCAAAACATATCTGGGACCAAAATGGTCAACTTGTTCACTGAGCCAGAGGATGTCTTAAATGTATACTTCTCATCTGCATTTGGAAATAAGGATATAGTAATGGAAGAATTCAAGGAGGCAACACTAAACTCTGAAGCACAAAACTATTTTTAATAAAAAGGAACAGATGCTTTTGCAGGCTACAAAATGGGTATATCCACAATGACCGATGTGCTGTATCCCAGGCTGCAATAAGAGACATGAAAGAAGACGCTGGGGCTCTGAGAGGGATTTTTTTTTTTGCTGGCGTGAGCGAGATACCAGATGATTGGACACTAGCAAATAGAGCATCTTCATTCATGAAAGGCAGCATAAAAAAGCCAGGTAATTTATAGGCCTGAGAGTTCAATATCAATGGCAGGGAAAAATTTGTGGGATTGCATTAATTTACACGTGGAAAGGAGAGATTAATCAGGTAGTCAGCAGTGGTATCATTGTGGGGAGGAAGAAAAGGCTGAAAGATGATGGGACTCTGGTTGATGAACTATGGTTGAGGAAAGACATTAACAAGCGTACGCATGGGTGATTGAACCAAGTGGTTGGAGCTCATGAGATTCAATGCAACTTGGCATACAGGATCAAAAATTGCCAGAGTATTAGGAGGCAGAGGGATGTCACTGGAGGGTTGCTTCTACCCTCGAATTGCAAAGTCCAACATTTTGGGAGGACAAATAAGGTAGCAAAATGTACACTGAACTATAAGAGCTGTGGGAATATCGAGAAATAGAAGGATTTAGTAGATTACCTAACGTAGCAGCAAGTTAGTGAAGGAAGTTGCAGGATATTTGCTTTCATTCACCAGAATACAAAACATAAGAACAAGTATGATACAACTATACAAAATATTAATTAGGCCACAGCTCAAGTAAGGTGTGCATTTTTCAGTTGTTGAATTATAGAAAGGAAATCATGGTGCTGCTTTTCAATTTAAAGGAGATGGAGTAAACCGGGTACGTCTTCCATGGAAAGATAAGGCAGAGAGGTGAAAGGGAGAGATCCCAAATGAGGAATGCAAAAATTATTAAAGGCACAGATATGACAGTTCAGATGTATAAAATCAAAGTTCAAGCTGATTATCATCCAGTTGGACAAGTACAACCCATCAACAGTGTTCTCCAGTCCTCGGTGCAAAAAAACATGCAAACAATTACAGACAAACGCTGTATATGCAATACATATATCCATCCATAAAATTAAATATTGTTAAATAAATAGTAGAGTATCAGAGGGTTTGCATGAGCAGTTTATCAGTTGTTCAGCAGTCTCACTGCCCAAGGGAAGAAGCCCTTAGCTCTTTCTCAGCCTGGTGGTTCTGGGTCAGATACTCCTCACCAGGAGCAACTGGAAGATGCTATAT